>NC_057872.1:24928382-26128382 GCF_019740435.1 Gambusia affinis
CCACTATTAAGTGAACTGATGAGTCACACCCTACCATAGCCTCGAGGATTTATTTACTTTTTACAAACTGACGATGATATGACATTTGCATACTACATACTGCTGATTTCACATGGTCTCACAAGAAAATTTTAATGATTCCTTTATATTAAGGGTCTACTAACTAATGTGGAATGTGGTTAGATATGCTAACCAGACAACCTATGCTTATATATATATATATATACATACAGTACAGACCAAAAGCTTGGACACTCCTTCTAATTGGATTCAATTAGAAAGTGTGTCCAAACTTTTGGTCTGTAGTATATATAATAATGATGATGTTTAAGGAAGGCAGTTGCAATGACAAAATAATTGAAAACTTAACAGAAAATTCTTCTCAAATGTTTAAATAAATCATTTATAATAAATTTGAGGAAAAATCTATATTTGTGGAACATTTTAGTGAGGAAAATAGAGAGCAGTGAAACTTTTGAGCAAATAAATTCTGTACTTATACTATAAACATTTTATTTATAAAACACTTCCTTTGTCATAAAAAAAGTTTTCAAAAAGTCTTTCAATATCATTCATACATCTGAAACAGAAATCATAATCAGACAAAGTTGGCACTACAAAATCAAAGTTAATATTGGTTCGGTACAACTCTAATTTTAGGGGAAAATAGTTGCATTCATTGATTTGCGTTGAATCACTCGGCATTCTGCACCTAATCTTTGCACCAGAACTAAACATGTACAACTTGAATGTTCATTCCTTTGGCTTCCACTGTACTTGACTGCAGTTTTCACAGCAGAGTGAGTCCAAGCACAGTGAAAGGTGCTCTGAATTCGACCCCATTATTCCACAACACTGCAGGAGTGCCATTTATAAAAAGGCTTAAAATGGAAAGTAAGTGTGTGGTAGCGTGTCTGGTAGCCTCAGATCAGGAAGTGGCTGTGGAGAGGGGTGTAATGGAGTTGGTGGGGGATTCCTGCCTGACTGTGCACTAATTGCAGCCAATGGTTGGCAACCCATCATCTGTGCCCACCCTGGCGCCAGGGGAAGGGTTGGCATTGGGGCAACAGGGTGTGGGATAGAGAAGGGCTGCCGCAGCTTTTGTGGCTAAAAATAGATGCTAACAGATTAGAGTAGCATCTGAGACCCTGATAGGGGATCGGAAAATCCGCTTTACCGATGCCAGGGACAGCCAAGAGTTTCCGGTGGGCGCAAAGAGGACACAATCTGGGCATTGCGTCTGACGCCCACACACAGAACGGGGGAGCCTTGGATTTGGAAAGAGCACATGAATATGCACGTGCCACAGTACAGCATGGGTGTGGTTTTTTTCCACAGGGGCCTGCAAGGTAGGCAGACCTCACACCCTCCCACAGAGGATTCACACAACAGGTGTTTGGGATGGGCCACCTGTGGGGCCGGCCGCCTGCTCGCACTTCACACCTCGACTGGGGAGCAAACTAACATTTTCCACTGGGCTCGCCATCCTCTTGTTAAAGACCAACACGTTTCTGGAGAGGCTTTTACAGCTCTTTTTACAAGATCTGCAAAATATGTGTGCGTGCAAGCGTGCGCAAGTCAATCTGCATTTATGAGAGCATGTGTGTCAATATTTTTGTATCGGGTCGTTTAATAGCCAACAGCAAAAGTGTGGATTTGGTTATGCAGAAATCTCCCTCTGCTATATACAAAGAAACTGTCAGCCAACAACAGAATCAATGCAGACCAAGGGTTTTTTTCACACTCAGGCTCCACGTAATCTCATTCATAACAATGAGAATCTCATTTCCTACATTCTAAAGGTCAGTGCACACCTCAGATCACACTTTAATAAAAATCATTCTCAGCGTTTAATTTAATTTCAGCAGGGCCGGAAACTCATAGGCAGCCATGCACATGGCATGCAAAATTCATCAGATTGTCCCTTTAATTGCTTCAATTTCACAGTATAGAGAAGAATGACCACAATTACAGAAAGGAAGACAAATATACAAATATGGGCCACAGGGGCACATGTGCAGAGGGCACAAACATTCAGAAAAGACAAATAGTCTGTCAAGAAAAGTCAGCGGCTAGGTTTGTTCCTTTTTCAATCAAATCATATTGGCAATTTCGAGGGCAAAAATCATGTCCAGCTTTGTCATAACACATTTTAACTCTCATAAAAAGTTGTACCCAGCAGCCACATAATCATGCTCAGGCACACTTACACACCTGTGCAAAAATTTATCCCATCTTTCTGACACATAGAGGAAAACATGACACAAAGCCTGGCACACTGGGCACGCTCATTACTGCAATGCCAAGCTACCAGTTGCTAAGGAGACCTGTGGGAGAGGGAGGATTCCTTGTTGTTGCTATAGCAGCCAGCTCTCTCCCTGCCAACTCTCTCCCTTAGGGAGAAAAAAAGGCAAGAGGTGGGGGGTGAAGTGGGTAGAGGTAGGGGGCAGCAGTTTAATGGGGCTATGAGGTGCAGGGGAACTTCATTAGCCATCAATGTGCACTGCACCCACCAATGCGCCCTATGAATGCCTACTCACATGCTGCACTTCAGCTCGCAGACTTCCACTTACCCACGCACAGACCATGGACCCCCACCTATTCATACACCTATATAGAGGAGAAGAATGAAAAAGGGGCGGCATGTGTAGAATGAAAAGCTTAGTTTATCTGCACATGGGAGAGGTCGAGAGGGTAGAGGTGGGTGAATGACAAAGGAAAGATTTTGAACAAGGGAGCCTGCTTGGAGGGAGTTGTAGGGATCTAAATTTCTGAGGCTTTGTTAGCTAAAAGCGATATTAGGACAATTATCTGTGTAAATGTGTTCCCTCTGAAGCAGCACGAACCTTCAGTGACAAGCACTATCCCCTACAACGACGGAAAACATTTTAGCACTCAGACAAACTGTGTGAACATTAATATTTCACAAGCCAGCAGTGTTTCAAGAACATTTTGAAATCCCCTCTTGCAAGATGACGTTTTCCCATTCCAACACACCTGAGTCAAACAAACAGCTCTGGCAATGTCCCGAAAACAGTATTAGATTCCCTGACATCTAGTTTTGCATGGTGACATTACTAACGCCATGTTCCATTTTTTCTGTTCATTGGTTCCAATTCTGTACAATAGACCATGTGCATTATTTTGTTGGTCTGACAAATCTGTTTTTTTCTTAAAAGAATTTATTCACCATTTACAGGTCCTGCTCTGCATTCTGTGCTCAGTTATTCCCCAGAGTAAAGGAGAGCAAAATGCAGCAGAAACACCAGTTAAAACATTTCTAACATTCAAAATAAAATGGTAAATCTAAGAATTTAATCATTATTTGTCAGGATTTAGCTGGAATCACACTTAGATTTGAAATCAACAAGTCATATTAACATGTAGAGGAAACATGCTAATGTTAGCCATACATGTACTGTCGTAGTATCAAAACACAAATTTATTGAATACTGTAGCTTAGTCACATCAACAAAGCTAAATCTTTAAGACTAATTATGATATTACACTAGACTAATGTATTGTCAAAAGAAAATATTAAAAATCAAGAGAAGTGTGGTGTCTTTCAGGTTAAGTTTCTAGGATTGTCAATGGTGTATGTATATATATGTCACACTTTTCCAAGAGCCAATTGAATGCCTTTGTGCCTTACAGAGAAAAGATAAAGAGGTTCATACAAATGTATGGTATGAAAGAGTTGAGAAAAAAACTTGCAAAATGTGAAAGCATTCATTCTTCTTTTATTGCAAAATATCAAAGGTTCATACTCAAAGTGGAACTCAAATAGTGGGGGGAAAAAAGGTATGCCTCCAAATCATTCCAACTTAATTGTTGGACAGAGTCTAGAGAAACAAGATGTCTGTGAATTCAAAGAGAACAAGAGCGCTTTCAGGCAGCGTCAAAATGACTTCTGTGTGCACAAGCTGTGCTTCAAATATTGACAGTCTGATAACCTGCAATGCCCCTGGCTGCCTCAAATTCTCATATTTTAAGTGGGAGAGTACTGTATGGATGAGAGAGGGTATTGATTCAGGCTGAATTAACTCAGCTTGCGCGTGAATGCTGAAGAATGCCACCAACCCACCTCCCATTACAGCCCTGACACCCCCTCACTCGCTCCCACCTCCTTGGCCAAAGCTTGGGCAGACTGAGTGAGAGCTTATGAGGAAACAAAATCAAGAATGGTTGAAAGAGGACATTCCTCTCCGACTCAAAAGAATGAGAAAGATGGGGGCAGGGAGGGGGGCAAGAAGAGACAGAATTCACTACCCCTCCTCCCGTTGTCTCCGTTTCCTGAAACAAAAAGAGCCCAATTAAGTCAGTTTGAGTTAGGGTCATTTGTGTGTGTGTGAGCGAAATGTGTATTCAAACCATGAGTGCGTGTGTGTGTAAAAAAGGATACAGAGGGGCAACATACTGTAAGTTGTCTGAGAAAGGCAGAATAGGGGACGGGGGATGGGGGGGCAGGAGGGGGGCTGCAGTTTGGTAGGCCACTGTGTGTGGGAGGGGGGAATGGGGGGAGCTCTCCCATTCCAACCTAAGAGGGCCAAACTTGCTCTCAGCTCCTCGGCAGGAGACGCTGAAATATTAATCGCCACACTCCAGCCGCAGACTAGAGAACACAATCGCTTCAAACTCCCACCCTAATGAGTGTGTTCATGAATGGCTAATGTGCACAGATGGGGGGCTGATGACTGGATAGATCGCAACGGGGTGTTGAGGGAGGGAGACGAGAAAAGCATGGAAGTGGAGAAAGTGAAATTTCGGCGGGGCCTGCCGGTAGAGGTGGTGAAGGGCTGCACAGGCATGCCATGACCTTTTAAGAGGTTCCTGAAAACTTAATTAAGGCTAGCCCTGCGCTACTCTTTCTCGCTTTTACTTCCTTTTCTTCACACACTCTTGCAGGTGTGCACACACACACATAGACACGCACACAATTCTATGGTATCCTCCCATCAACCCTCCTTCAAGTGTATGCTGATCATTTACCCTCGATTCCTTCTGCACATACACCCCACAGAGCTGATGTAAAATTCATTTCTAGGGATAAAACTTCAAAGATTTCTGTTCATTTTTAACAAACATCCCAGTTTATTAGTCATGTTGAGGCGTGCAAAGAAACACGTGAAATTACAAATAAAAAAAGAAAAACAAAGAGCCATTAAATCTGCAGGAGCAGGTATGCTTTTCCTCACCCCCTATGTAGATACACCACAGGAAGAGGAAAGACTAAACTTACAAGAGGAAGGTAAAGAGTTGTTTCATCTCAAGCACCATTCACTTCTGCAGGGAAATTGGAGTTACATCTCACAAATGGATTGAAATAATCTTGCAAAGCAGAGCATGTACTGGAGGCCAAAGGGTCCTCTCCATTGGAGATTGTTCCACATTGAATGTTAATGTTTCACATGCAACATTGATAGCTGAACCTGACCTTCCCCTCACCCTACTGATAATTTATAAGCATCATTTCTATTGTTATTACTTCATCACATTTCAAGCAGCAATGCCAGAAATGTCTCTTTCAGAACAACAACAACAAAAACAGAAATGCAGGTTAACATGTCTTCCCATGACTCTTCATTACCATAGAGGCCAACAACGGATTATAAGTGCCTGGCATATGGACGCATATACAGACATACAGCCATGAATCAACATAGATACTCTCACTGCATCTAATTAGAGGCATGGGATGATGTGACCCAATTCCAGACGTTTCTGTGTTAGTCTGGGTCCAGGCATCAGCTTGGATTCAGATGGGAGATGCAAAGGGCCTTATATAGACAAGTGCAGGTGTGTTTTAAAAATCAGGAATATCAAAGTCTGTTTATTTCAGTAATTGAAATTCAAAAAGTTATTCATACGTTATATACAGAATGATTTTGTGCAAGCAAAATTCAGTTTCTTAGGCAATTACAAAATAACACAAGACAATTTTTTTTTTTTTTTACATTTAAAGAATACCACTGAACTGACAACAGTATTGACACGCTCCACAAAAAGGGTAAGCATAACAAGGTCAAGCTTAGAAATATAAAGTTGAGTGGAAGGAAAAAGTGTTATAGAGAAGCAACGTTGAAGTTTTCTCAAGTTATCAGTACCATTTCCTCTGCTGTGTAAACAGCTGCATGTTTCAGAGAATTCTCACGATCACTCAAATCTGTGAGCATCACACTTCCACTCAACTTCTAGTCCAAAACCAAGGGAGCCTTGGTTTCAAGTTCTCTTTGCTCACTGTCTTTATCTAGACTTAAACTTTATCCAGAAGCTAATCACTGATAACTTCAACACGGAGGGTAATTACTGGCTGATCATACAATGCTGCATCTGAGCATATTGATGGAAAGGTGAAGGAAAAAAAGTGGGGTATAAGGATGCATGAAGCACATTTCCTTTCATTCCCATTTAGCACACAACCTGCATGTAATGCCAATTTCCTTTACCAGCAGTACTTAACACCTGTGCACAATGTCAAAAGAACCATCATTTGGTTTATTGATCATTTTATCACTGTTTGCTTAGCCAGACATATCGGCCTGTGTTTTGATTAGAACAGCGATGGCCAATAATATTAAAAGGTTGGAGGCCCATATAGAGGGAACCTGGGCTTCTTTAATGTCTCAGCAGGGCCGTGTTATTTACCACAGTGTCTCATCTCTCCATCACACAACACAATGGTCCAGTAATTATACAAAAAGAGCTATATGTAGTATGTTTTAGTAATTACATTTTTGGTCTTTATTAGCTGCAGCCATTAATCATGAAATATTACAAATATAAACACTTCAAAATAAATATTTTTTTATAACATTCTAATTTACTGAATGTCATAAATGAGAATGTCTTAGTTTATGCTGATAGGCAGTTTAAAAGATTTATAAATTAATCTTACTCAGAAGAAAGTGAGAGCTGGCAAAGAAAATCTCTGTAGTGTTCACACTGAGCCATGAAAATCTTACAATGTCATTTCACATAGATCAGTTATTGACACACTTTAAAACTAGCAGCATCAACGACAATTGTTTTGATTGCAAAACCATAGACTGAAAACAGCAACAGATGTTAGAAAATAAATGTTTAAAAAATACGACAAGCTGCAGACATTTGGGATGTCAGGCTTTGAAAATTCAGTTTATCACTTTACAGATAAGAGATTTTTGAGTGGTTGAAATGAGAAAATAATAATGAAAAGGACACAAACTAGAATTCAATCCCCGAGGTCAATCAAGCATTTAAATGAGGATTGAAGCATATGTTTAGCTCAGTCACATAACCTTGGATGAAGGGATGGAATAGCTTAAGGTTTTCACAAAAATCACCACATTTTCACAGCAATTACGGAAAATTTGTGTCATTTGTGTGCCCAAGGCGGCTAAAAAAACAGGTCTTGAATACTTCTTCAAGTGAAATTTAAAACAGCTAACGTCGGAAATCAGCCACAAAACTTTGATTAGCGCATATTTACTTTCAGCGTAGTTATTATATGTGCATTGTTATTGTCCAGACATTTTAGCAATTTCTACTTTTAAAAACATATTCCCCATCAGACTAAGGGCAAAAGAGTTGCTGGTAGTATCATTAACCAGCAGGCTGTACCCAGTGATTACTTTGATGGCCCACAGCCATCTATCACCAACACCTGAAGACAGATAACGCCAGATAGAGGCATATTTACAATAAATGCATGGCTGTGAGCACCACTGGGGGGTTCGGTTTTTGTGCACAAACTGTCAGGATCCCATAAATGTAAATACACATCTGTCAGTGCATTGCATGGACTAAGACACATATGTGAGGTGCTGCTACACCTCTACATGTTCCTTTGTGTGTGTGTGTCTGTGTGTCCTGGCACTCCTGGAAGGGGGGGCTGGAGTGTTTCCGCCTGAGCGCGGCTGTCTGTGGGCATCACTCAGCCCTGCAGTGTGGCAGTACGTGAGGATCATTAGTGGAGATGGAGGGAGCAGAATGGAGGAGAGCAAGGGAGGAAAAAAGGGAGAGAGGGCAGCAACTGGGTGAGTCGGGCAGCATGTCTTAATATCCGTCTTGAGAGTATTACACACACGGCAATGCACTTCGCTCTCAGTCACGCAATCAGCCCACCTCAGAGGGCCCGCCATGGTACCCTCCTCTGTCGTCGTCTCCCGTTTTGTCACTCTGTGCGCCTTCACCCATCTTAACCTGTTCCCCCCTTCATCTCTTCTGAACCCGTTCTGTCCCTCCCAGTACCAAGTCATGCTCTTTAAACTCCACATGTCACATGTTTTACTTTTCCCTGCTCCACACTGATCCACTTTGAATTCTTTCTTATTAACCATCACTTTATTCCAGCCCCCTGCTTTTATCTTTGCTCACATTGCTTCAGCTGATCTTCTCCTTGCACTGGAGTATCATTGCTACTTGACCTGCTCTTGACTGCAGCAAGGTGAAACAACTGTTCTACACATTTGAGGAATAAGCTTCTTTCTGTTTTTGTTTTTCATCTTGCAGTGTTTCCCAGTTCTTCTTCCAATGCACCAGTAGGCATAAACAAGCGCAATAAATGTGATTTGTCTAGCAGTTTGTGTGAGTATGCATTATTATAAGGTCACAGTTGTATGATGCCTTGCAAAGCACATGTTTTGGAATGTTTTAATAACTAAAACATTTTGTGTCCAGTGTGCATTCCAACTGTCAGAGGCAGGAAATAAATTCAGGAGCAGTATCTCGTTATAACGAGAAACTTTCACGTTACAGAAAGTTTTAATAACATGATGAGATAGTTATAATGAAAGATTCTCATTATAGCAAAACTCAAAACTGGTTAAAAATGGAAAACATTCTCATGAGAAAGAGATATAAAAGAGCACTACAGATTAGAACTTCTTATAAGGTTACACAGAGGTTTACTCTGACTCCTTCACATCCTATTTTCTAGACCAGAGTATACTTTCATTTCGGGCAGCATCAACATCATAAATGTCATTAAAAGGGTTAGATATGGCAGAATGTATTAATAAAACTGCCCATTGGCAAAACTGTTAAAATATTTTATATATTACTAAATATAAAATATTATCCGTATACCATTACAATAACTTAAAATGTAAATATTTGTATCATCTTTTCACATTATTGTAATTTGGTCCTGCACAAATGAAAATTGAATTGACTGATAAATAAATAAATAACCGGACAAATGTTATCTTAAAGTTCAATTTAGGTGGCCCTCTAGCCTCTAGAGGGCCGCCTTAATTGCTATGGTGGGCCGCATTTGGCCCGAGGGCCTTGAGTTTGATACTTGTGTTCTAGATGATACTTAAACATCCCAAGAGATGTTGCTGTTTTACTATTACGACCTTCCTGATTTAAATAAGAAGATATTTTGATTTTAATGAGATATAAATTGCATCATAACGAGTTTTATACCTCATTTAAACGCTACAGTGTTCTAGTTTTAATGAGTTTTATATCCAGTTATCACGAGAGATGTTATCGTGATAACAAGATGCTGCCCCTGAATTTATTTGCAAGTTCTGGCAGTTAAACGCTTCAGTACTATCCAGTGCCCCAGATTCAGCCGTATTTCTATTCACATCAACTTATACAAGTGTGCATAACTTCTGAAGATGCTTGGTTGCACTGGATTTTTACTTAGGGGTATCAGCGTACCCTTTACCTAATACTTAACAATTATGAGTTAGTTTGTGCTGGTACATCACCTGTAGACTCATAGACCTCTGCTACCTGCACAGCAAACCTAATAATACAATCAACATGCGAGACAAATTAAATAAACATAGCAGGCTCTAGAAGACTAGCTCTGCTATCATAAGTGTAAATTTGGCCACCCTGGTTCCGCTTAGCTCAAAAACTTTCCATGCTCAGGGATCCATCTGTTTGCATTACCGTCATAGCATTTATCACACACAGATTAGGGCCGATTCTGTAATACACTTGTCCCAGTGAAACATTAGTGGGTTTGGTGTTGGCACCAGCTGTGGGTGCAGTTAAGCGCTACAACCCAGCTGATGACAGCAGGACAGCAATATCATGAGGTTGTGCAAAGTAACCTGGACAGATGCCAGCTCAGCTAAAACACAGAGATTTTGGATGCTCTCAGATATAAAATGAGGCTGAGAGTGACTCACTGAAACAGAGGGCACATCAACGTCACTATTGCCTTATTTAGACATATGTAACATATTTCATAGGTGAGAGTGACACTTCTTCTATTCTTACACGCCTGAAAAAATATTTCCCCTATAATATTTTTTTTGAACTGAACAAATTATATCAGATAAGTGTAATTTGAACAAATGGCCCCTGTTTCAAAGACATTTCAAAGGCTTTAGGACTCAACTCAACCAAGGTGAGAGCTATTACTGCAAAATGGAAGAAAAGCAAATCTTCAAAGAACAATTACTCCAGCAGAACTTGAACTGAAAAGTCTCCACCAGGATTTAATGATCCAAATGAGAACAGCACCGTAGTGTTTAGCATCTTTCAGTTGATAACAACTCATTAAATCAAACCTTTCTCAAGAAAAAAAAATAATTTCCTTGCAAAAACATGGATTCTTTGACCCTCCCATACTCTTAGAATGATGCTCAGGAGGAGCATGGTAAATGTCACGATCGGACAGCGGGGTAGCAGGGCGATTGTCCCGTCAGAACGTCAATTTCCAAAGCCACACACACACACACACACACTCAAAAACTTGTAAAATCGCACACCGGGTCAGCGCGACCCCGACAGACTTCATACAGAGTAAAAACATTGTGAGGTCTAAATAACTCTGTCTCATATGACCACAAGAGTGTTGAGGATATTTGTTGTAAAGTTGTAAACACGCACAACACACACAAGCAGCCTAGACCTCAGTAGCTTCCCCTCAGCTGCCCTTTTGGCACCTCATTGCCACTCATTCAGATCTCAACCCTGTTGATCTCTTGTATGATCGCTTGTAAGGATTTGAGAAAAGACTTCTCTAAGCTGATTGTAAGGGAAGGGGGCAAATTACCATTGCACAACTGTGCAAAAAAATGTCATGGGTCATGATTTGACTTATGTAACAGCTCATATGTGTGTGTGTGCGTGCAGTGCAACCCTCCCTCCCATCACCCTTACCCCATGCCATTTACCCATTTTGCACTAATTGAGGGATCTTTTTTTCAGAAGCTGTTATTGCAGACATTTAATTATTTATTTTGACGGGAAGCAATCTGGTGGATAGTGTAGAGATTGCAAATGTGTGTGTATGTATGCAGGCATGGGACAGAGGAGAAAAGGGAAACAGAGAGCAGCACGAGGTCAGTGTAGCTTTTTGGGTAAATGTGCATCCGAGAGTAGTGCTGCTGTAAATCACCTGTACACTACGTCTGTGGGGCTTTGCATGTACATGCAAGAACAGTGGAGATAACATTTACTTTGTCTGTGTATGTATGTGTGCATATGTGTGTGTTACATCTTAGAGTGCATGGCATTCTCAGTGCAGTGGGACTGCACTAATGGAGCCACACTTGAGCTGAAGTGTGCAGAGTGTAGCTGAAGTGCAGCCAAGTCTAACTTCCAGTCCTGCATAGAAGCCCTATAATCTACTCTCCACTATTCTTTTTCTCCATTTCCCCCACTTCTGTCCCCATCCGTGTCTCCATCAATTTAATTTTTCATCCCTTCTTCATTCTATGCCCTAGTCTCGTCTGTCTGTCTCCCGACCGTTTCCCTATTAAATCTCTTTATCCTGGTTTGGAAAGTAAAGATGACACAGAGCAGCATCCTTGCTGGTTCAGCTCTGGATTCTCTTTTTCGTCTTGGTTCCCGTTGAGCAGTGAAGAGAATGAAATAAGGGAAGACGACGTGTAACAACCAGTCGTGTTGACCTTTTTCAGTCTCCAGCACCCGAGGCATGGTGAGTGAGACATTAGGAAAATGACTGAGCATTATTAACCATTACTATCACACACATTTTGCTGTACTATCTCTTCAGATGTCTTTTTCTTTAATTGGACATAATATCAGACAATAAACTGTGATGTCACATAAAGGGTATATATATTTTGTGAATGCAGGTTCCCTCAGAGTGTCTGTGTAAAATTTCTGTTGTAGGACTGTTCAATTTAGGAAAATTGTGTGGGAACAATTGTTCTTGTAAACAATTATAGAGGAAGGTAAGAGACTTATATAAGTTATATAAGTTCAGTCCATTTATCATTCATGGGAGAAATAAAATCTTAAATGGAAGTCATATATAATACACAGAAGAGGTCCCAGGACAGAACCTTAGAAAACACCAGAAGTAACAAGAATGTGTGACACGGATTTAAAATATTTCAGCTGTACGAGGTGCAACCAGAGAGAAAAACATTAAACACCATTGTGTTGGTGATTCTATATAGCTGCTCAGCAGGATGTTGTGGGATTTGGTGTCAAAGGCTTAGCTCAATGAGAATAAAAAAGGTCAATAGTTCCTAGTTAGCCGCAAAGATATTTCTTATCTATTATTTTATTATGTTATTTTTTTTTACAAGAGACTTCTCTCTGAAATGGAGGGTCAGAAAGCAGATGTGTTCTAAAAAAGCCTAAATATATACAAATTTTTAATACTAGGTCCAAATAATATTAACGTAAGTGTGTGTGTGTGTGTGTGTGTGTGTGTGTGTGTGTGTGTGTGAGATCTGTAGTTGTGATTGTATATTTTAGAAATTAAGATTTAAAAAAAAAAACACTAGTAGGTATGAGAAAATTTATTTAGCGTTTTGTAACAGCAAATTTACAATCATTCATAAGTGGCCTTACGTGTTTTAAATTTAACTTACTGAAACTTCCAGAAACCCTACTGGACTTTAGTCAATATTTCCATTAAGACATTACCTCTCTATCTTCCTTTCCTCTTCCATTTTACCCCAACTTTGTACGTGCACATGACTGGCACATGTGCATGTGTGGCCAACCCTCTACTCCAGTCAATCAGTGAGCAGAGACAATTCCCCGAGTGACATTTAGGAAGAAGAAAGAGAGCCATTTATCACTTTAGTTTTGGGATAATAAAAGAATGACTGAATGAGCCTGTGTGTGTGTCATTATGCGGGTGTGTGCGTGCATGTGCGCGTGTGTGTGTGTGTGTGAGCAAGAGAACAGGCAAGAGAGGAAAACTGCTAAAGATGAAAAGGGAATTTCAAAAAGCACATGAAAGGAGCAGGAGAAATAAGTGAGGGAAGAGGGAAATGAGTGATAAAAAGGCTACTTTGTGGGGAGGACTGTGTGTGTGAAATAGAACAAGAGAGGAAAGAAGGGAAAGCAGTGAGTGACTGACAGTAAAAAAGAGATGTGTAGTCAAGAGAAAAAAAGAGCCTAGAGTACGGGAAGAAAAAAGGCACAGAGACAGAAGAAGGGTTGGAAGAATGCTCTTGGCTCAGAGAGAAAACTGAGGAGAAAGAGTGGAAAGAACCTCAGATGAAAAAAGAAGCTGACAAATGAGTGCAGAGAAAGACGGAAAGGTAAAGGAGACGGTCTGGAGACAGAGCTGAGTTCATTCAGGGCTATGAGTAGACTTAGAGTCCAGACCTCACACGGTCAGCATACTAAACACAGGAGCCAGTGTCCTGACCCAGATTTATGCAACTGACATACTAATCTGAACCGTAAAGAATTTCACCCCCATGCATGACCGAATGTATCTGTAACCCAGGGGCCCCCTGCCTTCACCCCTTTTATCCCAGCTGTTCTTACAGTCACCCCCTAACCTCACACAAATCCAGTAACCTCCTCACACACGTGACGACTCTCCCAAGCAAATTTGCTCATGCATGAGTTGCTTGACAAATATAAACAAATTCCGCAAAAAATATGGAAGGCACTCAATGTTTGAACTAGATTCTGTTAGTCTATTACATTAAACAGTTTGTAATTAGAATTTGACAAAATATTTTCACAGTCTGTGTTACAGTGCAAGCTTTTAAAATATGAAGTGATTTCTTCCCATGGCTTTTGGTCTTTCAGCAGAAATGAAAGACCCTGCTGACATTACAGCTCGGCAGGGTCCTCAACCCTCTGCTACCTGATGTGACCTCTGCAGCTCCATCCATCAGCACTGAACACGTGGTTCGGCTGCAGTATAGCCACCATTAGCATAACAAGCAAATTTCCTGAGCATAACTCTCACTACCTCTCCTTTCTAATACGCTCCCTCTTTTTTTCCTCCATCCACCTGCTCCAATCAGTCAGCATTAACTATATTTCCCTTTATGCTGCGGCTCCCTCCATCACTCGCCTGGACCGCCAAGCTCAGGTAAACTGATCGGCGGCCCCTTACACGCTCCACTTTCTCCTCCCACAATTCTTTGGCCCGTGACAGGAGGGTGGGGAGGAATACTTGATGGACAGGCTCAGAGAAGCAAGCGACCCGGCACACCGCTGCCAGGAAGGGTCTGGAGATGGAGTGTTGTGAAATACATCGTTTACGTCGGCGTACATCATCTCTTTCTCAGGGACAGACGTGGCAACGTGCACGCCCATAAACAGGCACGCACGAGCGCAAAGCCATCAATCGCTTGCATACAGGAAGAGGTATCAGACAGGGAGAAAAATTGAATTAGGAAATATGGGCACCATGATTTGTGGAAAGGCAGTTTTGAGGCAGGGAGAGAAAATACAGCTTGGAGCGCACTTCATCTTCAAGCGTGGCCAAAGAGGAAGAAGCATCTGTGTTGTTTATCTAAAGCTCCCCCCATCTAGTTACAATGGCATGATTTGAAATATTCATATACATGTATGACAAGATCAGGCCCATTATGCTGATCTCTCTGCAGGGCTTCACTAAATGGACTGAATGGAAAGCCATCAGTCAGTGTAAATTACAGTATGAAGACAAGATGCATTACATAAGCTTATAGATGGGCATGAAGAAGGGTATTATTGTAGAGTGATATCAATCACGTTCTACAATGTCATCAGTATGATAATATGCCATGGGCGATTTCAAGGATAAACCCACCATTATAATATTTCACAAAGCTTATAATGAAAGAAAAACCTATTAGGAATTTTCTGTGCTTCATAAGGTATTATGGCCCATTTTTTAGATGAATCTGTAACAAGATGCAAGGCAGTAAAGAATTAAACACAAACAATATGCAAAAGAGCAGAAAATAATTATGTTCTTTTTACTGAAATGTTTGGATTGTTTTAATCAAGAATTAGTGGTGGGTGATATGGATGTTATTGATTTTATTGCGATATTTTATGGTACAATTGTGACAGCAAAAAAGATTAAAAAATCTCTTTTTTGTTACTTACTTTTTAGGTAATAGCATGGCAGTGACTGTATTGCACATTCGTAGCACCAAGCACACAAATATTGTTCTTGAAAAATATTCTATTTTCCAACAAGTTTATTGGGGATGCCACTTATTTAAAAAAGTGAGTTTTGTCACTAAGCTGCACACAGTAACGGCATTTAATGACATTTTTGAATTTGCAGATATTAATTGTTGCTTCACAAACATTGGAGACAATAGCAAAAATAAAATTTCAGATTATACTATCAGTTTTGTTTTGCTATTTATTTTACATTAATAAGTGAAATTATGATAATGATAGATCAAAATTCCTATGCTCAAAAACCTTCCACACTAAATGGTAAACAACACAATAACAGCCCACTTCTACTATGAATGGTGACATTTTAGATCATTTGTTTGGATTCACCATTAATTTAATAATGGACTTTATTAACCAACATACAGGCTGACTTTTTGTCGACCAAGATACTACAACATATCGCGGCAATGCACAAAGTCTGCATTTAATTGGACATGCATGAAGCATATCTTTAATTACAAGTAAAAATAGCATATATGCGGTACAATATGCTATTAAGGCACACGTTAACATGAAGCAGACTAGCCAGAGGCTGTCTCGCTGTGACAGAGGTGAGTCCTGAAGACGGGGCAGAGCAAAGTGGGCCCTGTAGTGGTGGAGAGAAAAAAAAAAAGACAAGAGAGAGTCAACCCAGCGTGACTACCGCCTGCCTGAGTGGAGCAGCCTGCCTGCAATTAAGGTGGAATCAGGGAGAAATCTGCGCTGCCTTGATAATGAGCCTCGTCTGAATTATTAACGAGAGCTGTTCCCCCAGGACCCAGGCTCCCACTGAGCCCATCAGCCCCCCACAACACCACCTCCACCGCTACCACCACAACACACCCACATGCACACGCAGACGCACTCATAAAGAAGAGAGGAGAGAGGGAGGCACTCACATTTGCAATCACACAATGTGCACACTGACACAGATAAGCAACAAGCGTGCCTCTACAGACAGCGTCCAAAACTTCAACCACAAAGAAGGCCAAAACAGTCAACTCATAGGAGGAAATCTGAACCATTTCTGACAATTCCACCACAAATATTTCTCTTAAATTAGACAACTGTTTCAGAACAACACAATTTCACATGAAATACACAAATATCCCACATAGCATTCTTAATTTAACATTTGATTCAAATTTGTTTTGCTTGTACGGCATCAAGAGGGAAGCTGAACTGCTTTACACTAATTACAAAACAGTATGGATTTGTGACACATATATATATATAATATATATATATATATATATATATATAGATTTTTAGACATATTTTTTCATCTTCTTCTGCTGAAGAAGATGAAATCTCTAACCAGCTACTAACCCTTAAAATGTAAGTAGAGTTTGCATGGAGTATTAACAGAACTAGAAGTAACAGAGATGATGGTGTTACCAGATTTTAACTGACAGGTAACCAAGAAGAAGCAAATGAACGTTTTTGTTCCTTCTTTACATTTACATTGGCTTCTATGTAAATGAAAACATATAAAATGTGGGTATTTCAGGAGCTGGTCCACAACTTGCATCTTTTCTGTGTTTCCTTCCGGGTTGGTTCCACAGAACTAGAAAGAGATCACTCCAGTGGGGTAACTCATAAGGCCTTTCTTGGCCAATTAAATCTCCATGGTATCAAACCAAACATGGCCTCAAAAAGAAATGAACACTGCATTCTGTCCCCATAGCTTTGTCCAAAACCCACAAGAGCTTAATGAACCCAACCACACCCTCTCAATGTGGCAATTGTCAAAAAGTCGGACAGGTTGCAAAACATATAAAGAAATACGATTGCAAAGAAACACAGCTGAATGTTGGTTCCACTAACAGATAGTCAGCCCACTTGTATCCTAAAAAAAAGGATTCTTCCGCTGAAGAACAGAGTGTTCCTTCATGGGTGGTTTGAGGTAGTAATACAGTTGTGTGTTTTCTACAAATATGTGTGTCTGAGCCAGAGAGAATACTGGAAATCAACCCACTAAATGGTGCAATGGGAACAGAATAGCATAGGCATAAGGTTAAGTGTGCTAAGGAAAGCAAAAACCACAATTAAAGGCATTGCTGAGGACTTTTGAAGAGCGGTTCTGTTAAAAGTAGATAATAAAATACTGTTGGTGTCTTAAATTAGTATAAATCCAGATCAGTTGGTCATGAAGGGCTGAAGCTAACAGCTGGTCTGGCAGCAGGTTTCTACCCTGCAAAAACAACACTAGTCTCAAAAACTTCAAAGAAGTCATGCAAACAAGATTCTCAAAAGAAAAACCCATCAACATATTCGTATTGGGCGGGTATTTGAACAAAGCTGATAATTATCTACACCCAAAATTAAGGCATGAAGTGGAGGACCTATAGTGATCTTCCTGTGTAAAACACATCCATCCATTTCCTGTCTAAAAAATCATTGGCTTCTATGTAAATGAAAACATGTAAACATTATAATGTTATGAACCATTATAACAGGTTCATAAAATAGCATTAGCATGAATATCTATGATATTTTAGTGACTGGAGTTGTTTTAATACATTAAAACTCTGCTTAGACTCTGCTTCTGGTAACACCTCAGCTTCAGATAATCTGCATTTATATAAAATAAAAACACTAAGAGCATTACCTCTGTCTTGTAAGATAATACCAGCTGATAAAAAAATAATACATCACATCACAAGTGTTACATAATTAGCACCTTAGACCACACTGGAACGTGCCAAGTTCAAGTGCACTGAGACAGGTTACTGGACTTCAGCAGTGGGTAGTTTTTTCAGTGGCTTTGAGCTTCTAATTAGAATAGATTTAAGATTTGCTTTTGAGTGACCTCAACCTTTTAAAATAACCTCACTCCAAAAATCACAAAGTATCTTCATGAAGATATCACAAATTATTTGGATCTGAAACTAAAAGAGAGATGGGTTACTGCAAACTGCTTGAGCAGCTGACATTAAGTTCAGACAAGCATGAGACACAAATTAGCCCAAATATGTCCAAATGGGAATGACAATCTCCTCCTCTAAAAAGCCATTTGCTATCTGATCTGGACAAAATTCAGCATTGTTATCCTTCTATCTCTGTGGTAATGCCTTAAATAAGAAGAAGAACACTGCTTGAGGCAGTCTGGATCGTGGCTAAAGCTCAAAACCTTGACGCTGCAGCTCCCTTGGGAGAGACTCTTCACCTCAATTGGCCCTTATACCTAAAACCACTGAGACAGAAAGAATGTATAGAATGTCTAATGGATGGAAAGTCAGTGCATAAGAAGAACACAAGAAGATAAATGGGAAGATAAAAAGGGTGTCTGGTAGATATTGTGATAAGAGGCGGAAAAATAATATCAAAGGCAAAGGAATATTGTTTTTCATATTACTCTCTCCTGATCGTTGTCTGCCATATTTGAATGCATGCCCATGCCTTGGTAATTTGCATGTACATTAATCATTTCAGTGAGAAATAAACTGTCACGGCTGCCTGAAGGCTGCTGTAGGAAAAGGGGTGGAGGGAGTGAAAATGGGCTTCTTGGCATCAGATACTTGATTCAAACGAAATGTACTGCTCGAACCCAAACTGGCTCAGGTAGAAGAGCCCAGGGGAGATGTAAGGTGTTCATAATCCTGCACCATAAATCTGTCCAGCATGCATGATATGCTCTCATTTTGAGTGAGTGTGAGCATGTGCATGCTTCAGTCAAATTCCCAAATAAGTTAGCTCCTCTGAGCCAACAGGGAGGATAAACTGTGAGTCAACTGAAGGCTTCTGCTCCCCCCCAGCATTCTCCACCATCATCAAGTGAGCAAGCATATATCAGGACATACAAATACAACAAATCAAACATGCAGCTGAAAGTTTCAAGTCTATTCAGGCATGTTTTTTTTGTTTGTTTTATATTTCACCATTGACAGAACCTTCTTGACCTACTCTTTAGTGGCAGGATTAAAAGAAATTGTATATATCTGTATATATGAATCAATTGTATTGATAAATATGTTCTGCTTTTCCTCTCAGATTGCTACCATCTTGATGCTTGTATTTATTTTTTTATTTTGCTCTGACTGATTTTTGTCAATAAAGGAAGCCCCAATGACCCTTTGCCCTGCTGGCCCTACACCAACCTCAAGCTAACGTTGCCTTATAAATAACAGTCTAGTCGCCTTGGATAAAAGCGTCTGAGTGACTGCCTGGCACTCTCAATGACCTGCTGCACAATCCGCTGAGATCTGACCAGCGTAAGCGCCTGAACAAGCTCTGCCACTGCAATAAAGCAGAAGAAAAAATGTGAATGTAAAGTATTAAGATGTAGGCATAATCTGCACATAAATATATATAATGTTCTTAATATCCTGGAAGTGATTATCAAACACCTCTTTATACTTAATACACAAAAAGCGTTAATGAATTATGGACTTTCATAGCCTAGAGCCACTTCTACTGGCATATACAATAAAGAAAGCCCGTAGCATAACAATGGCATCATCTAACCCCCTCGAAGTTAATGAACTTCCAGGCGCCTACGGGGCAATCCCAACACCAAGTGCTACTCCATCATTAGAGGCATTATGAAGTCAAGAGGGAGACTACATATAGCATTCACTGCAGTGACATGCTGTCAGACCGATCACGGGGTTAAAACACAGACGCCTATAGTTGTAGACAGCCCCTCCCCCTGCAGAAGCCCCCACAAAGACACACACTACCAAGCAATGATGCTTTGTTGCAACTGGCATGTGTCTCCCAGCATACATGTACCAAACATTTGTCCTTAATGTCTTATAGTGGCGGATGGAAACTGGAACAGTTCAGCTCTGACATGGAGGTGATTCAGGGACTTTTCCTGATTTACTTTTCTTAGTCTGGTTTAGATCAATTACAGGGCTGTGGCTTTATTGTGCCAGTTTAGGTACCAACAAGAAAACCACAATAATCCTTCTGGAAAGCGTAACAAGTAAACAACAACAGAGTTCTAGGTATTCTCCCTCCAGTGAAGAGCTGATTAAAATGTTGTAACCTCAGGACAGCAGTCTTCCTAGAAATCAGAAGGCATTAGGTATTTATAGGAGCTTATCTGTATGGCATAGGTGAGCAGCCTTACCAGCACCCATTAACAAGGCAGAATTGGGTCTTGTCCAACAAGAGTCGCAGAGGCACAAACAGCTTCTCAAGATTTTTCTAGAACCTCTGCGCTTGGTTCTAATTTAGGTGTTACAGGAACTGCCTTAAATTTTGCCTTTGCCTTTAATCCATCGCTCTCAATTCAACCCCCACCCCTAAAACTCAGAGTCAAGCTACAAAGCTGTGGCTCCTAATTTCATTTTATTTCATCAGCAGCAACCAACAACACACTCCTCCTTTTTTGTGCCATAACAGAAAAGAACGGAAGTTTCACATCAAACATATTTCCTCCAACACAATCATGCTAAGATTAAAATATAATGGATGACAGAAGTGGTGCTCACCAAATTGCAAACATTGTTGTAAAATATAATCGCTTACTATGACCGTAAAATTATATGTAGGTTATAGCATCCTTTATTTTCCAAAAGCTCTGGCAAAGGCGACAGGAATTCTCATTATATAATACTACAATCCTGGATATTTGCATAACATTATGCTACAGGGTTTATTTTACACTAAAAGTTCTGCAAAGTTAAAACAAATTAATAAATTAAAGCCAATCAAAAAAGAGCCTAAAAATGTATCACAAAGTTGATGCATCAAAAACAAATACAATGTATACACTTTTAATAAGTTCTTTGGTCCAAGTTTCCCACATGTGACTTCATAGTGTATGTTTACACTACCACTCTGCCTCTGACCAAAACCAGGTCAACCCTGTTACTGACATTACCAATGCCTGCTTTAAATGACTTTCCTAATCCCTGTCATTACCTGGTATAGTCAATGTCTCGCCTGTGGACCAAAATAGCCAACAACCTCAGACTGCCACTGTCCAATCCCCCTAATTTGCAGTTTCATAAATAGCAGGCGGGGAATTGGGTGCTTTAGGGGCAGAGGCCCTGTGGCTTTGTTTCATTTGCTGATGCAGATGAAACAAAGCTTACCTGGTGACACACCTCACCAGTCAAGACGGCCAAAAGGGGGAGGGCTTGGTTTACAGGGGTAGTTCAGAGTGGTAGTAGTGAGTTTCTGTTAAACTCTTATACCTCTTCTGAATGTTCATTCAGAAAAATGCTGGCCTCTGTCTTAGTTGGACACTGAGGCCGAAGCTGACAGCTAGTCCTGTGGGGGTACAGACTAAACTGGACATCAACAGTCTTCAAAGAACTACTAATTCAAAATTGTTAAAAAAGTTAATACAAACAATATTTTTTAGCCTTTAATTTAGAACTGAACAATCCGAGATGTAAATGCAATGGTGAAATGATTGTTGCATTGACAACATCAGCTGTGATAAATCCACACATGGGCACCATCAGTGTGTCAGATTTGGGCACCTGTTGCAGTGAGACTTCACTCAACAGGATGAATGTCATATTGCTGTACAAATTGTGAATTCCTGCCATTTAGATTATGATACCTAACAAAATACTGAATCCCAAGCATTCTTTGCAAAGCGGGAGGTGGTGTACCACTAATGACTGTCCTGAGTGAAACACTTAGTAAGAAAGAAACTTGTAAAGCTTTTCCCGTCAGTAAGTGTCTGACAAAAAATGTAAAGCTGTGAAAAGAAACATGTTTACAGCAGTTTAATTTAACACTAATTTGTTCATTTTCCCAATTACTTGCTCCTGTCAGATGGTTCCTCTGACCAGAAATGTAGAGTTAATTTTGACAGCACATTTTAATTCAGTTTTAGTCAAAGCCTTATGACTTAAATGTAATTTAGTTTTAACTGCAATGCAGTTATCTGTAGTCGCTTTGATTTTTGAGTCCAGGAAACTGGATTTGAGTCCAGTCTGGTATCACTTTGACCATACAAAGGGGATTTTTTAGAAGTATTTTTTTAAGCATCTATTCTAAAAGCTCTGTTCAAGGTTTCACCATCAGGACAACAACCGCTGCTCTGCTGCTCTCACTGCCCTCCTCTGGCTGTCCTCAGAAAGCCATAATGAATAGAAACAAGATGAGACTGGTTGGAGAGGCTGATAACATGGGCAGATGTCCAGGAGGTTAGACTCTCAGCCAGCCAGCCAGCAGTGGTGGTAAGCTGCGGTCAGTTGTGAATATTTACACTGTGGACGGTTGACCTGTGGTCTCCCACAAGGGTCACTCTGTTGATTTACTGATCCTTCTCAAACGGCTGGATGAAAAGGAATGCAAACTGACAATTCTCATGGAAACACGTTTACTTCTGACATCTGCAATTGCTGCGAATTGTCCAATTTTTTTTCTTTTTTTTTGTCACACTTAAATATTTCATATCATCAAATATATTTTAACAAATGTTAAAAATAGCGCTAGAAAACACAAAACGTAGTTTGAACTTTATGATTTCATTTGTGAAGGGTTATAATTAAACTAGTCTTATGTGAAAAAGTATCACATAAGACTAGTTGTATCACTTTTGATAGCAACAACTTCCATCTAGCTTTGATAATTAGCAATCGGTCTGTCACATCACTGTCAAGTTTTGTTCCCTGTTCTCTCCAGCTGTGCTTCAATTCAGTCACGTTTTGGACATAAATGGCCTGTTTAAGGTCATTTTAACAGAAATGCAGTTGGATTTAAGTCCAGACTTAGGCCAGGTCACTCCAACATTTTCAGACAGAGAGCAAGAAAGCACAACTCATGGTTCCATCACTTATGATAAGTTCTTCTGGTCCTGAAGCAGCAAACCAGCTGAGACCATCACACTACAACCGCCACGTTTGACAATCCATATCTTCTTTTTCCGACATGGTTTGTTAGATGAAACAGAACTCATAACTTCCAAAAGTTCCTCTTTTGTATCATCAGTCCATGAAATTGTATCATCAGTCCATGAGAGCTGTGGGTATTATCAAAATGCTTTTCTGAAACACTTGTGCTCTTATTGTTCAGCACTGCTTTATGCCTTGAGGATCTCACATAAATTATTTTTGCCCTGTCTCTTTCTTATGTGAATCATAAACATCAACGTTAGCAGAAGTTGTGCCTCAAATATTGGTCTGGGTTCAACTCATATATGGAGTGGCTGATGCACTCCTGCCACTCCTGAGAAGGTGTGCCACTAGTCCATGTTTCCTCCATTTGTGGGTAATTGCGCTCACTGTGGTTTGCCGGAGTGCCAATGCCTAAGAAATAGCATTGTGACCATATGTGGACTGATAGACGTTAATGCTCTTGTTTCCCATCTGTTCATGGATTTCAGTGTTGCATTAAGAAATCCTGTAGCCTACTTCATGTTGTGAGACAGGTTCTCTTGAAGCTATTTGGTGAGTTTAAAGATCTATTTTCCACACATTCATAGACATTGAGCACATCTTGCTGATTAAAATAATAATTTCAGAACTACCTTTTTTCAGAACGCTTTTTATAACTTGAAATGTCTAACTGATATTATGGCAAAACAAAGTTAAAATAGTATCTAAGGGGTAGATACTTTTTTCTTTTTTTTTCTTTTTTTTCACTATATAAATCACCCCGTGTTCCTGAACTGATGTCGCCCACAAGTACAAACACTGAGGACTCTTTGGCTTTCTGTTGGCTGGAGGAAAGAGTCAGGCTGTTACATCCAGAATTGGTGATATATTAGAATGACAGACGGTAATGAACTAAGACAAGATAAGGCATGGCGCCATTCATGCCTAACTGACACGGAATCCCACACTAACATGTGTACAAGGGGGGTACCTTAATGAATCAGGGAATAATGATCAATAAACTATTATCACTGATTAACACGTCAAACCCAGCCACGCTGGTCGCGAGCTCTCTTCTCTTACCTTCCAGCCAGCCGAGCTGTTGCTGTCGCCCTTATCCTTGAAATAGGGCACATAACGGACCATCCAGTCGTAGATCTGTGACAGCGTGAGCCTCTTCTCCGGGGTGCTCTCAATGGCGCGGGTAATGAGATCCGCGTAGGACTGGTTTCCCCACGCGTTCCGACGTGAGGACTTGGCTTTGCGCAAGGACCCGGTCACGTCGAGCGCTGCGCCGGCCAGGCACGGGTGCGTCGCGACCGTGGGTGCCGGGGCCCCGGTCGGGTGCTTTAGCTCTGCCGGATTGCCGCCCGCGAGCCCGGCTCTGCACGCCGGCACGTCTTCCGGCTCCACTTTGATGCTGGCCAGCGGGAGACCCCCGCTCACCTCTTGTCCGCCGGGGAAGTCCTCCGGGCATGGCAGTGGCCAGGTGCAAGAGCGAGGCCGGCTCTGCGGCTCGAAGTCCGGATCAACCTGATGAGCGTCCAGTTCGTCGTCCTCCATCATCAACATTTATCCCTTTAGAGAAAAATATATTAAAATAAAAAATAAAAATAAAAAACGAAATGAAGGGACGAAACTGTCTTTAGCAGCACTTCACGTTGGAATCTGCTTTGTAATATGCCTATTAAGCTCAGTCAGAATCAATCAGAGCCAATTCACTGGAGTAGGACAATCATCATGAATAAAAAAAAAATAAAATCACAACCTTGTGTGTAGAGATAAGAGTAGTAATAAAAATAATAGCAATTTCTTGTCCATTTTAACTAGAGTGCTATGTTATTGGAAAAAAATATGTCTTATTCAATCCGTCTCATCCTATTACACTAAGTCTTCAGCGTTCCTCAGCCAGTCACGGGGGCTTTTCATTCCAGTTGCAGCAACAGATGATATTTCAGATAAGGAAGCAAAAGCAGCCGTCGATAAATCCCGTAGAAGACAACGTGAAGAATCAGGAAAGAATAAGATGAGGAGGGGTTTTTAAAAAAATCACCAGGGCTGTGCAGAGAGCATCCACTGAGGCGATAATGCGTGATTACCGTGAATTATTAAATCTTCCAGTCTGCACGGATTACGCTGGCAGCGACATATTCAAGTCCATTCAGCCTGAACAGCACCCCAACTGTCTGCAATTATAATGAAGAGGCGTGCGCATGTGACGAATCGATCATTTCCTTGGGTGGGAGAAGAAAAAAATATACAGATATATAAAAAGAAGAGAAAAAATAGCCCGGCAATCAAATCTCGCATCCAGTTGTCAGGGACGAGAAAATTGGCTTTTCTCACACCTCCTTCTTACTCCTTTCTCTCCCTCTCTCTTTCTCAGATGCCACACATGTTCTCATTTGCTTACAACTCGCTCCCGTCGATGTGAGCCGAGGATGACGCGCCGGCGCTGTACTATATAGTAGAGATGCTGCCAATTGGAGTGCGCTCCCGGAATCAATACTCTTCGAACATGATTACAGCGAAATCCCCGACTCTCTCTCTCTTTCTTTCTTTCTCTCTCTCTAACGCTCTTTCTTTCTGTGTCTGTCTCATATCCACCATTACTATTGCGAAATCCTTAAGAACAACTCAACATGTTTCTTAGTGCGCCAATCTATCTTCAACGCGAAAAAAAAGAAAAAGGAATGTGCCAGAATAAGAGATCCTTCCACAAATCTTTATGTTTGTTATGTGAAATAATAAAACCACGACCCGTGCGTGTGACGGATTGTCCAGTGCGCGCGGCGCGCTGCGTCCAAATGCCCTCCAGGGAGAACTTGGCGGTTTCACCTCCGCTGATTATTCGCGAGCAGTACCTCAGTGAGTGTAATTTTCTCTGCCGATTAGACAGATTTAGTTCAGATTAACGGAGATTAGGTAACCCTAGATTCTTAATCCCGAGAGGAGTGGGCTGAAGTGGGGCTTTTCAGAGGTCATCATGAAAAGGGGAGAGAGGGAAAAAAATCTAAATCACACCAAGTGAGACATAAAATTGTAAAGACTATCACATAGGTTTCAAAGACCATGTGCCAGAGTCAATAGGTCGGACATGGTGCGCAATTCTGTGACTGTCCTGACAGAGACACTGAGGGGAAGATGTGTGTGGGGATGAGCACGGGAGGGGAACGTGTGTTTTGGTGCATGTGTGTGTGTGTGTGTGTGTGCGTGTGTGTGTGTGTGTGTGTGTGTGTGCGTGTTGAGATGTGTGTGGGGATGAGCACGGGAGGGGAACGTGTGTTTGGGTGCATGTGTGTGTGTGTGTGTTAAGGAGGGGTAAGGGAGGGTCGGTGTCACCACACTCTTCTCACTACCCTACTGGATGGGCGCTCAGCAGGTGCTCTTATCGGATTGGCTGCTAATTTCATTATTGCGCTTAAGAGAAATCTGGGTGGATACAACTCCAACAACCTCTCTCTTTTAGTCACTGAAATAAATAATAATGCACTTTCAGATTTCCTAGGTGAAGAAAGTTGCCTTTAAACTTAAATACATAACTGTACTCATATGCAGGTGTGGACACCTGCATCTTGTATATAATAAAATAAAATAAAAAATAAACTTAGAATATAAAGAAGCTTCTTATACAGGTCTCACATGAAATATCTCAGAAAAATACAAGCGCCAGAGTTAAGAAATAACAGTTTTTAACAAATTCAAATCAGAAGACTGAGATGGGCACAGAAGATTGATTTTGTCTCAGGTGAACAATTTCTGAGCTGGTATACAATGCAGCACTAACGAAGTTCCCAGGATCTATGGATAAGAAATAGTTGCACAGGATCACAGATCCTCCGCTGTATTTAACAGTGGGCATGAGATGTTTTCCTTTTTCCACATTGTTGCGCTACTTTGCACAATGTTCTCCTGAACTGAGTTTGGCAAAACTTTTAATCTCATTATAAATTTACCAACAGACAGTTCTTGTTACAGTCCAAGAAGATTCGACATGCTTGCTTCTGATGACAGATAATGTCTTTTCCCAGTATCACTCCCGAACAACTGTTTTGTATATAGAATCTAATGGTTATTATGGAAACTTGATGACACCAAGATAACACCATTTGTTGCAGTCGTCAAAAAATTAGTTTTGGAGATTTTTATTTTCTTTACCTCACTCTTGTGTGAAGCTGATGGGTCCTCAGTGATTCCTGTTTTTCATCCTAAATTGTTTTAAACTTTGGAAATAAGGTTCAAAGTACAGCTGTGGGTAAGATTAGGCTAGACATATTTTTCTTGTAGCCTTTTCCTGAGATATAAAGATTAACACATGAGCCTTACTTGAATGACATGTTTTCTTGAGTAGAGTAGGAAGAGAAAAAAGACACTTCTAAGAAACAGAAAGTCAAGGACTTCTGATTACATGTTCCAAAAGAATATCTATTTAAAACACAGACAATGGTGGTAAAAACAGTGATTCTGTCAGAAACAATAATTTCTAAACACAGGTCTTTCTTCCCTCTTAATAGAAATACTTGAATTTAATGTCCCGTGAACATTTCTGTGTGAAATTATAAATTTATTTTCATGCTTTTTAAACATCTTTGCAAAGACTATCCTCAAAATTCACCATGTCTATAGGCACAATACAGTTCCGATTAAATAATAAAACAACAGTTGGTTCACACCCATGGATTCAACAACATGATTAAAAATACAATTTCCTTTCCCAAAGAAAAATCAGAAGACAAAAAGAACTCCTGTGCATCAAGGTAGCTTGCATGAACACCTCCCCCTTTGGTGCCTTCGAGTGTGTATGAAAGAAAGCTGTAATTAAAGTTGCATAACAAGGCCACACTATGCACTCAGACATGACTGATGTTGAGAAATTTGTCAGAAATAGTAGGCCTTTAATATGCAGGAGGATGTGTCATGTGATGTCTCATGGTATGACTTATTGTTGAGCACCAGTGGGATCACATGATTAAAATGCCATCTTGCTAATAGTTTATTATTTTTAAAATGTGGGGAAAATTGCTCATTAAAGACTTGATTGCTTTGAAATAATTTATTATATTTCCATTCCTACGTGCCAAGAATAACAAGGACACCAACGGTGAACACAGACAAGGCTTTTTCCCCCAGCTTCTACACTTTAACACAAGGTTTTGCTTGAGATGCTTCTCAAGTAGCACTTATGAAAGCCATAATTTTGGTGACACTTGAGATTACACAATGTGCCTTGATTACACAGGAAGTGAAAGAAAACCAAATGACTATCAAGAAGGCAAACAACCATATTCAGAGGCTCACAGCAGGACTGAATCTCCAGAGAGAGAGAGAGACAAAGCTCTTAGGAAGCAGAGGTGTCGCCGACAGAAAAAGGAGGTGGAGCTTTAGTGCCGTACAGAAGTGTGCATACTTGTGAACTTTTTTATATTTTGTCACATTAAAACCACAAAATTCACTATATTTGCTGAGATTTTACGTGCTGTATCAACCTAAGCCAGCATAACTGAAATAAGAGGGGAAAAGGAGACATTTTGAAAATTTCATAAAATAAAAATTGTATGCGTGGAGCTCATTTCCTCTGATATCCCGGCATAAAATCCAGTGCGACCAATTGCTTTCCCAAGTCACCAAACTTATTCAATCTCAGTGTAAGTTTGGTCCTATACTGAATCCTGTACAGAACAAAGGATTTAGTGAGCATTATGAATACCAAGGAAGATCTAGTAATTCGAAAGTGTATGATACCAACAGGAGAAGTATTAATTATTCATTCCACAAATCTGGCCTTTGTGGGAGGAGGAAAGTCACTGTTGAACAAAAGCTATACGAACGTGAAAGAAGACACGCTGATCAGATGAGACCAAAACTGAACTCTTGGAGCTGCATTCAAAGAACTGTGTGAGGAGAAACCAACACTGCACTTTGTGGTTAACACTCTGAAACATGGTGTTGGCAGAATCATGCTGTGGGAGTGGAGCAAAACACAGGATAATCCTGAAAGAAAGCCTTGTTGGACATGAGAGTGTGGTGAACAGTCCTAGACCTAAATCAAATAGAGACTCTATGACACACTAAAAGCATTTTTCACAGACACCAACTCTTTTCATAATTTTATTTGTACAAAGATATGGAAACCATTGTATCATTTCCTATCACTTTATAATTATGTATAACTTTGTATTGTTCAATCATAAAATCCAAATAAAATCCTGGCCAATTTGTGGTAGAACCAGAGCAAGCTTTGGAAAAATTAAAGGGTATAAATAATTTTGAAAATCTCTGGAGATAGCCAGCAGTTTCTTTTGCAATCTACCAGTGCTTTGTCCCCTCTGGGTCTTTCTTCATACCAGACATTCCAGAGGTAGCAAGACTGCCCTAAAGATCTGAGTGGCTGACCCTGGAACAGCATGTTCTGCATGGCAGTAATAACCTCTGAAAGCCCCCAGAGAGGCAGAGCATCACATGAACAACATGTCAGAGCTTTATACATGTCAATCCCTGCACCCCATTTTACCTAGCGGGGTTTGGACAAGATATATGCAGCATCCAGCAGACCCCCCTTGGGAGATGGATGTCTGTCCTGAAAAGCTCCTCATCCTGTCTCCACTCCTCTCAGCAAGTAACTCACATTCCTCACTAACAAGCCTACAGGTTCTCCTTGTATAAAAAAAAATAAATAAAAAAAAATAAAAATGGGGTGGTTCGATTTAGTGCTAGGAACATTGGAGACAGTCTCACCCCCTTTGTGGCATTGACCCAAGGTAGGCTGTCTTAAAGACTTCCCGCTAGGAGAAATTGTCAGCTTTATGCAACATTCTGGCATTTGCATCTCTGTGCTGAAATTTTTGTTTTGTGGGGACTATTGGTGCCAAACAGCTTAAAAAGGGTCATGTTGTAGACTGGAAAGCATAGCATGACCTCCATCCCCAATCAGAGGTCTAATGCAATATGATTAACACAACCCAACTTAGCCACTTAATTATAAATATGGGAAAAACAAATAAAACCGATTGGAAAATCGGTTTGCTCTGTGCCCATACTCAAGGCTGTAAGTGACTAAGTTGTGTAGCAAAAAGTAACAAAGCTAAAGATGTTTCAAGGCAGTGTTTTAGAGCTGAAATGATTTAATCCCAAGTCAAAGTGGTAAAATGTGAAAATCCCTGTTCATGGACACTCACCATCCAATCTGACTCAGTTTACGCTAATTCACAAATAAATATTGGCAAAAATACGCCTTTTACTGCCTACTTGCAGCAGAAGGAGGTTCAAAGGATGGACTCAGGGGCTGAATGCAAACAGGTGCTCTGTTAGTCAGCGCTTTTTTGTAAAAAACAAAACAAAACAAAAACAAAACAAAAAAAAAAACAAGCAAAAAAACAACACATAAAACTTAAATGTGAAAAAGATACATACGTTCGCAAAGCATTATGTGTATTTCTGAGAGAAGCTTGCTTTTTTCTATTTGTCTTCAGCAAAGTCAGACTTCTCACTTTTGGAAGTCAGTGCTTGGTAACATTCACAATAGCCAAGTAGGCCAGATGCCAAAACACTGATTAGCCCAGCTATGCTAGAGATCTCTAGTGGAGGTGCAGTGGGAGACCAGCTCATCACCAAAGAGCACTGCACTAAACGCAACTTTAAGTGGAAAAAAGCCAGAAGACTGTAGTGTATCCTTGCTGGACACATAAAGCCTTAGGCAAGGAGGCATCTGTCTCTTTAATACATAATTCACTTGGAGCTGAAGCACCATACTTTAGTCCGTAGGGCCAGCCCTCTGCTTGGTGTTGTTGGAACATAAAATTGTCTCCATCATAAAGTTCAGTCTTACCAAGACAAAACTTAAGCCTTAATCAATAGATGAATGCAAAATTAGATCCAACTAAACAGACCAATCATTAAAAAGTGATTAAAACATTATTACTTTTGTGTGTGTGTGTGTGTGTGTTTAGACAAGTGGCTTTCAAAGTGCACTAAATGCATGTGGAAGCACAGTCACCTCACCTTTCCACCTCAGTGAGAGAGCTTGTCCTCATCAGCCTTGACATGCAGGTAGGTCAACGTGCACAGACAGCCATCAGGCCCTGGAGCTCTCCTCTCAGACATGCACGCGGTCACTTTGCATCTGAACTCCAGCAAATGCATCTTCCTGCAAGCGTATTATTAGAAGCACTCACGTCTTTTTGCCAACATCATTATCATAACCGACAGGATGTACATTAGTTACTTCCGTCTTCTGCTGGCAATTGGCCCCTAATGTTGACGCACCAGTGCAGAAAAGTCCTTTCTTTGATTTCAACATGGACACGGAAGAACCTGTGGCAGCTCCAGGGTTTACATGTGTGACACTTCCAGCTCAAGTTCATGGAATAAAAGGAGCACTAATGGGTTAACAGTAGAAATGAGAGGGGAAGAGAATGGAAATCAATGCTTTTGTTGAAGGGAAGAAAGAAAGGCTTTCACAGGTCTATGTATCATTAAGCAATTGGGAAAGCTAATTAGAGTAGGGTAAAAGATGTGGGCTCTCGCAGCTAATTATTTCCATGGCAACCAGAGCTCCTGTAGATGAGGAGAGGCGGCATTCAGTGTGGCCAATCAAGGCTGGAAAAAAGAAAAAGAGCGACCCCTAGTGGCTTTGACAGGCATATTCATTTTAAAAACGAGTTTGACTTGAAAGGGTTTTGCATCTTTATAGTGGAAAGATTTTGTTCAACTGTTTGGAAGATGAAAAGGAACAAAGCACCACTACCTGGCAACAGATACCACCTCTTTAAACAGTTTGTCTTTCTCGTAGTTTGCTGTAATCACAAGTGTATACTTTATGTGTATCTGCTTTAAAAAAAGTGATATGATTACTAAAATAAGATAAAAAAATATTGTAAAAATTAAAGCACTGATATTTGAGAAAAAGCCACACTGTTTTACAGCAAAGTGTAGAAACAAAGCAAATATTATCCAATTGCTTTTAACTACAAAAAAAAGCTACATATATTCCCAGTGTTTGTGCAACAAGTTTTTTAGTTTTCCAAATTTGCTGTCAAAAGAGAAGGTCCCTAATGAGACTCGCGGGTGGCACTACTCTAACTTCAACACCACAACTGTAAATATGTTTTCTACTAGACTTATTTCCGACACGCTAACTTTGCCTTCTAACTAAAGGGAAAAGTTTATTGGCCTTTTGTCAAGCAGCTGATCAGCAGTGGGAAGACAAGGGAGGCTTAGTTCTGAGTAACTGAGCAACACACAGCAGGAGAAAACTACTAATACCACTCTACCACTTTCTCTCCCATCTGATTAAAAGGAATTTAAACTATAGGAACAAAAAATGTTTGTGTCTTTGAAACCGTACATTTTTAAATGTCTTCCCTTAACATGGGAAGACATCCAATGCCAATAAAAGATTTTTTTTTTTCCAACTTGCAGAACAAATCAACCAGAAATATAGCTGCATTGTCAAAAATGTACTGTATTTTATTAACTGTAGAAAAAATATTTTAACTACAAAATTAACAAGACATTTTGCATTCAGAACAGACTAGAGCAACATAACTAATACTTCAAAGTCTTTAAAGTGAGGTTCTGTTAAAAGCTTAGCAGCAGTTATCTTACAAACAGCAGCTAGCTCTCTTGGTGTCTCCATTTTATTATAAATTCAGATTAGTCCAGAAGACTGATGTTAATGCCTAGTCAGATGATTCCAACCACCTTAAAACTATTCTAATCTAAAAATGGTCATAATCAATTGTGCAAACACTATTTTATGACAATTATTTTCAAAAATTATAATTTTAGGAAGATAGATGTTCTTACTAAATACCATTTTAAAACAAACCTGTTAGATAGTAATCGCCTTTGATTGTGGCCTCTCTGACCTAAATAAAGACACCACTGAAGGTATTAACTGAAAGCAAAGACAGAAGCTGCTTCTTAGCGTTTACCAGAACTCCATTTTGAAACCTTCTTAATGTCTCTGCTTGCTCGGGTCGATCTTCTCCAAATGAATCAGAGGTCTCAGCTGCTCAGCAAAGCTCCGCATGTCCTCCGATACGGTGTCCTGGCCGGCTGGCGCCAAAACACTCAGTTCAACCAAATGTGAAAGCGACATTCGCTCTGTGTTCTCAGTGTTCCCCGGCACCAACACACGGGAAACGTTGCACACCACAACCTTCATAGCTCCCTTTCGGAATATGTGTCCGCTGGTCACAAACTCGTGGTCCATGCGAAAGCCCATCTCATTGAGGAAATCCGGAAGGCTGTGAGAGGCGGCCACGTCAACGCAGTTACGCACCAGAGCGTGGCGGCTCTTGTCTCCTACTTCAGGTTGGCCCAGATAGCGGAGGTGCCACGGAGCGGTGGGGTGGGAGAGAGAGCGGCGAGCGCGGAGAATGAAAGGGTTTCCTTGCTGGCCTTTCAAAAGGTACACCAGTTCGTGGTCTGTAAACGTCTCCGGCTCCATGTTGTCACACAAACCACGCAGACGATGCAACAGGCTTTCCAGAGCCGTGTCTAACACGCTGCCTGAAATTAAAAGTGAAAAATAAGATTAAAACACGGATAACATATTTTCATGCAAAAACAGACACTGGAATGTGCTAAAAATCAATCAATAGCTTGATAGCTACAAGATCTTAAAATGGCACAACTTCTAATATCTTAGCACTTCCTTTTAAAAACACACAGACATATACACACACACACATTAAAATATTGTTTGATACATATTGTACACCTGACCTCTTCAGACTAAAATCTTTACAGTTTTTCTGCTGTTGCAGTTGCAAATCGGGACATTTGAGTCGAAAATATTAAGACTCAACTGTAAAAGAGTTCATTAATTCAAATCATCAAATCATGAAACATTATAGTGTTGACTCTGAAACTGGTACAATGCCATTTCACAACTTTTTTGGAAATAATTCAAATTCTTAACAATTTTACATTAAGAACTTTTTACCTGCATTTAGTTTGTAAAATTTTTCATCCTAACAGCTGCAGAACCATAAGTCCAGCTTCAAACCATGAGTCAAGAAAGTGAAGAGACTAAAACCGAATGGAAATACACCTTTTTTTTCATTTCTGTATTCAAAACAATCAATACGTCCAAGTTGCATGACAAATGAATTTAATCTGAATTTTTGAAAGCGGGCTGTTGATTCAAGATTATTTCTTCATATATAAAGTAATACAAGCGGATTCATTGAGAACACTTGCATATAAATGTTTGTTCCTGTTCGTGGCTGTATCAAACACATCCTACCTTGTAGCAGATACTCCATCATGTTGATTGTGCCACTGGTGATGGGCATAACAGTTACAGGAGGAGCCTCCATCTCGTCACAGGATTCTAGGAGCTTTAAGGAGAAAAACGTAGTCAATACATTAAATAGTATTAAAGTAACACCGATGACACTGACTTATTTTTTCAGTGCAAAATATAATCTTTTTGTAACATGTATTTCTTAATTGCCAGAGCGCTACCAATCTATTAACTTTCATTTTAACTAGCAGCTATAGCTAGCTATTATGTACATCGCTTATTAACAGCGTGTTCTGTAAAAATTTACCTGAAAAATACAATAAAGACGATATGTCTCCCCGCCGAATGAAGACAACCGGAGAATTGTTCGTATATTTTATATCTCCTTGCCTAACCTCACAGTGTTAACCCATTCAACACTAGGCTAGTAGCTTCCCAGTTAGCTCAGAGCTACTTCACTAATCGCGATTGAAGCGCAACGCAGTAAGGCCAATAATCGTCTGAATATTTCACAAGATTGTAAAAAAAAATTTTTTTAAAGTTTGCAATCAAAATAAAACTATGCGCTACAATTTAACTGAAACTGTCGCCGCATCTGTACCTACTGCCTGAAAAAAAACACAACAGTTTTCCTTCTTCTTCTCAGTAAAGACAAAGTATGAGTACTTCACCCAGTTTACTACTGCCCCCTAGAGCTTAGAGTGGGTGTAAAATCAAAATCAGACTCGGTTATTGGTTTTCCAAGCAAATATTTATTCCAATCTCTTTTTTTCTTTCCTTTAGATTTCTTTTGCAGTGACATAAATTCATTGTTGCAATTTTGTCATGTAAGTGTAGCAAAAATGTTAATAATTTAAATTATACTTATTTTACAACAACAACAACAATAATAATAATAATAATAATAATAATAATAATAATAATAATAATAAAAGGTAGCACAAATGGATTATATAAAACTATAAAAACCTTGAGGATTGATATCTATGTGAGTTATAAAGGGATACCTTTTATTGTAAATAAGATCAAGATAATTCTAGAAAATTGTTCAACCACTCATCTATAGGATGATATTAAAACACAATTCAAATTTAGACTTCTATATTAACTGACACATGACTTTTGGTTGGAAAATGGTTCAGAATGTATTTATGACTAACATAAGCCAAACAGAGCAGCTTATGTTTCCTTGATTCGAGATAATTGTAAAATTATAAATAGATTACATCATCTTTCTTCAGTAGTTCAAAAACTGGATGACAAACTTCCTGTGGATGTTTTCAACGCGTCATGAAACACAAGTCACTGCTATGGAATGTATTACAAAATCTATTGACAGTGTGGAAATTATGATCACCAAAAGTTCCATCCATCCATCCATCCATCCATCCATCCATCCATTTTCTATACACCCTTCTTCCCTAATGGGGTCGGGAGGGTTGCTGGTGCCTATCTCCAGCTGCGTCCCGGGCGAGAGGCGGGGTACACCCTGGACAGGTCCCAAAAGTTCCATTTAGTGTTAATTTCTATCGACACTAAATGGTATTTCCTCTAATCTGTAATTCACTGTAAATACAGCTTTCAGGAACTGTGTGATGACTTCTTGTTTTTGCTGGTGTCTTGATGATAACAGATGAATAAATTACTGTGGGCTCCTCTTCCACCTGCATGAAATAGCAAGTTTCATAATGTGGTCAAGACAACACAGATGGCATGTCAGTGCCATGCCTTTTAAAGCTTGTACAAAGTTCAATGGAAACCAATATCTATTTGCATTTGTTCTCACCTCATGAGTGAAGTCACAACATGAAAGACGAAAAGGAAATGCTGAGAGCAGAAACACAAAGAGATTTGGAGGGCACATAAATTTTGAGACTGCAAACCGCCGGCTGTGCAAAAAACACAGGAAGTTTTAAAAACAAAAGTAAATAGTTGCAGCCTTACCAGCCTGTACTCTTGATTTCAAACAGAAAGTTAATATTGCAAGTAAAGTAAAAAATGTAAAGGCAGCTAATACTCCATAAATAATTGGCATCAAAGATTCAGTCTTCTCAAAAACACCTGCAAAACAATATAAACAACATTTTAAAAATCCTCAGTATGAAGTCATTTTCACATATTTTTTTAAGAACAGAGACATACAGACATGATCATGTTTGCTAACGCTGCTGTATAAATGCACAGAAAATCTCTAATCAAATTAATCTGTTATTGCAGCAGAATTATCTCACACTGAAACCTTTTGAAAAGTTTAACATTTGAGTTTAGTGTTTTGACAATTTAATCCATGTTAAGAAAAATATTTGTTTTTAACAAGATCTCCAGCAAGAAAATTAATGAGACCATTACTGTTCTTACTTCTAAACCATAACTCCGTGTAGGACAATGCTAAGTCTTGTCCTATAATGTTTCACAATCTGTACAGGTTGTTAATGCACAGATTGTGCCACATGTTTTCAATAAGTATTCTGCTAAAAAGAACAAATAATAATCAATTTTCCATTAAGTTGTGGATTACACAAGATTTTTAGTTAAAATGTTGCAGCAATTTTAAAAGTTAATTATGCACAAGAAACTGACCCAAAGCATCACAAATCTTCAGTCTGACTAAAAAGTGGACGGAAAGGGTTTTCCCCAAATATTTATTCATTGTTTTACCCCAGGCCTACATTAAAGCGACCGTTTCAGAAAAGCTAGATGTCATTTCATCAAATCACACTTTCTTTGGAAGAGCAAACACATGGTATTATAAGATAAAGAAAAATATGTTTACACCCATAAAACACCTGCTTGGTTTCAGATGCAACCAGTATGTGATGGTTATTATGAAGAGTTTGTGACCAAAGATACCATATCTCCAGTACTCTAAAATTTTGGGGATATTTTTCACCTTCCTTTTAGTCTTGCTCATCATACATGGAGGCAAAATAAAGATGAGTCCTTGTTCAGTTATGTACCAATAGCAAAAAGAAACGTACGCCGTATGAGGTAAAGGACCCAACCCAGTCATGGGATAGGCAATAAACACTGGAAGTAATTTAAGGACAAAGAAAAACTTACAAATACGTTCAGTGGGAGGAGACATATGCCATAACCAGGGAGTATAATACCAAAGAAAATGCAGAAAGAAGGAGAATCCAACAATGAATGACTGAACAAAGGAGAATAAATATAGAACAGAGGGATTACTAACAGAACAACCATGTGAGTAGCAGGGAAAATACTGATAGAAATAGACAAAGGAAAATACAGGGACAAAAGTATTATATAACATGAGAAGATTCCATAACAATCAGGAAGGAACACTGTAGTATAAGATACTAATTGTGAGCAACGAAAATCAAATTTCAATAAGTTCTTAACAGCAGATTGTTTACTGGAAAATTACACTTTAAAAAGTAAAGTAAAAACTTCACAAATTAGTTATTTTAATAAGACTTTTAGGATTGTTGACAGGTTATTTTGTTTCAAACAATTATTTCTTAACATCGTTTTTTTTTCTAGTTAAGTACATCTATTCAAATTAAAAATAGTATTTTCTAAGCATTTTACTTGGACTATGTAGTACTTTTACAATAAGAGAAGAATTTATTTAAAGTTTTTTTTAAGTTTGGTACAACGGTACCAACAAACATATTTGAATCTGTAGAACAAAAATACCCACCCATTGTCGTGTTTAAAGCAGCTGACACTGTGTAGCTGTTTGTAGTTGTTATAGGCTGCCCATCCAAGATCTCAGTTGAATTACAGATTAAGGACCCGGATGGATCTATATCCACTGATATTGTTTGATTGCTCATCAGAAGACTTGAAATATTTTTTAGATCATTTAAGCCCACATCGCATGTCACAGCACAAGAGAAAATAGAATGCCCTTTGCGGGAAACTGTCAGAAAGCAAACAAATAGTGTTAGACAAACATTTTTAATCTAATAAATCTAAAAGAAATGAGAAAGTTTAGAACAAAACTTTGGAGAAATATCAAATGCTCACCTGTGACAACGCATAAGTTGATTGTGAGCTGTTTCTGATTCGGACCACCACATCTATTCACCCAGCAGGTGTACTTCCCAGCATTAGTTTTTTTGACAGATCCAATATATAAGGTCTTGTTGGTAGTAACAGTAACCATTTCTGATCTTTGTTTTAATTCCCTTTGGGTTGCATTACTGGCTTCAAATGTCCATTTTAAGTTAGAAAATTCACCTGGGCATGAGTGAGTGAAACTGCTGCCGGAAAGGATGTAAAATGTCTTTTGCATTTCATCCATAATTTCTAAAATCAAAACAAACACAAACATAGACTCACAATGAAATTGTACTTTAAGATATAGAACTTTAGAACTGAATGAATGATCCACATTAATACTGTTTTATTAATGACAGCAGCTCAAACCTTTCTGCACAGTGATGAAGCTGGATGGTTCCCTGCTGCAGGTTTCTTGAGAGCAGTTTTCACACCAGTAGTCGCCCTGATCTTTGTCAGTAAAACTATTTATAACCAGAGATCGATTTGCCATAACATCTACTTTTGGACGACTGGCATCGTAGTGTTTTACTCCATTCTTATTCTGAAAGACTAGCTGGATTTCCTTACTGTGGTTGTCCTCCTTGTAAAACCATTTGAAAGAGTCTGAGTCAGCACTGTGACCCTGACAATGTATCAGAACTCGACATCCCAGCCAGGATCGACGCTGATGTGCTGCAGCTAAAGTATCAGTTTTCAGTTCGGCATAAAGGCAAGAGACAGGTTCAAAATGTTGCTTTTCAAATACACTGAGATGACAATGATTTTATCAGCTACTTACCATTTCCTGGGAAAATGCTTGCGTTCCAGTAAGTCAGAAAAAATACACAAATTAACGTGTTTCGAGGTGATGAAGTCATGTCTTTGCATAAACGAAGGCAGAATCAAGCAAATCAAACACTCCTTCTCCAGTCAAACCATCATCACAGCTCATCAAAACATAGTTCAGGGACTCTGTGTAGCACCACAAGGTTTTAGTTTGAGTATCATAATTAAGCTGAGGCTGACACATAGGAAGTGGTCCAACAGCCAGTGCATAGGAAATTTAACAAAGCTCTCGCCCACACGTTTTTGTCTATCGCTGCGCCTTATGTATTTCGCTTTCTGCATGTGCATCACAAACAAGTTTGATTTCTCATACAAAGGTGTCAGGTCTCTATAATCCTGTGCATATGTTACTGGAATTTTTTTATTTTTTAGAAAAATACTGATTGACCTTGTGAAAGCCAGCTTTAATTTAAATTGAAGCTTAAACATCTAAAGTTGTTATACTTTGATTTTCAGAAATGTTTTTCAGGTTAATTCGCAAACTCTCATTTTTTGAGGTATTTTCTGACAATGAACCAACAGTGTTTCACAGCTTAGCATGAGCACTATGAAATAGACGTGAGTCACACAAGCTGAGTACTTCCAGAAGTGTGTTAAAGCATTTCTCATCTGTCTTTTGAAATTTTCCCCAAAGAGAAATAGAAATTTTTCAAGCAGAAAATTCAATTGTGTGTCTGCAGCACAAGGTAAACATTACAAAGATTATTTACATAATTTAAAAAAATGAAATAAAAGCAAATTAAATAAATTAAGACAAGCCTATATACGTCCACCAGGCTCGTTTGGTGGGGTAACATTAAAGGATTTTCTGATTAAATGAAAATTGAATTTATTAAATTGTACTAAAGAAATAAAACCTGAAAGGATCATCTGAAATGAGAAACCAAAATAGATTAATGCAAAACCCATAACCAACCAGAAATAAGCAAATTCAAAGCAAACCTAACAAAACCCAACCATATATTGAAGCTAAACCAAATGGGGTTCTGAAGGGGGAGAGGGAAAAAGCCTTGTCTGCTGCAGCATAGCAGCTTTTAAAGCAACAGAGCACCAATCAGGGAAAAACATAACACCTGCAGAAGGCCTGTCTCCATAACCCTACAAGGAAAAAGGGCAGAGACCCACTGTAGCCGTAACAGTCTCTGTCTCCAAACTTCGTACCCTAAGTAGATTTAGATTTAAAATTATTTTTCATTCAACCAAGAAATAAGTTTCAGATAGAAAATATACAGGAATTTGAAGAGAAAATTATTTTAAGGGAATGTTTATTTGTTTATTTACATATTATTAATAATGGCACCTAGAAACTTTTTTTATTCCCTTATTTAGTAATTGATGCAAAAGTCTTTATTGGCATTACAGCAAGTTTTCATTTCCATGTTATAATGATCTAATTATTCCTCATGCAACAGACAAAGATTTGTTCTTTGCTGTAAAGCAAAATGTGAGAAAGACCAGGAGGTAAGAAGACTGTTGCAAGGCACTGTGTAGATTATCTCGAAAGTTAGCTTGCTGACTTTCCAGCAAGATTTCAATCATGTACTGAATGAAATCTGTCAGAGACATTATAAATATCAAAACATCCTTCATATTTGGCATGGTAGATGTACATTTAATTCTTTCAGGTAGAACAGTACTTGACATGTTCCCTTCCACTAAACTTTCCACTCCTGTGCAGCATTCTGTGAACAGACAGCTTTTTTAATAGTGAGAATTTGTTGTCTGCTTGTTGTCTGCTGAACAAATGTCAAGTCGTGTTACTAGCAAGCCATAAAACATTTCTTTATTAAACATAACATTTTTGTCAGCAGTACCGAATTGTTTGAGAAAATTAATTGTGGGTTTTTATTAGCCTGAAGCCAATTTCATCGGTATTACCAGTAATAAACAGGTTAACTGTAATCATTACAAATTCATAGATTTTTTTTCATGTTTTATTTATAAAAATATAATAAATTTTACTGAGTTGTACCGGTTTGTTACCTAGGAAGTAAAAATAATGTTTTTAGATGTAGGACGCGCCAAAAACATTTTTATTTCGCATTAAAGTCATTTCAACATTTCCACATTTAAACATTTTGTTGACCAAAATTAAATCAAAAAAGGGACTAGCTTTCAACCAAATTACATGATGATATAAAATCTGCTGCTTAATTGAACACTTGAAATAATCAGAAACATTTTAAGTGTTTATGGCCCAAATCCCTTTAAATATTCGTCAGCAAGTGCAAGCGCGGGTGCACATGTATAATCTCCGCCTTCTTCAGTCAACCACACAAACGCAAAGCCCAGCTTCCTGTTGCTGCACACACAGAGGGACCGTCATTTCTCCTCTTGCACAACACGGACTTCGTCGGGATGGAGTTGACAGAAGCTCTCTTCAAATACCAGCTGGCCTGGCCTCATATGCACTACTTTTTGGCTGCGCTGTGCCTCCTTGCCGTCGTGTGCAAATTAACCTTCATCCTCCTCAAACGGAAGGCTCTTCTGAAGAACTTTGACGACTTTCCAGGACCCCCGGCACACGTTTTGTTTGGAAATGTTCTGGAGGTAACGAGTTTTAATGGCATCCAGCAATGCAGCAGCTGCAGCCTTAAGGAAGCTATAATACAGGCTTTTATTGTGTGTAATCAAGTTTAAAATTCTTAATTGAAGTGTTGTTTAAAGTTTTATACAATCTTTGAAGTTTATTCTAATTTCTATATAAACCACCACTAATAATAATAATAATCAGAATCATATTGGTGAGAGAAAGAGAGGCATATAGTTTATATTAAGCATTCAACCTTTTGTTAAATAACCGGAATTAATACAAGTATAATACAAATATCAGTATACCACTCCTAATACTGCTACTACTAGTAGTTATAGTAAAAATAATAATACAACGAAGAAAGAAAAAAGATATTAATGTTTAATTTACTAAATTAATGTAACAAAAATAATGGATATAGCAATAAAATATTCAACGTAGAATATATATTTGTGTTATATAAATAAAATAAAAAATGGGTAAAATCAAGTGGGGAATAAAAACAGCTGAGAATAACTTTCTTCCATTGTTGTGCCCCCTTATACCTAATGAAAAATTATCCAAAAACTTGTGAAAACCTTAAGAGGATGAATTTCTAAAAATTTAAGATGAATGTGAATGCAATTATAATTTGCAATCGACTAGGTTTTATAATGGCCTATATTGGAAACAAACAAATATCTGTAATGCATTAATATCACAAATTGTTATAATCTGGAGAATTTGGAACATGAAGTAATATAAAGCTTTTTAATTATATGTTCAGTTATTTGGACATATATTTGTTAATTGATGCAAATTAGAACCTGTGTGTGTAAATATCTCTATTTGTGCAGTGTATGGATGTATGCATGTGTGTGTATTTTCATATGTCTTGTACTGTTATTGCTTCTTTAGTTTAAACAAGATGGGACCGACTTGTTCAAGTTGTTAAAGTGGGCGGAGAGCTATCCCTATGCTTTCCCTGTGTGGTTTGGCCCATCTATTTGTATTCTCAACATTCACCACCCAGACTATGTCAAAACTTTATTAGCATCAACAGGTGGGAACATATTTTTCTTTCACTTTAACTCTTTGTTACAATATCATAACCATGATGTAAGCATCAATTTCACTTGGCTTTCATTTATTTTATTTTTTATAATAGAGCCAAAGGATAATTTTGCATATAAATTCATTGAATCTTGGATTGGTAAGACTACTTTGCTTTCTCCTACTTGCTTGTTTTGTCTTAATGCAGGATTAACTTTTAACATTTTGCTGACTCACTCTCATTGTGCCTCTTTTACTCTAGGAAATGGTTTGTTGGTGTCAAAAGGCCAGAAGTGGTTTCGCCACCGGAGGCTCCTGACTCCAGGTTTCCATTATGATGTTTTAAAACCATACGTGAAACTGATGTCAGACTCTGCCAAAATAATGCTGGTATGTAATTTATTGATTAATAATAATTGAACATGTTGCTAACTAGCCAATGCATTGTCCTAATCCTATCCCATTTCAAGAGTGAAATAATTGTGAAACAACTCTTTCCTGAAGTCATTCTGATTCCTAATGTGGTCAGCTTGCAAGTTTTGCTTTTTAAGCATAGGCTTATTTCTTAGTCAGCACACTCTCTGGCTGTGGTTATGTTAAATTCGCTTTCAAAAAAATCAAATCAAATCAAACTTTATTTGTATAGCACATTTCAGCAGCAAGGCATTTCAAAGTGCTTTACATCAAATCAAATGTCAAATGTCAATTTAATGTGAACAATTTGTTCCAGCATCTTTCACATTATGACAGGTCTACAATATGGTGGTTCTCAATATTGTTCAACCACTCCTTCAACTGGGAGATAGTTTGGATCAGATGGTTAAAATTTGGACACCTTGTGTGCTGTAATGACTCAAATATTGTAAATACATATCAACACTGGTTTTGAATAAGAATAAGGATAGGACAGACTTCTAGTCAACCTGACCCCTGTTGAAAACATAAGATCTACGCCTAAATCCAGTTCAGTGCAAGCCCCCCCCCCCCCTCAAAAAAAAAAATATAAATCAGAACTAGGTTAGCAACACATGTTGAGAGAATTTTGCCAGAATCTTTGTTAAGGCTACAAAAATTGTTGTTTCTCTGCAACTTGCGTAGAACAAATTATCTAAATATCAGTGTGGGTGTATTTTTGAGTGTCTATGTGGGTTAGGGGAAGTCCCTAATAGTTTAAAACCAATCAAACTTTACTGCTTTAAAAGTCTTGAAGTTGCGTGGTGTCCTTTTTCCAACTCTTGAAAAAGAAACAATAAATAAATCAATTAAAGCTTCAGATTAATATGCAGTTTATGCTGCTGATGAGTATAACCTTTGACTGAACCTAAATAATAATGCTTGAATCCCATTTTTTCCTGCTTACATGTTACATTTGTTTCCTTGTATTTTTAAGGACAAATGGGAACGCTATGCCAACTCTAAAGAGACCTTTGAATTGTTTGAGCATGTCAGCCTGATGACACTGGATAGCATTTTGAAGTGTGCCTTTAGCTGCAACAGCAACTGTCAGACAGAGGGGTGAGTAACCTTAACAGAAATCATCATTTCAGCTTCTGCGTCCATCCAAGACAAGTTCAGATGCTTTATTAACAAGCAGAAGGAAGATATCACCTTTCATGTTTCCCTGCTTTTTTTCTGTCAGGGGAACAAATGCCTACATCAAAGCTGTGTATGAACTCTCCAATCTTATTAACTTCCGGGTGAGGACGTTTCCATACCACAGCGACCTCATTTTCCACCTCAGCCCACATGGTTTCAGATACAGGAAAGCATTAAAGGTGGCTCACAGTCATACAGGTAAGCCCTGAGCTCAGTGACATCTTTGTTTAATATAATCTGTCCATTTAAAGAGTAAACGTTTGTTTTCTTTTCAAGATGAGGTCATCAAAAGGAGGAAAGAAGCACTAGAGTCAGAGACGGAACTGGGCCGCATACAGGCCAAAAGATACTTGGATTTTCTGGACATTCTTCTCTTTGCACGAGTATGTGACATCAATTCAAACCTACTGATTTAAAAGCAAAAATGTGGCATTTGGTTATTTGTTCAGTAAGAGCTGACTAAAAGTACTGCAAGAAGTTTAGCTAAAATGATATTTAAAAAAAGATTAAAGCAAAAACACTATCAAACATAATTGCAAATATTTGTAAAGCAAGTACATCATGCATCAATGTAGGACATATTTTAGGGAAAACTGGTGAAGATGCATAAATAACTCAAAACAAATTCATCTTTTGGTATTAGATTAGAAAAAGTCAGTGGAAAGCACAACATTTATTCATGGGAGAAAAATGCAACATATTCAGAAAAATGTTTTTATCAAAATCATCAGTGGCACAATTATTGGTACCCAAAATGAACCAGTTTTAAGTAAACGTATCATGCATTTTTTGTTTTCACTTTTTAAAACCTAAATACATTGTGATAAGACTTTTACTAATACAACAATGTTAATGTTTAAAGGACTCATAATAAAAGTGAAGAGCAAAATGGCATTTAGAGTTTTATAGAGAACCCTGCCCAACATGTCTGTTGGGAAAAGATGTGTAATACTATTAAAAGAATGAAGACTTTTTTCATACTTATGAAATCTGACACTTAAAAACGCAACAACAAAAATCAAATGAACTAATTTACAAAACAGCCTACAATTGATTGGTGAAGGATCTGTGATGCTTCACCACAGATCCTTTGGAACTTTGGACTTTGGACTCTTCCAAAGTCCTGTTAGAGTGCATAAAATCAAATAATCTTTGAATATGTCTACCAAATCTAAATACCACAGAAAACCTGCTGGGTGAACTTAAGAGAAGAAAAATAAGCGAGGACAGGACGATCAAAAGAGATGTTGTAAATAAAAATAGCTTAACATTTGTTTGGTTTTTTTAAGTAGAATTTATGCCAGTGCAGTAAAAAGATGAATTTACTTTAAAGCTTTTTAAATTGCATTACCAGCCTGTCAATCAATGTGGCCAGCACCGAAAAATAAAATTTTAATTGAAAAAGGAATAACATAAACCTGATAACAGATTAGAGATGAGGCAACACAAGGTCATAGCATTAATGCAGCCAGAAGTGACTCAGCAAGTAAACATGCTCTGCATACTAATGTTCTCTATTAAGGCAGTTTTTCACCATTTTGTGTCTCTATGCTAAAAAGCTGAGGGGAAAAACTAGATAGAGCGAAGAATATTTCTTTGTGCAACATTTATAGTCTCTTTTAACAACTCTGAGCAGCTGATAAGGATTTCTTTAAGAACAACAAGGTTGCCGTCCTCTATCTGAAGCTCAGTGGTAGAACGGAGATACGAGGGCAATGACAGATTAAAGAACATTTACTACAGAATCGTAAAATAAAACAAATAGCAACAGTGTGGTTAACCTACAGATGTGAACGTCACTATTTTAAAAGCTGCTTTGAGTCACAGCTATCGGAGATAATTGAGACTTCTAAGTGTTTAATGCTTGCCAATGTATTTTGAATGTCTTATTGTTGTTTGTTTTCTCAGATGCATTTTTGCTGCTGGTTGAAACATTACATGCAGAAAAATTTTAAATGTGTGGTGCATCCAAACAATCTACACATCCCTGTAGAAATGCTTGGGCTAATGACCTGCGACGTAGCCTTTATGGTCTGCAATTATTTTTATTTTTAATTTCTTCTTCAGGACGAAAACCAGCAGGGCCTGTCAGATGAAGACCTGCAAGCAGAAGTGGACACTTTTATGTTCGAAGGGCACGACACCACAGCCAGTGGCATCTCGTTCATCCTCTACTGCTTGGCCTGCCACCCAGAGCACCAGAAGCTCTGCAGGGATGAAATTTGTGAAGCTTTACAAGGCAAAGACACCATGGAGTGGTGGGCAAACTTTGAGACAATAATGCTTGCATAAGAAAGTTGACCCTCAGCTGTGCTAGATTAATAGTTAAATCTAATCTATGCACACCTTTACCCCCTCTCTGTGAATAACATTAAGTCTCTTGTCCCATATTAAGGGAGGATCTTAATAAAATTCCATACACCACAATGTGCATCAAAGAAAGCCTTCGTCTTCATCCTCCTGTGCCAGGAATATCCAGGCAGATCACTAAACCTATCACCTTCTTTGATGGAAGAACATTGCCAGCAGGTCAGTGACATTAGTGTGTATACTCCCTGTTACTGTGTTACTTAGTCACATAAAAACTTCGTTATAAACATTATTTTATGAAGAGTGCTATAAAGCACTTTCTATACAAAACCGAGTTTATCCCTACAGCATGTTCAGAAAGGTATTGACACAAGCAGTTTTACAGCGATGACCCAATGTTAACTTCAAGGCAGGTTTGAAGAAGAGGTGTATACATATTTCAATTTTGCATTTTGTTTACTGTCCTAACTAAAATACAGCTTTATTTTTTAAAGGCTCTCACGTTGGAGTAAGTGTGTTTGGAACTCACAGAAACGCAACAGTCTGGGAAAACCCTCATGTAAGTCATGCAAAGTTTATTATAACCATAACGGCATTGGAAAATGTAATTTTTAAATAATTCCAAACTATGGAAACAGCATTAATACAGGACAGATTGGGCAGTCCAGAAGTTATTATTTTGATCTTTTTTTTTCTCCTGAGGAGTGTACAAAAGAATTGTATGGAGGTTCTGCAACTCTGAGTTTTTAATCCACCAGACAAATAAGAAATTATTATATGATCCACATTTATGCATCATATCATAAATTCCCAACCTACATTTTCATCTTGGTTGATGTATTTATTGACCAAAACTGGTAGAAGTTACTAATTTGATGGATTAAATGAATAGAGAAAAAAGGGGATTTATCAGTATTTGATCAACAATTCAGTGTGTGCACATTTCAGCAAATTCAGCCATAGATAAGAAAGATAAATACATGGCAGGGTAGATGATTTTATTTGTCCTTGTTTTCTTGCCCCAGAACAGAATCCTTCATACAACATTATTTTATAGAGACGTATGAAGTAATTCAGCTGAAGTGAGGACAAAATTCCCCCACTTCAGTGAGAAAAACTAACAAAGCCATAATAAATATCCAATTACTAACACTTTTGTTTTTTTTCTTTATGTAATGAACAATGTTTGAATTTGTTGTGTGTTTTATTCACCTAGGATTTGATTTAAATAAACTTGGATCAGATTCGTGTTTTTTTTTCTACATGCATTTTCTTTGATATGCCTGTAAGAAAACTTGATGTTTTCTCTCCTCCTGTGGTTTTTCATAGGTTTTTGACCCGCTGCGTTTCCTCCCAGAAAATGTCTCTAAGAGGTCACCTCATGCATTTGTGCCTTTCTCAGCTGGACCAAGGTTTGGAAAAACTCGACACTATGACTGTTTGACTTATCTCCGTTTATAGCCACTTCGTCTTTAACCTTATAACAGTCTGCAGCTTGTGAATGTGTAACATAGCACCCACACCTAGTTTTACATGCATAATAAAGATGCTGTTGTTTGAGGCTAGGGTAAAGCAGAGGAAAGGTAAAGTGAGTACATTGCTGTTTTGCTACAACTTGTTTTTGATCGTTTATCTTCTGCTTAACCCTTTAATGTCCTTCTTAATGTTGTCTTCCCCTAGAAACTGCATCGGCCAGACTTTTGCAATGAATGAGTTGAAGGTGGTGACGGCCTTGACACTAAAGCGGTACAAGCTGATAGAGGATCCCAACATTAAGCCCAAGATGATTCCCAGACTGGTTCTCCGCTCACTTAATGGAATCCACATCAAGATCAAACCAGTGGAACCAGAAATGTGATGGAGAAAAAGAATCTGTTGGATTCAATCAAAGAGAAGCAAATTGCTTAGAAAGTGAATTAGATAAAAAAAAAAAAAAACATAAAGTGGAATTTGAGTAAATTTTTTACACTAATGTCTCATGATGAGGAAACCGTTTTGTCTAGGAATATTTGCACTGTTTATCTTAAAATGCGTTTGTTTTATATTTTGAGATAAGCTTATCTTGAAGCAAAACTATAAGCATTGCATTGCACATTGTTGTAATACTGAAGAATGTGACTAAAATAGTGAGATTGAATGTTTTTTTACATTAATTAACAGTTCGTTTCCGCAGCTAGGAATATGTTATATTTTTGTTGTTGGGGCAAATCAAAACAAAAAAGAAAATAAGTACACACATTTATTTGTAATGGAAACTTCATGAGTTAAGACTGATGATTAAAATACTAAACATTTAAGGAAAGAAAAGGGTGTGATGTTTTAAAACTATAAGCACTAAGTGTTTTTCCTAAATAAGGTCCAGTATAATAATACCTAGTTTAGTGGAGACATCAAACCAGAAAGCTTTTTTTCACAGGAAGTGCTTCAGAAAGGTATTTAAGCACCTATAACCTCACATTTTGACACTTTACAACTACAAACCTATTTGTATTTTAGTAGGTGTTTAGATCCCAAACCAACACCAGTTTCAGATAGCGGCACTTCCGGTGTGACCTGCCAGTGGATCTGCCACTTTAACTGACACGGCCACAATTTGAGCCAGCTGTCACTCATCAACACTGAGTAGGTGGTAATTGTGCAGTAATACTAGAGGGGTGCATGGCCTTCAAAATGGTTTAAAAGCAAAAACTTAAAAGAATGGCACACATTTCAATAAATCTTTACTGAGTCTACAGCATAAATGTTTCAATTTTATTATTAATCTTATACATTCTCTGTCGGTTTTGCACATAGAATGATGTTTTTGGCCTCTCTTTAAATGCTCAGTCTGTTAGATTGAATGGAGAGCATCTGTGACAATCAAATTTCAAGGGTGCTCATAGATTCTCAACTGGACTTTGATTGGACCATCAAACACAAGACTCTTTATTTCTTAACCTTTCCATTGTAGCTCTTGCTATGTATTTGTTCTGTTAGAAATTAAACCTCTGCACCAATCCAATGTCCTTGGCTGTCTTTAACAAGTTTCTTTTTTTCAGGATTACCCTGCATTTATCGCTGTCCTTCTTTCCAACAAATCTGATCATCTTCCAGTCTCTCCACAGCATTATACATCCACCACCACTTTAGGGATGGATTATACTGGATGATCTGCAGTGACTTTTTAGCCAAGGATAATGACGGATCTCCATAATTTGCTGGTTTCCATTTCATTCAACAGTTACAAAACTATTCACATTTATCATTCCTTTTTATGTTTTATAAAATCCTTAAAAGAAAACATTTGTGGTAATGTGAGGAAATTATCAGTTAAAGATTTTAATACTTTTGCAAGGGACTGTATAAATGGAACACATCGCAAGTTGTCAATACACAAACTGTTTACAGAAGAAACAGACAAGCTAATGTGTCAAAAAAGTATTTTTTGTTTTTATTTACATATTACAAAATCCACATAACCAATCAAGTGTAGAGTCACTGGTGTAGTTTTTTTAATAAAACAACTTATTTTTCTTTTGCACCGGAAAATCCACAAAATAAGTCAGTATTTTTTAAATTTAGAGGGAATCTCCAACTTGACCAGATGATATGAAATTCAACAATTATAAATCAACCAGATGTCAAAGCTGCTAGACTTTATTTAAAAAAATAAAAAATACTGGTAAGCATAACTACAGTGTTTCTGATGCAAGTTTTGTCTGAGGCATTTGTATGCGAATCATTTTATTACATAGATTCGTACATTTCTTCAAATTTGAACACTCAATAAGTAAGAAAAGGCTAAGCCTAATGTTTAGTTTTCTAATCTGCAGACATATCTCGAGCTGGTTAAGGCAGCATTTTACAGATAATAATGCTAAGTATGCATTACAACAGTCTGAATAATATTTTAGTAGCCTTTTATGTTGTAGTAAATTGTTATTGTGCTTTTCTCCAATCTGCTATGCTTGTACACTTTAAATAGCAATCCAAAAAAGCGTAAAAACTATTTTTTACAGTATGGTTGTTCTGAGAATATGAGAAAGTACTTCACACTTATTGTAGCAGAAAAAAACTGGATGTTAGTGTAACAGAGCACTGCTTTAAGATGCAAATGAAAACTGAAGTTTTCAGCCTCTAACAGAAACCAGTCTTGTTTGCTTAAGTCACCACCAAGTGGAGTAAAGGCGGAAATACAACACAGCACAACTGACAGCTAACTACCGGTAAAACATTTTTTCATAAAAATCAACTTGCTTTAAAAATAAAATACAGCTGTGTTTGGAAAAAAGTTTGCTTACATTTGAAGTCTTGGGGCTATCTTGACTTCTCACAGTAAGATACGAATAAAACCACTTTTTTTGCAACTCTTTTAATAGTTTTATCAATATTCTGAAAGAGTGAAAAAATTTTGGAACATATATAAAATACAAGTTTACATCAACTCAAAGTCATTCAGCACACAACTCCATCATTATATCCATATAGTCTATCACTCTGTAGTTCATTTAACTGCCAGGTATTTTGTTGTAAAAAAACTAAATACTTTTGATGTCAATGTAGTTTGTGGAGGATGTTGTGTATTTTGCACTTGTATAATATAACAAATAAAAACAGAGGCGAAGAGTTCCACCCCTGACAGGTCACAGTCCCTGATGGTCCTGCTGGGAACCTGAGAGTCAGCAGTGTTATAAAACTGGTTAGATGAGAAGTGAAGGGGTGGGTTTCTTCCCCGGCCAAGCTTCTTTGGCATACTTCTTTTTTCGTGGCTCGTTGACGGTCTCTGGTAGGTAAGGGGCTGTCACTGGTGTGGGGTTGAGTGTGATCGGGGGCTGAGGAGCCTCTGGGGCCAGATCTACCTCAGGCGCTGGGTTGGGGAAGGGCAGAGGAAGCCCACCCTGCATAGCAGCACCTCCTGGAGCTCCTGTTGGCTTGTTCTCGTGGCTGGTTGGAGGCAAGTCCCCGTACAGACCTCCACCCAAGCTGTAGCCGTGAATGCGCTTGGAAGCCAAGTCATCCAGACCCAGAGTATTTTGGCTGTCAGATCTCCGCTTCTGCAAGAGGAATGAAAAAACAAAAGCTTCACAAGCCATAGAGAAGACTAGCAGTGTATTAGCCAAACTAAGTTGCTTTGTAGCAAATTTTCTTTAGCTGAGAGAATCATTTTAAATGCAGTCAAGAATTACCTTCATGGGGATGACAGCTGTCTGCACCATATTTCTAAAGCGCCCGACTGAGGGGTCTATATCTTCTGTAAGAATGAAAAAAAAAAAAAAAAAAAAAAATTGTTACACTTCAGTGCACAGACAAAAAGACTTATTTGGGTATTTAATGATCAGGCTGTCAGTGATTAAATAGTAATGTAACAAAAAGTTGAGTTTGCTATATTGATTCAAAATCCAGCTCTCTGATGGGGAGTCTGCTAAAATAAATAATAAATATTTTATTCTCCAAGTTTAGGGGACAAAGATTCTTTAAATAAAGTTTTTACTCTTGCACTTTGTTGATTTTCAGTCTCATGTGATCACTCTCTGACAGACTACACAGAACCCAGAGAAATTTTGATTAAAGTATCTTTAACAAAGTAGTTCAATTAATTATTTTCACGCTGAGTCAAGAAAAACTAAAAAGCTTAACTATTCCCACAAACATCAGTCTCCAAACATTAAATTTACCTGGATTAATAATGGAGTCTTCTTCACTGAAAGTAACTCTGGAGTTCTTGCGTTTCCTCTTTGGCCTCTGGATTTCCAGGTTGCCTTCCTCGATTGTCAGGATGGAGATGCGTTTGTTGTGAGCCGTGTTAAACTCTGTCAGGTTCTAGAAATTACAAGAAAAAAATTAAGTGATTACTAGGTCAAGAACAGTATTTTTAAATTACACTCCTCTGGACTGGATATTACCACCAAACATGAATAACCTCAAAGTGAAATACTTAGTAAATGGAAACATTTACAAAAAAAATTATCATAACTAAAACCTACAATAATAATAATGTTTAATAATACAGTAATAACATACCTCCAGCTCTGTCTCTTCTTCTGGAAGTCCAAGCAGTCCTTTGAGCTCCTCTTCATCCCCCAACTTGCTGTCTCCTGTGCCAGCAGTGCCTTGGGTTTGGGGTTTCTCTCTAATGGTGTAAGTCCGTGTCGACGCCCCAAAAGATATGGTAGAGTCTATGGGAACCTGCTGAGGCTTGTGGGGTTCAAGGCGAATGTGGCCAAGAAAAGTACCGTGTGCTGGAATAAAAATGTCTAATGTTAGGAAACCTTGAAAGCTGATGAAAGATATTTTAATGACATTATATTACACAGAAACATATCAAGTTTATATTGATGTTTTCTAACATCAAGTTAGAAAGTTAGTTTTCTAACTTCAGGCCATTTACAAGTCTAAATCGATGTTAACCAAGAGATGCACTGATGCACTAGCTGCAAAAAGCTAAAATAGCCAGATCTTTTTCTGATCAGTGAATGCACCATGCTGGCATAATGGCCCTTTTCTATTACAAAATTGGTTCCTAAACTTTGCAGCTTCTGACCCACTAAATAAATATGTAAGACCCAAATTCTTGGATGCATCAACTACTGGGCAAAGGCTGTTAATCCTTTTGTTCATGTAATATCTCACTTTTTTTGTTTTACATTTTTACTAATATCTCAAAGCTTTGTATCACAATGTTGTTTTTGAGAATTGTGTGGATAGATTAGAGGAAAAATTTTGTATCCATATTCAGTGATTAATGTGGATGAAGTGAAACATGGTGAAAACTCTTCAAATACACTATACACACACTTATCTTACAAAAGAAAATCACACTAATCACTGATATAGCAAAGAAAACATGACAAGTATATAATAATTTTTCCTGTATGTATGTATGTATGTATGTATAAATACTTGTAAAATCCAGTTTAAATGCTGAGTTACATAAGACACTCAGATATTTCCTGCACACAATGTTTGACTCCTGTGTGTTTGGTTCTGATAAATAATTAATGATCCTTCACAACAGAGAGGCTACAGTTACAATGAACGCATGAATGATTTAATGATCCAATATACGACTCTAAATCAGAGGGGTTTCTTTGTTTCAAATGTAAGATGGACACAACTATTATACATTTTGAATGAGTATTTCAAAATCTTATAATATGGTGCATGTTGCATTTGTCTATAATATCTAAACATGTAAAAGAAGTATGCTATAATTCTTTTTAATTGGATTGTATTTGTCCAAATTACTGGGTTGTCTTTAGAAAATCAGTTTCTTTTGTTTTTCTTTTTTTATGTATTAATTTTTATTTCAGGTTAAGGAAGGTTACATTTTGAATTCACCCAGACATTAGACATAGTTATTTCTAAGTTCTTGAGAAATTTGAGTCCATTAAAATGAGCATCAGCAAATAGGCGCATTTCTAAGAAAACTATGAAGATTATAAAAGGCACAATGTCTAGGCTACAAAATGTTATTATTTTAAAACATAGGGAACCACCAAAATATAATAAAAATGCAAGATTGCCAAAACAGTTCCATTAATATACCATATTTCTTGCCCACATTGACTTTGGGGCAATTGTGGTCTTTCTACACAATTAATACCCAAATAATATGATTGTAAAAGATCTCTTACTGCTGTTTAGGTCTATGAGAAAGACCCTTTTTAAGTGTTTGTGGTAGATTAACGCCGCATGAACCCGAGAGCAGGACTGATGGTCGATGGTGAAGTCGCACCAGTCGGGATTCCTTCCAAACAGGTAAAACTTCTTTTCATCTATGATCAGTTTCTATAAAGAGAAAAAGTCTTTGTGAATAACACACTGAAAGCATGTCTCATCCTGATGTATCTGTGCCTCTGAGTTATAACTCTTCAGTGTTGCTTCCACTGAAGGGCTTAAATCTCATGGCTGATGTTGCTCTCGCACCGTTTGAAGCCGAGCAGCCACAGAGGAACCCCCATCTGGGACACAACAGACTGTCAGACTCGTATCTGGTGCACATTTCTAACATTAAAACGACCACTGCATTGTTAACCTACATCTGTAGAGCTTCACTTACCTCTATCAATTTGTCCCCCTTCATCACGTCCAGATGAAGCCCTGTGGGTGGTTTGCCTGCCCTGCAAGCAAAAGGTTAGAAACCCCAGTGATGATTTACTTTGTCTGAACACTGCAGAAATTATATTTACCAAATCAAAGACAAAATTAATCAAGAAAAATAATAAAATTTTAACTACAATATGTTTAATTTGGTAAACAGGATTCAGCAAATGAAAGACACGATGCATTGATCTTTCTGGCTAATTCATTGCCAACACTTACGGGTTAGCCTGCTAGCTTTATTTAATGCTAATGTTAGCAAAATATGTGATTTCATCTCTAATAAAAGTCTCACACACACTTTAAAGTTCGTTGTTTTGTTGGTTTGCAACTAGTAATGATCTAAAAACATCGTGCTGCTACTTTGGCGTGTGCATTTGGCTCACCATGATGGACAATCAAAAGGAGGAGGACCGTCTTTGCTTGTTTTACTCGCCATCTTGCTTCAGCGCATTAAAGCCGAGGTGCATCTTGGGAGAACCGTGGTCTATGTTTCTGGGAGTTGTAGTTTTATAATTACATCCGAAACCGACGCTTCTAAGCTACAACTTTTGATTCGAATAAAATATAGTAGACTATATTAATACTTTATTATACACAGCGAGAAAATGCAGGTGTTACAACGGAAATTTAGCATAAATATTCGCACAATACAAAAAATATAAAAATAATAAGAGACTGTAAAGGCAGAATACATTTGAAAAATAATACAATGTAGTTATTAAAAATAGATTACTTTAATAACTATTAACATACTCCGAAATGTGCAGCTTAGTACCTTAATTGCCACTTTATGCTTTATCCAAGTGTAGCAAAGTCATATCATGTCAAGTTTATAAACTAAAGCACATTTCAGCAATGATGCACTTCAAAGTGCTTTACATGACAAAAACATCGTAATGCAGATTAGTGCAGCATAACTAAACTAAGTAATTTCAAGGTTAGAACATATCAAAGAACGTAATTAAAGATTATTGTATGCATGCAATCTGTGTATATTTGTATTCTTTAAGAAAAAAGTAAAACATCTAAAAATGTGAAAAACAGCAGAAGGAGGGCAATTGAGGATTTTAATTTAATTGTTATTTCACATTATACTTCACAGACTTTAAATGTGTTTTTTTTCCTTGGAAATGAACATACTTATAAAAGTATAATTGATAAGGCAAGGCAAGGCAACTTTATTTATATAGCACCTTTCAGCCAAAGACAATTCAAATTGCTTGTTCAAAAAAGTTAAAAACAACATAAACAAGAAGGAAGAGGAAAATGAAAGTTCTGCATCTCTGGTTCCATGCTTTGTAGAACTACCTTTTATTGCAATTACAGGTGCATGTCTTCTGCAATAACTCTCTTAAAAGTTTACACATCTGGAGATAGATACATTTTCTGTTCTTCGCCACTTAAGAGTGTCCAGATTGCATGAGGAGCATCTGCAAAATTGGTTTTCAGGTCTCCTCCAACATTTTGAATCTTTGGGCTGAAATTTGAGTGTGCAGTATGCTTTGATCTAAATACAACAAAATAGAAATATGCTAAATTGTTTCTCAGTGGGCAAACACAGGTGTTAGGAGATTCACATATCCTATATTTTACTGATGATCTGAGTCATGCCCCACTCCCCAATCCTGTATTTTAAAAATCTGATCTTCTTATTTTGTTGCTGGAAACACTTTTCACATCAGACAAAATTAAAACAGAAATAATTTCCCACTAAACAAATAAAGAAAAGGGAATAAGTGTCACAGAAAATCAGAGCACTAGACACCTCTTTTCTTGATTGAACTCAGTACTAGATCACAACTGACCTGAACTACAATCAAAGTTCAGATTGTAGTTCTGAACTTTGATTGTAGTTCTAATTTTTTTTCTCATTTTATTTATCAATGAGAAAAAAAAAAAGTTTATATTCTAAAAAGAAGCACTAGAGGTCTCCAACTCCTCATTCCAAACTGCTCAGCATGAAAGTGGCACTGCAAAAAAAGATTTTGTAACATTGGTTTGAAAACCTGAGCACCACAAATTTCTCAGAGTATTATATTTGCTGCAAGGACGTAGCACCTTTTGTTTGATGGGGTAGGGGGAGGGGGATCAAACCAACAGATCAGGCTGTTGTTTGAGGTTTTTTCTGCCTCATTTCAAAACTGTGGGCTTACCCTCTAGGTCTTTCAGAGAGACAGGAGAATGCTTTCTGTGTCGTAGTGTCTCATTGCAGCGTAGGGAAGCGAGGCTGCTTACTTTTCCTTGCATGTGTCAGTCTGCCTTAAATTTCCCAGCATAAGAATGTGTCATATGGCTATATTATTTTTGGAAAATGCTGATGCTTGATTAATTTAAATTGATTATTAGTTTTTCTCTGCCTCGTGTTTTAAGTTACAACCTCTGTTTTTAACATTTTCTTTTCAGTACTGTCCATCAGTCTAAGCAAGATTTAATGTTTTGGCTTATGGGTAGTTACTCAAGCAGACATAATATAATGTAAAAGCCTTGTGTTTTGACAAAATAAATTCATCTACTGTATATTTTGTCAGGCACAGAAATAGATTTTATTCTTTCAATTTAAGCATATTTTCTTTAAATATGTTCCTCTTTTTCTCGTTTCAGTATGTTAATACTTAAAGTAATGGAGCCCTACAAGTGAAATGAATGAATGAGTGAATTATGAATTAAAAGCGAAATGTTAAAAGCCAGTTTTTCCACATCTTTACAATAAAACAGTGCCCAAGTAATAACACATAGTCTCCTTGAGTAAATGAAAAAAAAAAACCTTGTGCAAAAGCTCAGCTCCTGTAACTTCCTCATTCACTTTTGTGGTTTTGAGCTGTGAGTGCAGCTCCTCTTTTTGCTGCACTCGTCATTTGCTGCCTGCCTTCATTTCTTATTTGCAGCTCAGTGAGCAGCAATGGCAGGCAACCTTGCTTTGCCGCTTCAAGAATTCATCGCCTCACTGGAAAACACCTGTTTGCCAAAAATTTTGCAAGTCTGTTCTGGAGTGTATTTCCAAGGTAAGCAATTCCATTTTTTTTTTGTTATTGGTGGGAAATTCAAGTCTGACATTGAGTACAAGGATTAAACAATCATAAATTATCACATGAGATTAGATTGGATTCGATTGTGTCTGGTTGTGTAAATAAGTGTAAATCTTTTGTAAACCTTTATGTGAGTATGTTTTCCTCAGTTACTTCTAGATCATTGGTTACTGTTGCCAAATACGACAGTCAAGAATTTGTTGCGGTTTTAAATTCATGTCCACGAGTTTCAAGGGGAAAAAAATGAGTCAAAAACAATTCTAAAATACAGAATCTTTCCTGACTAAACCTATCTTTTGTCCTTTTCTTGTCTTATTTTTTTGTCGTCAGGTTCAATATATGAAATTTCTGGAAGTGAAGTGTGCTTTTCTACTGGGGATCTCATAAAGGTCATTGGTATTGAACTGCAATCTGTTTCCTGTGAAGATGTCACTAACAACGAGAAATTTGAGTTGCCTATCACTCACACAGGTTGGCTGGAAATACATAATTTGAATAAAATCTATACTTATTAAAATCTATTTCCTGTTCATTAACATACGCCGTGTCTTATTTTTCTAGGATTGTTCAAAGTGGTCCCTGAGCAGATGCCGTACACATCAGTCGAGGAGATGTTGAGTATGAGGCCTGTGTGCCTGGATGATTCCCTTCCTTTTACCTTCACCAGCCACTCCAAGATGACCTTCGGCAGTCTGAAGCTGGGGGCCGGCAAAGCCCTGACCGTGCTTTCTGTCGAGAAGCGTGAAGGTGAAGAGGATATGGTGCGTTGCCATATAAAAGGCCAAACGGAGACCTCAGCCGAGGTGTGCATTCCTCTGTCTTCTCGAGGAGAATTTTCTGAATGCGAGAGTGAGGAATGCTACACCCTGAAGGAGATCATGGCTTCGCCTTACCTACGCAGTCGAAGATTTCGCTTTGTTAAGACCACCAAGTGTGAGAGGATCCTTGTCCTGAGTCCAGTCTATCAGATCCAGGCCATCATGAACTGTAAGTATAACCTTCTCTGTACTGAATATTTGCTTTAAAATGACATACATTTCAGTGTTTTGTCAATAATTAATACGTTTTCAGTTATTTTCACTGTTGTTTTACGTAGTTAAACATGAAGAAAAAAGGTTGCTTCAAAATCAACACAATTTGCCCTATTATAAAATTGTACATTTTTGTACTGGAGAATAGAAACTAAAATTTGATTTAAATGGATTTACTTTTTACATATTTATGATGAGATTCGTCTGGAGAGAAAAGGAAAGAGAAAAATAACTGCAGCACTGCAGAGCTTTGAATACAATCAAGTGTGGAAAGGCACTTGTCTCCATTACATAGATAAAAATGTATTGATATGTTCAGAAGAGAATGCAGGGGAGTTTTTGACCAGCTTGTTTATCAGAATCCTGAAGAGTGAGAAGATGCTAGATGATAGGAGGAGGAGTGTGTTGATAGAGATGTTCAGGAAAAAGGGGGATGGTTTCATGCACAGAAAATACCCCACAGGTACAGTTTTGGCTCTTTGTCTTTGTGAACCTATAGAGAAAGCATGATATGGTACCCAGAGGGGGACTGTGATATGGTATGAAGACGCCAGGGTGGCAGAAAAATGTGTAGGATAATACAGGACATGTGTGAAGAGAGTGAGACAGTGGTGAGGCGTGCGTTGGAGTCACTGATGGGTTCAAGGTAGGTGTGGGGTTGCATTAGCTCTCCTCTTGTTTGCAGTGGTGATGAATAAGTTGATAGATGAGGTCAGACAGGAAGCTCTGTGGACCAAGATGGTTGCAGGTGACATCATGATTCAGGTAAAAGTAGAGAGGAAATGAAGAAGAACAAGAGAAATGCAGGTGTGCTAAGAGAGAAGAGGAAGAAGAGTCAAGAAGTTATCAAGGCAGAAGAATATTTGTGTGTGAATAAGGGCCTGGAAGTTGAAGCTGGAAGGAGCAGAAGTAGTGAAAGTGGATGAGTTCACGTAGCTGGGGTCTATCATCAAAAACAGCTGACCGTTCAAAACAGTGGTGAAGAAGAGATTGCCGACAGGGTGGATTGGGTGGAGGCAAGTGTCAGGACAGGAGTAACATACATGACAATGGGATAGCCTGAAGGTGGAAAAGGAAATACTACAACATAGGAGTGTAACCTGCTCTAATATGTGGTTTGTAGACAGAAGCACTGTTTAAATTTCAGGATGCTGAGCTGGAGGTGACAGAGTTCTCACTGCAACTCTCCATTGCAATCATTCTACAATTTTCTACCCTCCTAGGTACAGCTGAAACCAGCTGAAATAATTATATCTAACATTATTCTGACATTCAGCAAATAGAAATAATTCTGGTCATCCTAATTGACAAAAAACATGAAAGGTTTAGTCTGATTCAATGAAAAATAATAAGGAAAATAGAATATACTTATATATTTTATATACATTTAGTTGCAATTGTTTATTTTGCTTATAATATTTCATTCCTTAAAATGTTAAGGGCAGTAAATGGAAATATTTATACAAAAATGTTCAGTTCTAATACTGAAAAAGAAAAGAGGTGTTTTCTGATTCACTTCATGAATTGTCTGCCTCTTCTTTGTATTTTCTCTCATTTGCACAGTGAGGAAGAATGTACTAAGGTTTCCATCTAGCCTGGAGGTGGATGTGGTCGATGTCACTGATGTGTGTAAAGACGCAAACTTTGTGACGCCTCTAAACCTGACAGAGGTCCTGTCTCAGCCAGACGAATCATTTCCTGTGGTGGCAGAGATATTAGAGGAACCAGAGAGCCGCTCTTTTTTCAAGTGCGCATGGCTGCCAGGGCTGGTCAAGAGCACCAACCTGATTTTGCACAAGAAAGGAACTACGCCCATGGTCCTGATGTCCAACTTGAAGGGCCGGAAGACTCAGCAGTACTTTCTTGTGTCCTTGCAGTACGGTGGACGGTTTCGGAGGAGGCCAAGAGAGTTCAACTCAGTGTACGAGGTGTATGTTGCTTCAACACAGACACACAGCCTCACGGTGAGCGTGACAAGAAACTGTGAGGAAGTCGAAGAGGAGGGTCTGCCAGGCCTCAGCATTGGGGAGAGGCTACAGATTGTGGACTGTACTAGAATGGAGTTGCCTTGTGAAAACAATAAAGGGGAGAAGCAGTCTGTCGAGGCTCTTTTGTGCCATCGTCTCCAAGAACCAGATGATGAGGAGGAAGATGACGAGGATGAGGAAGAAGAGAAGGATAAACAGAAAGAGGCAAAAGAGGAGGTCTTACTGCCTCTCTACATGCAGGGTCACTTTGTAGAGGTTCTTGGTGGAAACAAAAAGTATAAACTCTGTGATTTGGGTAAGGAGTTTAGTTTGCCACTGGATGTCAAAGTGGTGAGTCGAGATACTGAACTAGAGACTGATCCATTAGTTGCGTTTCCTTGTCTGAGGATAGAGGGAGCAATGCTGGAGCCAAGCATTCAGGCAAGCTTTCCAGACAGACCTGACCACTGTTTCCATCTCCTCCCCCAGTGGCTCTCTTTGTCCGTCTCTTTCACCGAGGATGCTCTTCCTTGGCCTCGGGACCAATTCCCCAAGTGTTTCACAGAAAAGGTTAGTGAGATGACAGACACCTTCTTTTATGAATTTCGCAAAAAGGGTAACTCAGATGAGGCTCCTCCACCTCGACCGCCAAAACGAGATATGTCATCATCAAACTTAGTCAAAAAAAAATCTAAATCCTCAAAGAAATCCTCCAAGCCAAAGAAAAACAAAGACAAAAGCGTAGTGACTGAGAAGCTCAACGACTTGACGTTGAATAACAAAAAACGGCCCCCGGCTCCACTGCCTCCAGTGAGTACACCTTATTTTTCATATTTGTCTTTAAAGCTCAGTGTAATGTTTGTCTTTATAAGCTTCAACTTTGTTTTTCTTCTTTTTTTTTGTTGCAGTCACAGTCATTTTCTGTAATAACCAAAAGATTTCTGACTTCCTCTTCTAATGCAGGATGGCGTAAATAATGAACCTCCTCCGCTTGTACCGCGAAAGTTCTCAGCTGCAGATATCACAAGCAAGGCCAAGCCAAACACTTACGTTAAGATAAACCAACCATTAAAAAGGGGTAAGAATTTTTTTCTTATATTTGAGATATTTTCAAGTTAAAATTTAAACATATTTGCTCTAAATTTAATTGTGAAGTCATAAAGAATTTAAAATTTCTGGTTTCATAACAAATCATGGCAATGAAAGAGTGCAAACCACATATCTACATATTTCTCAGACTGTGAGAAAAACTGTTGTCTAAAGCTCTCTTCAGGAGACCTGTGGAACTTTTTGACAAATCTTGGCCATCTGCAAATATTTTATTTTCAAGCAGTTATCTGGTCAAAGTTGTATACTTGAATGTTTTTGAATCAAATCTGAATTTTAAAACATCAATCATCATGTCAAAACTATCAGTTCCATCTGAAAAAGTAAACTTTTCCACATAAAAACCAGAAAATACTAAATTTTGTTTTGTTTTGCTTTGGGGGTTTCTTCTTTTTGCTTGTTTCAGTCCAGTTTGGACTCTTCACACCAAATCACACACACTCTAGCAAGGCTATGGGAAATTTTAACTGTTCTTTCAACCAGTACCTGCCAGAAGATGCTGCAGCTTATTCTGTGTTGCTCTCATTTACTTGACCAGTTTCAGTCTCTTCTTTTCCTCAGTTTTGGAGAGATGTACAGTTTTTGTAACAGTGACTGCCTTCTCTTTGAATATATAATGTAGTGAAACCGACAGGAAATTAACTTAAAATGTTAGCAGATGTAAACTCAAGAAGACTGAATGCTAACTGTGCAACTGGGTTACTGTAGTGTTTTATTTTTTATTCTTTTTATACTTCAATATATACATTAAAGATGCGAATAATTTTGTAATGATTAATCAATATCTAATGTCTTGATTTCACAAAAAATGGAACATTTGAACAGGGTCATGGACAGCCTCTACCATCTTGTCAGAAGTACAGAAAAACTTTCGGCTTGATTATTCAAAGCTCTTCAGATAAATAGAATGCATTTAGTTTTCTTTGAGCACATGTAGAAAGAGCAATAACATTTTACAATAAGATGGATGGAGATGAAAAGGTATTTAGTGAATTATTCTCTTTGATTAAAATATCCATTTTGTTTTCTTTTCCAGACCATGTGTGTGATGTGGCTGCAGACGTGGAAAGTGACCATGACTATGAAACCGTGGATGAGACTTTGGTGGCTGTAGTTAAGACAGCTCAAGAAAACGTGATGTTCTATTAAAAAGAAAGTCCTATTTTGCAAACATTACTCTGAGCTAGATCTGAGGTAGGGAGGGAGTGCTGAGTTTAAGTGACTAAATTAGAAGAGTGGAGGCCTCTGCATTGTTCATGACCTTTCAAATGATGCGATCTTAGCCTTCAGCCTTTTATTACTAGTACATAGTAAAAATTTATTATTACAGTGATGACCACTGTTGAGAAAGTACTTGTGTTAAAATTGCTTTTCTCATATGGTCAGCAAGACTGCTCCCTGAATTACCTCTTTATTACACCAATGAAAAACTTTATACCAGTACGATCCTATTTCACAGCAGACTCATTTGGAGTGAGGCTAGAGTTTTTTTCCTCTAACCACCAATAGCTGAATATCTCTTCATCATTTGCACTTGATATATATTAGGTAGCAAGGTAAATTTTGAATGTCACATTGATGTGCTATCAGCCGTGGTGAGTGTAAGAATCCAAGAAAGTCTAAGAGTGCTACGTTTTGGCCGCATCTGAGTAACTCCACAAATGCAGCTTTTATTAGTTATCCTCAGTCTTTGGTGGTAATTATTTATCAAATGTGGGTCAGTGAGGAACAGACACCACATTTCACTGCTTCATGGGGAAGATAAGGCACAGACCAGTGGTTTGAGTCAACAAACAAGCTACTATAATTTAAACTGCTGCAGACATCACCGCTGGTTCTGACAGCATACATGCCACCCACAAGGAAGCTATTATGAGACCAACAGTAGCACTTACCAAGCATTGTTACAAATAATATTCTCCTGATTGCTTTGTTGTCTTTAAGCGGATAGTACACCCATTCATATAGAGAGAAATGATCTTCAAACCATGTGGGGAGCACAGCAAGTTTTAGAAAATGTGGGATTTGTGAGGAAATCAAATGTAGTTAATGGGTACCTTCAGAAGTCCACGGGTATCTGGTATATTAGGAAAGTGTCAAAGCAAAGCAAATTTCCCTCGCTGTTTTTGATGGGGCAATAGTGAAGGATGGGCAATTTTCTCTGAGTTCTTTATTTCTGCAAAATCTTGTAGGGTTCTGGGGTGTCGTGCCAAATTTATGTGGTTGTTCTTTGAACGTATTGGCCATTTCTGCTTTGTTGTATCCTCCTGTCAAAAATGATTTGCTTCATCATTGTTATAGGGAACAAGGTTGTTGCTTTGAAACACTTTTATATTCTCTTATTAGTTGCCAGTCACTGCACTTACATCCTAAGTAGTTCTTAATGATCTTGTGTATATTTGCATTGCAGCAGTTATTAGTTAACATTATTCAGAGACACTGTGTCTGAATAGTGTTCAGACACGGAGTCTTGAGGCAACCCAAACGTACTCTGTGATATTAAGGTCTGCAGCTGCAAAAACCTACAGCTGTGTATGGTGGTTACCTACAGTTCTCAAACTGATGTACAGATACCAGTGGTATCTGCAGACATTTACTTTCAGACATTTCAGGGCTACTTAAGACATATAGGTATTGAATATTTATTGTTTTGAAAAACTAATGGTGTCATAGTTTTGTTACACTTTGCAACCCCAAAGCATGTGACTTTCCAATCAAAAGAGTAACTGTCGAGAGTTTGAGAAAAAAGAAACAGTTGGTTTCTTTTGCAAATAATAATCTGAAAAGTGTGGCATGCGTTTGTATTTAGTCACAGAATTAATATTTAAAAGATTCACGTTCCCCTACATTTACAGCTGCAAATCTTTTGCAGTATTCTCTACCAGCTTGGCATATCTAGAGACTGACATTTATGCCTATTCCTCTCAGTCAGATTGGACGGGACTGTTTTTGAGTTTTGCAACAGATCCTCAAATGGATCTTCTGTAGGTCTCAATCAGGATTTAGTTTGGGTCTTTAAAGGGAGCAAAATGCAGGACAAAGATTTCACACTTCTGCCAGGCCTGGAAATAAATATGAACAGAATTAGCCATTGTTAGCTGAACTGTGGTGAAAATATAACAGACACAAGCAGCAAAAAAGTGAACCACTTAAGTATGTCATTCTTTGCTTCAGTCAAAACTACTTAGAAAGCAGTCATTGTGCAAGACATTTTAAGAAACTCCATAAGAAGCTGAAGTGAATGAAGAAGTAAGTTCTGGTGTTCATGCGGTCTTCACTGACCAGGCCAACTGCTATGAAAAATACAAGGCAATAAAAATTGTTCTTTGAATATTTTGAATTAAATTGTAACTAGATATTCTCTAATAAAAGTTGCAGTGTTGGAAGAAAGTAAATTGTTTAGATGAAAACAGCCAGAAGCGCAGATATCATGTAGGTTCTAAGCACATAGCAGCCATATTGGACTTTGAAGCCTAGGTTGTTGTGAAATCTCCAACTGTACAAACCGTGATTCAGACTTCAGAAGACAATTTACTTTTACAACCTTGAACTTGGAAATACTGGCTTTTCAGTAAATAGAAAATTCACAGTTAGACCACATCCTGCAAACATGCAGCCTCCGAGTAATGTTTCATGGAACAGACGACGTCTAAGCAAAGTGACATTGTGTTTGAAAAGTTGCTTCAGACGTTTTTGATGTCAAAACGTCAATAAGAAGAAGCTGACCAAGACTGAGCTTCAATGTCTTTGTTTTGGCTGTATTTGGATATGAAGCATATTTCAACATTATTTTCAACATTGTTTTCTGCACTAAAGAGGCATAGACATTTTCATAGAATTCATACTAAAATTATAATTACTTTCCTAGAATAGTTTTAAGATGTTTCACAGGTTAGTGGTACTTGGAATACTCAGTTTTTATTAGTTTTTCCCACAAGAAAAAAATAAGAAGAGCAAAACTTCCTCTATTTGGGTGTGGTGCTTACTTAAAAGAAACAAAAAACTTGTAGCTTTCCTTTTTGTATGAGTCCAAGAGTCTCCTGCGAAATACATAATAGTAGTAATAATAATAGTAGCAGTCATGATTACTACACTCACAAACTAATATTATCCATGTGTTTCAAAAAACTTTTAGGGGATTTTTTTCCTCTGTGTTTATGTCGGGATGACTTTTGTATTTACATGTACAGATCCTGTATTTATAGTGCAATACTAAGCAATTATCTATTGTATATAGGGCATTTTTTGCATAGCACCTCCAAAACGTAAAAAACAATTATATATTGAAGGCAATAGCTTCCTCTTTTAAAATGCAAACTGCTATGACTCATTGAGGTAGGTAAGGGTTGTACGTGCCAGAAAAGGCATTTTTTGTGTATGTATGTCATTGTGCTACTGTGGCTATGCAAACTACACAGAAAGTAGTCGATGGGAGCCAAACTAAACCACTTCAGAAAGTTCCAACTCTTCCCCCAACCACAAGCATCTATAAAGACATTTTAAAACTCTGCATTTGGTTTTGATTAAATATTATTAAGCTGCAAAGAAAAATGTCAGTGAGTGCACTGGGGTCCAGATGGCTTTTGGAAACTGTTAAAATGTGCTTCACTACAACTTCTGTGATCCTGAGATACAAATTCATGTTGCGGTTCAGGCTGAAGTAGAGAATCTACTTTAAAGCTACCATTTAAAATGTAATGCATTTGCACAAAACAAAAATTGTCATGAAATGCATAAAGTAGAACAATCAATGCAATAAAATGGTGAAAAGTATATTTGTGTCTTCTCTTTCACTTTTAAAATGTCAAGAAAAAGTAATAAAAATAATCAAGAAAGCAAAGTCTTTTGGTAGAATCTTTAATTTTATCAAACATGAATTTTAGATGTTAAAGTACATACGTTTCAAATTATTTAAAGTAAAAATTGTTTTACAGGGGGATGAGGGTCAGTACTTCAGAACATATAAAAAAAGAAACATATATGGTCTCTTTTTATGACTTGCACAGAAGCAGAAGTGAGCCCCGTGGAAAACAGGATGTGAAACCAAACGTTTCCTCAAACCCCATTTTCTTCAAACATTGGCCAGAGTACCTCAAAATAAATGACGACAAGGTTTCACTTACTTATTCATTGCTAAAGGCGTCAGGCACTTGCAGTTTTTAACTCTTTACTAATCAAGCCAACAGCTTAAATTCAGATATTTAACTCCTTAAGTGCTGCCCAAGTGGGTTAGTCGTCGTTGTCTGTTGATTTGTAGTGATCCTCGTCTATAGTTGAAAAGATGTGGCCTTCATTACTCAGGAATTCCACTGCTTGTCTGTTAGATCAAAGAGACATTTGAAGTCATCACCAACAAAAAAAAAGAAAAAATAATTTTGGATAGTAATTTTTAATCTAATTCAAAAGGAAGGAGGATGTAAGAAGTTAACCGTTTAAAATACAAAAATATCACTGAAATCAAATCACTGAAGTTTTAACTGAACATATTTTATAAGAAGCTTATTTAGTAGAAAAAAAAACTTTTCAGATTATGAACCTAAATATTTAAGAAACAGTAACTTTTCATAAAACCACTTTAAGTGCTTCTTTCAAATAAGTTGACCGTAGGTCAACTTAAGATCCTCAACTCATTTATTTAAAATTACATTTTGAAAAAAATCAACATAAAAGTTGGTTTACTTTGCTAGGAAGTACCAAGAAAGCTAGATATTTCCTCAAGAGGTGTTTTTTTCTACTATTGCAGTTCTGTGATATTGAAAAAAAAAAAAAAAAAAAAGACAAGTCTGTCTAGTGATGACTAAAATTAAATATTTAAGTTATCTAGCTTGGTTATTCTCAACAGAAAATCACAATGCTACATTTATGTTCGATTACATTTTTACAGAAACTATAAGCAAAATGTATCTTACTTGATCACTGCAAGACTGATGCCGCTGAGCCTTTGCTTCAGATCCTGAATGCTAATACCTTGAGGGTCTGGACAGCCTTTTATCAAACTCAGCACCTTGTGAGAGGGGGGAAAAAAGAACATTTATGTATTAACCAAGCTTAAAAAATGTAGCTGGAACAAAAGAAATAAAAGATGAAAGAAATATGAAAGTTTATTAGGTTGAAATGATTGCAAACACTTTGTTCCTTATTTAGACCAACCTGGTTCTGATTCCCACTTAACCCATTAATGACCATTAATGGGTTCTCATTGGTGCCTGTGTAGCTCCCTGCGGTCATCCCCGGGCCTTGTTGGAGCATTGGCATGCTGTTTACAGCCATTCCTCCACCAATACCTGGCTGTTGGAGATAAAACAGAAGTGGTACTGATGGGTTTTTTTCCTTAATCTGCAGCAAGTCCTAAAATGCAATTATCAATTGATACAAGAGAGACTTGAGGGCAATTGAATTCCTTAATGATGTGTTTATTACTAAAAACCTGTGGAACAAATTCTACAAAGTGTTCTACTACGTATGAAAAATATAACTTCCATGTTTTGATTTTAGAACAAGGCCAAATTTGCACAAAAAAAAAACCATGGAAGTAACCAACCAAATCTGTTCATGTCTTGAAGTCAACAAATACTTTTGCATATGTTGTAAAACTACAACCCAGTTAATTTATTAATTTATTTTTTGCAACAGACCAGCAAACATGAACCAGTGCATATTTGTGAACAGGAAGGAAAAAGATAAAAGGTTTTAAAGGTTGTCACATTAAACCTTTTGCAACCGATTATGATCAGATATCACCTGATTAATAAATAAGTCCATATAGGTTGTGTGTATATAATCACAACACACAGCTAGAGAGCATCAGTGTGTCTTGTCAAGATTCTCAAATGTTTTAGCTCTGGACTTTGGCTAGGTCATTCCAACACACTGTATGAATACAGTTTGATCTTATCTGTTCCATTTTAACTCTGTCTACTTGGGGTTGTTTTTCTGCAGGAATCTTTGCTTCTGGTTTTAGCTTTATGGTAGCTGAGGATCCTTGGACCCCCTCCACAGTTACCACCACTATGTTGAAGGCTTCTCTGAATCATGCTAAATTAACCATTCAATTCTGGTGGAAAAATGGCTAAAAACATCAGTGGAATATCTATATTTATACAGAGATTAAAATGGTTGCACTTAATTTGATTTAGGGGTATCAGAGTAAATAGGACTGAATAATAATGCATGCTATACCACAAGAAAAAAAAATGTGAAGAGTGCATCTTTTTTTTCCACTCCACAATTATTTGCTACCTTTAGTTGGTCTACCACATTGCTCTAATTAAATTTATGCACAGTAGTTAAAACATCAGAACCCATGAAGTTTGAGAGATCTGAAAACTTTTGCAAGTCAATGCTATACCCATGTTGAAGATGATAGTCATATGTACTTAGAAACTCAAACACCACATATCTCAGTTCTTGTGTTAAAATTCAGGTCGTTTTTCTCTGAATTGCGACCAAGGCAGAAGCTAAACCACAGTCACTCGGCTTTTAATAAACATCTTCAGTTTCTAAAAGTAGAGATTCCACTTGAGTGCACTTCATAAAACAACAAACTGATCTCACAGGGTTTCTGAGTATTTACTTAAATGAGGAAATCAAACAAAGCTGCAACACATATAAACTGAACCGTATTTCCTTATTCTCAATTTTTAGTAAAAGATAAGTCAGTTGGGATAAGCAGGCAGTTTCTCACCATGGTTTGAGGTTTGCTGAGCGCCATGTGTGCATGGACAACCTCCAGAATGTGCGACGTAATTTCATTCATGTCCTCCAGGGGCCTGACGCTAAATGCCACAACAGATCTGTGGTTCTTGAGGAAGAATAAAAAAAACAACAACCTTTAGTTTGGATGAATTCACATCGTTATAAAACAGCAGCAGCAGCTTCCTCATATAAAATAGACATGACAAAGACTTCTTCTATATTTAAATAAACTTCTGAAACCTCTTACCTGGCCATACAAGGTTACATTTTTAAGGTCAAACTTGTTTACCTGAAAGGAGCGCAGATTTCCTGACACTTTCACATAGGTTCCTGGGGGCAACACTGTGCTGTCCACACTCGGGTCCTAGATATATATATATATATAATGAAAAAAAGGTTAAATAGAACTGAAGAAAACAAGATTTTTTGCAGGAAAAAATAATCTATTTAAATAGATTATTTAACAATATAAATATTCAAAGATACTCATTTGACCAAATTGCTGCACTTCTTTCTGCTGCAGAAGATCAATAACAGAGACACTAAGGCCCTCCCCTCCCTGTAGCTACCCATCTGATCAAACCAATAAGTTGCTGCTGGACGTTTTAACTTCTGCCAACATGAGTTATTCGGAAAAACAAACAATAAAACATATGCAACCTTCTTAGTGGACAAGACTAACAAAAGAGTTGTGTACAAAACACTAGTTTTAAGTATCTTCCCTATGAGGCAAGAAGACAGACAGATGCTAGCTGTGCTAACGCTAAACTCTGATGTTTGAGAGCAATTTATAAAGTTCAGTAAAGCTCCTCTATCTGCAACAGTGATGCACGAACCTTCTTGATGACAAGTTAATGGTATTTGGTTAAATATTAGCTTTACTGACAGAAAACTCAAAGGTAGAGATTCATTGGTGGCCGGTTATGGTGAAACCATAGCCGGCCTGTCTGTATGGCTTACGCAGTACAGACAAATGCCTGTACTGCTTAAGGTGCCAGCAGTTCCGGGGCGCAATAAAAATGGCCAAGAAAAAAAAAGTATGTTTGCCTATTCTTTTTAAAACATATGGGTAGAATTATTATTTCCTAATATTAAAGGTTTACAGTGGTTAGTTTGTTTGGTTGCTTAATTCTTTGTTGTTGTTGTTACGACTACATTTTTTTCTAAATTTTTAATTGGTCAGTTAATTTCTGCCCAGACAATTTGATGTTGTTAGCCAAGTTTCTTGTCACGACATACAACTGTGTGTACATATACCTGTGTGTGTGTGTGTGTACATAGTGCTAAATGTAAAATCCCTGACAGTTTTTCTTTCTTGTTTCTATATAGCTGCAAACTCACACTCCACATTTTCAAAAGTTAACACTCAAACAAAAACAGCGACACTTATGGCCAAAGTAACACATTTTGTTTGAAAAAGGAAGAAACTGTACCCAATATTTAAAATATGAAACAAAAATCAAGCAACACAACTAGCAACCAAGTGTATGAACTCTTCCAAGCAATCATTACCTAATGGACAAAATAGAGAACTCATTGCAGCAATGGTTGACATTGTAGCCCGATGCATTGCTTTCATGCCAGTGCTATTTATTTTTCTACATATTGTTTTTGTTGCCTAAATGTACATGGACCCATTAGCTTCACAATAGGAAAAGCAGCTGATAACAAGCTCACAAATTAGCCCAAACCTCACATTTTGATTGGTGGTGATGAGGCTATGAAAGCTTGAATGAACAAAACTTTGAGTCCAACAGAAAGAAGTTAGAAGGCTACTTCTGACTTCAGCATCTCTACTGAGTAAAGCTTTATAACTTTCAACATTTTCAACTGTACTATAATGCAAAATATTGATCATAAGTCATATAAGGACACAAGTGTATCTTTTTTGTATTTATGAAAGATAAATACAATAGCTACAACATTCAAAACACAATACAAACTATGCAAATGTGAATAAATACATACAAATCTGCTCCAGGGTTGTACATTGTCTCTATTATTTTCACCAACACTGAATGGTCATGCTGATGATGAGCAAATATAAACTTCTCAACAAACATCAACCGCATACCTCTGTGTCTACCCACTGCTTCACGTCCATAGGAGCGCCAGTCATGTCGTCCACCTTGTACTGGATATTGGTCATAGATTTGTCTGTACTTCTAATGATGCCCACAATGGTGACCTAGAACAAACATACAAAAAACAATCATTAAAACGCACAAAAAAATAAAGATATAGACTCATATTTATGCGTTTGTGTGTTATGTACTGTTGACTAAAGCACAGAAATAAAAATATTTGTTTCAAAAATATTACAATTTCTTGTTCTTCAGAAGACCAAGTGGATGTCTGAGACCAAAGTTTTTTTATAATGATCACTGATCAACACTGATAATACAGAAGTTTATGCTATTAGGCAGCCATCACCCGTGCTGCCTAATAGCTATTTTGGCAAAGAAAATAGCTGATTTTGGTTGCTAAAGAAGCTGACATTTTCTAGAGTTTTCAGGTTCTTTACATTATCAATAAAAATTAACTGATCAAATGTTTGATGGACAATTATGATATCCTTTTTGTTTGTTTGTTTTTTAGGTCTGACCTGCTAATTCCAATCTTGAATGGCAAGGACCAAACCATGAAAATGACAAACAATAAAATAAACAACCGCTAACAGTGGTATTAGTTTTCAAGGAATTACACCTTTAAGGACCAAAATTTATCCAAATAATGTTGATTTGATTTTGAATAAATTCAAAACAATGCATTGGTTTTGATGCATTTAATAAGATTAAAGATTAATAAAAAATTTTAAAAATAATATCCAATCAGTGCCAACAAAGAAAATAAATAGCTTGGACTAAACTGGTTGATTGATAGATGCAATAGAAAATGTGGATGGATTTTATGTTACAGTACCAATTACATATTAAAATCTAGATTTTTCAAGGAAAACCTGGTCATTCAAACAATAGCAGCCTCTTTTGTCGGGAACATTAATCTGCGACATGTAGATTCACACCCTGTTTTTCCTCAGCGTACCTGTGTCACTTCCACATCTCCCACTCTGAAAACCTCATCAACCTGCGAGGCGGACATCAGCTGGGACACTGTGCAGGGGATTATTTGTGTGGCCCGGGTCCTCTAATTTGATGATAAATTAAAAAATAGAAATGTATTTAAGGTCCTGTAATTCAGTTTTCAGTCTATTAACATCTATATTCTTCAACATAGTGTGCTGAAAAGACATCAATAGGAAGAAAAGACAAGCACAAAAGGGAACAGGAGCAGGTTAGGTTAGGTAGCAGTAACAAATTACAAAACACTAACTCAATTTTTTATAGTAATAGATTTCATAACCACTACATTTTACACTCTAACATTATCATCACATAATCACTCACCCCTTTCTTCTCTCCTCCCTGGGATAGGGAAGGGGATGCAAAGCCTCCAGGGGACTGAGTGTAGCCCCCCACCATCCCAGACTCGCTGTATCCTCCTGGAAGTACAAAAGAGTGGGCGCTTATTTCATATCCACCTTAATTCCAAGAAAACCGGATTCAACTTTCACCAATAATCGCTTCATTAACAACAAAACAACACGGTTGTTGAGCTAACGTTAGCCTAGGGAGAAAGCACCAAGAAAATAATGTCCGCTTTAAAATACACAGAATAGCGTGGAAAGTGAACTCACCCTGATTCCACATACTGGCACTACGGATATAACGTATTAAAAACTAATGTGAACGTTGTAAACTTTGCTAAACAAGGTAGTCAGCGGGGATTAGCAGCTGTTATCCTTCTTGTGTGTACCCGCGCTAAACTTTAGGCAAGACGCATGCGCACACCCTAAAATCCCGCGAAACTGGAGTGAATGTGGGTATATTATCGCCCCGATATTTGCTTGCTAGGCAAACTTTATATCATATATTTTCATATTGTCTCGTTAAGAAGGTAACCACTGACGTTATTATATACATAAGGCTTGTTGGGTATTTTTACTTAGTGGTTTTGTAGGAAGAAGGACTTATCATTTGGTATTGAAACCTCGCAGACAAACATCAGGGAAAATTATACCACAAGGCAGCGTTCACTGCTGTAAATATTGGGTATGCTCTGCACATCTTGTAGGTTATGATTTCCGCCAATGAATATTTAGTTGGAAATATTTAAATTCCCAACTAAATAAGACAAAATAAAATAGTGTTACAAAATTCAGAATCCTAGAATTTAAAAATGAGTTTTAGCAAATTCTCATCCTACTAAATGCGGGATGGACTATCAAAAAAATAAAAATAAAAAAAAATTGCCGCTGACATTGTTACAATAACGATCTTTGTACTTGATCTCACTTCAGTTCTAATCATCTCACTGTCCATAGTTTTGCTCTGGAATAAGCGATATTAAAAAGGACTGTACTATGAACGCGACACAGGAGCCACTATTTGGAATAATCCCATTTATGCCATCTAGTTATGTGCTTCTCAGTAATTAGAATGTCATTGAAAAATGTAACTTATTTTGGTAGTTGAAGTCATAAAATATGTAATCTAGTTTCACAATCAGAAACATTTGTCACGTGTTTCTGTTTATTTTGGTGATAGCTTGCTGACAATAAAAATCCCAAATTACTGAGAATTTTCATTCTCAGTTCATAACCACATACATTATCAACAAACAATTGACCATATCTCTCTTTGTTCAGTAAGCATATGTTTGGTATGGACATAGTTTAAATGAATTTGTGAATCAAAATTATTTTTCATATTTTCTCATAATTCAAAGAAAAAAAATAAACCTAAAGCCTCATGTAATACACAGATGATATACAACTTGTACTCTGGATACTTCTTTTTTGTAGACTGAAGCATGATCTTATTTAACTGGCAGTATCTGGATATGTTTAGCCCACATAAAAATAGTTTTTGTATGAATGCCTTTCCTGGCAGTTCCTTCTCCCATTCGTTCCATATACTGTTTAGTGTTTGGATTACTTTAATAATTACTTCTGAACTGGCATACGAGAAGTGATCAGTGTTTATGCTCGTGTTTATTTTTCATCTGCAGGAATTTTATGAGATATTTGGCGATAAACGTCAAGGTGACGACGTGTTTAGCTCCAGATATCTTATCGTCCTTTGCCCTTTAAACACTTGCCTTTTAATCCTCTCCTTTGCTTTTGACGAACGTTTCCCGTTGTCAAGGTGTCCAACATGTCTCTTGTAAGGTTGCTTTTATCTTGTCTATTCTTTGGAGAGGTTCTTGCACTGTCAGGTATAGTAAAGTTATTTCTTAAATCTCTCCGGTATCAGATTACCTTTGAAGAGGTGACTTACTGTGCGTAATTACGCGCTGGTTTTATCCAGGGAGGTTTTGGCATATCACGGATTTGCACTGGGACCCGACGTACAAACTAACGGATAACCCGGAGCTAGTGTGCGCATCCAGCGGTAAACGTCCAGCTCTCAGTGCTGGTAAATTTGGAGCCTATGCCTGTGACGCGCCATGGCACCTGATCAACTCCTCGGTCTACGCCATGAAGAGGATTCTGCCAGACCCAGACTTCATTGTGTGGACAGGGTAGGCCATGTATCGGTCTGCTGTGATGAAAAACTGGATTCATCTTTCTGGTTAAATCTGATTAACCCGAAGGACTATAAAAGGAAACACGACTTAAGTTTCCCTTTTTACAAAACAGTAAAGGAAAATATGTAACTTATGATTCATCATTGCCCTGCAACTAAATGAAAACCATATGCCATCATTTTGCTTTTCCAAATATATTGGCAGTGGCTGTTTTTGCATGAACTTTGTCCAGGGCTAACATGTCCTCCTGCAGCCCCCCTTCCACCTCAACACCTATTTTGGTTCTCATTGTTTCTCATTATAAGAGCCAATGAGAACCAAAATAGCAAATAGGTAATAGAAAGACAGACAGATAGAAATCTCAAAAGTAGTCTAGACAAATGATTCTGGAGCCAATTTTAGCCTCAGTGCCGTTAAAAACCAAGTTTAGAGCCACATGCTTCAAGACCTTTTGAAAAAAAAAAAAAAAAAACTTCTTATTTTTGATAAATACCTACTGTAGGAGATTTGATGTCAATTTTTGAAGAGTAAAGTTTTTTTTCTTCTTTGGTATTAAAATAAAATTAAAACCAATATTGACCAAAGAAGATTGAGACATTGTCTTCTTGATCTTTGTTGAAAATTGTGGGGGAAAATATAAAACCACATTTCCAAACTAATGCCAAGAAAAAGACTGACATTGCTTAGCAAATGCAAAACCTGCATTTTGTTGTTATTGCATCTGTATTTATAAATATTAGTTGTTCTTCATCTTCTTAGCCAGAGTTATAAAGAGCCACTTGTGGCTCCAGAGCTGCAGGTTCCGCTTCTCTGGTCTAGATTTTAAAAATAAACTGCAAAAACGAAAATAATCTGTGAATCACGACATTGAATACCAAACTTAATGCAGTTGTGTTTGTTTTACTTTTCTTTTTTTTAAGATTGCCTACGACGTGTATAACACAGTTGGGCTACCAATCCCGCCCTTAGCAGACATACCAGAAAGCAATAATGAACTAATTTATCTATCTAACATCACCTGACCGATTCCAGAAACCATCACTGTATTTTTTAATTGAAACAACCAGTTCCCTCTTTTTGAGTCTTTAATCCCTAAAGTGGCTATTTTAAAACATTACAGAGATGACACACCACATGTCCCAAATGAGGATCTAGGAGAAGAGAAGGTGATAAACATCATTGGCAATCTCACTCAGATCATAACTGAGGTGTTTCCATGTAAGACATCATTAGAAAACAATTTAACACCAATATCTACACGTTTAATCTAATAAATGAAATGTTTTGATCATGTGCATTTTACAGATACAAAAGTGTACTCTGCACTGGGGAACCATGACTACCACCCCAAGAGTCAACTTCCTCCAGGCCCAAACTCCATCTATGACAAAATAGCAGAAATGTGGTGTGGTTGGCTGGAGGCAGACTCCAAAGAAACATTTAGAAATGGTGACTCTTGCATATTTGTTCTCCAAAGATCAGTTTGTAATGTTAACAACTGTTCGGCTCATAGCAAAACTAGGCAATGAAATATACTGTACATATTTTTCCATTAGGTGGATATTACACAGAAAAACTCCTGAACCGAGCAGGTTACAGAGTGTTGGTCCTCAACACCAACCTCTACTACTATCAGAACAAGGAGACCATGAATGATGAAGATCCAGCAGGTCAGTTTAGCTGGTTGGATCAGACTCTTACAGCAGCCAGCAACAACAAAGAGAAGGTATAAAGTGTGACATTGTACATGCAAGCAAGGAAATCTTTATAAACAGTCGTGAAAAAACAGAACCTGCTAAAATTTAATACCCACACTAAAAATGTGGATGCATGGAGTAGCACTAGTTATTAGTGGGCAGGATGGACATTTCTGTTGATATATTTTCTTTAAAGAATGACATTTGAGGGATTTACCTGTAAGTTAATCACTTTCTCTTCCAGAGATAAAAATTACATGAACATTTCTTAATAATTTTTTCACATGACTAAGCAATGTGTAAAAATGGCCACGTTTGAAATATTAAACCTCTTTTGTTGTTTTAATTTTAACATGAATAAAGAAAACTAAACAGATTATTTGAGCTGACTTTATTTGGTTTACTTTCTCAGGTCTACATCATTGGTCATGTTCCTCCAGGTTTCTTTGAGAAGAAAAGAAGTATATCATGGTTCACACAAAAGTTTAACACAAGATATTTGGAATTGATTCAGAAGCATCATTCGGTAATAATCGGGCAGTTCTTTGGCCACCATCATACTGACAGCTTTCGCATGTTCTACACCACAGAAGGTACATCAAAGTGTTTCACAACTGCGGTTGAAATTGTATTTCTTTGCAACTGTTAGACTTGAATTCTGTTTCCACAGGCTTGCCCATAAATGCAATGTTTCTGAGCCCAGGCATCACACCGTGGGAAACAACACTTCCTGGTGTCAAGGACGGAGCGAACAACCCCGGGATTCGTGTTTTTGAATATGACACTGAAACATTGCTAGTGGAAGTAAGTAATGCTCTCTCATAAAATCTTTTCAATGGGAGCCATAGCTTGCAGGTGACACTGTTTTTATGTTAGGAGTTTATAAACGCTCCAGAAAAATAATACTTCTCACTCTTAATGTTCTGTTTCGTGTTGTCTTTCAACCCCATTGTGTGAACAGGATGTGGTGACATATTATCTGAACCTCACACATGCCAATGCAGACACAGAACGCTGGGAGAAAGAGTACCGCCTGACAGAGAGCTTCAGAGTACCCGATGCTTCTCCAGGCTCCATGCACCAAGTTCTGGAACGCATAGCGGCTGATCGCTGCTACCTGCAGAAGTACTACGAGTTCAACTCTGTCAGCTATGACCTGACAGAGTGTGACGGCGACTGCCGTGTTGACCATGTATGTGCAGCAAGAGAAGTAGACTTTGAGAAGTATGAGCAATGCCTGTTGAAGGAAGGAGCCGTTTCTATTTATGGAGGGCTGCTGCTGGTTGTTTCTATGACAGCAACTGTGTTGATCGCTTTGTGGTAGAGATGATCAGCATCACAGTTTGTTTCTAAGACATTTAGAGGTGAATTTAAATTAATTTGAATATTATCAAAAAGTTTATTTATTTCAGGCCTTCAATCCAAAAATGCATACACTGATTTATCACAATTGATGTTTCAGATGTTTATTTTTGTAAATTTTTTATGATTATGGCTAATCAGTTTCTCTAAAAGTAATAACTATACATAACATAAAAAATATTTACATATATAAAAATATGCTGTCTCTATATCATGGCCTACACAATGAAGAAAACTGCAGAAGCTCGGTCACCCTCAGTAACGAGGGTAATACACATAAGTTAGTTGCTAACGAAACTGGCTTTTCACAGAGAGTTGTGTCCATCAATATTATTGGCGAATTAAGTGTTCATTTATTTTAATGCATATTTAAGTTGATGAGCTGAATTTAATGTGGCACACTTTACTGGAAGATAGTTTGTGCTGCAAAGTTGTTCAAGAGGCAAAGAACATCAAACTGTATGTTACACACCTTAAATAAAAGCTGAGAAAACACCTTAGTACATAGAGCAACGGAGACTCCAGAATAACAGCACCCACATATAACAGTGACAGGTTTCTGTTGACATTTCTTGTAAACGTCTAATGTAGAAGTGGTTTCAGATTTTCACCTACATATTAAAAAAATTCTGTAATTGACATTCAGCTTAAATTAGACTGTGCATAACAATTGTATTCTCATAACTCAAAACTTTGAAGGAAGTTATGGTAAATGTTTTCTAATGGGAAAAAAAACTCACTGCATTGTTATTTCTGCTGCAATAAATACACTTCCTGATAACAGTGTCGCTCCTCTTCATATGTCATTTTTTTAGAAGTGCAGTGATTTGTTGTTGAGCAAGATAAATAGCTGTTATCTGAGTATATTTATAGCTTTTGTTATCTCCTATGTTCAAATAAAGGTTTGATATGATTTTTGTTACTGCTTGTAAACTGAACACTGAGAAGCATTACTATGAGGTGAAAAGACAGACGGTGAACTTTGAGGCTGTTGAGAAAGCATGTTTATTGAGCACTGTGACTGGTTTACTGGTAACTGGACCTTACCCTAACCCTAATGATAATGTGACATGGTCCTGAGGCAACACTTTGGTTCACTCACTTCTGTGAAAGCAGAACTCTCACATAATTAAGATCTGTTTATGGGAAGAAAAAGGTTGCATGGCTGCATCCAGCGCCTTTTTATAGTCTTGTATGCGCACCTCTGTGCAGGCAGGAGCTGTTAGCTTCCCCTGCTGGATGAGAGAGCACAGTTCATCCAGCATGGCTCTGAATGCCTTCCCATCTAGGGAAAAAAATGATAACAGCAAATCTATTTTAAAAGTTCTTTTTGATACTCTCACTCTCATTTCACACAGCAGGTAATATGCTTGCTTACCGTGAAAGTGATCTTTCTTCCACTGTGTTACCCAAAACCCCCGAACTTTTACATTCTTGAAAATGAGAGCACTCTAGAGACACCATATTGAATTAGTGTACAATAGGAAAACATTTCAGCAACAGCTAATCTAATTTTCAGTGACTTGCAAAAGTATTCATGTTCCTAAACCTTTTTCACATTTCTGATTTTATCTGAATGTTTGAAAAGGATAGTCATATTTTTTTTATTTATTTTCTAAAAGGGTGACATACATCCACATTCAAGCCCTTTAACTTTGATACTCCAAAATAAAACCCAATGCAACAACTTTATTAATTTTATTAAGAAAGTCCACCTGTGTAGATTACCCTGTTACTCAAGGCCAAAGAACACAGGAGACCTATCACCGACTTGTGGATAAGTTAAAGGCAGGATTAGGCTTTAAAACAATATCCCTAGCTGTAAACATCTCAAATAGGTCTAGTCAAACTACAAACCACTCAAGCCATTACCATCCACCTATAAACTAACACCATATCAGTGGAGAGCCTTTCTAATTAGATATGCAGCCAAGAGTCTTCTGGTAACTCTGGAGGAGATGTAAAGATTTACATCACACAGCCACATCTGTAGAGGAATGTTTTAGATTGAAGCTTGATTATGTTTTAAAGTTGCCCGGCCAATGTCCAGACCTACTTCAAATTGAGAATTTATGGCTAAGAATTAAAACAAGGGACCCCTTTCATTTGCTGATCATTTTTGTTTCAATGGAGAACTGGTAGTAATTTTAGTTTCAGGATAACTAAATGCGAGTAGAGACAAGCGCCAAAATACTTGCTGCCAAAACTGCAACAAAATGTCGTTCAGAAATTATTGGATAGAAATTCATGTCATACATTTAAGATTTTTATCTTACTTTTACACTTCATAATTATGACAGCAAAATACATGGTAGTGATGTGACAAAATGTGAAAATGTTCAAGACATATCAATAATTTTGTAAGTCACTGTATCTATCTTTTTCTGTTGTTATTGTCTAATGTGATGCCTTACCACAGGAACAGTCACCGGCTGCTTAGACATTCCTCCGTATGTCACCATAGACCCTCCAACTCTAGAAACAGAATCAAATGAATGAAAAAGAAAAATAACAGCCCATTTGTTAAGACTAAAAAAGTGATAGATGAATAAAGACTATCTAAAATGCTGACTGTAGATGACGAAGCAGTTCTGTTGCACTCTTTCCTCCGACACCATTTAAAGCCAGTTTTGGCTTTGAATATGTCTGTGAAAAAAAATGTGTCATACATTGAACAACAGGCCAAAACCACATCACATCTCTGTTTTTATCAGTGAGCTTATCTTCAAAGCAACAGACCTGGAACAGTTCCTTCATCTCAGGTCGCCTCAGGCTCTCTTCTTTGATTACATGACTGGCACCTATAGCCTTTAGCCTGTCACTGAGTTGTGTGAAATCGGGCCTTTGGAGAGTATGAAACAAACAAGACCCTCAGCATGGTTTAAAAGAAGAAAAAAATATTTAAAAGGTTAATAAAAATGTTGTTAAATTTGGGTGCTTAAATGGCATTTTACCTGTCTCGAATAACATTTATGGTGTTTATTCCTCTTGCAGCAGCAATTTGTATGACAGCCTGACCTACTCCACTATTGGCTGCATTCTGGATCACAGAGTCTCCTATTAGGGCAGAAAATTTAGGAAAATGATATTGTCAAGACACCTCCACAATAACATTTTATTTATCATAGAAAATTTGCAATGAATGTAGTGAAAAATGTCTTCACTCAGAATTATTACAGAGGTGCTTTGATGAAACCAGAAACCCCAATGATTTAAAGTGTGGTGAAATAAGAACATATGGATTACGTGTGTAAAAGCTTACCTGGCTTCAAATCTTCAAAGTCAGAGAGCATCCTGATGGCGGTGCAGGGATTGACTCCCAGTGTGGCGGCAGAGAGCAGAGGAATGTCGTTTGGCACTGAGATAACGTCATCTTCAGCTAACACTGCCTCTGTCCTCCATGTTCCTGCTCGCACAAATCAAACAAAACCAGATCAAAAAGATAACAGAAAATATTACTTTCTTAAACGAAGAAATCGTTTTAATTTACCAAGCCCTGCGTCTCTGGGGATTACCCAGTCTCCTGCTTTAAGAGACTTCACCTGACTGCCCACTTCTATGACCTGAGCCACTCCCTCATTGCCACCAATGGCAGGAAGGTCTGGCAGGATAGAATAGGTACCTAAAACCACAAAAAAACTGTTACAATGACAATAGTATTTTCATAATAACATAATTTTTTTTTTGTTGTTGTTGCATTATGTGGAATGAAACCAACCAATACCTTGAATAATGTTTATGTCAGATGGATTTATCGGAGATGCCAGCAGTTTAACCAGGACTTCCTTTGCACCTGTTTGATGCACTGGTGCATCTTCCAACCTGGAATGGACAAAAAAAATACAATACACATTCAGTTAAAAAACGCAGACCATGATATCTGTAGACTTATTATGCTGTTTTACAGTCAGAATAACATGAATATCGGGAAAAAGTGAAAAAAAAAAAACTGTGCCATATGTACTCTTTATGAAAAAAAAGAAAAGCAGAGTTCATAGCTCAATCAATCCTTCCATTTAGGTTTGCTACACAAAAACATCTGTACCCAAGGGTACCTTCAATGGAATTTAAAACAAAAAAGCACAGTAACACATGAGGTTAATTGCAATGACTACTTTGTGAAAGGCTTCACTACACAAAAAAGACACAATTAAGCACAAAACCACTGAGCCAGGGGTAATTTCTATGGGAAATGAAAGGGAACAGATACAGTAAGTTGCAGCAATCCAGGTCAAAAAACACCTCATAAATCAGGCATATTGATTTAGTGGAATCTATGGGAAAGAACAATTATAGAGGTAACAAACTTAAGAATGCCATCAGGAAATATACACAGCTACACACATAAGTAGTCAGAACTACTTTCTCTCAAAGAGCAAAACAAAGATTACAGAAAGTTAGTAAGAAAACTGCTAAAAATGGAACTAAGTGCTCCCTTTGGTGAATAAATGCAATGTGCCCATCAGTTCCTTGCAAGGTGAGATTGTGATCCAGGGGAAAAACATTCACCACAACCCTGGTGCTACTCGGGGATTTCCCATACAAGAACCTCGGTGGACACTTATGAGCAAAAAGCAAGAAAGACAACAACCACAGAGCACAAAGCAAGAAAGACAACAACCACAGAGAGGTGAGATTTCGTTTGAGGAGACATACATGGATGCATCCATTTTCTTAAACCCTTGTCCCTAGTGGGGTCGGGAGGTGCTGGTGCCTATCTCCAGCTAACGTTTCGGGCCAGAGGCAGGGTACACACAGGACAAACAACCATGCACACACTCACACCTAGGGAGAATTTAGAAAGACCAATTAACCTGGCAGTCATGTTTTTGGACTGGATTACCCGGAGAGAACCCACGCATGCACAGGGAGAACATGTAAACTCCGTGCGGAAAGATCCCGGGCTGAGAATCGAACCCAGGACCTTCTTGCTGCAAGAAGCATTGCTACCAACTGCTCCACAGCCCCAACAAGGATCCAAAGGGGGGTAAATCTTCTTTGCAAAATAAATGAAAAGTTAATCTTTAATGGAATTTTTTTTTCCAGACGCATATTCTTACTCAACAACTCCAGAGGGTTCTCCGTGTTTTCTGTAGACCAGAGCTTGACAAGTCTGTGAGCAGCGTCCAGCTGAACGGCTGAAGAGGGAAACGCTAGCTTTCATGTGCTTCGGACAATTTAAAAGAGCCACAAAGCTTCTTTGACAAACTACCCGGCTTCTGAAAATAGCCGAGAGAACCGGAAGCCCCATTTTAACCCAGAATACAACTTCACAGCTAGTAGCAATAAATATATTTTTACTAATAGCTGTAATTTAAGGCAGCATTAGACTGCGAGGCTAGTGTAGTGGCGGCAGCCATGTTTGTTTTGCACGAGGTTGTCATTGAAAATATAAACAGAGATCAGCGCCCCGAGTGGATAAACGCGGTACTACACGACTCTGTCTCAAAGTCGAGAGGAATTAATTTCTTGTTTTTTCACTTCATGAAACGTGAACCTATAAGAGAGACCGAACAACTAACCTTAATTACTCACTTTGTTAGTCACACCAAAAATATTGAGATGATGTTCATGTTTACTTCATATTTGCATTTATAAGACGAGTAAATCCTAATTCATAGGTAAGATGCTTACCAGTAAATCAGATAATCATAGAAAAGTTTAATTACTAAGGTATTTCAATTCAGAAAAGAAACGCATTGATTCTGTAACAAACAGTGACTTCTTTATGAATTAATTTTGATTGTTTAAATCTAGCAAAACTTCAATGTACAGTTCTCTGTTTGGAACATACAGAGAGTCAGATTTCTGATGTTTGATGGAGCTTGGTTATTGACTGGTTCATGTGTGTGATGAGAAAGAGAATCTTACATTATAACATACAGAGTCAGATTTCTGATGTTTGATGGAGCTTGGTTATTGACTGGTTCATGTGTGTGATGAGAAAGAGAATCTTACATTATATTTGGGATTTAACATGGAACCAATGGAGGGAAGCTAAAATATTATCTCTTTTTTTAATCAGAACTGTTGCTGTAGCATTTTAACTGCATTTTGTTGGGTTCCTGATAGTAAAGAATTGCAGTAGTCCAGCCTTGAACTAAAAATGCATGGATTATTTTTTCCTGGATAAGATATGTTTGATTCTGGCAATATTCCGGAGATGGAATAAGAAAATCCTAAAAACTAGCTTATAATTTAAGTGACAAATCCTTGTCAAAAATAACATTCTTCACTTTATTATTGGAGGGCAATTTAATGTTCATCCTCATCAAGTGATTGTCTAAGCAATGTCTTTATCAGAGGTTTGGTCCAAAAACAATAACTCCTTTATAGGTAAAAGAAGAAAATTTTGGGTCATCAAGATTTTAAAGCATTTCCTTAAAAATGGCTGTGATCTACCAAATGGATTGGATTCATCAAGATTTATTGATGGATATAGCTAAGGTAGCTAATAGATATATCATAAATAAATAAATACATTTCTCTGTTTGTAATCAATGGGGGTATTAGCATCCCCTGCTTGTTACTGAGAAGGGGGAATATTTTATGTTCTTTGTGGTTTTCTTCATTTTGATTATTTGGAGGGCAACAGAAGGAAGGACTCACTCAGCACCAATTATGAAAGAACTGCCAAAGTTTGCGATTGTATTTACTAAACACGACTTATTCCTTTTATTCAAATTCTTGTGCAATCTCAGTTTTAAGGGCAAGAGAGTCACACCCCTTTGCATTTTTCCTACAGCAGATAAACAATTGAAGCTTCCCACCCATAAATGTAAGCTGAAGAGCCACAATTTAGGGGCAAGGAGTCTTTTTACTTGGGAATATCGAGGATTTGTTGCAGATTTATTTTAAGTCTATTAATCTATTGTTTTTGTATTTTAGGGCTGTTGAATAAAAATTTTGTTATAGTATTATTTCTAAACGTAGTAAAGGAATGTGCAATACTTGGGCAAAGTCCCACAAACAGCCCTGACATGAGTCAATTCACTGCCACAAGACCTTGTAAGGACATTTTTTAAAAAAAAGACATTGCAATAAATACATGAGTCATTTTACTAAAGAATTCAGAAGTGAAAGGGCAGATTAGTTGGCCCTGTGGGCTGTGCTGCATCAGAAAGAAAGAGAAGCAATTTGAATGTACAATGGGAGGGTTTTTTTCCTTCATACTAAAAATCATATTTCCTCAAAAGTGCAGTAGTTTCAAGTTTATGTATATTGCTTATTCCTATTAAAGCGCAAAGAAGCTTGTAGCTTCAGATATTATACTTTATAGAGTCAGCTCCATAATGTATTAAATTTATACCATAATCTTTCAACATTGTAAAACCTTTTTATATGAATTGATAAGTTTGCAAATGAAAACCTTTTTATATTCTTTACTGTGTCAACTCTGAGTGTTATACTTCAGCTGCAATGTGAGCTTCTATTATATTGTCAGCACTCTTGTAAAAATTTAAATCTCTGGATCTTTCCTGGACAAAAATAAATAAGAAATACTTAAGAAAATAAAATTAAATAACAATTAGTATCTCCTCTAATTACCTTTTTTTCCCCAAGTCCTTCTCTTGACAGCAAGTTATTGTTATTGTTTTAAATTTTGGAAATGCATAAATTACATTAAAATCTGGCTGCACAGTGGCGCAGTTGGTAGAGCTGTTGGCTTGCATCAAGAAGGTCCTGGGTTTGATTCCCGGCCTGGGGTCTTTCTGCATGGAGTTTGCATGTTCTCCCTGTGCATGCGTGGGTTCTCTCCGGGTTCTCCGGCTTCCTCCCACAGTCCAAAAACATGACCGTCAGGTTAATTGGTCTCTCTAAATTCTCCCTAGGTGTGAGTGTGTGTGAGTGGTTGTTTGTCCTGTATGTCTCTGTGTTGCCCTGCGACAGACTGGCGACCTGTCCAGAATGAACCCCGCCTTTCGCCCGGAAAGTAGCTGGAGATAGGCACCAGCAACCCTCCCGACCCCATTAGGGACAAGGGTGAACAGAAATGGATGGATGGATGGACATTAAAATCTGTATGTATTTTCTATGTATTAAAGTTCATGTGATGTGTACAAGAGGTGGGCAGGATATGTAACAGCATAATAAATACATTGCTTTTGATTGTAGTCACCCAGTTGACTTCAGAAGTAACAAAACAGGACTCTTGATGACATAGATTTTAAAATAAAAAGCTGGAAGAAAATAATATTGACAAGTTTATTATGAAATGAAGCAACATTTTACATATAGAAACTACTTTGAAAATCTCACATGCTGCTCATCACTGACAGACTATAATCATTAAATTTCCTGAGTTAAAGATAATTGTGAGTTTTATGACAGTAAATACTAATACATTCATTAATAGTAAATGCGCATTTTTCTGATGTAGCTCTGTAGAAATATGTCTTATAAAATACAATAACACCACAAATGAACTGACTGATGGTCAAAAACAGCATGAGTACAAAATGAAAAACTATTAAAACGCCTTGGTGTGCATCAAATGTTACCCTGGGCTAGTCATACAAGCTGATGCACATTCTGAGTTTCAATGTTATAATTTGAGATAGCAAAGTACAACTAATTAATCCCTAACCTATTATAGCAGTTTAACTTACTCCAAATTTGAGAATTACATGTAAACATGTTTAACAAATGAAGTTCAGTGCTCAGGTAAGTGACAAATAAGGAAAAAAGAGTAAATTGTTCAAATTAATGTATATACTGGCACTGTAAATGAAAGATATTCACTTAATGTAAAGTCTTGTATTCCAATAATTCTTGAGTGAAATGATTCAACAACTAAATCAAACTTTTAAATGATTTAACGTCACACATTTTGAATTTGTGGAAAATCCACTTGGAATAAAAGAAGTAATTTGTGTGTTAAGTCATTTGTGGCACATTCTTTTTGTCATAAGCATTGATAGTCTGAAACACCAATTATCAACGTGTTGAGATGAGACAACGATTATATACTACTAGCCCCAGTCCCTTTAAAATATCCTACTTTTATCCCAATCTACAACGATTACAGAGGAAAGAATACAACAATAGTGGAACACTTTCTTCATATTAGGCAAAGGAGATGTAAAAAACACCATTACTCTGTGTTAATGTACAATGTTAGGACAAGATTGCTTTCCTGACCAAAAGTTTAACAAATTTGCCAATAAATTTTCACCATGTTTAAAAAAACAAAATAAGCATCAAGACACTCACAAAGCCATTTTTAGTAGTTTGGCTTCTTTGTTACATTTTTCACATTTTGTTAAATGAGCATTTAATCCTAGCTTGTTCTGGAGTGAACACTGACTCCTCAAATTCAATCTAAATCCTTCCCTGAGTTTTCAGATTAGCAATTCCTGAGGTGAGTTTAAGAGGAGGTATTTTTTTATAGCATGTAAAAACATTAACATCTTATATAAAAACATTAAACATATTCAGGCATAACAAAAATGAAATATAGAAAACATACTAATGCATCTTACACATGATTACAGCAGAATGGCATTGCATTGGGTTTGGCATAGATATGAATAACAATGAGCTTTTCTCCTAAAAGGCTCATTGCGCATAAAAAATAATACACTAAAGAAAAAAAGAAAAAAAAATCAAGGATAAACAAGGGAAAGAAAATCCTCACAGTTTAGATCAGTCTTCATTATTCTATGTACCTGCACAGTATGTATTGCATATTCATATTCTTATGTCGCAATATAGTACTGTTACCTTGCATTCAGGCCAAATTAAATTAAGGGAATGATCTTTCAAGCACATATGTACACAGCAGCAAGAGTACCATGATGTTAAGATTGTAAACCAGATCTTCTTCAAGCTTTCACCGACCCATTTGTGTTTTATATGATGACCTCTACTCAAACATTCATTGCTGGCAGGCTTCAAAAGGAGCACAGGGTGAAAATGCGCTGCTTTCGGATGAAAATAAATAAGTAGTATGCATTTCTTAAAAAGGCTTTAGAATAATTTTACATATATATTAATTGGGTGTTAAAGTATCAGTCAGCATCTCCTGTAAAACGGGAGTAATATGCTGTTTGACTAGCTAGGTCTACATGCTTCTCCTTGCAGGCTGGGTGCTCCTGAGTCAAAAGCCTACACAGTGTCTTAAATATCTACCTAGAAATAGATCAAACTGAACATAAAAAATAACAGCAGCAGCTAGCTCACAAGAAACATCATGTCAGATTTTTGCCTCGTTTCTGTTTTTAATTTTAAGCATCCAGAGTAAAGCTGGAGCCCTCAGTAACTCAGTAGAAGCTCAAATATTGATGCTATGTACGTATAATTCAACCCTGAGAAAATTCAGTCAAATCCAACTTAAAATAGTCATAAAGCAACAGACTTTTACAGATCAGCCAGCAAAGATAGAATACTGTTCAAAGAGAGATGAAAGTGTGTAAGAAAACCCAGAAATGAAGAATAACTGAATTCAAGCCAAACAGCAGAATTGTGCTGCCCTCTGTAGGCCAGGCATTAGCCTATTATTGATTGATTTGCAAGAATGTACAGGTGCATCTCAAATGTGAAAACAACCGAAAAAGTATATCAATAATTTAAAAAGAGAAAATTATTTAGCTTCATTACATACAGAGGTATGTATTATTGTTCAATTTAATGATACAGAATCAATAAATGCCCCAAACCCATCACCTTGAAGAAAATACTATATTACATAATGCCAGTTAAGTATTTTTGATATAGAAATGTTATGGCTTACACAATCATGGGAAAGACGGCCGACTTGCCAGATCTCTAGAAGACGATCACTGGTGTCCTCAACAAAGTCAGTGTGCTACTTTGTTCAATATACTTGTCTGACCTAAACCTGGTCAAAACGTTAGTGGTTGTTGCTAATGGGAAAATGATTCTCCAGACCCACCAATGCAGATGAGCTGAAAGTTGCTTCTAAACTAAGCTAGACATCCTGAACATTTCTGCAGCACTACTGTTTAATCACCTCCATGCCACGCTGCATTTATACAGTAATTTATCCAAAAAGGAGCCCAGAACCGATAAAAGCATGCATGTGGTGAGCAGTTGAGCAGGCGTTTCTCTACTTAATATTGTTTTTGAATAATTATCATTTGTAATATTCTAATTTTGTCAAAAATGGAATTGTTTTCAAAATTAAAAGAAATAAAGCACTTGACATTATTAAAACTCTGTGCATAATGAATATTTAACGAGTTTCAAATTCTGAATTAAATAATTGAACTTAAGACCTTTCTGTGACATTTGTGTTTCATCCATAAGAGATGATGGTGTTTGCATAAATAAAAGTGAGAAATGATACATCACAGAACCAAACTGCGTGTTCTTAACTTTACCCTGGAGCTTTAAACTCAGTATACTCATAATTTTAAACATTGTCGGGACACCAGGGACTTTTCTGCAAGCTTCTGATGTTTGGACATTGTGACAGGAAACAAAGTAACAGACTGGGACTGATGAGGTGAGAATCTTGGTTTTGTGCTGTCAAGATTTGGCTGAAATGAAAAGAGTGCTTCAGAAGTCAATTGACCTCATGATTTTACCCAATAACCACAAGGTGGTTTTAATTTCTCAGGTCTTAAAGTACATGCGTACAGTGCAGCAGAGTGTGAAACTGAATCGCTGCAGGTCAGGTTGACTCTTTAAGGTGGTATATGATGGATAGTTTTCATTCTGTATACATTCTGTAGTGCAAAAAGGATTTGATTTAATCCCAACTAAAATCAGATATCTATAAATATCAGACCTAACATGCACTAGTGAGGCAGACCAGAACAGCCAGCAAAATGCTGAGGACTAAAAAGATAAAAATCAAATTATAAAACAAAATAATTGACCAAAACCCAGAAAACACTTTTTGGTCTGACATTCATTTGGCCCCAGAAATCTGGATGGTCAACAGCAATATTGGCAAATCTCACAACAGTGCATTGCCTATACCTATACCCTTAAACCCGTTTTGTGTTTTTTCTTTCTTTCCAAATCAACACCCCGTTCCTCCCTCCCCACACAACCCATTAGCTAACATTCATCACAGAGACACTGTCCGGTACATCTGTGCTTTGTCGACAGAAAGGTGTAACAGTCAGGAAGGATACTGAATAGTAAGGCAGCAAAAGTTTAGGTCTATTCTCAACACATTGAGTATAATGCAAACAAAATTGATTAATAAAGCTCACAAGGAAAGTGCAGTTACATAAAAGAAATCTGCAAATGCCTGTGAACACCATTCAGTATTATCTCTACGTATTCCAATGTTTTTGGAATACCTTTCCTGGTAGCAAGAATTTATACATTTAAACTTCCTGAGTGCAACAATGAAGCATTATTCCTGAGTGTTACACCAAATAAAAAATAATAAAGAAAACATTCTTCATGAGTGTTTTTAACCTGAGGGAATTCCAAAAGCAGCTTCAACAGCTAGGGAGGAGAATTATGTCCCCTCTCTCAACCGTCGAAGCAATTTGATTGGCTTCTGTGCTTCGGCGAGGCTCGATCTCCCATTTAATCAGATGTTTCAGGAGGTGGCGCCGGCTGGCTGTGTTCCCCCTCGTCTCCTTTCAAGGGGGACGGTTTTCCCTGAGAAACCGGTGAGGACTGTTGTGCTTTTACTGGACAGCTGGCAACCATGTGGTCGATGCTCTGGCAGAAGTGGCACCTCTTGGGCTGGGGTGGTAACTTGCACTCTTTGGCGTGATGATCCAGGCCTCCGCAGTTATAACATCTACAAGAGAAAGCACAAAGCTTACCTTTGACATAAACCTGAGAAAGAACAGATTGTGAGCATCCAATGGAATGAAATATCTGTTTTGAGAAAGTATGGATACTATGAGGAGTGGTACATATCATAATTTTTTGTTGGATTTACAGCATCATGACATAACCCAACATGGTTTGGCATGTTGGGTTAGCTGTGGATCTCTGCAACAGCACATTCACAGCTTCTCAAACTAATGTTCTCCCCCTTAGCTCCATCTGTTTGGTTGGACGGCCATGTCTCGGTAGCTATGCAGGTGTAGGATTCTCTTTCTGTTTTTGGATAATGGGTTGGGCAGTGAACACTGAGATGCCCCAAGCTTGGGATATTGTTTTTATAACTCCCTACGGTGTGTTTTAAGTCTCGACATTATCTCTGACCTTCATCATGCCATTTATATCTTTGCAGAACAGCTGCAATTAAACTTACAAGAAATTACACAGAAATTACTTACAAGGTAAGTAACTTCTGAAGGCACTCAATTTCATTTAAGCATATCAGAGTAAAACTAGATCAACAGCAGTGCACTTTGCTCTTTTCAGATTTTTATGTTAAAGAAAAAATATGTATCTTGCTCCTTCTGCTGTTACTATTACAACAAATCCAAGTCCATACAATTTTGTGGTTAAATTTTGTGGTTGTAAATGGAAAAAATGCAAAAAATCTGCAGGGGCATGTATGTTTGAGCCTTTTTCTTTGTAAGAGCAGATTTTTGCCAAGCTGACCACAAAATTACAATAATATTTCAGTAATGCAAAACAGTGCCATAAGCTAATTTCACCTGTATCAGGGACGAGTTAACATATCTTGAAGTTGCTATTAATATAATATTTTAATACAGTAAATTATGGAATATTAATCACAGTTGCCTCAAAGAGACATTTTACTTTTCCATTTGTTTGGAATGATAGACTAGTAGTCTATCATATTTCCTTTAAAATCTCCCCAAAATGTTCTACTTTACTAAAAATATGTAAATCTTCCTGGAGAAACATTTTAATAAAGTAACTTGGGACCATTTATGATTCAAGGATTCTAAATTATACATTTCCGCCTCTAGATGGCAATATTCCACCTCCTAAGCCCTAGCTTGAATTTTTACATAACTCACCAATTCAAAGGGCATTTGAGGGGATGGTGCAGAACTTCATGAGGAGAACAAGATTTAAGAACATTTCAAAACTGTTTGTCACTGAAATAATCCTAGGTTAGGAAACACAACTGCAATTAAAGGCAATATTTTAGCAAGCAGTTTGGCAAAGTTACTGAAGGCTTTTCTTTAGAGTTGTACAGTTTGTGCTATTTGTCAGCTTGTCACTGAGAGAAGCTTCCAGTTGGGGCCAGTTGAAAAGTGTGGCACAAATGTCATTACCATTGAACTTTAGTTAGACTCTATGCATAGAGGTCAGCTGAAGGCATCAGGCTGCCATCGGCCACCGCTGTTTGGACATCATTTATAGAATGGCCACGCGTACAGGGGTGGAAGACAGATGGGTGGTGGGCGTGGGGCAGTTACTCGGTGCCTCCCTGGACTCCCTCGGCCACCTTTGTGGCAGCAGATGAGGTTTGGACGGTGCGGCTGCCGAAGGGTCAGGTTGGCTTTGTGGCCCTCCCTGTTTGAGTGGTGTCAAGGTCTATACCGTCACCATCACAGAGGCTCCTCACATCAGCATCCATCAGGAGGAAAGTGGAAGTGGTCCCTTTGTCTAAAAAAGCTGCAGTAATGACCTCTGAACCCTGACCTCCAACCTCCCTCCAATCCCATCCAAGCCCCCAGCCCTCTTCCTTTTATTCATACACGGTTGCTATGACAACTATGACCCTTAACGCCCCTTGCCTGGGCTCCTGCATCTGTTATCAATTAAATGAACAGGAACTTTTCCCCTTTGCAAAGTGATAGATACGCGAGTTTATCAGTGATCTGAACCAAGCTAGAACAGCGACTCTCTGTAAATAAGATACAAAGTCAGTACTGCTCCACAGATACTTCACAGTGCTTCTAATTTATAGACAAACACAAACAATTTTTTAATAAAAGTTCATCAGTTAATCACATCTCAATCCATGGAGTACAATCTAGTGTTGCATAACACAAAGTGACGAGGAGAAAACGCACCTTACCCATGAATCAGAGAGGTCTGTGGAGAAGTATTGAACCACGACGGCCTCCCAGGACTATTTGAGCCCATAATGATCTCTGTTCTCACACTCACTTCGCTCTGGTTGTAATCACAACTGACATGTGGTGAAGTTGATACACCTCTAACCTTGCATTATGCTGACGCTCGGAGTGATCCACAAACACTGATCTCTTTAACTCCTTTAGTTTCTCCTGATAAGAGCCACATAGTTACCTTGTAGTCCATCTTTGGATCTTAAGATAAAGCTACATTTTAATTCCGGCTTTGTGAATGAATCCCTTTATGTTATTTCTGCCTTTGCACCAATTAGATTAAATCTTTCCTTTTACTCTCAAAACATGGATTTGGATAAAGTTATGATGTGTGAATTGTTTGCTGTATTATTGGATACCTCCATGTCTGCATCAAGCTATATTCAAACAAAATCACCTATAGTAATCAACAAATTTGCATCTTATCTTGAGAAAAGTAAAAGGGAAATCTAAAGTCTGCATGATTAATTTTGGATAAAGAGGAAAACTTCTGTCCATTGAGGAGGGCTGGTAGGAAGAGGGAGAAAGTGGGCAGATCTGAATTCACCAGGGACGAGCAGATTTAAACAGTTATTGATCCAGGTCACACGTCAGGCCCTGCTGATGTGACCCTCAGCAGAGCTCAAAGCGGGGGGTTGGGATCCAGGGAAAGGCACAAAAGTGAAGAGGAACTACAACACCATTGTATATCAGATCCAAGCAGAACACATAAAAATATCACAAACACTTTACAACAACACAATTCTATGTGAATCTTAGTTCAAAAGACTATTTTGTCCCTGACTGAGGTCTTAGTATCACATTATGCCTTTGCCAGTTATTGTCTTTAGTGAAATTCTTCCAAGATTAGGACACATGATGTAATTATTAACTGCAAAAAGACTAAATGTTTCACAGAAAATCTGAAGTGAAATTGTGAGTCTCATTATTTAACTTAACAGGCATTAAAGAAAAAAAATGTTTTGCCCAAAGTATTGAATGTAAAACCCAATTTATAAAATGTAGATAAATTTTGGTTTCTGTTCCTTCAGGTAATAAAGGGTTAAAACTAGGAAACCACAATAAAAGGATGTGCAATCATTTTTGCCTTATTGTGTGAAATATTGCAGTTTTAATGGATTGCTTGGACATTGTATTATATTTTGAGAGCAACAGATTCAGGCTCTGCCAATTGATAATATATCTGATCAGCAGGATATTAGTCAATAATGTCAACACTCAATGTCTACTTTTTATGGCTAAGGTGCTAAAGCTTATGGAGAGTGGTCAGCACACAGAAATGGTCAAGGAAGATGAGTCTGAAAAATGTGTGTTGTGATTGATATTGTCACTGAAATTTTCAGGCATAGTATTTAGGAATATTTCTTTTCCTGTGCAGCATCTTTAAAACCCTCCCTTTTGGGTAATTTTCTCTATTTCTGTGGTTTGATGTAGTCCTTTTATTTATTTTTTTCAAATTACCCTCACACTCTTTTATTCAAAATCTTGAAATAGTTAAAACCTCTGTTGTGTTAAAACCTCCCAGTTTGCCAGTAGGTACCTGTCTCCCTTTGAGCGGCGCTTTTGGACCTTTTTGCCTTTGGGTCTCCGCTCGCTGCCCACACAGTGGATGCCGCCCGGTCCAGTAACCCGCTGCGACTCGAGGCCCTTCGATGACTTCTTGAAGGTAAACTCGACCGCTTCGCCTTCCTTCAGGCTGCGGAAACCTTCCATGTGCAGCTTGCTCTGAAAGGCAACAAAGCAGGAGCTCATTCAACTTTAACCTCTTGTGGTTTGGGAAACCAAATCATTTATCTCACAGTAAATCTGATAGAAGGGGTGCTTGATTTCTCTTCAACTCGTTTATGTGGGAAAAACTGAAGATGATTTTGCCCCTGTTGACTAGATCACGGCTACCATAGGCTTGTAGAAACTCTGACCACCAAACATTTATTCCAGTTTAAAATCAGAACCCAACTGCTCTTATCAAGTATTTTGTTGTTTTATGCCTATAACCAGATAAGGAAGCCATACAAAGCTCATCATTCATTCTCCACAGCTAGTTTTCACATCACCATGCACTGCAAAAGTGATGGTGAGTCAATGGTGAATTTTCGTATTACTTTTCTGCATTTAGGAGAAAAAACTGACGAGGATAATCTTCAACCCCCCCTCCCCACTCTTCCTCATCCCCCATCCTCACTGGAGGAGCAGCATTCCACACTGCTGCCCCCACCCCCACCTTTTTTTCCCACCCACATCACAAAGCTCCACTAACACACTGACCACCACCACTAACCCTAAACTACAGGATGCAGGGGTTGGTGCTCACGTTGGGGGTGGGGTGACACGGCAAGTAAGGCATCTCTCTGTGAAAGCTGGGGGTCAGGGTGACATTCCTCGGATAGTTGTTTGGCAGAAAGATTTGAAAAAATATAAACTGACAAGGAGCACAAATGACTAATATCTCACCTTGATAGCATCGTTTTCACTCAAGATTTTTGTGGAAAGGGGCTGATAACTTCACTTTGTTACAGGTTTGATGACATTAGGTGGATCTGCTTACTTAATAAACAATGGGCCTGCAGGCTTGAATGTTTAACTGCCTTTTTATTGATGCCACAGTCACCTGAAGAGAAAAGAGCTCTCTACTTAACATGTGCAAAGAGCATTTCCACCTCCAAAACAAATGCAGGAAAGATAAAACAGAAAAAAAGGTGTGGCACAGGTTTGTGGATAAATACCTCAGACTGGTTAAAGCATCATGGGAAGCCCCTCAAAAAACAAATCCCTAGGTGGGATTGTAAGATTATATTGTCACGCAGACTGCAAACTGTTGACATAAGAACAGCCAGCTGTAATTTAGCAAATCTGCTTTGATAAAACGGTAATCCTGTCTCTTTGATTTTATTTTGGAGCAAAGCTTCATCCTTTTGTGTCTTATAACTAAACGTCTGGATTCTTTGTAGGTCAAAACTCTTTGGAACCCAACAAAACACTCAATTCATTGTAATGGGAGTCATCTTGGAAACGGGCTTCTGAAAAACAAGGATTAAATCTTTAAACGCTGCTCTTGAAAAAGACAATCAGAGGTTTTGGTGAACTACAAATCTCCCACCCAGCCCCATTTGAAAAACAAGCATGGTCTGTATAATATTTTACATTTTGAACACCATTTGTGAGAAATGACATCTGATTGGCAACATGGACGTCCCAGTACCACTCGTCACCCGGTGACCGTTAATCCACTTCCTCTCTCAAACGTGTGAACATCCCCACCCCCATAACTCACCCTCAACCTACCACATGGCCACTCTCACACAGGTAAAGCATCAGGATGGGGGGTTTCTTTTCTTCTTTTTATCCTTCAAGGACCTGATGTGGAGAGGCTATTTGTGGGGTCTAGAGTAAACTACATTAGAATATGTCTGGAAGCGAAGCAAGGCAAAGAAAGACATCAGAGTGGAGAGGGACAATAGAAAGACTTCTGCTGGGACAAAGAGGGACTCGGGGCACGGCTGAGGGGTGCTTGATTCGGATGCATGGCTCTATTGTCCACCAGCACAAAGGCCAGCGAACCGTGGGACTTAATTTTTCCTCGACGCGTGGCCACTAATTTTAGGATGCATGGCTTTACTTTTTGTCAGATTCTCTGCATCAATTTTCTCTAATGAAAAAAGTCGACATTATTACTTTTTTGATCAATGCAACTCACAAACCTATGTTTAACTCAGCAGGTTATTTTTATTTATGGCTTATTAACCTTATAAACACCATAATTTTTGTATGCTCATTACTGAGGCTTCTGCCTCTTTGAAATGCTTTTACTTTGCCTTTCCTGCTGTATCACATACTATTTTCATCTTCTAGTCTCTTATTGAGGACCAAAGTCCAAGATGACTTAACTGAAACAACAGTAGATATTTTAAAGAAAACTGTGATGAAAGTCTGTGTATTACTTGTGATACCTTAGGTATTCAGGTGTATCTTAAAGGTCAGTGTAGTGAATCAGGTGCTTGTAGCTACATTTGATTAGGGAAAATAGATAAATACATAATGAGAAAAGATTAATGTATCAATCATGACACATTGAAATCAATTATTGCAAAAGCGGTTTTGTTAGAGGATTTCAATAATCTGTTCGAAATTTTAAGACGGCATTTTCTTATTTTTCACATCCTGCTTTTAACAAGCTATGGTAAATAGAAATACATGGTGACCATTCTAAAAGCCAATAAGCTGAAGCTGATGTGAGATGTGGTAACATTTAAAAAAAAAAAAACCTGAGTAAAGTTTGCAGAAAAATACTTTCATTCCACCTTAAATATCTAATTTCTTTTAATCTTGCCATTCAATGTGATACTTTACTCCATAAGACCAAATGCATGAATTTTGATACACACATTTCTGCAAACTCTGCCTCTTGAAGAAAGTTGCTACTGCTTTCAAAAAAATTGCTTTGTTACATCCTGCATTTGTCTTCTACCCTCAGGTAGAAGATTTAAATCAATAATGGACACGAACATCTTTTAAGAAGAAGTTTTTGTGGAGTTAAAGGCCCTTTCAAATGCTTCCAAGGAAATAAAATATTTAAAAAATGGCTTATCAGTAAAAATAATCTTTCATAATGTGGCATAATAAAAATGATAGGTTCTTTAGAAGGGAGTAGGGTCCAGTGCATCAATTGTTTTTGTATTAGGTTTATGCTATTAAAACCTGCAACCCATGTATTTTTGGTTGAAGAGGTCACAATACATGATAACAAAATGCTGAATGTATCAATTGTGATACAATAAAAAAATCCAGGTATTGTTTCATTTAAAACAATCCAATATAAAATGTTTGGTTTTCAAAAGGTTGAATGTTTGTGCTATTAATTCTTTTAGCAGTCTCTGAAGGGTTAGTAGATTAAATTAGTAATACCAAAGCTTATAAATGGAAACTGATAAAGGATTGGATGCTGACAAATGGGAACTTTGCAGAATAATATATTAATACCACTTCAAATGACTTTAACTCTCTAACTAGTGGAGATCTAAACAGCAGGTTTCTATCATCTGTTGTTTAAGAGTATGAGTAATGAAATACCCAGCTTCCTGTAGGTTTCAATTAAAACTCACAAGTATAATTCTGTAAGCATCATCACGGTCAGATGGTAGTAAGACTGAAACAGGGCTGCATGTGAAATCATGCAAACTTCATGCAAGTGGCTGTTTTCACAACCCAAGATAGATTGTTGGTGCATAAACAAGAAAAGGCACCTAAAAATAGTCCTTTTCAAAGAAGGGTTTAGCAATAAATTGTAGTGTACCTCTATACTGCCAGCACACACACAGGCACAGGGAGGAGGGTGGAAGGGTTGACCAGACAGCAGAGACCCTTTAATCATTTTATGACAGGAACTCTGAGGTGAATGAGCAGCTTGTAGGGATTCCTCTCATTCACATGCTAAACGTTGTCTTATCAGACAGAAGATGAAGGTGCTCTCTCACAGATGAGACCAAGGCAGAAACTTGCTGCTGACAAAGTTTAAAGTAGTTGTCTTAACTTTTATACTCAAGTCAGAGAGAAAAGAGTATAAGCAAGAAAAGCAGTGATGTTTAACAGTTTATTTAAGGTGTTTCATGGATCACAAATCTAATCGGTAAACCGTTATTCAATTCAGAAGAAAGCCACTGTCTTAAATGATATTAAAATAAAGATAATTTAGTTTTCATTGCCATTAATATGTGCACACATTTCTGGGAGGATGATAAAAGATTTTTATTTGTTCTCCATTTTTGTGCAGCTTAGTAGCCTTGTTGTAAGCCTGGTAGGTGTGTAAGCCAGGCCAGACTTCAGCACGGAGTTACTGGGAAAGTACTTGAAGTTTTGAGAACCTCAAAAAATATCATTTTAAATAATTTTCTAACGGCAGAAAAATCAGTTGTTAGATTTTCTGCCAACAGTTAATTAGCAACAATTTTAAAACAAGTATCTCATAAAGTAAAACTTTTGACCTCAGACACATTTTCATAATGGACATTTCACCCGTTTGGTTGTTTGGTACCTGACATTTTGGGGTACAAATTGGAGCCACAGGAGTTTGTTGTTTTCCTTTTTTTTTCCCGGTCAACCATGTACTTTACAACCAATGATTTAATTTATTTTTAGATTTTACTCGTAATCTACTAAAGGGAAACTACATCTAGCAGCAGGACAGATAGGCCATAATTTATCATATTTTTGCAACCAGCTAACCCGAACAGCTATCAGGAAATTGAAATGGGAGTTTCAGATTATGCAATTAAATTATATGTAGTATTTTAGCCTTTGTATGATCTTTTATCTTTGTAAAATAACCTCTGATTAGCTATGCTTAAACTACATACATACGCAATTGTAGTATTGGACAAACATAAGAAAATCTGGATGTGGAAAGTGAAATTCACCTGAAGCTGCTTTAAGCAAAAGCTCCATGTGTCTTCCTTTGTTTTTAGTGTATTTTAGTGAATTCATCACATTGCCACAAATAGGCCTGACATAGCCAGTTGCACATTTTTGGATGATATTTCCTGACTTTTCTGGAAATAATGCCATACTTGTAGTGAACTATTTAAAAACAAGACATACAATAACTAAAAATCACTTGTGGACAAGGCCAAAAAACCTTGAAGCTGATGTGCACCTAACGATCAACCTTCTGTACTTTGCATGAGTAAAAGACAACTAAAGAAAAAGATAAAAGGTAACTTTCAACCAGTGTCTCTGCCTAATGTGTGTTGGATTGTCATAATAATGTGCTAGAGGGTTTCCTCTGTTTAATACCATTAATTTCCACTCTTGCTCTGTGTCTGTAAAGTCTCAATGCAATCGACCCAGCTTACTTAGCCTAACATTATATGATTAACTGACTTTGACTGTGCTGTATTATAATTAAGATCAAATAGGAATTTGATCAAACCATTCTAACACACACACTTTGATGTAAACCATTCTATTACAGCTTTATTTGTGTGTAGGGTTGTTGTCCTGCCCTAATATTTTGAAGCTTCTACAAGGTTTTCTTCCAAGATTTTCCAGCTTTTCTCTAAAACTATCTTCTTATCAATTCAAACCAACTTCCCTGTCCACTCTGATTAAAAGCATCTCCACAGCATAATGCTGCTACCATCCTGTTTCTCGTTGGGAATGATGTGTTCAGTGCTGTGCACAATTTTACTTCTCCACCAAACTGGTTTTGCTGCTAAGCTGATTGATTCTTGCTTGGCATCAGTCCCTGCTGCTCCTGATAAACTAACACAAATAAATCATCTTTTACAGTACCAAGTCTGAGTTGGGACAGAAGAACCTCTTTCATCAGAAGCTAGATCAAGACTCATGGAGACCAGCAGCCAATCAAAAGGTACCATTTTTAAAACTCCAGGGCTTTGTTTTTGCATTGATCCAATTAAAAATAATACTAAGCAACATTATTCAGAAAAAAATGTTAGATTAATATTGGAGAAACACAAGCAATTTCAGTTCAGTTTATTAAGATAGAACCACGTCACAACACATCATCTCAAGACAATCAATCTTACCACTGTTTGTTTTTATATCGCTCATCACAGAGCTAAAGTAGATTTCTGACCTGCATTCACGCTGATGTTTTCCACTGATTTGATAAATGTCATTACCAACTAGTTTCTTTAAAACTGTGTTATGTAAAGCATGCTGTAAATATTGCTCTTATCCCATTTTTTATGCTGCTGGTACTAGCGATCCATGGATTGTGTTCACAAGCAACCCTCTTTTATTTAAAAAAAGAAGCAGTGTAAATAAATTATAGCAGCAATAAGGAGTCAACAATTTACAGGAATTAATCATCTGTTTTGTGTAGTCAATTTTTCTGCCCTACCATCCTCCAATGACATTGAAATAAAATATAAAATAGAGGGAGGTGAGATGAGGCTCTGACTCAGATAATGGGTTGTAGATAAAAAGCAAACCGTGTTTTTAAAAGAATCACTCTAGCACCAGCATTGGGACCAATTCAGTGAACAAGTTCAAAGAGTTTTGCACATACATCAATTCCCATCTATTAGCCTGACACCTGGACTAATCTCCAAATATATTCATAGACATAAAGTGGATCTTTTAGAAAAAGTGGATATCTTGTAAATTGCTTAGAGATTACATTGGTCGTTATTAGGATCCGTACAAATCACCTGAACTGAAACCTGCAGGCACCAAAACTGCAGCCCAGAAACCCACATCCTGTTAAATCCGCCCCTGTGCCTCTTGTGATTCCATCGGGGTTTTTTTTCTTCCTGCTTCAAAAATTTAACTAAAAATGCCAAGAGATGTCCTAATATTACAAAACAATTCTTTTTCAAAAGAAAACTCCTTACAACAAACATCCATCTAAGTCAAGTAAAATAGTCTTTTCGTTCTACCTTTGATCAACTGCATGTTAGACTGCAAAGCTGAGTCGATTTTACAATCTATGCATCTAAACTTGTCTCTTTTCAAAACTCTACAATCAATTGCCGCAAGAACTAAAAGAACAAAAATTAAGACACTTAAACTTATTGTGTTAAATTAGAAACGAGTAACGACTGAGAAATAACGAATGATCAATGGGCTAAAAGTGTTCAGAGGAAAAGAAAAGAGGAGTCTGAAACTTCTTCGTTGGGATTGTGCAGGAAGTGCGGCCAGACTTACCTGATGGACAAACACATCAACTGGTTCGTCCAGCGGCACTCCCTCTCTGTTGGTCATGGACAGGAACCCGAAGCCCATGCGGACGTTGAACCACTTGCATACCCCGACCCCGTGGAAGGACTGCGTGTCTTCCTCTGTGCTCGGTCCCTCATCTCCCTCCGTCTTGCACACTCCTGCAAATTCAACATTTGTTCACTCTTAAGATCCAAATATAAAAATTACAAAACAAACAAACAAAAAAAACTTGCCCGGCTTTAACCAACTAAAAGGAAATTGGTACATTTAAGAATGCTAATTTCTGCGGATCAGTAATCGATATGAATCAATGACTGAGCACGCCATGCTGAGGATTCAGTATATATTTTCGATTTAAAAACCAGCAGTTGCACAATATTGTTCAAGAAACACGCGCAAAACTTTTTTGAAAAAATAAGCGTAAACCTTGCACTCAAATGTACGCAAAACTTTCAGAAAATGAAACTATTTAAAGGGTCAAATTTGAGTGCAAGGCTCGTCACGTGTGTGAACAATGCCTTTAAACGCTCCTTTACAATCAGTGACACAGTCGATCGGAAAACAGCTTAATTAACTCGGAACATTAACGTGCTGCTCATGAAGTTTACTCCACCTGGGAACTCCTGGTTAGAAACGGAACCCATGTCTTCTGCCTCAGCCTTGAGTCAAAAATTAGCACCCAAGATACAATATTTTCTTTCTTTTTTTTTTTATTTGCAGCCCTCAAACTGGGTAATCCGCACAGATTGCCACTTTCATGCAAAATGCTGCGAAAAGCAGAAACTGCGCAGCGAGAGGGAAAGCGGGAGAGGGGAGGTAAACAAAAGGGGGCTGGCAACCTATCCCCCCTCCTCTGCTCAACAATGAGAAGTGGGGAGGGGGAGAATTTTTGCTGAAGAATCTCCACCACCACCACCACTTCCACTACCTCACACCCCAATAACATTCCAAACAATGCAACCAAACCCTGCCCCTCCATAAGGCACTCCGAGCACGATTTAAAGATAAAACTCTGCAAAAAGCGTCCCGACGTTCAGGTTTACCTTCTGCCATGCCTGTGGGCCAGTTCGGTCCCAGTCACCACTGCTGTTCTCTCCCGGATCGCTGCTTTTAGCTCCCCTGCAGTGGTCAGCACTGTTGGTCAATACAAATGACAATTTCTTATCCAACAAACCCCCCACGCACTCTCTCGGTCATGTCCACGTGATTCACGATTACAGTCCCCAAGGATGCATATGCATTGTGTGATGGAAGGACCAATCAACACAAAATGAATAAATTGATGTTCCATTCAGAGCTAGACTTCTGCAGTGAGCAGTGAGGTGGCTGTGGCAAACTGCAGCATCAGTTGATCCACACATGCAGAATCTGCTTTATTTTGTTCTTAAAGTGTCCTTATGTGCAAAAAGGTCTGAAATTTAACATTCAGTTTAGTTAAAAATACTTTCTCAGTATTTGTATTGTTTTATTTTATCCTTAATGTTTGCAAGAAAAAATGCAATCTGGTAAAATGACTATGGATCATGAGCTGAGATTCTCGAAAATATCTTGTATTATTCTTAATAATAATAATAATAATAATAATAATAATAATAATAATAATAATAATAATAATAATAATAATAATAATAATAATAATAGTTTTATTCGATTTGTCTGAAACTAAAAATCGAACATTGTTTATTAATGTTAGTAGTATTATTATTGCACTCATATCTAATTTATAGTCCAAAAGCCAAACATTTAGGTAAAATTCCTGATTTTACCTAACATGGTTGACATTTTATTTAAAAATATTAATGTTTATACTGTTTTAAATTATTATTATTATTATTATTATTATTATTATTATTATTATTATTATTATTATTATTATTATTATTATTATTATTATTATTGAATTTAGTGTCATTACTTACATTTCATTTGACTGCTTTGAATTTAAAAGTCATATATTTGTGTGCTGATTTTAAAAAAGTGCCCAACGATGGTATTTATAAGGTAAACTCTTGTTTCTTTCCAGATGAAAGAGAAAAAGAAAACGTTTTATAAAATCATCACGGTGCTGATTAAAACAAGCAAACGAATTCATGGATCAATAGTGATTGATCACATCAGCTTGAAACGTTGAATCGCGTCTTTTGTGGAGCTATGGACGCGCTAAAGAACCAGGATGTCAAAAAAAGAACTTCAAAATAAAATAGTACAAATCATCAAACGGAATTCGTTCTAATTGCATAAATAATTTACACACAGAAATGGAAAAGAGGGCAAAAATAGTTCTCTAGTATAGCTTTCATTTTTCTTTTTCTTATTTAATCTTGTTCGTAAGGGGATATTTTGCAACAAAAGTTAAAAAGGAAAAGTAAATCCCTCCCTGCAGCTGGGATTTCTTTGAATTACTAGACTGTTGTCAGGATACGAATAGAAATGTCAAATGCGTTGAATACATCTAAAAATGTCAAGTTGTTGTCACAAAAAGACTGAACAAAATGTGTGAAGTTTATCAATGCGACCACAACGACCCCTTGTGGACCCGAAAAACCCTTAAGTGTTACATAATTGGCTTACACGGAAAATGAGAATAACACTAAAGAGATGTCAGAACAACAGAAAGTCAGTTGGAATATACACTACTTGTTTTCACATTGAGCGGTGAAAAAAAGACACATGGAGAAAATCTGATCGGAAATCTTATTTAAATCAAATTCAGTGAGGAAAAAAACCCATGCTTATTACACAGAAAGCATTCATTTCACTTTGAATGAAGATGGCTTACAGCTGATGAAAACCCAAAGTTCTGTTTACCAGATAATTGAACTTTTACTCAAGATTGAATAAAAGAGGACATATGTCATTTAAATTGTCACAACAATGTGGAAGATTGCTGGCTTGGCAGTTATCCAGCAGATGTCCTATATAAGGAGTTATTAAATTCAGAGAGCTGCATCCAAACACCTAGTATTATTTAAAAGTTAAGTGGAAGGAAAAAGTGTGGCAAAATTTGGCATTAAGCAATGGATCCATCCTGAACATAGCAAAATATTTCATATAATCTCTCACTATTATCATACTATTAAAGCTCTTGCTTCATTGCAATGTAGCATTTGGAGCTGAATAATCACACAGATTTGTCATTCAAATTGACATATTTCTTCTTCTGCTTGAAAGCTGGCTGTCCCAATTTGTAAAATCTAATTTGGTTATTTGGGACGACAAAAATATTTTTATGACACACTTTTAAAGTCTTTCCCAAACCTGGTCTTCAAGGCGGACCGTCCTGTATGTTTTAGTTGCTTCCCTGCTTTAAAACACCTGATTCAGATGTTTGCTGTTCAATAAAGGCATATTTATCAGCGGTCAGTAATAATGAGGTGTGCTGGAAGCATAAGTGTCCAGCTCCTGCCAGATTTAGATGAATCTCCTCCAACAAAGCTAGTCCAACTACTTCCTCGGTATTTTAAGATTCTGCAAATTTTTTTTTTTTTTTTCATAAATTATGCTACTCAAAACAACGTCAAATAACTTTTCATAACTCTAGTAATATTGCAGTTCATAAATTAAATGTATTTCCAGTCTTTGCTTCATTTGAACTGATTACTAATTACTTTTGACATTATAAGATATGAATCTGCTTTGATCTAATCCAATCCGTGCAGATCTGTATGATCATGGTTTTCCTCTGGCAATTCTTGCTTGAATGAAATCACTATTCTACTACCAAGAATTTGACAAAAAAATTTAATTATTTAAATTTGTTTTTGAGATGGTTAAGCATCTTTATAGGGTTGAAGATAAGTGAGGAATACATCAAACCAGGTTTGAGTGGTCTAAATAATGCAACATTTGTGTTTGTCTCAATGATAAAATTGAGAATATTTTTGTCTGTGTTTTCACAAGAATACTAAAAGAATTCCTGCACCCTGAACCATGTTTTAGATTTTGACTGAGTAATCACATTCAATCCTGAATTATAAAAAAAAAAAAACAAAAAAAAAACTGTGATAAACCCCTTTAATTCTGTATAATTCAGATACCAACTTCATCATCTTTAGCTTACAGTGTTTAGAATGTATAAAATACGTCCTCTTTGAATGACAGGATCTGTCAGTGAGTATATTAAAACTTGTACAGTATTACCTTTTTCTTTTTTGACTGTTTGTTCTGCCCCTAATGCAGCTGTGCTCTGGGTGAAGAACCATATTGCATTTATAAGAAACTTCTGCTGGCTGTCCCACTGGAAGGTGAACCTCCTCCTCCTGAGATTCAAGTCAACATCTAACAGGTTTTCTTGCAGTATTTGCCTGTTATTGACCTTTATCCGGGGATGGTGTGTTTAGTGTGCTGTCAAGTGTTAATTTTTGCTCACACAGGCCAGAAAGTTAATTTTTAGAATGATCTCTCCAAAGCCATGTTTCGTATGATTACCAAGTCCTCTAAGTCGATTCTAGCAGATTTTAATCAAACTTTTAATTGCTTTCTTTCAACCACTTTCTTCTAGGCACCTTATATTAGTAACCCAAAAACTCACACGTCCTGTTTGTTTCCTAGCAATTTTTGTTTCAACAACATGAGCAATAATTATACACAACTATACAATGGAAGTGACTTTATATGTCCATGTGCTGTCATTTCTAACTATAACATTTTTATTTTGTTTAAGCTTATTGTCTGAGAAGCCAGTGAAATGAGATGATGGATTCAGTGACAAATTAAAGCCTCCAGTGATTTTATTTATTCTAAAGCACTTATTGGATAAGAAAAAATGATTTAATAGCAAATCAGCACGTCAGCCCTTTCACACTATGGGGGTCAGTTTCTCTAAAATGCTGTCTAATGTCTCGGCCACGATCCAGGGCTTTCTGGACCACACAGCTAAAACTGAGCCAGCAGACAGAAAGGAACCACTTTGTTACATCACTTTATACACTCTTAGGCCTATGCAATACCTCTCCGGGAACATTTTCATTTGAATTAAAAGTCTGTCGTCTGAACTGGAAAAAAACTGCTTTTAAACAAAACAAACTCACACACACACACACACACACACCCACACACACACACAAGATAGATCCAGTCCATTACTGAATGCGCCCTAAATGACATTCATTTTGGGGTCCTTCCAACTACTTTCAATTACTAAAATATCCCAGCAGAATACAAAAACAAATATCCTCTTTACATTCTCCATTCTCCATCATACATCCACCATAATTATGATGACAATATAGTGATATATTGTCATCATAATTATCATCAATTTAGGTGATTATCCCATGAAAAGATGAGTAAAAAGGCTTCTTTTACAATGTTACCGAGCTGCTAGTTTGCATATAACTTGAGTAGATTCTACTCACAGGACAGCATATTCCATCTCTGATTATTATTACTATTTTTTTTATAACAACTAATAGCTACATTTAAATACATTAGGGTGCCCCCAGTACACTAAAATGGTACATGTGGTACCCTAGTAAGGTACTGGGGCGCCTGTTCCATGAAATGACCACTAGATGACAGTAAGAGGAAATACCTAAAGTTTTAACACTGTAAAACTTATTTAATTTTACAAAAAAAGTGTGAGACACACACACACACACACACACAGGCATACACATACAAAACTCTTTTGACAACAACTGCATATACTTTTCAACCTTTCTGCTCTGCTGTTTAGTTTATTTCTCGTCTTTAAATGCTGATGCGATGTCCTGGGTGTGCAGCAAAGGAGGCTGAGGCTAAAGTGTGACGAGCCAGGCCCCGCCCCTTTGGCGTCCAAAATAGAAACTGTAAACAAAAAGCAGCCAACCACAGAGGCTTTCAAACGCCGACACTGTGGAACATCACCGTTACTTTGGGACACCGGTCATGTGTTGGATGTTAACCGTTGCTGTTGGAGCTCAGAGCAAGAGGAAACATGAGCGCTGTCTGTTTCTGAAGGGTAATTTTTTCTTCTTATTATTTTTGACGTTTCTGATCCAGATTAGCAAAATGAGAGAGAAGGGGAGCAAAAGAATGTTAAATATCTCCCAAACAAATGCGCCAAATGCTGCGATCGAACTGCAGCCATGCATAGTTCAGCTGAATTTCTATCGGGACACTTACAGAGAGTTGCTTGCAGATTCTTAATTGTGCTTCATCCGAATATTGGTTTATTTGCGCCGTTTTCATCCCATGCAACCCTTACGAACCATGGCAAGGCTGCGGAGGAAGGCTTGCGTTGCCCTGTTTCTTTTCACCCTCTTCATTTTCGGGTCTCTGATGGGACTGAGGACCCTGAAGCCTACTGACGGATTCTCGGATCTGGCTCCTGGCTTGGAGCTCTTGCCGATCTTAGGAGGGAGGATGTCCCGGGAAGCCACCGCGTCCCCAGTCCAAGCCCGCCCGCAAGGGGGAAACACAAAAGCAGTTTTGTCCAACTCTGGTCCAGAGGGAACAATATTCTACGATGTTCACATCTTTTACTACACTTGGTACGGCAGCCCTCATATGGACGGGAAATACATCCACTGGGACCACATCCTGGTCCCACACTGGGACCCCAAGGTCGCATCCAGCTACCCGAGAGGAAAACACATGCCGCCCGAGGACATCGCCTCCAGTTTCTATCCGGAGCTGAATTCGTACAGCTCCCGGGATCCGGACGTGTTGGAGTCCCACATGGAGCAGATTGGAGCCTCCGCGGCAGGTATGCAGCTCCGTGGTGCTCCCTGATTTAGTTTGGAGTTTCGCTTTACAAATCTGATAGAACGCTGAACAGTTTCAGCACCACAAATAGACTGGACAGCTCCGTGAACTCTCAGTCGATCTATTCCTGCGCTTATTGCTCTCAAGGATTTACAATGAAGTGCAAAAGTGTTCATATTTCTTTACTGCTTCACTATTTTTGCCATGTTACATTCCGAAACATCAATGTATTTTATTGGGATTTTATTTTTTAGACATATACAACTCTTCTATAAAGACGTCAGAGGTTTGGTAGGGAACATTGACGAGTAAACATCATTACAAGGAGCATAAAGGGAAGGTCAGATATAAAAGATGGTTTGGTTAGAAAATTAATGGTCAAACTTTAAAAATCTCAAATTGCTCACAGCTGGACTCGGTTTTGACCAAGTCTCATCCTCCACTGGCTTTTGAAATCTCATTACAGTTTGACTCCAGAAAGGTTGTAGGAGGCTTTTCTTTAGCAGAGCAAAGCAGGTCAGAGTTGATGAGAAGATAAACCAAAAACCAGGAATGTTCTGAAGACAACCTATTAAAGACTTCAAAAAAGATAAAGCAGAAATTTATCTTCAAACAGGGGAACAATTTTAAACTAACAACCAGAGAAACAGTGAGATGGTTTAGATGGAAGCATAGTTATGTGTTAGATGAGGACTAAGTTAAGACAGAAATGAACCTGAGGCAGAACTTCAGTCAAACCCTATAAGATATAAAGCTCTAATCACAAAGGTGAGTCTACAAAGTATTGACCTCAGGGGCTAAATACAAGTCCATGCCAAACCTAAAATTTCTATTAGTGAAAAACAAATGGATAATTTTTTTCAACATCACAACATTGTGTATTTTTGTCTGTCACAATAAGTCCCAATAAAATGTCTTGAAGTTTGTGGTTGCACAGTGACAAAATGTGAAGTCCAGTGCCTGCATGTTTTTACAAGGCACTGTAAATAGCCTTGCTTTAAAAAGTAAAATAAAAAGAATCTATCAGCAGTAAAATGATACAAAGTATGAAATTATCAGCAGGATCCAGTGTCTCCAGTTTTGTGAACTTCAAGTACTTCTTGAAATGTGTCATAAATTATAAATGCGTACATGCTGTTGCCTTTCCAAAAGCTTCTCTGACTCTAAAAGACATCTGAGGTCTGCTGCAGGGTGTCAAGTAACAGACTCGTGTGTTAGACTACACGTGACAGGCCCTGATGTTTCTGTCCCGCGGCTCACTGGGTTATTGTACACCATCCGGACTGATGAGCCCGCCATACAATCCTCTGAAAGCTCATCACTTTAACAGATGGACCAGGGCTGGCTGCTAATGCTTAGTTAAAACAGCCCAATTAATTAGAAACATAACAAGTCAAACTATTAACACTTCTGCTTGAGCTGATAAATGATATTCTGCCGCATCAATTTCGACAGTGAAAACTAATAGGAATAGCCACATTGTTTATACACATACATATGAGAGAGTGTTGTATTGTAATAACTTTAATGGATTTTTATTTGCATATCTTATGTGCCAGTTCCTGTCTGATGCCAGTGACCAATGTAGTAGCTATGAGCTACTTTTCATTTTTCATATTAGAACTTCAATTTGTATTGTATTGGGGCATTTATAGGCCATAGTGACACCAAACTTTTCTTTTCTTGCCATCTTTTTTTTGCACACCAATGTGTATTGTTGTTTTTTTCTATAATGATTAAGAATACTTTCTCTTTTGACTATGGTTTTCTTCCATATATATATATTTTTCATGATTAATAGTTTGTTTTTTTTCAAGGTGCATTTGGTAGAGCTGTTGCCTTGCAGCAAGAAGGTCATGGGTTCGATTCCCGGCCTGGGGTCTTTCTGCATAGAGTTTGCATGTTCTCCCTGTGCATGCGTAGGTTCTCTCCGGGTTCTCTGGCTTCCCACTGTCCAAAAATATGACTGTCAGGTTAATTGGTCTCTCTAAATTCTCCCTAGGTGTGTGTGTGTGTGTGCGTGGTTGTTTGTCCTGTATGTCTCTGTATTGCCCTGCAACAGACTGGTGACCTGTCCAGGGTGAACCACGCCTCTCAACTGGAACGTAGCTGGAGAGGCAGCAGCACCTCCCAACCCCATTAGGGAGAAGGGTGACCAGAAAATGGATGGATGGATTGATAGTTTTTCAGCAAGATTCTCCAACCTGAGCTGAGGTTCCCCTTACAAAAAAATCCCATGAAAATCACATGTGATCACATGAAAATCACATGTGATCACATGTGGAAATGTGTGATTCACATGTGAATCACATGTGATTTTACCACAAAACGTTCCAAAATCACACGTATTCATGTGCTTTCACATGTGATTCACATCATTCACATGTAAAATTTGTGTGAACCACATGTGATCATATGTGAAAGTCACGTGATTTTCATGGGATTTTTTTGTAAGGGTCTCTGCAGCTCCTGCAGAGTTACCATTTAGCGTCTTACCTGCTTCTCTGATTTCTATCATTCTTGATCTGATCTATTTAATTTGTTTCACTGAGCAAATGGAACAGGAAGAGGAACATAAAGAAAAGGAACATAAAAGGTCTTTTCAATAATATTTTAAGTCATCAAGTGTGATATGGTTGTATATGGAAAATAAAAATCAGAAAAATTTGAAGAGGTATGAATACTTTTGTAAGGCTCTGCTTAGTCCTTTTTCTGCCAGCATCAATGTAGGATTCTGCATTATGCTTTTGAGTGCATGAGCTGTCAAAGCACCTAAGTGTACTAAGAGATTTCCTCCTAAATGCGACATGACAGGCTTAGATGAGAAATGCTGATGAGTAAATATAAATACCATGACTACTAGATCAGCAGGATGAAAACTTGAAGACGGAAGTGCATACAGATTTCCAGCTTGAATCATTTTTGTGTTTCCAGGGGTTCTAGTGCTGTCTTGGTATCCTCCCGGCCTCGCTGACGACAACGGGGAACCCGCTGAGGATTTGGTGCCAGCTGTACTGGATGCTGCATACAGACACAGCCTGAAGGTAAAATGCATCAGCACGTTTTGTGAGAGCCGAAAAAGTGCTGATAACTGGTGGAAGAGAAGCTCTGAGAGGAGCAATGTGCTGTAAAACATGGCATTCTTCTATATTTTTCACTGTTTATACCATATTTGTTATTGTAAGAGTGAAGGTTTAATTTCTTTATTGATTGTGCTATTTAAAGTCGACACCTGCTGGCGGACAAGGTCATATTTCATCATTAATGCAGCTAAAGGTTCTCCATCATGCTTACCCTTTAGCCACGCAGGTCCCTACTGAACAGAGCAAAAATAAGCCTATTTTCGCTTCTGTTCACGTTTTAATTTCTCTTTACCTCTGACACAAGAAAGATGAACCCCAAATCTGTTAAAAATATGGTAACACTCATACAAAATGTCAAAAAAAAATGTCAAAATAAAACTTTTTAGTTTCTAGTAAAACTACACTGGTAGTAAGAACAATGAGGCACTGGTTTAGATAATATATAAATTATAATATAAAGTTATAATGCTGGACTTGATCAAATATTAAAATGGTTGTCATATAATTGCATTATAATCTTCCTTCTCCTCCACTCAATCAGCTTGTTAGCAGAAGAACAGGTTCTGCTTATTCTTGAGCAGAAAAAAATTTAAATAAACAAATTGCCCTTTGCAGTTTTAATTTAAAAATTATAATTAAAGCTGTGTCCCCCTGAATACATTCAACTTGACACTATTTAAATTATTTATTTCTAACATTCTTTAGCATGTAACATTGTATTAAAAAATGATAACGATGGACCAACCTAAAAGTACCATAAAACATGTCCATGGTTCTCAGAGTTTGCAGGAGACGCTCTGGCCTGGCCTTCTCCTACTGAGTAACAGAATTGGACACTTACAGTTTATTTGCATTGATTTGCAGAAGTGGACAAACCCCAACAGACTTTAGAAACACTAAGGTCACATTTGGAATCATAGAAACTCCTTTTTGTCTTAATTCATATTTGGCCTTTAAAAAACCAACATAACTTGTAAATTATGGTTCTAATTATTTCACTTTATTTTTATATTAGTAATTGATATGAACATAAATGAAAGCATGTCACTCCTACCTTCCTATCATTTTAAAATACTGTACTCGTTAATAATTTGCACTGTCTCTGACTAATAAACTAATATATTTGTGCCCACACGCAGTACGCCAAATGTGAAGACTCATAATTGGGAACCAGGTTTATGAAGCGTTAGCAACCTGTGAACAGCTGCAAACTGTATCTGAGTGGAGCTGTAGGTGATAAACTCCAGTTGGTAGAGCTGTGAAAATGAGGGTGGGAGTTTGTAATCGCACAGAAATTCTTACATAAGATTGGAAATGCCATATTCAAATTGATGCAGGAAAGAGTTTCTCATAGTTCAAAGGGACTCTAAGAACATCATTAGACGTCAACGATTCCTGAAAGGCTCGAGCTGTTTTACTCTGATGTTCACCCTCCTGAACTTACACATAAAGTTGTTGTTTTTATGTCATCCAGCTATTTGGCTTATGTAGACCAGAAAAATAAAGTTGAAACAAGACATTTACATGGACTAAATAGAGAGACACATAGGCACAATCAAACATCACGGCCTTTATTTTCAGATGTCAGAAAAAATTTAATAGTCCGGCCCTGATTTAGCTGCCTGCTTTCAGCTAGAGTATTGAATATTCACAGGCAAACATTGACTTGTAAGGGTATAAAGTTCATGTGAGGAAATTGTTGAGAACAGATTCATGGAGGGAAAACAGGGACTGTGCTGTTGTAACATAAAAGATATGACAAAGCCTATTGTTTAGACATTACAGAATGTAATGTAAAAAGGTGCAGACACTTTGTAAGGAAGTGTGGAGAGTTCCTTAATATGATGATCTTTGATTGAAAATGTATCCCTTTTAGACCACTGTCATGAAGAAAATCTATACTACTTGAATATCAAAGAACTAATTGTTTTTACAATTTGGTGATGTAATTATGAAGATGAATGATGGTGATGCAATCCAGGAAAATGACAGCTCATATCCTCACATGAACATCCTGATAGTTCATTTTCCAGCACAGATAAGAGTCCTCTCTATAAAGAGCTCTAGGGAGAAACAATGGGCTCAGGCCAGACTGTCAGATTTTATATCACATTTATGTCTTCAGTTATCTGGCTGGAGGCAAATAAATAAAGTATCTCCGGAGAGACAAGACAAGAACTACCAGAATAGACATGCAACAGTGGGATTGTGAGGGTTTCACACATAATGCTGTCAGGAACAAAGCTAACAGATAGGGTTTATCACCACGGTTTGCTGTCAGCGCTGCTCTGGTCAGTGTGGCATTTTCATCCAATGCAAGTGGAAAATATTAAGTGACATGCTTCAAAGGATTTTCATTCCGCAACATGCCAGCATCTTATTGAATTGGGAGATTTCTTCTTATAAGCTTATGAATAAAAAAAACAAAAAAACTTAGTGCAGTTTTTCTAAGCATCCTCCTACCAAGCTTCTTTCACTCTTTCTGCAGAAAGCAACATTTATTTATTTTTGTGTAGTCTTAGAATTTCAGAGTGCAAAGTGCAGAATGTTGGACTGAACCTTTTTTCCTGGGCTCAAAGAAAATAAAAAAAAAGACAAGTGAGGAGGACCAATGCAACACTTTGGTGTGGGTTAGGCTACTAACCCACACCAAAGACATAAGTTTCAGCATGAATGTTTTGATTTATAGAGTAGAGAAAATCCAAAGATAAATTAACATTATTATATGCACCTAATACTTAAAAGAAAATCACATACTGTATATTCATTCCACATTCCAGAAGAACATCTAAATTAAATCTTAGGATAGGATATTAATGCAGATAATAAATAGATGTAAACTTCTTTCAGAAAAAAGTATGTTTTTCAAACTAAATATTGACATAAATGTCCGGGCACTGACTATTTGAAGGGACAACTTTGCATTGTTCTCTGGCTAGTAATAAAATTTTGCTGGAAAAAAGAAAAAGAAAAACTTCTGTACATCCGACATCAATCATTCCAGCAACCCACACTACACACCTAAAAAAAACTTTCACCTATCTTTGGGTAACGTTACAAAAGAAACCAATGGAGTTTTCATTATATAAGGTGAAAGGTATTTTCAGCAGCTCCCACACACAGCTTGAGTGTTGTGCACAGTAGAGTTGGAAAGCTCTAAAGCACAACCGCTGCTGCTGCTGATTTTTGACCTCAGCTCAAACCAGCGCCGAAATAGTCTCTCTCCCCAAGGGAGTGCATGGGGGTGGATTGGTGGGGACAGGGTTTGTGGTGGTGGGATGATGGGGTGTCCTGGGAGCTGGGTGCTGGGAGAAAATGAGCGGAGGGGAAGTGAGCATCAAAGGTCCCATGAGTCAGTTTGTGCCTCTGAACAATCTGCACCCTGAGGGGCTGTAAAAGTTTTGTCTCGTAAGTAGGCCATGTCAAGTGCACAGGGGAATACGGCCCATGGGGGCCCTGTGATCAGACAGACTGCTTTATTTTTGTCTCTGGATGGCAACATTTTTTCTTTTGTGACCCTTTGTTCTTGTGTCTGTCCACAGGGTGTGACCACAAAAGAAAGTGGCACTCTCAATTACAGAAATGTCCTAAGCTTAGTTGAAATTTATCTAATTATTGCAAAGATCTGGAGCTTTGTGTTTGTATTTGCCCTAATCCCTCCGTTTGTGCTTTCTGCATGAGATGGCATTAAATTCCTCCATCTCAGCATAAATCATGCTGCAGTTGTTCGAGGGTCATGCGGTCAGTGTTTATGAAGTATAAATAATGCTTGAATTCATTTACTTAAAATTTACAGGAGATTTATTGGGCAGTATTTGGGGAAATTAGTACTGTAGCGGGTCTACTCCGAGCTGCAAAGAAACAGATTTGTGTCTCCCCTTTGGGTGATAATTATGTGGCTTTATATCCTCAGCTTCTCAGAAGAGGTTCACACCAAAGGCTCACAAAGTCCAGAAAGTTACGGCTTCAGAAACGTAGATTCAAAGCTATGATTTATACTTTCTAAGGTCTGTAGTTACAGAGAAATCAAAGCAACAGTTTTGTCACCCATAAAGCCTTCCACAGAATTCTGACAGATCATTCATAGGGTCTACAAAAGTACTTACACACCATTTTTGTAACAATACAACAGCAAATTTCATATTATTTCTATGTTTCATATCTTATATGGTATTCCAACACAAAGTGTAAATGTCTGAAAACTCAGTGAATGGTTATGTACATTTTCCTCCATAAGTCAATATTTTGAAGAACAATATTTTCAGTTCAGTGCAGTTCCTCCAGCTTTACTCCAGTGCTCCTGGTTGCTTCTCTAATTAATGCTGGCTGAACGCTCTATATAAGTTAACATTTCTGTGGAAGCAAATATCCTGCTCCTTGCAGATTTCTCTTCTTGTGTCAAACGAACATGAGTCAGGTCAACAAATAAATATTAATAGTTAAGCATGGACAATAATGCCAAATTTAAATGATGACATTTTTATCAAGAGGGAAAAGGCTACCAAAACAAAGCTGGCCTAGTTTGAAAAAGTAATTTACCCCTGAAAGCAACAAACTGCTATCAAGCATGCAGGATAACTGGCAATGAGTCTTCTACATCACCATGGGGTATTCATCCATCCTATCCAGACTTCTACAAGGCAACCTTTGGTTTGTTCTCTTTAGATTCACTCAGATGGGACTTGCTGGTATGCTCTGGATCATTGCTTTGCTACATGACCTAAATACACTTGAGATTAAGGTCACAAACTAATGGCTGAACATTGTCCTTCAGGATTAACAGAATTTATGCTTCCAATTGTAAGGATTTGGGTTTTCTCTCTGTTGATTTGAGTTTTTCTGTGTGTTTATTTTAAGTTTCTGTGTTTTCTGAGCCTCATATTGTCCCTGCTCCCCCTTGGTTGTTCCCAGGTGTGTCTCGTTCCCTGATTGCCTCCTGTGTATTTAATGTTACCTGTGTTTCTGTGTCTTTGTCAGGTCCTTGTCTCATTTGGTTGTTTGTCTATCTGTCGCGCTATTTAGTTTGTCGTCTTGTCCATTCTTTAACCAGTTGCTACCAGTGTCGAGCCCTAATCCCTCAGCTCAGCCTGGTTTGTGGACTTTGGATTTGAGTTTTCATCATTAAATTTATCATTTTCCTCACACCAGCCTGGGTCCTCGGTGTCTGCCTCACCACTTCACACCACAAATCATGACACCAATAATGACCACATAGATCAGGTTCAAAAGAAGCAATGAGGACTTGAACCATCATGCTATGTTTAACTGTCTGTATTATTATTATTATTTATTTTTACTGGAAAGTGTTAGTTTTGTGTCAGATTTAAAAGTTTTGCTTTTTTTTTTCACAATACAGCCATGTCTTGACAGGTTGGCAGTTGGCCCAAATGATATCCATTTTTAGATGGGATGCTTTGGTTTGTTTTAAAACGAACCATGCTTTACATTTCACAGATGGATCTATACTGGGACTAAACTGAATACAGGTGAACTCTACAAATTAAGTGACTGGGTTTTCTTTAGGGGCATCAGAGTAAATAAACTAAATGTAAATATGCATCACACCTTTCATATCTTTTTTATAAAGCAGCTTCAAAACTGGATATCATTTTGTGTGAAAGGTACTTTTGTAAGACACTGTGCAAACATCTGCTTAGTTTCTTAGTAGACTTATGATGAATGTCATGTTGGCAGTGGTTTTCACAAGTACTCCATATCTGTAATACAGACTCCCACTGTGCCAAACAGTGATGTGCTTCAAAATCTAGCAAAGATTACATCTGATATAACACCAATGATGTACTACACACTCCACTGTACTTCCTCACCTCAGTGAGGAAGCTGGGCTTGAAGCTGGAATAAATGAATGTCACCTCAGGACATCCATTTATTCACTGCTGTCATTTTAAAAGGCAATTTTTCTCCTCACATTGTTCTCTGTGGATTTTCACTGCTTTTAAAGTGGTGTTTCAATCTGAATTATGCATCATCAAACTCACTGAATTTTCACTCCTCCTTTTAAAATATTCAGCTTTAGCACCTTTTGTGTACACACCACTTCAGTTCTTTTGTAATATTGCAGCTTTTTACTTTGGGAGCGTGTCCTGGGTCTTCCCTGGGAGGAGGCCCCGGGGAAGACCCAGGACACGCTGGAGGGACTGTCTCTCGGCTGGCCTGGGAACGCCTTGGGATTCCTCCGGAGGAGCTAGAAGAAGTGGCTGGGGAGAGGGAAGTCTGGGCCTCCTTTCTGAAGCTGCTACCCCCGCGACCCGACCCCGGATAAGCGGAAGAAGATAGATGGATGGATGGATGGATGGCATTAACTGAAAATTGATGTGTCTCTTAAAACATGGAAGTGTCTCAGAGGCCTCCCCAGGGGGTTCTGCACAGGATTTTAAAAAAAAATTATACATTGTTGGGGAATTTGACATGAAAGCGCAAGAGTTCAGTTAGTAGTTATTTCCTTTTTGGAATTACTGTCACAAAAATGCTATAATATGCTACAAGGCAACATGAAGCGAATGTTCTTTATGCTTTTTTTTACTTGGGGGGGGGGGGGGGGGGATTGGAACTTTGTTTTGAAGAAAAAACAGTGGCAAAAGGATTTCTAAGTCTGATTACATAAAATAAAATGTGACTTTAAAAGCCTTGTACTGAGTTATTTCTGCTTAACCACAGTAATGCATTACTTTTAGCCCTATGCTCAAAAAGGTTAGCTATTAGCTCAGGGAGGATCACTTAGATATTGGCAAAAGTTTGGACTTTTGCCAATATCAAGAGAACACACAGTATGTATTCTGTTGTGTGTTTTTTTCAGGTTGCATTTCAGATCCAACCCTACAGAGGAAGAAATGACCAGACTTTGCATGAAAACATCAAGTACATCATTGACAGGTAGGTGCCTGTCTGGCTGCTCTTCATCACTGATGCAGCTCAAACAGAAATCCATTAGATTTGCATGCATGGCTGAGGGAACAAGGGTCAAAACATAGAAAGACTTTTAGGTTGCTTTTCTAAATTATATAAGGCCAGGTTCATGACTTATAAATGGGTTCTTGATATGAAAGCTGTTTTCTTTTAAATGTTTTGAAAGAGGGCATAAAGAAAAGTGTGCATAAAGTACACTCTTAATTTAAAGCCTCCAATTTAAACCAAACTCTTAAAGTTGTGCTGAAAATTGACATATTTTACCACAATTAGTGAGGATGTGTCCGGTAAAAAATTTACACCTTTCATTTGCTGGTAAATATACTGTAAAGTAGTCTTTACTAATCTGTCACTGATGGTGAATATTAATGTTTCAAATAACAGCAGACATTTCTATCATCTGACAATATAACTCTTTGCATTAAAACACTTACAATCACTAAAAGCAATCCAAAGATTCATCACACTTCATCAGCACAGGGAACTGATGTAAAAGTTGTTCAGCAGATATTTAGTGACACCTTTTAGAAAGAGTTCAAGCCTCAAAAGATAATTGCTGAAGAAGTTAGCAATTCACAGAATTCTGTATTTAGGCAAACTACAGGAAAGTTACCGTATGTGGAAACAGAAGGTGTGGTATAGAAAAAATGGTGAAGTGCACATGCAAGAGGGATAATCAAATTCTTTTGAGGAGGATGAAGGAAAACCCTTTCAAAAATTGTGGAGAATCACAAAGCGTGTTCCACATGCTTCAAGAAGCACCTCAAACTGATAAAATCAATACATGGGCAAAGGTATCTGGCACCTTTCTACAATGCCATATGTGCCATTATCTGACCATAGGGCTTTTATTCCCTGTAAACTGCAACAGAAATGCTTGAAATGTATCACTCTGTGCGTAATGCTTGACTTTTTGTATTAAATTACTAAAATAAATTGCCATACTGATTTTTTTTTTTTTCTTTCACATTCTCGTCTCTGAAGGTACGGTGATCATGGAGCCTTCTACAAGTTCACTTCCAGCACAGGGAAAAGTCTTCCTCTCTTCTACATCTATGACTCCTATCTGACTCCACCAGAGTCCTGGTCTGATTTTCTGACTCCCACCGGCTCCCATAGTGTGCGCGGCTCCCCATACGACTCCATGTTCATCGCTCTGATTGTTGAGGAGCGTCACAAGCATGACATCCTGGCAGGTGGCTTCGACGGAATGTACACTTATTTCGCCTCCAACGGCTTCTCCTTCGGCTCCTCCCACCAGAACTGGAAGGCCATTAAGGCCTTCTGTGACGGGAACAACCTCCTCTTCATCCCCAGCGTTGGACCCGGTTACATCGACACCAGCATTCGACCGTGGAACAACCACAACACTCGCAACAGGGTGAACGGTCGCTACTACGAGACGGTTCTGCAGGCGGCACTCAACGTGAGGCCGGAGATCGTCACCATCACGTCTTTTAACGAATGGCATGAAGGGACGCAGATAGAGAGGGCCATGCCTAAGAAAACCATGACCCGTGTGTACTTGGACTATCAGCCACACGGACCTGAACACTATCTGGAACTGACCCGCCGTTGGGCCGAGCAGTTTAATAAAGAGAAGCAGCAGTGGCTGATGTGAGCTTTAGACAGGATTATGCTCCACAGTATCAAAGTGATCACAGTGGCAGCAAATGCTCATTTTTGTGACTAAAACACAGTGTTCCGGGTCTTTTGGGAAAACGCTGAGAAATTTTGCTGAATACTTAATATTCCAGGACTCTGAAATGGGCATGTCTTATTTGTTCTTGAGCCTCTTAATCAAAAACAAAATGTGAAGTCTATCTCCACATTATACAGTTTTTCTCTTCATCACTAAAGGATTTTAAATGACTTGACTGAGATTATTTTTTGTTTGTGCATGACTTGATTTGTATCACTTCTCTTAGTCTAAGGTGTGGAGTTGAGCATTTACTTGAAAATAATCCAGAAAAAAAAATCACATTTATATATTAAACTGAATTAAATTAAGAACATTCTTAGCCTTTATGTGGAATAACCATCCAACATAACATTTCTATAAATTTAAAAGTTTTAGGAGGAGATTTTTGCAGATAATTAATAAGAAATCTTCTTTAATTGGAGAATATTGAGTACAATACAAATTATTCATATTTTATCAAAAACAAGATTAGTATTTCTCATTAGAAATATATCATTTCTGGGTCATGAGTCAGTATGAGGCTGGCCAACATTTGAACAATGTACTAAGTGCTGAGAGGTGATATCATGTTGTGGGTTTTACTTCAAGAGACGCATAGAAAAATGAAAGAGAAGTACGGTACTTCTTTCAAATTCTTGAATTTCACCTCAGCTTAACAGATAGAAGATTGAAACTTGGACATAATGGGGTATCCATACCAGCAGGGTAAATGATCCTGAATACACATAAAAACCTGTATTGAAAGGCATAAAGCAGGCTGACATTAAGATCATTTCCTTGTTGAAATGTTCTAAAGCCATTTCAACAAGGACCTCAGTGTTGTTATAAAAAAATGTGCTGACTTTGTGCCAGGAAACCAATCACATTAAATTAACTCTAATTCTGCCAAGAAAAGTTGTGAAACCTGCCACCACAGTTATGCCAAGAGAATGTTGATGACTACTAAGACTGTAAGATGGGGGGACAATATTAGTGTGCATGTCTGAAGGGGATGTTTTTATTTGAGTGAGTCAGGTCATTGGAGACCATCTCTGCCAAAACAGCAAAAGAAATACAGTGCACCAGTAGCAAGTCAATAACAGGCCCAACACACAAATCTATTCACCACTCATGTACGACAACTTAGAGGTAATTCACATCACTTCTGTTTTTTCTTCATCTGTTAGAGGAACCTGCTGCCCTGCATTTACCTGATGTTTCTTTTCCACCAAAACAGTTAAATTGGGGAATTCATCAACATTGTCTGCTGAATGCAGAGTGACACTAATCAACCTGGATGAGAGGTGGCATAACACAGAAATATTGTCATCAGTTCAATTTAAATTTAAATTCAAAAACACTTCATTCATCACAAAGGGCAATTTAATTATTCGTCAGGTAAGTACGGTAAAGCTCAGTTAAGTGTGATTTCACCAAAACATCTATAAATATTTTTATCTTCTATTCATTTTTTGTATAAGAAAAATATGCACAAGACTAAGTATATTTCACTTAGCAAAAGGAAATTTAGTAGCTTATCAGTGCTATAGTTTGTCTTTTTATTTTTACAATTGAAAAAAATTGCCGAAGGACTTTGTTATCTGTTAAAGCAAACCTTTCTGAATCAGCTGTTTGGGCTGAACGTTAGTTTGGCTCTTTTGTGTATTGTTGACTGATTTTCCACAATATCAGCATCAACAACTTATGTTGTTTGTAACACCTTCTTGTGAACTTTTAAAGTAATTATGAGTTTTTAATACACAGTTAAAAGATAAATAAAGTTTTTATTATGGTAATATATTAAACAGATGATGAAATTAAGATACAAAAAACCCCAGGTCCAATTTAGGATGAAAGTAGACAAATGAAACAACAAATGGTACAAAAAAGAGAAACTGGAACAGCATCTAGTAGATGATTTGAATTAATAACCATAGAGCAAATTTGAAACTGTCAAGTATAAAATATCTGTGGCTGAGTTACAATAAAACACAATTTATTGAAGTCTAATCCTTTCACTGTGCTACAAGGGATAATTTAGGCACACAGTAAAAACTTTCACAACATAAAGAAACTTAAAGAGAAAAATATTACAGAAGATTCAGCTTACTTCATTTATTGAATTCCTGAATATACTAAACCGAGACATGTTGAACCTCTACACCACATCATGATCAGTGGTTAAGCAAAAAAAAAAAAAAAATTGCAAAAAAGAAAAAGCAACTCCCAGTTTTAGAAGAAAGCAACCAACTTAGGTTTTCCCAACATTTTTTTGTTTTCCATGGGAATGTCCAGCTCTTATGTTCTTACTTTCCTGAGTATCTTTGGGTCAAAACCGGTTGTGCGTCTTCGCGTGCATTTGGAGTGCGTAGGGTTTAAAGGTCATTCCTCCTTTGAGTTCTCTGACAGTCCGTATTTGTGCTCCAACACGTCAAGCGTGGCAGAAAGGGCACTGAAAACAGAATTAGGGTCATTTGCTGTTTAACACACCAAGTCCACTTCAGAGGGAGCGCGGGAGGTTTTAGGAGAGGGGGACAGCGATGGAGCTCAGAGTCAGAGAGGCAAAAATAAACACAATGTGACGAGCTGACTCTGTGGTATTTAATCCAAGCTGGCAGGCATTTGTGGGGAGCCTGTAGGAAGCTGAGGTTGTGTTTTATAAGAATAATTAATGTCAAACAGCTGATTAAAGTATGTCCTTAACTTTAATTGAAATTCATATTCAGAGCAGGATTTTTACTGAGTACATTGTAACAATGTTGTAGGGAATTTTTAGGAGAAAATGATATGAGATCTTCTGTAAAATCCCCACATCTGAAGCCAGTTTGCTTAGTTTAAAACTTTAAACACGTTTCAGAGCATTAGACCATACTCTATTAATCTGAATTAACCTGCATAAATAAGAAAGGATGATGTGTTTGGAAATTCAGAAATTATTACTGCTGTTATTACCTAAAATAATACAGCAAAATTTCTACTAATTTTAGTGCTACTAATCATTGTTTGGGACATTTATTGGTAACCCCAGTAAAAATACATAGAAAGCCTTAAATTCAAATATAGCATTTTCTCATACTGGGAAAAAAAAAAGAATATTTGAGTATATTCATTCACAGAAAAAAATAAAAATAAATAAATTGTCATCAACAATTATGATCATCCCTGTTGTCAATATTGTACTTTCAACATTAAAGTTGACCATTTCGCTTCATTCAATTTCTGCAGATCATCGCTTCTGCTTCCCAGACTTCTGACTGTATATGTATTACATCTGTGATTAGCTAAATGTTAGCAGAGTGGGGAGCACTTGGTAAAAGGAAGCAAATATTAAGGGTGCTAATAAATTGACAACCCTATCCCTCTACAGAAAAATCTAAACTTTGAGTAGAGAATGTGGTAGTAGTGAAGACAACTTCAAACAGCAATACCTGATCCAAAAAAACAAAAAACAACTTACCAGCCTGGTCTGATGACTCTGTATTTACCAAGTATCGACAGATCAATCACAGTTGACCCCTGCCGGGTCTGGTCTCCTATTGGTCCTCCATCCACCACCACAGCTAGTTTTGACCAGAGCTCCTGAAACTCCTTTAACAGGAAAACAGCCATATTCAGCTTACCAAATGCTGCGCATGCTTAAAAAAAAAAAAAAAAAAAAGTTTGAGACTTACATGCACTTCCACTGTGCTGGTATTTGAGCTGATGTTGGCACTCGTCAGTGCCAATGGTTCCCCACACATCTGGCAGAGGCGCCTCATAAAGGCATGATCAGGAATACGAACGCCTACAAGCTAAGGGACAAAACAATAACAGCTGACAGCCTACAAACACACATCACTTGGGATTTTTGTTTAAATGCTTGTCCAACTAAAGAAGAAGACTTACTGAAGTAAAAGGATTGAGATTTGTATTCAGCTTTTCAGATCTTTCAAACACAAGAGTGACGGGACCAGGCAGTAAATCACGTAGAAGATCCTCTTTCACCTTCACCTTACAGTACCTACACAGGAAACAAGAGGTTAGTGGCTCCCTACTTCATTAATAACTAAACAGAACATGCAGTAATTTTATGAGTCCAAAAGAGAGAATTAAAGGACTCTCCTAAGTCAGAGTCAAATCAGAACTGAGATCAGCACACTCACTTATAGATATCCAAAATTTCTCCAACACAGATCGCCAGCGGCTTCTGTCCGTTTCGTTCTTTCACTTCGTAGATTTTTTTGACAGCCTCAGAGTTTTGGGCCAAACATGCCAGACCGTAGATAGTGTCTGTCGGCACTGCAACAATGTGACCGTCTTTCAGAGCCTTCACTGTGCAGCTCAGGATTTCAGAGTCACCTGAGGGGAAACAAAACCGTAAGCAGATATAATCAATAGAATGATCTATAGCTCTGATTGAAAGTTTACTTTTGCTTGTCACTGGCATTAATAAATACATTTTTGGGCCTTTATGGGTGGATTGATCCATCTCTTAATCTTTTCTTCAGTAAAAGATGGATCAATATATTAACTTTCATTGAAAAATATTTACATAACCACCCCTTCAGTAAACTGAAAGGGCCTTCACTGTGGGATATCTATCCTATAGCAAGTTGCACCTACACTTTTTATAGCCATTCCCCTGCTACATCCAGTTTGGTCTGAATGGGAATCAGAACCAGTTCAATGGCCAAGACAGTGTGCACAAACAGAGAATTTGACTTTCGTTTCACACACTCACAGCATACTGACATTAAAGATAAATAAATAAACCTAAGAAGAAATAACATTAAGATGAAAACAAACAATTACATACACATATGGGTATGTACACTGCAAAACTGCTGGAGCCATTAGTTTCTTCAAATAAGACTGGAAAATCACTTGCTCAGAGTTGCCTTTTATTGTAGATTAATTGTAGTTTTCTTTACAATATTCTATGATGATTTTTATGTCAATATTTAAGAAAATATAAAGTTTCTTGTTTTATGCTTTCATCACGTAAAACATCTTGAATTGCAACCCACATTTGGAGGCCTTGAGTCCTCGACGCGGCCGTCGCGGGTTCAACTCCTGGACCCAGCGACATTTGCTGCATGTCTTCCCCCCTCTCACTCCCCCTTTCCTGTTAGCCTACTGTCATATAAGGGACATTAGAGCCCACAAAAGACCCCCTGGTGGGAAAAAAAAACCCATCTTGAATTGTCTGTTACTGAAATGTAATTAAAGCAGATGGGTGACAGCAGCCGATCACATTGTGTAAAATTCACACAGACTCAACAAAATTAGAAAACAGCTGATTGGAAAAACATAGACTCCTCTGATGATCAAAAGATAGTCACAGGTTGCCGTAAAAACAACCTTTTAGGGTTAGGGTTAGGCAGATCCAGCCTGCCTTGTGTCCATGGTTCATTTTTTATTTTTTTTTTTGGTGTGCGGGAAGTTTTTCTTGGAACAATTTGAAACCCAAAGTTTAAAGGACATTAGTATCCTTTAAGCTACATTATGTATTCTATTTGAGCATTTCTGCTTACCATCTCATCCCTATATAAGTCACAAAGCTCAAATCATAGCAAACTGGTTTCTTGAACGTGACAGTGGGTTCAGTTCAGTGTTCTGTAGTAGCTGTGCTGCCCATATATGCACAACCGCAACAGAGTGATATCATACCAACATGTAACTAACAGAGTGACCATTGTGAATACTCTGATGCCCTAAAACCTTAGCAATATGGTCACCGTGAGAATGGCATATCATTCAAACTAAACTAAACAAGTAAACAAAAGATTGCACGTAATAAAGAGGACAAAGTTATTGCTTAAAAATTATTTCCATTTTCCTGTATTATGGTAAGACAGAGACTACATTTCATCTTTGATTAACTTTGCTTTCGCAATGCTTGACTGAAAAGGGGCCTTTAGATAAAAAAAGAAAATACAAATCAATGTTAGCAACACTTTCAGAAAGCTAACGTGTTTTTTAGTCAAAAGTATGTGTGTTAGTTAAACTCTTCCCCATTCAGCTACATCTACAACTATCTGTTTTTATAAACTGACTGGGATACTCTTTTATTCTGAGTGACACGCTGTCACAGGTACCTGTTTGTGTCTCTTGAGGAACCGTCGGCCCGTCGGAGGTTGGCGGGTACAAGCGGAGCAGTTTAGTCTTCGGTTCTTTACACATTTCGGTTCCGAGTCGACCAGCGACCGCTGAACAATGAGATCCTCTATATTTGATTAATCCAGCAGCGACAAATCCAAACGAACGCATAAAATCAAGCTAAACAGAAACACAAGCGTGATATTCCACTAACCAGGAGCATGTTGATGCCTGATGCAATGACAGAGATTTTCCGGGTTACTCCTCTAAATTATGACGTAACTTTTTTAAAGGCACAACTGCCTATTTGACTATAAAGAAACATGATAAGTCATACAAGTTCTTTTATTACACTATTTTGATCATATTTTTTTAACAACACAAAAAGAGCTAAATTAAAAAGAACATAGAAGTATTTTTCAAAGTCAGAAAACTATTTAATTATTTTTTACCCTAAAATTCACTTATTAAATCCGAGCCAAGATAACTGCAGAACTGGAGAAACAAAATTTGGGAAGATTAAATAATTTATATCAAGGCCCAACACTACAGAGCCCGCTTTTTTCTCCTCCATGACCCCTTACGGGCTCTGAACAACAGAGCTATAACCCACAAAATAAATAATTCCCAAAAAATATTTTTCATATACGATTATTTAATGTTGGAAATAAAATTTAAAAAAATAATAAATTATATAATGAATGTGTCAGTAAGTTACTAAAACAATTAACTGAATGCGGAAACCTTACATAAAAAACCCCCCCAAACATTTTATATATCTGTAAAAATGTACTAGTATTTCTTTTAATACATATTCCTCCGTTTATCTTTCTTAAAAAGACCCTAACATTAACCTAGTAGATTGACCTATCATGTACTAGTACTAGCTTCACCCACTGACCGACCCACTATATGCAGTTCAGTAATTTATGAAATGTAATTACACAAATGTATTATTAAGCAATATTACTAGAAAACAAATACTTATATCATCTATATATTTTGCATTTATTGGATTGTTGCACGTTTAAACATTACGTCATCACGTAATCACCAATTAGGAAAACGCAAAGCACCTGTAGCTGCTTTAATAAATACCGACGGACTAGGCCAGTGAGTTATATGTACGGCCATGGCTTCGGACACAGGTAAAATCAGTTTTCTTCTACAACCAAAATTAAAAACAGTAAGTAGTTTGTCATTGTAGTTATGTTTACTTTAGAAGGTGTCTTAGAGGATGCTGCTGATATCCTGGACTTGTTGCACCAGGTCAGTTCCAACATTAAGAGATGTCTGTCCAAACTGTTTCAGCTGTACAGGTGAAGGTAAATAAATGGCTGTAACTTTAAAACAACCGTATTGGAGTCCAATGTTTTAGTTATGATTATAGCTTGCAGGTGCTTTAAAACCCAAAAATAATGTTTTCATGCACACAAACTCTTATCTCAATGCTGCAGGAAGTCGGTGAAATTTCTACCAGGATGGTTGCCCTGACAGACAGAATAAATATCTGTAATGCTGTCTTGGATGACTTGAAAGCACTGAAGGTCTTAGTGGTGAGTATTTTATTTTCTTGCCCCCAATTCCTTTCTTGCATAATGTCTACTAATGCTGCTTTTTCTGCAGGACAAATCTCTACCAGATGTATACTTAAAGTCACAGCCAGAACCCGGAGAGCCACTCCCCAAAATGTCCCCATGAATTGTAACTGAATAAAAGCTGTCAATCATGTTAGGTGGCAAGCAACAGTCAAAGCACACAGAATACTTCATGTGACATGAATAAGGTTTTATTAGTACTATATTGCTCTCAAGTCATAGGTATTTATCACTTTGTACGAAACAAGCAAAAGCAAACATTTTCACATTATACATTCTTTAAAAAATACATATCCGTAAGTTCTCTCTTTGGGTGTATGACATTCCTTTGGAAGCATATGGTTTTCTATGTTAAACTAGTCATTTGTGGGGGAACAAAATGAAAAAATTTACAACAAGCATTCTGCTTCCAAGTGTTGACATCTAAACTACTTTCTCATGTAGATGTTAAACAAACCTGGGCTGTGAAACTATCGCTAATGTAAATATTGGCAGAAGTAAGCTTTAGTTTTTAGGATAAAAGCTGACAAAATGTAGTAAAAAGGATAGTTGACAAAATTTAAACATAGGACAAAAGAAGAGAAAGCTGTATGTTTGACTAATTCTTAAAACAGAATACATCTCTAAAGACCTCTTAAAATAAATCAATTTATTTAATAAATGAAAGACAACTGCAAAATATATTGGCACTGTACCTGATGTACACTCTAAAGTCCATATTCACACTCTTCATTTCAGTATGCACAAGTCTGCATAAAACTCACTTTTTGCCAAAGAACTGTATATGCAAGTCAGATAGAAGGCAAAAAGAAGTCTTGAGTCAGTATTTAAATTCCAAATGCCACCTTAAATTGCATAGTTTTGTACTGTAAATTGACAGTACATGTAAAAATAAAAGTAATGGTGCTTGGCTTTCTTGCAGTAGTTTTTAGTGTCAGATTTTTTCCAGACATTTTCAAATGGAGGGAGTGATTTCAAGCACTATGTGAGTGGGATTCTGAACACTGCAGTACAATATAAAAATATTGTAAGCCACACATTATTTGTATATTGCTTTAAAAGAGTTGACTTCTGTTCAGGCTTTAAAGAACTGTTTAACATGCTGGGGAAAAATGTTGCTTTGGGTTTGAGCCAACTACACTTATGCTTAAGGTAGGATAAAAGTTGCAGATTCTTATTTAGTACTTGACTAAGGTATAGTTTGTGAAAGTAGGCACCTTTTAATGAACTGATACTAGGGGACAAAGTTGTTTGAAATCCAAAACATTTTAATTTTTGAAAGTTACTTCCAAAGAGCTTTGAGCCAATACATCTTTACACACCAGTTATAATTTAAAGTTTTTGACAACTATGTTGGATCTGTCATTTAATTTTCAAGCAGCACTGATTACCAAAACGATTAGGCATTAGCACCAGCTTGAAAACAATAAAAAGGCAACTTTTGAAAAACCTTTGCTTGAGTCCTTAAGCATGGTTACAAGAATGTGTTCTGCTTTTATCAAAATACAAAAAAGGGGTGGCTTAACTTCAGTACTACATTTAAATTTTAAATGAGTCCAGCATTGAGTTTACTCAGTCAAGACAACATATCCTGATTATTCTGCCTCTCAAAGATGCTCTTAATTGATATGAAATGGCCAAAAACTGCCAGATATTCAAATTTGAAATATGACCATGAATTAAAAGTCGGCTTTCTGTTCCATCATATAGCAATTCATTACATTCTTCCAAACATCCGTTCTAGAAAACAAAAACTAGATGTTGTGAAGAAATGTTTACCGTTTTGGCAAAAGTGATCTATGTAAGAGATGAAAATCAATATTTTGACATGTGAAGGAGATGATCAAGGCAAAAAGGCTTGTATAACGGTTTGTTAGGCCAAGGAGCTTCCATATCAAAACCTGCTGAAAATAATGCCTTGGTTCTGTCATCATTGCATTGTGTCCCATGTGAAACAATACTTATTAAATTATATTCTTACCAAAAGGCTATAAGTTAAATTTTTTTGATACAAATGGTGACTGTACAGAAGCCCAGTTGGTTATAGAACAATTCAACTAAACACAGCAAAAACTCAAAACTGCTTATTACATAACTAAATAAATGTGATTGGGGTAAAGGGTGGGGAATGTAAAGATGCAGGATAGATTAGGTTCAAACTCTGAGCTCAAAATTCTATACAAAAATACAAATCCTGTAATCTACAAGGTTCTCAAAGATGCTTACACTAAAATGTAGTCTATCTACAGTCTCCAGACACCAGCTTTTAAATGCTACTTTACAGCAGTTGTATACAAAAAAGTCTGTAGTGGTGTCGCCTCTCAGCTAGCAAGCTGTGAAATTATTCTTTTTACAAGAAAGTGTGCAAAAAACAGGGAAGAGTGCAGCAAAACATAGGGCTACTGCAAGAGTGAGTCTTCTGAGAAAAACAAACGCATCTAACAAACTCAGGGAACAGGGATCAGTAATGATTTGATGCATCCCTGAGAGGGTCACAGCCCTTAAAAAATGGGATGGTGACAGTATTTGCAAACTAAGTGTGGTCATATCTTGCAGATCCTTGACAACAGTTTGCTTTACTGTGCATTAAACTAGAGGTTAATCTTTTCACAAACTTGCTTTCAGCAAAATTCGTTAAGCATGTCAGTAACCAAATAAGGAAAACATAAAATAAAATTCAACTTAAAAGCACACCTGATTGAAATAAATTAGATTAATTTTCTACTCTAATAAAGTAGAATTTCACCTGTATAATAAAAGAATCAAGCATTTAAATAAATTAACATACAAAAAGTTAAGTTAGTTTAAGTTAGAGGCAACTTACCGATTGAATTAATGTCGTTTAAAAGACAGGCAGAACTAATCATAGGTTCTTCTCAATTAGTAATCACATTTTTCTGATTACATAAATTTTCCAATATGAATACTAAAGAAATCACTTCATATGAGCTAAATGATGCTTTAAATCAAACATGATTAAAGTAAGAGCAAATTCCTCCAATATACAGTGCATTCTGGCCAGCTGCATACCAGTTTGAAGCGTTTGATGGGGCTTGCAGTACAGTACGAAGATATAGAAATATTTTTTTGTCTTTCTGCTCAGTTACACAACCTTTTTATATTATCAGTGCTTTGACAACATTTCATCAGTTCATGAGTAGATATCAATAGGATTAATATATACAGGCAATGTTTTCCACAATGGATCAACTGCTTCTTGTCAGAATTGATTTGCCCAAAGGCTACTAAATCTCTTTGAGCAAACTAACTGCAACTACTGCAGAAATCGAAAACATACTCCTAGTTTGTACAGGTTTGTATATATGCCACACAGTGCCATACAGAACAGAATGCACTGCACAGACAGAGGGTTGTACATGCACAAACTATACAGGGTGAAGGAGGAGGCATCTGTTTGAAGAATTATTGGAGCTGTGGATGGAAAAGTAAAACACGGTGGAAATTCTCTTAAGGACCGCTGTCAGTGGTCATGGTGAAGTCATCCGCAACCAGCAGCAGAGCTTCGATGTTGGCGGCTGTCTCGGGACTCTGCATGGACAGGAAGTCTGAGACGTCCATATTGGCTAGCCCGTCTGATGTGGGTGGGTGGGTGGCAGTGTTGCTCACTATCGGGGAGAAACTCTGAGCTGCAGTAGAGGAGGAGGAAGAGGAGGGGGCTTCTGGTCTTGGCTCACCCACCTTGGAGGAAGACTTGGGGAGGCAACAAGACGAAGATGAAGTGGTTGTGTGTGGTGGAGGCTCAGATGACAGCTGGGGAGTGGGCTCTACAGTTTGCTGCTGTGAAGGGGCTGAAATAATGGAGGAGGTACTCTTTGCGGTCTTGTCTTTCACAGAGTCCCTGCAGGCACACTGGCACTGGCAGGACTCCTCCTGTTTGATGATGATGACAGGCAGGCTGAGGCCAATCTGCTGGACAGAGTTACCTGAAAAAGAAACGGCTCCAACTCAGGTTGCTATTATAAACAAATAATTTACAAGCGCAGTATCTTAGAGTATCATGGAAAAATTCATTTTTGTAACTCTAAAGTAGCCTTTTCAATTTGCTGTCTTATTGTCACCAATTTATAGAACTCAAAGCAAAACTACATAAAATGGGTCCAGATAAACCACATTTCTTTTATTCAAAACTATCGTGACATCTTCTTGGTGGCCCACAGAATCAGTACGTTGACTGACTATTTAATTGATCCAGCAAAAAAGATAGAGGTGGGCAGATTAATGCAAAATATTGATACCCTGTTGGTATGAGTATTGATTCAATCCTAACTTGATAAGATTGATGCACAAATTTCAGATTCCCTCTTGAAATATTTTTAGATTTGAATTGTAGTTTCTTAACTTGATCATAAAAAAGATTTTGGTTAAAATTTTGTCACTTTATTTAGAAAACAATGCTTACAAATGTGTTTCATTTTTATATCTGTCATATACATATGTTATTAAAGTATTTTGTGGACACTTGAAAACTTCATATAAATTCAGTTCTAGGTTTTAACAAAATAATCCAAAGGAAAAAACAGAAAATGCCTGAAGGTCAGAAGTTTGATATGTAAATAGTAAGTATCAATATTTGGATCAATAACAGCAATACTGACCCTGTTTTTACTTAGTATCAGATTGATACATTCGCTGCTGGATCACAAAACGCCTTCTTGATTTAATATTATTTTTAGCAGATGCCCAAAAATATACAGAACACATAAAAAGACTTACCAGCATTTCCTCCGACTGGTATGGCTGTAGTAAAGAAGACCTTTTCCACTTTTGGAGCTCCTGGGAGAGACTGTAAAACATCAAAACAGGGATTGGCTCCTTTGATTTAGACAACAATTTTTATGCTGATCTAAAGAACTGTAGGAAGTATGGCTGATGAATAAATTTATTTTAAAGCTAAATAATTTTTTTTTTTTTCCAAGATTTAAGTTTTGGAAAATTCCGATTTTTTTTTCCATCATGAACTATTTGTGTTTCTATCTTCAGAGTGATGTCAGCACACCCAGGGCTCCAATCTTGTTTAAAAAGCTTCTATTTATTTATTTTCAGGTCAACTTTACGAGATATTATTATAAAATATTATTTACGAGAAAATATTTTCTGTCATTTATAATTTCTCTATAAACATAAGAAAGTGATTAAAAAAAACAGTTAAAATCAAAAATCTGGTCTGGTATAAAAAGAAAAAACAGATTTTATTTTTAGCCCATATCACCCAGCCCTAGTCCAAGGTAAATGAGTGTCATAATAAAAATCCCCAAAGACTTAGACATGCTGAGCAGGCAATGTCTCTGTGGAAGCTAATCCTCAATGACTTCTATATTACTCTCAGAAAAGAGTTAGCAAAAAAAGTAACATTTGTTATGGTATCCCTGGGTGTATGCAGTACTCACTGCTTGCTCAGGGTTCTGCTGGCTGTTGGCAGCGCTGCTCAGGATCCACTGGAGGTTCTGGTCTGACATGACGAGGCTGGGCTGGAGCACATTTGGGGTCGACGCTATGGTGATGGTGGCAGGAGTCGTAGCCTGGCCGGGGCCAGTGTTGGTGACAGCGCTGTTGGCCAAAGGCACAGGTTGAGGTGCAGCTGAAAGCCCATCAGCTGTAGCGGCTGCAGAAACTGGAGCTTCGGAAGTCAGAGCTGGAGCAGAGATGGGCTGCGGTAGAGGAGAAGTCTGAGTAGCACTTTCCGACTGGAGGAATGTAGGTGGCAGTGCCACATAGTGTTGAGAGGGGACATGGTTTGGTGCTTGGACAGGAGCTGGAGGCACATTTGAAATCTGTTGAGACCCACTTAGCTGCATGAAAGGGGGATTCTGTGTGGAACTGACACTAGCAGTCACAGGAACAGGAGTGTGTGCCTGAGGGGAGGAGTTCTGAATATGTTGGGAAGAGGCCTCCAGGACAGCAGCGTTGCTGGAGGAGGATGATGAGGAGGTAGGATTGACAGAGAACGAGATTACAGATGAAACATCAGTCACGCCTGGTTGGATAGAGGTCTCTATGCAGAAGGTTTCACCTAAATTCTCTAAGGAAGAAAAAAAAAAAAAAAAAACTCAGCCATGACATCTATGTTTGTTACACTTTAAACACACATTTTTGATTCTGAGATCTTACTGGTGGGATGTGGGTCATCTTGGCTGATGCTATTTTCAGGACTCTGGAACATGAGTTCAAAGATTTTTATAGGAGTCACATTGTTGAGGTCCAAGTTTTGAGCCTGCAAAACAGATCCAGAAGCATCTCAACAAATTAGAAGGTCATTCAAAAGTGTTTTTTCTCCTAGTAATCAAATAAAAAATAAAAAAAATCAAACTCTTACAGTTATCACAAGTCTTCATTCTTGCTCATTGTAATATTTATCATTTACAGCTAATGAAAACCCAATATTTGGTTTCTCAGAAAATTTGAAAATTTTAAGACCAATAAACTCCATTGAAATAAAAATTTAATTTTCATCAAAGGAATGTCTATGTTCTGTACAGTGTATGATTTAAGTATTCAACATCAGACTTTGATATCTAAATTAAACTAAATTTACTTTCATCTGAACAGATGGACCACTCGGCATCAATAATTTGTCATCATCAGATGCTGATGTTGTCTGTGGTTCAAGAGCAAACAAACGTAGCTCTGTGAAGAGCCAGCTTCTGTAGCAATTTTCTTTTTATTGAATTGAATATTATAAGCAATATTCAAGCTATTTAAACTGAATTTTTTTATTTATTTACCTGTAAGCTAAATATATCTAATAAAAACTATAAAGATTTAGAATTCAAATACTGAAATAAAACAATTCTAGTTTGAGATGTGCTTGCATGTACATATAATATCAATCAATAAATAACTCAGTAATTAATAGGAGAAAATCTAAGGTATCCGATTACCTGGCTCTGTAACACAGCCACTAATATGTGATTATCTTGACGGATCCTCCACATTAATCCAAGCTCCATTCAACAAAGAAGAGACAACAGTTCCACTTACATTATTGATGTTCTCTCGTAGCTCTGAGTCAGTAGAGATGAGACTCAAGTCACTGAGGCACAGTGAGTGATTTGCATCCTGTAATTAAGGAATAATGGGTTAATGAAAAAACAAAATCTGTTTTAAACCACATACTCTATTTCATGATAATGCCAAAATTTACATTTTACATTAGAAAACGTTTTTGAGAGACAAAAACTCAATTAGAATGGTGTTGCAATAACAGTGGGACTTTACAATCCATTATTCATAAATCTGGGTCTTCTTGTTCACTTCTTTTCTTTTTTCAAAATCAGCCACCGCCTCAACAAGATTATTTTCCCCTTGCTATCAGTCATATGAACAAACATTTCTTTCCCCTTTCTGGAACCAGCAGAAGGGCTTACAGTTTCTAATTCTTTTTTAGTGACCATGACAAAATACTGTCTAAGTGAGAAATGTTAAGATAAAAATATGAATCTGAATTAGCGCTGGGTGACTGAGGACTTTGAGGGGACTGCATTGTGTAAGTAACTTTATTATAAGTGTGGTACACCAGCTGGAAATAATAAATCAAATTAAAAGTGATATAATGAAAAAATTAATGCTTCAGTTTTATTTAGCCCCTAAAATACATCCCATTAAGTAATAAAGCTTCGCTTGTGAAATTCTTTATATGTGGAAAAAAAAATTAACACTGCAAACAAGTGTTTCATATTCCAAGGTGTTGCTGTGGAATGACTCACTTCAGAGTGTGGGTGTGTGAGGGTGACAGTGAACGGCTGTCCTTTGCCGTGGCCCCGGATGTGACTCTTCAGACTGTACTGAGTGCTAAACGTCTTTTCACAGCCGTCACTGGGACAGTTGAAAGGCTTCTCGCCTAAGAAGAAAAACATTTGAACAAGATAAAGGGTCTAAATATGTGCTCAGGAGGTTGTAAAGAACACACAGTGCCTTCCAAAAATAATCCCTATGCTTTAAACATTTTTTAATTTATTCCATTGCAGATTTGACTGACTTTTTAAGGTTTTAGGTGAAACTTCTAACAGTTTCCTTTCCAGGATTGTCCTTTATTTAGTTCCAGTCATCTTCCTGTTATCTTGAACAACTTCGCTGTCTCTACTATTTAAAACAATTTCCAAAATATAATGTTGGTACCACCATGTTTCATTGTGGGGATGATGTGTTCAGGTTTATATATTCCACCACTGGACTGCCCTGTCTTGTTACATTTACAATCATAGTTTACTCTTTCAGTTTCCACTTGATGGAGTAACTGGAGCTTCCTGAGACGTCCAGGATTTTGAAAAAATACGTACCTGTGTGTGTTCGTACATGTGTTTTGAGATGATGACTTGCAGCAAAGGCTTTCCCACATCCATCATGATCACACCTGTAAGGAATAACAGAAAATTACTCAGCACCTTAAAATAAACTATTGATTATTCATACAGAATAGACCTAAGCCCATGTTGCCCATGTGTAAACATCAAAAACCTTCATTAAAAACAGCTTGTGAACACCAACGAACAGTGATGCATCCTATCTGGACTGCCTGTGGGTGTCTATTAAAGCTTCAGTTCCCAAAGTTGTAGACAGAAAAGAAATAAAACTGTGGTTTTAATGGAAATTCTCACCGAAATGGCTTCTCCCCAGTGTGAGTGCGAATGTGCTTCCTCAGGTCACTGAGTGTGGTAAAGTACTTTGTGCATCCCTCCGATTCGCAGTTGAATGTCTTGCCTGTGTGAAGTCTCTGGTGAGCTTTTAGCCTGCGAAAACAATCAAGTTTGACTTATTACCTCTTTAATGGCAAACCTAGAAAAAATAAACGAGGCAAAATCATCCAGTATTTGTTTTTTACCCAAAAACTGTTATTTTCACATATTTAAAAAATGTTACAATAGTTCAAATTTGACAAACAAGAAAAGCAATAGAGCAAAGCCCAGACCCGCTGACTGCAGTGATACAGCATCTGGGTGGCAATAGGAGAAGACAGAGGAAATGAATGTTGTTAAGGAGAGAATCCATCCGAGTGTTGCATGCAATGGGTCCCTGGGGTAACAGCCTCTGACACATAAGAGATCCTGATGTCACATTGCCATCAAAACAAGGCATTTATGCTAGAGCAACTGGAGATGCCAGGTGGCTGTGATGTGGGCTGAGATGGACACCTCCAACTATTGGAATACTGTGAAAAATAGGTCTTTATTTTTTTCCCCAATCATTTCAGAAACTCACATCTTATATAGTCATTACATATAGTGAAATACTTCAAGCCTATTTTTCCAATAACTTTGGTGGTTATGGCTTACAAATTTATTTAATTAATTTGTAATGAATTAAGACACACTGGTGGACTGTTTATTAAATAGACAACTTCTGAAGGCAGTAAGTAAGGCTGCATATCAGAGTAAGGGGGAGGGTATAAATATGTTCTTTTCAGATTTTTACTTGCAAAAAAAAAAAATAAACAAGTATAATGTTCCACTTCACAATTATCAGCCACTTTGTGCATTTATTCAAGAAAAGTTATTAAAGTTTCTTATTGTTACATAAGTAAAATGTGGTAAAGTTCAAGGGTTGTGACTATTTTTCCAAGACACTGCAAATACATTTAACCTATGATACATATATTAAATGTTGGATATCATATCATATTTCTCAAACCTTTATATTTATTCAAAAGGAAATAAAAATTTTATGCAACTCCCAATTAGGGATATACCGGTATACAAAAACATAGTGCAGTTATTATTGCACCATAATTGGTTTGGCCTTTAATGTAATGAGTTGCAAACAAAAAAGCCCTGAACAAACAGCAGCAGGAAGAAGAACTAAACTTGGCACCATAAAGAAGGGTGGAAGCTCACCTGTACAAGGTGTTGAAGGCCTTTTCACAGCCCTGCACATCACACTCGAAAGGTTTCTCTTTCGTGTGAACTCTGACGTGGATTTTGAGACTGTAAGACGTGAGAAAGGCCTTTCCGCAGCCCTGCTGATTGCACACAAACGTGTACTCGCCCCGGTGTGTTTTCTGGTGTGTCCGCAGGTTTCCTGCTGTGCTGTAGGTCCGAGTGCACCCTTCAAATGTGCACTGATAGCGTTTTACCTGAAGCAAAAAAAGGGAAAAAAAGGGCACAATATTCAAGTCTACTGAAATAATTACCCAAGAAAGAGTCTGTAACTCATTTTTAAACTTCGATGAACAAAAGAAAGAAGGAAAGAGAAAAATAAAAACTGTTTGTTGACTCAGCTCAAAAATACCAGACCATTATACAGGAAGTGACAATCTGTGACAGTGCGACCTTTCGGAGGGGACTTGAGCTGAATGATTCAGCCACATGTCAGTGTTCAAAGTGGTTGAGCGGAAAGGACAGCAAAGATGACTAACCTCCTATGCCACGCATCCATTCAGTATTGTTTCAGCACCAATGTCCAGTGCAGCGCGGCAGTCACATACAACTACCCCAGGGCCGCGTGAATAATAGCACTCCATTCACCGTTCAGAAAAACAAAACTACCGTGTTGTGAACACAAAGCCAGGAGAAGAGCATTTCATTACAGATGGCCTCCCTGACAGAAAACTGACATCATCTCGTTTCATTTTTGTTCCAAATCTTATTTAAAGAAATAAAATGCAACTACAGAACAATTACCACAAAAGCAGGACAAGAGAGGTTACTAAATGTGTAATGTGTCAAATGAGAAACTCAAGGCAAGTTGTCTAGTTATAGTGAAAAGAAAGTACACCCTTTGTTAGTTCTGAGGTTATAAAGTTAAATAATCGGGCAGACAAACAGATTTATAATATTGTTTCAATCAACCCTAAGGTGCACAAAACCACACAACACAGACTCCACTATATTAAGGCTTCAACTAAAGATTATTTTACTAATTGATTATTCTGTTTATTATTCAGATGATTACTTAGAAAAACAACAAAAAAAGAAAAACTGGCATATTGCCCAGATTTTTCATGGAAACGTTTAAGCCTTTTTATACAATATTAGAAGTACATTAAAAATACAAAAACAATTTGTTTTTTAAATAAGAAAATAAACATTTTGTTGCCTAAATGCAATAACAGCATTTTTTGGTCATTGTAGCAAAAGATCTGCATCTGCAGCTAAAAAAATATATATACATGTAGCATCAACATGTGATAAGCTCTGCGTTTCTGGTCAACTTAATCAACACAGATTATTTATTAAGCAATTAATAAATGGACAGCAATAAAGGTGATTTCTATTTAAGAGAATCTGAAGTGGCTTAGTTAAAACTAAGCCTGCTGATGGCTTTCTGGTTCTTTTACTCTGTAAATCTGGGTATGGGTAAATCTGTAAATATTGGTAAAACATATTTACAAAGTTTTTTTTATTTTACCTCAAATGTAGTTTTTTTTCTACAGTTTGGCTCTCTGAGCTACACTCTTTATCTTCACATGATTCACTGAAAAGGTTTCTGAGTACCGGTAGTCCAAAACTCAGGACATCATCTTATAATCTAACCTTACTTCAAACTCCCCGATCTGTCTGTTGTGTTCCTTGGTTTTCCCCACGCTGTTTGTTCACAAATATTCTCTAACAAGCTTCTTAACTTAACAGTACATAAAATATAGGTGCAATAATTACTAATTTAAGCGATGGCTGAAAAAAATTGGTCACAATAAGACTGCAAATAACTGAGATTTCATATTCTAATTGCTTGGATGATTAAAAGGTGAGACTACAAGTAAGATCTCCTTAATTCTGTTTTCAACCAAATCCAGACCTAAAATGTTGTATCTGGATTTAATAAATACCTGAGAGGATGAGGACAGTGCACCTGCTTAAGCTATTGTTAGAGTATTCCCACTACAAGTATTGCAGCTTGTAGTTTGTTAATTAGGCTTATATAACATTTTTATGTCTCTGAGTCATTTCTTTTGAGATGCGTGCCAAAACCATGGGGAAATTTACAGAGTAATTGAGCAACTAGGTTAGTTTTTGTCTTCCTATTTGCTTCAAACCCTTCTTCAAGAAATTGCATTACAAACTCCAGGTAAACAAAAACAGCCTCGTATGTACTCATCCCATCTGCTATGTCATACGTATAATAAAATTAAGTGGGAAACACTCCCAGTTCACAACATGCTTTTTTTTTGTTTGGAATTGAATTAAACCTGTCAGAAAAATCTTTAAGGCTTTCTAGTTGACCAATTAGCCGCAAGTGCTGGCAGATCTCATACATACAAAGAAAAAAACAATACTTCAGCAAAAAACAACTAAAGCCATGTCCTACTTTAACAATAATTGATGAGAGGCCCTACCCTAGCAAACATTTCACACACAGGTTTGTCTGGAAACAACAGCGATACGTCTTTTACATTATACAACATACATGTGTATCATCTTACCTCTCTCTGCTTGGTCTCTGGGCACTCAGAGTGCAAGGTGAGTGTAGCGCCCTCTATGTTGCGAGGCATCGGCGTGGACCCTGGGTTTATGGTGAATTGGATCTGATCAGGAGAAATTGTGTGGTGCACATAACCCTGAGACATCCCGTCGGGGTCGGCCATGAAGGTCAGAGATCCTTCCTCCTCATCCGCATCGCCCTCCCCTTCAGTTAAAAAGGTGACTCCATCTTCATCGCCTCCACAATGGCCCTCCTCTTCGCCTTCCTCGTCGAGGCGGATGGGGTCTCGCTCGATGAGCACCGTGGTGCGGTCATAGACGCGGCCAGACGAGGACGACGGCTCAGCGATCAGGTCGTCGTCTTTGTCATAGTGGATCTTGTCGTCCTCTTCTTCGTCTTCCCGCTCCAGCTGGTCCACCTCCACCTCGAAGTACATTGGCGCCTCTGTTCGAGGGCCATTCTCACTCATGGTCCCTGTCGCCTTGCCTTCCTTTGCAAGAAGGACCGTACACTAGTTGAATGTGTTACCTGAAAAATGAGAGATAATTACATTTGGCCTTGGTCTTGATTGGATGATAAGTTACTTTAAGGAAAGGCGAGAACTTAACATAATTTTAAAAAACTATTGGATTTAATCAGAGTGACATTTCATTAAATAAAACCAAGTGTGTAACTATTATCAAGTCTGCAATTGGCATTGACAGAGTATGTTACTTGTGTGCCAATATCTAGAAAATGCTCTATCTGTGGTATTTTAGAAATTTTCAATGAAAATGTAATACCAAGAACACATATGACAACATAGTCAGACTGTTCATGTTTGATAACAGTGTTTGATTTGCATGAAGATGAGTACAACTATTTAAAATCAGCCAAATAATCTGTTGATTGATGATGTCACCTGTAGAGCATACATCAAGAAAGTTGATACATAAACATATGCTTAGTTAGTTCACAAATGATTTGGTTTCTTTTAAAAATTGCCTGTGTACAAACCCATTCCATTTTAAAGAACCTTTTAAAAAAAATTACAAATATAATGTTTATTGTGTCCAGGAATATTGTTTAATCATTTATTTAATGCTGCCAACCATTTCATGGCAATATATTTAAAAAATTATTAGAGATTTAAATGTTTTTATGATTTTGCAGCCCAACAATTGATAGGTCTCAAGTTAAATTGAGGAGCAGAAATTACACAATATTTTTGGCTTTTGATTAAGTTTTGTATTTTTTTACCCATCTTAACCTCAACCATTTTTAAGATGTTCAGCATTTTTAAGATGTTCTTTAAAAGTTCTTTCAGATGGAATCTTTTTTTAAAACATACAATATCTGAAACATGTCTAATAAAATGTAGTTCATCTCATTAAAAGAAAATAATAATTACAGTGGTCCTCATGTTTCAGGAAGACAATTCTGGTAGTGAGAACATCCTTTGATACAAAATCTGTTCATCACATTCAGATTTGCAGATAAAATTCTTGCCAAGTCAACCTGGCAAGGTAAAGTCTCAACCTGAACAGATGAAGCATTTTTCACATCCAAGTTCACAGAAAGCACTGTTGTCATCTTACTGAATGGTCACAATATGTGTCCTAAGAAAGAGAATGCACTAAGGCAACTTTAAGGATGCTGTGTCCTACCTGTAGTCCTGTTCTGAAATATTGTTAAAATATTTTGCACCATTTGTACAAAATACAATTAAATCATATTGAAGGAGGAATTTGATCAAAAACTAGCAAAAAAAATGAAGAAAAAAAGAAAGAAAATCAACATACCGTATTCAAAATTGATATGAAAAAATTTTGTTTTATCAAAAAAAAAAAAAAAAAATCCAAATGAGCATTAAAAGAACTTGAAATGACACTGGAATCATTAAAACCCAGCCAAAACACATAGCACTTGTAATAGCCCTTCTAAATGGGCAAAATATCACATTTGTTACAGCTAAATATGACATTTTCACTACTAAAAACAGTGACAGAGAACATTTGGCCTTGAAACAAAAATACCTTTTCATCTTTACCATTGGAAATACTTGCAACCTGAAACAATAAACATAAAAGTTGTTTTGGAGGAGACAGAGGAGCCGATAAAATTCAAGCAATTCAAGCAAGAGGCAGAAACTCGCTGGTGGAAACACTGGGGTGTGAAAAGTTTGTGTCCTTTTATTTTTCTGCTTTAGTTTTTAGTCGCACTCAAATGTTTTGGATCATATAGCAAATGTCAAAATCAGACAAAGATAATAATAATAATAATAATTTAAAAAAAACAGACTCCAAATGATGATAATTTATTATGGGCAAAAATGCTATCCAAATCAAATGATGTAGAAAGGAAAATTATAAATTCCCCCATATCTGTTATTAAGTGTTTGCAATAACTGGCAATAGATTAGAAATAGTATTAGAAATAGTAAATTTTGGCACACTCTTCCCTACCGAAGTGCTTAAGTAGGCCACATCAGACAATTTTTAAAACATGTTTAGTCGGAATAATATCAAGCCACAGCAGCTTAGATCAATTTCATCAAGATTCTTGCCAGGCTTCTCCAAAATATTATTTTTACTATCATTATTATTTATATTTATTATTTTTTGAGCATCCAGAAGTTAACTTACTGCTGTGCCTCAGATTGTTGTTAGACAGCATCACAAAAAAAATAAATAAAATAAAATAAAATAGAGATTTTCTATCTAGAATTCTGCTGAAAAGTAAAATTCATTATTTCATGAAATGTTGCAGCCCAACCTGTTAGCCGCAGATTATAATAAATGACACTTCAGTTAGTAGTATAAACTAAGCAGCCAAATGCAACTCTAAGCAACTGAATTTTTAGCCTTGATTAAAGGAACTCAGAGTTCTGACATTTTTTTTTTATGCAGATTTCTGGAAGTTTGTTCCAAATTAGTGGAGCATAAAAACTGAATGCTGCTTTTCCGTGTTTGGTTCTGTTTCATTCAGTGTAATAACTTTAAAACTTCTTGATGTTCTCCATTTTCCTAGTTTTAGTGAGAGTGTGAGCAGTTCTGTGGATCAGCTGCAGCTTGTCTGATTTTTGATGTGTGAAGACACTGTAGCTGTAAGCAATTTATTAAAGACAAACATACATAAATTTCTCAAGATCTTATTGAGACATTATTCTTTTAATCCTAGAAGTTTTCTCCAGCTGAGGTTGACTTTGTATATGGGTCAATGAAAGTTCAGGACTGAGTCCATCACAACATCTAAATTTGGAGCTGATTTGTAGTTTCTAGCTGTAATACCCGAAGATCTGTGCACTCTCTTGATATTGTTGTGTAATAATACAATTTCTTTTAAGAAATTAAACGTTGGACAAACAGGGGAAATCTGTAAGGAGGTAAATGCATTTTTCCCCACACCATCTAAAGAGTGAGTGTAGTTGATTTTACAGAAACGTAGACAGTCAAATCAAAGTCTAGAACTTTCTAGAGCCAGTTGGGGTAACAATTCAAACAAGGTCTGGACACAACTAAAAATGATTAACAGTGTAGTAAACCTTTACAATTACAATCCCCAAAATGCGATTACTTTGAACCTTCGTGTCGATGTCTATTTCTCATGACAAGCAGAATCAACTATTTTCGCAAGCAAACGACTAAAATGTTAGCTAAACATAAACATTTGGAAATCTCATCAGCAGCCACAACTGTTCAGAAGTTTGACAATGCAATTTCCTTAATTTCTCCAAATGTCAGAACTAAGGTTATTAGCCAAACACCGTTAGTTAGCAAACTCAATAAGTAGCTGAGACAAACCTGATATCTCAATTTATTTACAACGTTTCTCTGTTTTATCACCCAATTTAGCGCATTTGTGCGTTTTCCACGTTTAATTACTCCATTATAAACAAACAAGATTCTAATTTTCTCGATAACTCGGGAGTTAAAATTCAATTAATAGATGCTAGTATGTTAGCATTACGCAAGCTGTGTCAACTACATATTTCACATCAGACATAGATGTGCTAGGCAGCAACTCTTTAGCTCACGGCTAAGCTAAAGTATTAGCTAGCATCGCTAATGTCGACAGTTGACATCTCGTACCGACCGTGCTGTGCAGATAAATGGTCAAATGATGTTAAAACGACAAGACGACATACCAATGGCAAAGTTTAGCTGGTACAAGGAAATGACAACAACATACATATTTACCTTTCAAAACGTGAGCCCTGTCCCCAAGCTCAGATGGCAAGCACTTTCTTCCTATCTCCTCCCAACACGGGGATGCCAAACAACGTCACAGATCATAGCCATTTGTGATGAATTATGGGAAACTACATATATAACTCGATCCTAAAATAATTTTCAAAGAGCAAAATAAAAAGTTATATCCTTCCCACACAGTATATGCCACAGAAATTAACTTTCACTATTAATTTGGCAAAATATAAAATGTTATTTTATGTACCTGCAACAAAACCCTGCATATTCAGTGTAGATTTTATTGAATCAAATCATTTTTACATATCAAAGACAAAAATACTTTATTAATCGTAGGACATGAAATGTAACTTAATGTTCTCCAGTGAGATGTAGATGCTGATGGCTGTGGACAGTGGGCATCTCCTGTAGCAGTCCGTATTACAGCAGCTCCAGTGAAGACTGAAGAGAGTTTCTGGGTTTTTTCATTACATTTTTTTGACCTATAAATTATACTATGTCTATAACTCTGTAATTTATGCATATTCCCATTTATTAACTTAAATTTTTACAAAAGTGCATTCATTTTTACTATTTATCTACAACATAATCACCGTTTTTCCTTGCATGCCAAATGCTTATAGCCCCACTGTGTTGTCAGCTAAGTACCCAGTTATTGGGTAGTTTGTGGTATTTAAAATTCTTTTCATTGGATGTGAAATTATGTTGCTATGTTGTTAAAAATGAGGGGCTAGTTTGTTAACAGTAATGTAAAGCTGAAAATGAATATTTCTGGGGGGGTTTAAGTTGAGTATAATGTACTTATTTTCTAAAAGGATAAATAAAATGCAGTGTAAAGAAAAAAGTAAAAGCAGACCATACATTTTTAAACCGTTTTATATACAAAGACATTAAAATACAAGCTTTTCTTTAAATAAAATAAACATTTAAAACTTTTAGGCTTCTACAGATCTACAATAATCAGTGATAATTGGATCACAAAACATACTGGAATTACAATCATAATTTCTTTAATGTAAATACACTACATTGCTGTACATAAATGTGGTAAAATAAATTTCTACAGTTAGTTTCAAATACTGTACTTCTTTTAGTGTTCCACTTCAGCAAAATAGACATTTTGTGTCCAAGAGGAATGTTAGGTTAGGAAATGCTGAAAGAACTCTTGTGTTTTCCTTTTTTCTGCAAAATCCTGCTTCTTAGGTGACCTCAGGAGCAAGGAGGCAAAAATAGAGGCTGTGAACAAAGAGAATTCATTATTTATCGCACACAGAAGAATGATTCCTGTTAAACATAAAAAGAACAAAAATAATTGTATTTATTTTCTTACCCAAAATGGCAACTTCTAATCGATTGTTTGCAGAATTCTTTAAGAGCTCACGGAGAAAGGCTGCTAAATAGTTGAACACATTTTTATGGAACTGAGGTAGCATGGAAATAACCTGAACAACAAGGAAAAGGAAGTTAGTGTCAACAAAACATTTAGGTTTTTATCAGAAACATAAGAAAAAAAAAGATTGCTGTGATGTTTTTCCTTACTTTCTCACACTGGCCTGCACTGGAGCTGCATTCAAGGCACTGCTGGTAAAAAGAAAAGGGAATCACAGGCTCTGGGAGGGCATCTAAGAAGAGAAGAAGGGCTTCTGCCACTGAATGGTTACTACCCGCTGCAGGTTGACAATGTCAAGGAAAAATATTTTGTGTGAAATATATCAAAGGCTAACTAATTTTGTATCACAGCAACAACTCTGTGGTGTAGGGTAACTGTAATTTAAAAAAAACTAAGGAAATGTGATGAAAGAGAGCTTCATGCACTCTCAGTTGTTTCAAAGAGGTTTTTTTCACACTGAAATAAATGTAATTTAAATTCAACACTGATATGAAGTATTTACATTTGTAAATCTTTAGGAACAGTAACAAAAATATCCAAAGACCATAACAAAGCTTTTAAAAAATAATTCAGTGTTTCACATCTTTTTTAACTCATCAATCTTTTTTGAAAGGATACGAAGAGAATCCGGCATCCCTGAATCAAGACAATCTCTTATTTCAGCAAATTCAGTCCGAAGTCCAGGTTGCTGAAATAAGTCTTCCTGTAAATGGAAAGACTACATTTGGTTTCCCTTAGGACCACATACATAAATGATTTATTGTGTCTGACCTAAGCAAAAAAAGGTTTTAAATGAAGGCTTAAAAATGAAATATAGATGCAACTCCTTACTTAAATCTACTCCGACTTCCTACAAGCTGCAGGGCATAATTACTTAATCATATTAGCCTCTATGTAGCCTCAGGAGAAATCTAAAACATAAACCTTTATTTTAATTTAAATTAAGGAAGGCCATCTAATTTTACAATTACATAGTTTAAGATATACACTGTTATCTAATGAAATAATTTCAAACTAAACCCAATAATAAGCAAGAATAATAAAACCAAAAACAAGTAAAATCCACTCCAATATGGGTCAATGGGAAATCATCTCTATACAAGCGATTTATTTTTTACCCAATGAATAGATGTTTTACAACTTTAATAGAAAAAACAAAGATTATTTTTTATTTTTATGTAAGGAAATTTTAAATGTGCAAAAACCTTCTATATTATGCAACTCAGGAGCAATGGGGAAAGCATGAACTTTATTCCCTGAATCCTAACCTTTGCAGATTTCTGCAGCTTGGATACACAGATGGCAAATCTAACAGCAAACTTTATAAATCCAAATCTTTTCTCACCTGATTGACAGCATTGCGAAATAAGTGATCCACCATCATCCAGAGTTCTTTAGGAATGTCAAGAGGCTTTTCATCTGTTGCTGTATCATCGCTTGAAGACTTTTCCGCCTGATGTTCAGAAGAAAAAGACACGTTTGTTCAAAACTTTAAAAAAGAGAAGGCAAGAAATTAAAGAAGATACTTCAAAAGTTGCTGACCAGCTCAAGAAGGGTCTCTTTCGGCATGTCTTGGATGGGTTCTTTCATGTGACACAGTGAATAGATCGAAGTACCGTAGCAGCTTGGCAAATAGTTCCCTGTTACGGAGATGAAGTAGTCCTTGCCTCGCTCCAAATGAAGTACCAGAATATCTTCAATCTCCTGCTTGCCGCAGTTTAGATCTGGCGCAGTTGAGCGGTTTACAAAGACCTCCAGGTCAATGTCCATAGAAGCACCTAGAAAATAAGAGATGTACATACAACATTTGGAGATTTCTGGCAGCAGCCATGATAAAACATTTAAGGCTCCAAGTAAAGTTTCAATGTTCAGGATTCTCACCTTGTGCAATGAAGCCTTTGGATGGGTTGGCAGTGAGCCAGGGCTTGGAGTACGTGGATTCATTCGGCTTCTGGATGAATTCAAACTGACATGGGACCTGCCCATCATTGAAAAGGTTCAGGGTCTCAGCCTGGTTTTGCATGAACTTCACATCGTTGAAGTGGAACTGAAGGAAAACATATTCAGAGTCAAAATATAACATTATTCTATGTTGTTTACACAAAGTGTGTTAAAACAAACAGGCTATTTAATTCTGAAAATGTATACAAATAAACCGATTTCTATTGAACTACAAATTACAGGATAGGAAATTTTACCTCTCGCTTGGACAAGCTTAAAGATGGAATACATTCATTCTCCATTTTGTCTATATTGCGCACAATCTCTTCAAAGGTCTTCTTATACGCTTCAGGATCTACTCTCTTGATCTGATGAAGGGAAGGGAGTCAGAGAAGAGGTTAAAAAATTATTATGTGTGGGATAGTAGCATTAAAGGGCAGCCTTAGTTTAAAGAAATATTAAGGATTAAAGAAAATAATAAGCAATCCAAGCAATTCAGTACTTTTGACACTTTTATTACATGACTCTCCCTAAAATGTAATTTCAATACCTGCATTTGTGCTTCATAGGATTTATGAACTGCTGCCTCTTAATCTTAACTCTCTTTGGCACTTTTCAGCTGAGTCATTTCTTTTTTTAATATATCAATTTCTCATCTTCAGAAAGAAACTGAATTTAAACATAAGAGTTTGAAGGACAAGGCAAAATCTTAAAGTAATTTTACATATCTAACATGCTTGTCAAATATTGAGGTTAGTGCACCTTGACCAAACCAAAGACAAAGAATTAAACATAAAATTTGTTAGAAGACTGAAGCATTTACCCCGATGACGAGCAAAGAGCTGACAGGTTTGTGGTCACTGGTCCTTACATCCATATGGCTCTTGTAATGCTCCTGCTGAATGTTCTTCCCTTTCCACAAGATACGATCACACCATGCAGGGATGCGGCATTTTTCACTGAAATCAGAGGAATAAAATGGACAATATTTGCAAATATTCTTACACACAGAAAACAGGAATTCTATTTTACAATTTATTATTGTTAAATAAGCACTGATTTAAAAAGCCTCTAAAGACAAAAAAAAAAATCAAAGAATCTAATGAAATGTAGGTGAGACATGTTTCCAGGATAAATTTAATAGTTTGTGTTCTACTAATCTCTCTACAAGTTTTCAATCTTTTATTACAAACACTAAACTATTGATAATATAGATTCATAAAGAAAAAAAGCAGGTAGAAATACCTTGTATCCCATTTATCGGAGCCGGTGTCATATTTGTAGGTGGGCTGGAAATCAATTTCTCCTTCCTCAAAGCCGACAAACACAGCCTCCAGATCGATCTGCCTCTTGAGCTGAGGGTCACATGAAGCAAATAAATATCTCCACTCATAAACACAAATGATAAGTCAGGAACATAAAGGTAGTAGATTGTCAGTAATTACCTGATCATAAGCGTGAAGCGTCTCAAAATCATTCTTGGTTATTAGATCTTTCACACTGTCAACGTCCAAGTCACTGATTCTGTAGTTGAGGTCCCCAATCCACAAAACAACACTGATCCAAGAAGCACAGACGTATTTATAACATGATTGTACATCAAACTATCATTCCATATTCATGATAAACCTGTTTGATGCACCAACATCCTAATTCTAACAATGTAGAATCATTAAGGAAGTACACACTTGTGCTTCAAGATGGTGAGTGGAGGCTGTGTAGGATCCAGCTGCCGAAACTGGAGACGACTGCAAATGTCCTTGAAGTCCTGATTACGTCTTTCGTACTCTTCAACATGCGCAGCGAGGTGAGAGTTGACTACGCAGATGTCAGAGTTGTGGAAGCGAAAACGAATCGCAACAGCCCCTTTGTTTCCCTGTGAAGAATAAAAGATTAATACAAGGAAAGAAAATTTGGCAGTCTAAAATAAAATGAAAAAATCTTTTTGATGAGAACGATCTGAACTACTGCTTCATTTAACATGTTAACTACATTATTTGTAGTGATTAGAAGACAAGTGTTTGGCTGCATTTCCTCATTCTTCAGTTTGGTCACACTTAGTTTGATGACATCACATGAAATTGCTTTCAACAGGAAATTTAGTTCCTTAACTTGTCAAACCATCTAGCAAACATTTTACATCTAAAAACACAACACAATTGACCATAACAGCATATTTTTGTTGTCATTATGTTTTGAAGTCTCTTACAACTTCACGTCCAATACATAGATTGCAGTATATAGATTTAACATCTGATAATGAAATGATCATTCTGATACTTACATGTAATTATAAGTATTGTCAAAATAAAAACAACTTCAAAGACTGCCGCAGTACAAACATCAGTGCTTATGTAGTTTGTAGCTTACGTAACAATTGCGTCAGGAATGAGTTCTAGATCAGTACCAATAAAGGCAGATATTTAAATTTAGATTAAGTGATTGGATTGTAACCCTTGCATATTCTTGCCCCTCGTGAATAAGGGACACGAATTAACAACAACAATAATCTAGAGGTAGTGCACTCCAAATGAGTGAGAGAAGACTAATTTAACAGATTAGGTTGTTTTTTTTACCTGCACTAACAAGTACTATTTTAAAGTCCTGTTTTTCTGAGCAGAGCATTGCAGAAGCCATCCTTACCATCCTTCCCATTATGCCTGTGCCCACAGTCTCTGCCTCCACATCAGAGATGAATTCTGCATGCTCCTTCTTCACATAGAAGATCAGCATGATGCCCACCAAACGGATCAGCTTCACCTGAAGCAACAAACCATAAATTCGCAAATACAAATAATATGAATACTTACTTAACTCTGTTTATAACTGAAACAAAATACAAAAGCATTAAGCTTTAAGCCATTTAGTGTCTGTTTGAAGAAAACTTTAAGCAGACATGCACAAAAGTGCACAAAAAGAAGCACAGAAACTCCCTATTGAGTCCAGCATAAATCAAAAATATGTTTATTTTATAGCTGAATTTAACTGTCAGAAGTAGATCAGCCAAGTGTGCAGGGAGAAATGGCACCTCATTATAATGTCTCTTCAGCTCTGATGCATAAACTAGTGGTGCAAATAAATGAGGAAGTAACAAGACAGAGTCAGCACTCTGAGAAAGGGGAAATGAGGAAATAATAACTAAAATGAACTAAAACTTATATGTGGGCTGACTTGGCGAATAAAACCAAAAAGGATAGATGCTGAAAAACTGGCTGCAACATGTAAACAGAGCTAAAACCTTCTGAATTCATGATGATATAAAAACCAGCTCTGTAAATAAAAACCTACTTACCAAGGCATAATTAGCTTCTTCGTGCAAAGCCTCAAACACGGCCTTCATCCACTCTAACTCCTTGGGGGTGTCACTAAAGAAGAAAGCCTCTTTGCTGAGATCTAGCTCCTGAAAACTACAAAAAAAGAGCAAAAAAAGTTTCAAAGCTGCTTGTGTTCAGCAAACTTTTTCACTCCTTCACAGCAAAGCAGTAAATAGAAACGTAGGCAGGATCAGCGAGCATGCATGGCTGAAATCTGTGGGTGGGAATATGGTTTACTTAAACAGGTTCAATAGTTGCAAGCATCTGTCAGAGGATGGAGCAGGCAACGTCGGTTTTTGTAACGGGATTAAGCACAGCTTAATGAATATGAGTTACCCCAAGCAGTAAATGTCAGGAGGATCGGGAGTGCAGCTCAGCCACGGACGGAGGCTCTCCTTTGGTGTCTGTCCATTCACATTGTATGTGCCAAGAAAGAATCTGTAAGGGAAAAAAATAATAAAATCATAACTTAATCTGATCAATCTGACTGGGAATTTTTACGTCTACGGGAAAATCTAATGGCTTTTCTGAGCCTGATTTCCAGATGAGGAAGCTAAAATTGTGAAACAAAATTCATTACATATTAACCAGAGCATATTATGTTTCAATGCAATGCAGTGGTTCATGATGAAAAACTTTGAAATTCTTTCTAACTAACTATAGGATGCAAAAGAGAAACTGTCATAACATTTTGTTTTTAAAGAGTTGCCATTTCTAAATTTCCAAAATGTTCCTACATCACATTTCTGTGGCTTAATTAAAACCCCTTTATTTAGAGCTGAGAGAAATAAAAGTGTCTGCATAAGTTCTCTAAACTGTATGGATCAGAAAACTGCAGCACTGCCTGTCAGCTGGCTGAAAGGAGACTCCCATCTATGCTTTTTCATCACAAGAAAGACAAATTCAACAGTTTGAAAATATTTTCAAACTGAGAAAAATATAACAGAACCAAAAAGGTTAGACACAAATTGGGCAATTTAAAAAAAAGAGGGGGAAAAAGAATAAAAATATATATATTATATATGACATTGATTTAACTGTTGTACTAAATGTCATGCTATTTTAGCAGGAGTAAGGATTCTTGCTGAGTTTTCATATTGTCGCAGCTTCATTTTGGCCAATCCCAACATGACTATCAACATTATAGCATCCCATAAAAGCTGATATCAGTGGACTATCAATAAAAAGAGCAAGGGTTTGTGCAATCCAATCACAACATGGCTAATTGTACATGCAAACAGCAGTATTTTAATTTTCTCAAAACTTCTAAGACACCAAACTGAAAACGTAATTATTAAACCTAGAAGGAAAACAGAAACCTTCAAAGTGGAAGTCTGGTTACAAAACAACATAGAGGACACCAACAATGTCTGCTGACATCCCTATTGGAGTTACACTGAACACTGAAGGACACCTTGATTGTGACACACACAGTAGCAGGGCCTTTCCATTTAGATCACTGAGATTTGCTCTTCAGGTCCAGTGTTAAGATAAGTTTCCTTCCACTCAACAACCCAGATTGACCTTCAGAGGTAATTTCCGCATGCAGCTGCACAGGATGGAAAAAGAAACCCTGTTGCACTTGTATGGCTAGAAATTCTCTCTTGCTGGTTGAATGATAAAACATCCCTAAAGTATCAAAATATCCTACAACAGTCTACAATGCAGCAGATCACTTGTGTCTAAAATAATAGTTAGACAGGTCTACCACTAGGTGGCAGTAGGGTAGTTGTACAAATCAATGTGCCCAGTGTAAAAAAAAAAAAAAAAAAAAAAAAAAAATCTTCTGTTACCTAAAACGCATAGAAAAACTAACTCAATTAAATGTAACTCATAATGAGTTGGTGCTGCATAAATAAAGCCTTGCTCATTTTTGGTAAATAGCAATTCAAACCCACAAAGCCTCGGTCCTTTTTTATAGCTTCTAAATATTGAAATCCCACACACCATACTGTTAGAAACAAAGTAAAAATGGAGATACAAAAGACTTAGAATGTGAAAACTGCAATCAGCTACATATTTAGCTTTCTTAATATTAAAATTCAAAATCCTTTCACCTGAAAAAGCCATCAAACAAATGCAGGATGTGACTGAAACGAGGACCATACCTGAAATTCTCCAGATAAGTGTACGAGTCCTCACTTTTCAGCAGCTCACATCTGATGAGATTGTCGCGCAGGCCGAACTGCGGCATGGCCAGAATCTGAGCTTTGTTGGCAGTGGTGTGGCTGGAGGAGCGCACCAGATCATCCCGCTCCTCTCGAGTAGAAATGCTCTGGCTGCACCACACAAGTTAAAAAAAGGACTGTTAAGGGCAACAGGGTAGATGTGTTTTCACAAACAGATGAATGGCTAGTCTGACCAGAAAAGCCCCTGGTCAGGCTTCAACAGGAACAACTTTTTTTCTAATAAAGACATTCTATTTTACATAAAAAAACAGATAATTAATAAGTACCATTTTATTGCACTATATATATGTGTGTGTGTGTGTGGGGGGGGGGGGGGCAGTAATTAATGCTGATGAGAAAAAAAGAAACACATTACTTTAGAACTGTGTGATTTTCCAGGAATTTATTGTAACCAAACACTACCTTCACAAGGCAGTGTTTCCGTAGTGTAAGCAGTACCGTTGAACACCTTGTTAGATCACATTAACTGACAAGCAGTAAAATTATTAAAACCTAAGAGCTAAAGTATAAACTTGCACTCACATTTGCATTAAAAAAAAGCTGCAAACTTGAACTGCTGATAAAAAGAGTGCTATTGTCATGGCTGGCCCTTTGATCCATTTTGTGCAGCACTGGCTTTTAATAACAGGGCAGTGGCACACCTGTGCAGCTGTACAGAAAAGGTTGCTCTAATTTAAGACATACAACAAAGCTTTTTTGGTTTCTTTCTCATATTTTGTTTTATTTTTTTCAAACAAACAGAAACAGAACATGTAGGTTTCAAGTTGATTTATTTCAGTAATTCAATCCAAAAAGGGGATTGAATGGTTATATTGCACCGTTAATTTAGTTGATTAAGGCTTACTGCTAATCAAAACCAACAATTTTGTTTTTCACAAAGTTTTAACACAACAGAAGGCCCACAAGGGCAAGATTTGAGTAAAAAAACTTTTTGTACGCAGATGCTAGCTTACTGAAAAGTATGCCCATATATGTATGCATTCTGTGTACGGTGAATTGGTACACGTTTCACTTTGCAGTACTCCAATTTATTAAAATATACCTAATAAAGGTTACATTCAGTGCAGAAGGGATTTTCTTTTTTCAAACTTCAACCACCACTTTCTAAGAAACTCATAAAAATAAAAACAATAATTGAAAACCCAACTTACTTATCTTGGCTGGAGTTCCCTTTGGACTTTTGTGAGATACTGTTAGAACTTTTCACCTTTTCTAACGATCCCTTTTTGTCCGACACTTTCTCTGAGAGTAAAGAAGACAAAACAGAAAAATATTAAATGTAATGCAGCATTATAGCATGTTGTAGAACAATGCAGTAAACAACTGCCACATTAAAAACTAGATTTACAACCTATTCACACTATTCACATGCTGCTTGTTAGTACTGGGAAGAATGCGTTTCAGCTGCAAGATGTTTTTCACCCTCGGTCTACATTTTAGCTTATTAACTAAAACTAAGCTCAGGATGATCTGATATATATTCATGGAACAAATAAACTTAATCTCTATATTGTAAAGACAGGGCTTAGCTGAGGGCTTCAGATGCCTGTGGCCATCTTTTGCAGTCAGTTACAGTTACTGCATTCTAAGTAGGTGGATTTAATGACCGAGTGTGAACTACGAGACAGCATGGGCCCTGTCCTGCTGCTTGGCAGCCAGCTCCCCTGAGAGAGAAAGCCAAGCACTTTGAGGAGGAAATTAAACTTTAAGACAAAACCAGGATACATTAGGAATGCATTTGACTAACAACATAGCATAAAAATCTGAAGGACAACATTAAATATGACTTTGAGGTGGACAATGAAACCATATCAAGTTGTGTCAAATAGGAATAATCTATAGTGAGGATGTAATGGCATGACATACCTGAGCAACTATAATACGGTACTTTTAAGTAAATAAATAACAATGAATATAGTTTTAGTCTCACTAAACCATATCTGATATGTATAACCTCCTAATCTACTCCCATCTTAAGCCTACAATTTTTAGGAAGTTATTAAATTATAATCATATATTGGAGGCATCCAATTTTTTATTAGCTACAACTGCACATGTGTGATCAAACTAAATGTAAAAATCAGAAATGTTACTACTAAAGCTGGGATTGCATTTTTACATCTTCATTAAGAAAATGTGCTTATTGCATTAGTTTTATTAGGGAAATGAGTGGTGACATATGACCCAGACTTCTCAAGAATTTCAGCATGTTCCATATGGTCAAGTGACTTCTAAAACTTTCAAAAAGAAACCACAAGAACCATGAAAATCTGAAACAATGCAAGGTGGTACAAAAAGAGTAATTTTTAATGAATTCCAGAAGAGATCCTTCAACGTTTATTCATAAATCTTTATTAACAGCCAACAATGCTAGTTGGGTCGCCAAAATACCAAATGATATTAGATTCAAAACTAGCATTTTCTATGATACTTTTACTAAGGTAAAGTCATTTTACCATCAGAAGTGAATGAGTGATTCAAGTTTTCTAGGCTGTACAGAGCTGACAAACTGCTGCCTCACCTATTGCTACTCACTGCTGGTCAGCAGGCTAAAACTATGCCACTACAGTTTTCCTTCACTTGCCTGAAAAACAAATGCAACTGTGCAAATATATTCCTGGTCATAAAGATATGGAACTCACTGTGTTAAAAATGGAGGATCACAACTCACTCCTATTAAGATAACATGGTTAATAAATTGCAGTGGGCAACCATTAGCAATATATTTGAATATGGACTGCAGGACCTACCTGAAAAGATACCATTCTACTTAATTAGCTATTAAGTTGCATATTGGAAAAAGAAAGTCAAAGATAGGATAAAATGTGCCACAAAGGTTAAGCCCTTGAAACCAAGATTAAATGTACCAAAATCAAAAAATTAAATGTTCTTCACAGTGTCTGTAAGGAATGTTTGATTTTTCATTAAAATTGACCCTCCTCTTATAAACACAAACAATTAAATAAACCATTCTGTGCTTTTGCTAAAATAGTTTATTTCACAAAAATTGTTTTTAAGCAGTAGTACCGTAGTTAAATGCAATACTTTTTCTCATTCATCTATTTAAAGAATAATATTGAGTATAATAAGATGCTATTAGCTTGTTATTTGGCTGAGACATCTGCTCAGGAAGACAGTCGGCAGTGGCTGGCTTATCAGATATGTTGTTCGAACAGTATGTCTTTCGCAACAGCAAAACGAATCTTATCTGCAAGTGAGGAAGACATGCAGCTTTCTTAATTCAGTTAGCTCACGGGCAGAGCACAGCAAATAAAAACTGAGGGGCAACGATGTATTTCCAGTATTCACCGAACTCATGAAAAGTGCAATATTTCCTGCACTTTTTAAGGTCTCTGAATAAACGAACTTTTGAGGTATTAACTTTTTAAAATCTGGCTATTAATGACATTTAGATTACAAATTATTGGTACTTAAAAGACAAATAACCTTATGTGACTCCAAAGGTATTGCAACAGCAACTGTGATAAAAGAATTCATGCATCTGTATTGACATGCAGTATGTTGGTCATTAGTTGGATAAAAGCAATGGTAAGCAAATAAAAACAACTAAACTGCTTGTGAATTATGCTACACCTGTTATTAAAACAACCTGCAAAATGTATTCAATCAGTAGTTAGTTATCAAAAGTAATCTATTAAATCCAACATATTTCTGAATTAGGTTTGTAACAATAATTCACATTATGCGTATTAGTAGCTCTTAGGTTACAATAATTTTTTTAGATGTTTTAGCGTTTCTAGGAAGAACTTACACTTCCAGATATGGAGATAAGACACTGAACACGTTGATGTGCCTTTATCAGCGGGTCAATCTTTACTCAGCATAAATGTCAGCTCGTTTTATCAGCCTTCACTCTCTTCCGTATTAAAACATTAAGTTCATTTTGAACACAAAGTTCAAAATTACATAACTTCCCCATCATCCCTTGCTGCATCACCAACGAGAATTCACCTAAACATGAGTTAAGCAAGGTTTTTTATGCAATATATTTTCAGCTTCAGGTATGACTGACATGTTTAACACTAAAGCCAGGGGACAGGCTGGAAGCTTAACTATTATTTTTAAAGGAAAAGGCACTCTGATCTCAACAAAGTTTTGGCTTTAAATTAAAAGGCAGAGAAAGAAAAAGCCAAAAGAGTAGACAACATTGAAAAGACAGAAAATGTAACAGGCTGTCAGGAATTCAAATGTGTGAAAGGATACGAAACATTACACTAAAACACGTTGAGCAACATCAGCCACAACAGGTATCTATCGACATCGACATCATTTAAATACTGCTGCTAGCGTTAGCCGCGACGTTTTAATATCCACGTTTTCAAGTCAACAAAAGTGGACAAGTTGTTAACATTAGCGTTACTAAAGGGACGTAAAATAAGCGATACATTTCCGCATAATGAAAACTGTAACTAATGTAAATATTTAGCAACAGTAATTTCGTTCGAATTACTGTTTGCTAGCATTAGCTAGAAAAAGTTAGCCAATCTCAGCTCCCTGACAGCTCCTTCTGTGTTTTCTCTCGCCTCCTCAGAATCAACAATCAACGCTTTGGGAATGATTTTCATACCAGAGTCTCTCGTCATCCCAGACATGTCCTTGTGCCGCTCCCACGCATTCTGTGCAGAGGATCAATGTACATTGTTTTTCAGACCTGCCCATTCTAACGTTGTAGGAGGAGGAGGGGTTTTTGTATTTCCTTGGTGCAGTGAAAAGACAAACACGCAGAACAAGCTTCAAAAATGTAACTGGGAAATACTTCATGCCCTAAGTGTTTGGTTGGGAATTCAACGCTCAAAAAAAGTTTGTTTGTTTGTTTGTTTTGTACCAACACCAAGTAGCAAACATGGTCAAAAATGTTTCACTCAGCTTGCAGAGATCAGTGTGTGTTAGTGTTTGTGCATTTGACTTTGTTTTGCATGCGTGTCTAAAGGAGCACACAAAACACAGATGTAACGTAGGCTATATTCTGCAAGAAATTAAACATTGTACACAAATAAAAAGCAACTCACAAAATTGTGTGCTTATATTAAGAATAACAAGTACATTTTGTCTTAGGGTAGCAATACTGCCCTAAGATACTGAGACGATTTAAGATTGCCGTTTTTCCAATACTGTCTTCTGCATTTGATGTAATGAAAGGCTATTTTTTTCTATTCATGGATGGTTGCTGTTCAGTACCAGTGGCCCAATGTATATTTTCAATCCTATATTGGTGTGTGCAATATTCATACTGCAAAGAATTTTGAGATACAATAATCAGACTCCTATGAACTACTTACATATTTACATAACAAAGGGTTTTCCTAACCTCACTAAGTAAATGTACTCAAATCAAATGAGATTTTTTCCCCCTATTTTTCTCAGTGAGCAATTATGCTACAGCATTAAAAGATTAATTTCTTTTCAAACATTTTGTATGTCTTTACCAGGTGTGCTACCAAATTTGCCTGCCTCAGTAATTGTCCTGTTATTCATGGTGTTGTTTCACCAGTGATGAGGTACTGTAATATACCCTATGAAGGATGACAGTTTCGTCCAAAGAAAGTGGTGTTTTAGATATCACTATGATGCAATCCTCCAAAGCATAAAATTGTTGGCCAAAGACACAGAAACAAGTGTCTGCTTCATCCCTCTCTGCTCTGACACTGTCAGGAGTTCAATAGGTTTCACAGACCCCAGCTTTTTATAAACAAAACAGAGATGACAAACCGATTTTCTGGTGCTGGTTATTTTTAGTGGATAACACCTCCACCGGTGCAATGACTTGCTTCATTGCTTCCTGTCTTTTGATAGATTTCTTGTACTTCTTGATCCACTCAAACTTGGGTACTTGTGTGGGCAACCTGCACACATCTAATGGACGAACGGACAGTGACAGAAAGAATAACAGATTAAGAGAAAACAATGTGATATCTTTCACGGCAAAGCATTAACTGCTCTACTTTGAGTACGACAACAAAGGGGACATTCATGATATAGTGCCAGTTAGGACTTGTTAATGTGATGGTTCCACTGTGAAAATAGTAAGCTTGTGGTGAATGTGACCATCCTTAGCAACAGAGACCTCCATTTAATTAAAGGCTCATCTAATTTCTGTCATTGTTCAGACATGATGACGTATATTTTTACAATACATCTGTGCTACTTTTCTAATAAACATATTATAGAATTTGATTACAATTTGCTCCTTAAAATGTTCAAAAGCTTTGGAAGATTTTGTCAAATGCTGGCTGTTGTAAATAGATCACAAACTGTTCACCCTACCACTCCATGCCTTGTTGACTTCACAAAGAAAGAGACGAGAGTGGGACCCAAACGGAAGCCTGAGCTCTAATTCTTCATTCTTGTAGCTCATTCTCACTCTGGTGTCTGCACCTACAATAAGATAAAAAGTGTTGCAGGGGAAAGACATTGCAAGATTAATTTTCTGTGTGGTAGATCAGTTATGCATGACATGATGTCTGAGACGTCATATAAACGAGGGCAACTTACCCACAACCACAAGCTGTTCTGGGGAAGAAACTATAGAGAAAGTAGCATAAGAAAAATGTCAATGTGCTGCATAATGTACTTTATTTGCTTTTTAGTTTAGAGGCAATACAAATTTTATTAAAAAGTGCTAGCAAATACAGGTCTTGCAAAAGTATCCATACCTGTTGAACCCACTGATTGCAAGACAAGCTCCTACCACCATTCTCCCATGGTTTTCAAAGTTTTTGGTACAAAAACATCTGAAAAGTGTGATGTGCATTTTACTCAGCCCCTTTTACGCTCATATTTCCAATAAAATCCAGTGAAACCATCTTTGTAAACCTAATTTGTAAATAGTCTATCTACATGTAATGTATTATAGGAGGTTAGTTAGAGGAACATAGTGATTAAACAGCATCAGACACACACCCAATAGACCAGAGATGAAGCTGTGAATAAATCTAAAGGAAGGTTGTGTTATAAAACGATATCACATGCTTCCACAACTTCACTTAGTGCTGTTAAAGCCACTGTTTGGCAAAAAGAGCAATAATCAAGAGCAATGGCCAATATGCTTATGCAGGAGCTGAAAAGATCCAGTTAATATTGGACATTCTGTTGATGGTCACAGAAAAACTATTAGTTGAGCACTCCCCAAATATAACCTTTACGAAAAGATGTCAATAATAAATCAACTATAGAAAGAAAATAAGTCCAGCTTAACATTTGCCACAAGCAATGTATGGGACACAGCAAACAGGTGGAATAACCAGTCTGACACCAAGTCTGAAACATTTTTGCATTACATGCAAACTCATTTGTGGAGCGAAACTAACAACACACATCAGCTTGAACTTAACAACCCAACAGTGACACCTGGTGGCAACATCATGATGTGAGGATGCTTTGGTTGACAGGGTAAAAGTCAAAGGGAAGATTGACAGAGCTAAACAGAATACTTTTGCAAGACACTGTATATTTAATGTCAGAAGAAAATTACCTTCAACAATAGCAAAGTCAAGGGTGATGGGTATAATGTCTTCAAGTGACACATCATCAGCTGTAATGGCCATTCTCCGATGTGTATAAATAAAGATTCTGCAAATAATTTTACAGAATTGCAGCAAGTATTATACAAATACCAATGATAGAGTCAGTTTTACTTAAGTTAGTGATTTAGAAGGAAATACAGATTTAAAGACCAAAAGGCAGGATAAGGTTTTTGTTGCACAAATATAACAAACAACATTAAGGCTAAAAGCCATGTAAAGCATCCTTAATTTGTTTGAACTTACGCATGCTCCTTTGCACACTCTACCAGTCCGAGAAGTCTGCTTTCTGAGCAATCATCAAGCAAGATATCACATTGTGCAGCATGTTAGCAGATTAGTTAAGGAGAGTGTAATTTAAATATATTTAATCGTCTATTCAGCCAAAACAGAAAAGTGTGCAATAAAACATTTGCATAGACATTTCAAGAGCTGTATCCTTAATTCAAATCTATTTTCGGTATGTAAATTACTTCATGTTTACATGCTATCAAATCTCCTTAACCACTCCCAACAAGAAGAAATCACGAGCTGTTGATACAATGTCGCCATCTTCTGGCTGACATGCGCAACTGCAGATCTATGGAAAAGGCTATTTTGGGGAACTAATTACAGACCAAACCCGTTTTTCCTGCTCAAAACTGCGCGAACTGTTCAGGCTGACTCTGGTTTGAAATCACAAACCAAATGACTCAGTTAGTGATAAAACCCGATCAACTTTCACAGCTTAATCTTACAGGCCTCAACCTGGGTTGTATCTCCAGAATCTGTCGGTCCTGTTTGTGAGTTTGAAGCAGGCGGTCCTTATTTTGAATCTTCGATCATTTAGAAACCATGCGCGGCTCAAAGGATACTACAATGCAATTTTCTTCTTTTCCCAAAGTTTCCTGAATTGCAACGGACTGATCCATGGTGAAGAACTGAGACAACTTCGGCAGCACGTTTTTTTTTTTTCTTCAATGTGAATCCGCGGAGGAGTTTCGAGTGACCCAGTTATTCCCCCTCCATGAGGGAATCACCGACCGAATAGGCAACTGAAAGAGACACGGTCCAGCAGCAGCGGTAGCAGCTCAGCGCTGTCCGACATCCTTTTTTCACTCCTTTACGATCCAGATGTTTTCTCCGCTGCTGGTTCAGCCCGAACCCCAGCGCGCGCGCGCACTCACGGTGCCACGCACTCGTCAGGATTAGTCTTGACGTCACATATGGGCTGTCATCGGCACAATCAGAAAGGGCGGAAAGATTTTGGGATTGGTTTGAATTAAGCTTGCAGTCAGTGACCCAAATGGGACTAGAACCTTCAAAGGACGCCCAACTCGAGAAGGGGAGAGCGGAACTTACGAAATGTTCATGATGGAAACTATGATTTCAAAATGTAGGGGAAGGAAATTGAAAAATACCGTAGATGAAACTGTAACCCTCACTCTCAAATACCAAGTGAGACACTAAGTGTCTCAATAAGAAATTTATTTTACAGGAATCTCAATAATAATAATAATAATAATAATAATAATAATAATAATAATAATAATAATAATAATAATAATAATAATAATAATAATAATAAAGTACAATATAAGGTTTTACATTCTGATGATTATGGTATACAGCTAATTAAAACCCTCCAAACACAGAAAACTTACAAGAGGTCATTGCTAAACATATTTGATATTGCTATGCTCAAAAGCACTGAAGAAAAGCTATGAGAAAGAAAAATCATCAAGAGTTTTTAACACTTTATGCATACTGTCTTTTTTGTAATGATGTATTTTACTAAATATGTTCATTAATAATTAGAAATGATTGTATTATCAAGTCAGATACCCAGGGGTTGAATCCAATGGAAATTGTGCGTGTGAATATGTACATGAATGTGGTATAAAGCCCTTTGAGATTCTCTGGACTTGATAAAGTGGTATATAAATACAGGCTGATCACCATTTTACCTCCCAACATAGTACCACCATGTTTGACTGTGAGTGTGATGTTTGTGACTGAGTGTGATGTTATATTGATGTGTTACTTTTATATTAATTCTAAGATGCAAATCCTCACAAAAACTTTTTTATGTGTCCTGTCAGACCACAAAATCTTGTTGATGATCACCTGTTGATGCCATTTTTGCCCCTTGTCATTCATACAGTTGAAACACAAACTTCATCCAAGGCAGCTGAGGGATAAAGCGCTTTAAGTGTGGTTCTGGGTTCTTTTGGGACTTGCTAGATAAATTGTGGATTAGTTCTTGAAGTCATTTTGATAGGCTAGCCATTCCTAGGAAGGTTCTCCACTTTACCATATTTGCTCTTGGCAAATGACTCTCACTCCTGTGCCATGTTGATAATGCAAAACCTACATCCAAACAACTTTGTAATACTTTCAGACTAATAGATGACTTTGTGTATTGTCTGTTGTTAAAGAGCTTTATCTCTTTTTTGCATACTTCAAGATACTGTTTAAACATGATACTGTTTAAACAAGCTCTGTATAAATAATACATTGAGTTTATGTATTCAGGTTTAATCAGTCATATGATAGCTAATAAAATTTTAGCAAATGTTAGTAATTTAATAATGTGAAAAATGTCAAATGATTTAGACTTTTGAGATATATAGATTGCATTTATTTCATTTTAAGCACAATCAAAATTATTCTGTACACACAGCTTAAAGAAATTGACACATTTCTGATTTCAATTAGCATTTACATGTCACCATTTGAAAATAAAATATATTTAATTGGTAATTCCCCATATTACATATAATTAAGTCAAAAATCAGAAAACTATAAGACAAAACTTGCTGCATATTAAATTGCACACTTCAAGAAAGACACATGTAAAAGAATTGCCTTAACAACTTCCTATAACAGCCCAACGTTTGAGTTTCATAAAGTGCAAATAAAGTTAAAGCTGCATTATTCCAAAAATAACTTTTTTTTTTTTTTTAAATCATAAATCATCTGTGCTGTACCTACTTTAGGGTCACTCACTGACCAAAATTTATTTCCCCTTTAAACAGTTGTAGTGTGACAGTGCAAATATATCAATTCCAAATAATGGACAATATACAAATGACAGGCTAAGGGTTATATAACAACTAAAAATCATTACTCATAATTTACTTGAATTTGTCTTTATTATATAATTTATATTCATATATATGAGATTGAAATGTGAGGATTAGGATTAGGCTGATAGCATGTTCCATGTGGTGGATGCTCTCAATTAAGTTCAAAGTCATGCTTAATCAAAAAGGAATGTAAATTGGAAGTACAAAACACAGGACACAAAATCAACATTGAAACTGAGGCTTTTTCATAGTTTTCATATTCATACAGTTACAGATGAACCCCAACAAGATACGCGAGGACAGCAAAAGCATGCTCACTCACTCACAGAAGCAGAGTGATTGCAAACAGGCAAACCAAGGAAGCAATCAACTCAATATGAACATAGGGACCTCTTGTGGCGAAAGACGGGACATTCATTGTGCCGTTCAAAATCAGGCAGGAGGTTGTGGTGGCAGTGCAGCACTCCAGGTTACACGGGGGGTTTGTGGTCCCAGTACAGGCAGCATATCCAGTGCAATTGGTGCATCCTGCTGTCCAAACAACGCCGGAGTTAGAGGTCTCTTTTTTTAACTGAAAAAGACAATATGAAAAAAATAGTATCAAAATAAAAATGTAGGTGCTTGAACTTCAGCAAGTTTTTAACTCTTTAAATGTGAAGCCCAGAGAGTAAAATTGTGCTAAGCAACATAAAGTTAGTCTATTTTCATTTATGTTTCAGAAATAAAAAAGGAAAAAAACAAAGACGCAACCTTTCAATATTCTTGACCTTTTTTGATATATGTCATGTCATATGTCATTTTATGTTGTTTTTTAAATTCTAATGTACCACTGGATACCTTGCAAATCTCTTCACACTTTTTCACACTCCATAAAAGACATGCAAAAAGCCTTGTAAAAAATGCATATTTTATTCCAGTAGCCTCCTCTCATGTTGAAAGATTTAGAAAAAAAATCACCTTTAATGTGATCTAAGAACACTTAATAAATGAATCAAAAATGATTGCTGTTGTTAACAACAACAACAACAACAACAACAACAACAACAACAACAACAACAACAACAACAACAACAACAACAACAACAACAATAATAATAATAATAATAATAATAATAATAATGTAGTAAATAAATGAAAACAATTCTATGTACTTTAAGATCTTCTGTCTGAGAGCATGAACATACTTGCAAAATTTACCCTGTTTTACACAAGAGGAACTGACAAGTTTCTCTTGCCACAACACACAGTGAAATTTAAGTAGGCACAATAACATCTATCAATCCCTCTCTTATTAGAGAAAATATTTTTTAGAATGTGGTAATTATACTTCAAACAGGAAAAAATACTGTAGTTATTTTAGACTTTTATTTAGACTTTTTACTTTACATCTACTGTTGAGTGTTGGGTTTATGTCACGTACACAAATAAAAGAAAAGCTATAAAAAAATCCTTTCACAGATCATACCTGACAGTGTGGGTCTGTAGAAGAACAGGTTTCAAGTTCCTTGAAATTTTTATAACAGTTTTCACCAGTACAGCTGCCCTTGTGACATTTGTTTCCCTGAAGAAAAAAAACACACAACACAGACAACAGGGTGATTATGTCAGAACATTCAAATTCTGATAGTTAATTGAAAGTCTTAAGCTCAAAGCAAATAATAAACTTATAGATATTGAGAAGTAAGGAGAAGAGAAATGCTAAGGTCAGTCACAGATTTTGGCCTTTACTTTGTCTGCTGTTGTTGAGGTTGTTCTTGTTGTTGGCGGAGCGTTTGTTGTCGTGGTTGCAGCTACTAAAATTAGGTAAGAAAAATATACGATATGTAAGTGTGCAAGATCACACACATAAACTAGTACTTTTAAATATACCTGTAAAGAGAAAGACAAGCAAGACAAGATGAAATGTGCAAATGCAATTTCTCTATTTTACCTGTGGTTGTCATCATCATGGGTACAAAAATGTCTTTAATGCATCCAGTGGAATTACAGCAGTTCACAGAACAGTTGGACTGAGAGGGGTTGTTGCAATCTTCCACACAAGAGGCACTGCAGCTCACATTGTACCACATGTCCACTGATTTCAACAGCTGATCCATTGCAAAATTACACAAACATACTTTTGTAAATGTTTATTTTTTTCACAATTCCTCTACACTAATAATCTTATTATTTAGTTGACTTTATTAGCAGAGTATAAAAGAATTATTTACTTCCTTACCTGACATGATTCTCCAGTAGAACAATGAGATTCATTCTGACTGATGTACTTTGAGTAGCAACCAGAGTGATAGCAGGTAAAGGAAGGGCAATTTATCTGTTTTAGACAGATTGAGTGGCACACGATTAAGGTCAATATGGTACAAATAAAAAACATGGTGATATTATATTTTTAATAATAATAAAATTGACTTGCCATTTCCATTGAAGAATTTGATGTGGTGTTTTTATTTTCCTCAGTCATATTACCTAAAATAGAGAAATGGCATCATGTTTGGGAAATTTTAAAGCAGGCATATTGTAATTGTTCACAATCAATATATCCTAAGAATTCACTAAAAACTGTCAGGTTATCCAGACATATTCAACAAGTTCTGAAGAACTGCAAGATACATAATCTTTCTCTAATTTAAGCCTTGGGCTCTCCTTCTGCTTTCCTGGTAATCATATCTCTCCACCTCATCTTAAAGAACTAATGGTTCCATATATTCCCAACAAGATGCTCTCCGCTGAGACTCCAAGCTTGCCTGTGGCTCCAATTTGACTTAACCACATTGCAGATTTGTGGTTGATAACCTTTCTCAGACCTTTGGTGCACCACAACAAGACAACACAAGAGCTTAACAAATATTTTAGAAAAACTGAAAATCCAATATTTATTGTTTTCAATAATTCTATTTGATTGGCTGACTGAATTCCAAGGTGGTTCTGTTTCAAAAAGCATTGAAAATGAAAAGGTTGAAGAAATTTGAAATTGTTTTAAAGGTACCCAATTTATTCTATAATCGGGGTCAGGTTTGAGCCATCTAAGTGTTTTAGATTTTGAAGTCGAGATCAAGTGTAATGTAGATTGTTTTAAAGTGTAGACAGGGAAATGAGAGGCAAATGAAATCTCAGAATCATTTGGGGCTACCAGTTAGCTAGTCTGTTATCTTTTTAGTATTTCTTTTTAATCCTGGCAAAGAACAATCATGATGAAGGGTTTATAAGCTGACACCATCACAAAACTCAAGACCGACATCAGGCTTTCCTCCCAAATTAGAATTTCAAAGTTAATATAGGCCAGCAATGTTAAACTTTATATGTAGAGTTTCATAATAACATCTTGGACTATAACTGCAGCTAGAAAATACATTACAAGACAGAATTTAGTTGCTTCGGGTTCCTTAGCATACTGTGATTGAAAGTTTAAAAGAATAAAACAGAGTATGAGGCAACATGTGCAGGCCTACTTGAAAGCTCAGTGCGCTCCTTTGCCAATTTGATGAAAGGTTCCCAAAGTAGATAACAATTGACATCTTTTAGCAGATGGGTAATTTTCGCACCCCAAAACATACAAAACAACCAAAACTCTAAGAGATCTGAATGGTCGGAGTGAAATAACTAGCACCCATCCAAAGTCTGTTGTAACAGACTGGCCCAAAAGCTGAAATGCCATCCTAGAAAACACAGTGAATGATTAAAGACCTTTTTACAGCTATTGTACTTCCCTGACAACATTTTGAAACACCTTAGTATTACTAAAAACACTAATGTGACTTTGAGTCTATATAGACTCATAGGCTAGTAAAGTGGATTCTCTTAACCCCCAATTTGTCAGTGCATCACTAATTCCTAAAGAATCTAAAGGTTTGATGGGATGCAATCCTTTTTGTAGAAACCAGCTGAAAAACATACATTCTTCACAAAAGAGTTATAGTCAGAATCTTCTCAAATTCTGTTTAACAATTCTTTGCTATCAAAAGAAGGACTACTTGTGTACTTCATAGAGGAATACATATAAGTTGAGAAAGCAAAGTTGGCATTCTGGTTGTCTACCTGCATTTACCCTGACTTACAACACGCGAGGCATTTGAGAGCAGCTAAATACCGTGCCTTCTGAGGTGGCTGAATTTGAATCGGTGCTGGATGATGAGGAACCTCCGGAGGTGCTTGAGGCAGAGTGGGTACTATGTGATGATGGACCTTCAGAGGTGGTTGAAGGAGAGTGGGTGCTGGATGATGAGGAACCTCCGGAGGTGCTTGAGGCAGAGTGGGTGTTTTGGGATACTGAATCTGAGCTGGTTGTGAGAGACTGGATGGCAGTAGACATTACAGTACCTCCATAAGTGGTGGACATGGTGCTCTGAGTAGGGGAAGCTGTTGAAATGCTATTAGTCATACTAGCAGCCTGGTTGGTATTTGAGGTTGTTGTTGACATGGTCATGGAAGGGTTTGCTGCAGAGGTGGTGGTATTCATGGTGGAGGCAGTCGTCATTGCTGCTGGGGAGGAAGTTGTGCTCATGTCTGTGGTTTGCCCAGACACAAATACTGAAGGCAGCAGAAATCCTGATAGGAGGAGGCATACAATACCTGCACAAATAGACATTATGGGAAAGATACCAGATATAAAGTTTACTGCTTAGTTACAAACATATATCTTTGAAGATCATAAAGCCCAGCCAGCAGGGTTTTACAATAAAAGTATAGTGCATTTTGCAGGACATTAAGCATTGTGGTTGCAAACTATTGACTGTTTGCAAGGGTTCAGTAATTACCTCCCTACAGGTAGGTCACTGTATTGTATTACCCTATCTTATTGAGGAAACTGCTGGTAAAGTTGATTTTAAAAACAGCTTTTGCAAGTATATACAACAGTATCCACTGAAGAATTAATGATTAAATCTAATTTATTATTTTAATCTCCACCGTGCTAATTGGATAAAAAATCTCAGGAGAAAAAATATTGCGTTTTACTTATTTGAAAGTTAACTAAAATGATAATAAAATGTCTTTTTCAAGCCAGTAAACTGGCTTTAGGCCATGGCAACAGTTATGGCGTCTTCCCCTTTAACATCAGCAGAGCTGCTGACATTAAGTGTAAATCTGTTTAATTTGGCTTGTCTGACTTTTGCTTTGAATTTCACATTTAGTATTTTTGCAAAATATCTTTTTTTACTTGCATTTATCTTTTGTGCTCACATTTATGTGGCCTGCAGAAATGGCTTTAATAATTAATAATAATTTCATAAATAATGCAGTAATAACTTGGAAAGGATTACTTGTTTATATCTCCATGATGTTAAAATTTTATGTTTTTTTTTCTATGGCTATATGTCATTTAAAATTGCAGGACAAACAAACCAGTAAGATTAGATGTACTTTGCCTGACTGCTATTTTGATAACATCACACCAAATAGAGACTTTAATAATATAACAAAGTTCTAAATGTTAGCACAGTTATTCAAAAAATTATTCATCCACATGAAAAAGCAATTTTTTTACTTGCACTTTAGGGTTTCTGTTCATGACATTTTCTTTCAACATTTTAACAAACAAAAAATGTCAGACTGATCCAGAGTCAAATTCAGAGTGAGCATTTAATTTTCATGGTATTTTTATTATTTCACCTTTGGGTTCAGAAGAAAATTATGAAGAGCTGTCAAAGTGCAAAGGATCACTCTTGCAGAGTTTTAAAAACACCTGGATGTTGTCAGGAACAGCTTTTCCACAAAGAAAATTGTGAATGAAGTCAACTGTCAGGGCCTTCATGTGGACTCAGTGATTAAAGCTTCATTACTAAAGAAAAATACCGTTGAAGCAAAGATTACAACATAGAAAATCTAAGGAAATGCTAAAAGGAAATAGAATGGGCAGATAAAATGTTTGAAGAACTGACACTGCATGGGCTCTAAAAACACTGACAGTCAAGTTCAGAGAATGAGACAGGATAAGGTTTTAGGAATTGGTGCACAATTTATTTTCTTACTCATAATTCACAAAATAATTTGTTTTTTCTGTCTTTTTGAGAATAAAATAAAAATTCAGTTTGTTTGACCCTGTTCTGTGCTTACCCTATACTTGTCAGGATTTAGAAATTAGTAAGTGATTTGAATCACAAGGATTACCATGTTTATAAAGCTCAACAGAAGTTTTAAATTCACAGAAATTTTACCCATACCTGCGTCCTTTTTAAAAACGACTGAAGCCATTATGCTACTGGATGAAACGGAGTTAGCTCTGTGCCCAACCTAGAAAAACAAAAATAAAATAGAATAAAAATAAACTTTATTGTCCCACAGAGGGGAAATAAACTTTATTATCCCACAGACGGGAAATTCAGATGTAGCATGTATTATATAAAACTGAATTTCCATAATAAAACCAAAGAAATTTGTTTGTTCTGCTCTGAAAGTCAACAAACTTTATGACAAATGATACCTACCTGGCAGCAAAATAAACTAAGCAATAACAAACAGATAAAAGGTGTATGTGACAGATAACGATGCGATTTCAATTTAAACCGTTTACCAATGATAATAGGTTTCTGAATAACAAGCATACTCATTCATTGTAACCCACCTGCCCAGTTCTTTTGATGTGAGATCTTCTCATTTTACAATCCTCTCACTGTTCTGAGGAAAAGTGAGCTCATAATTGTTTCGTGGAGCCGGTCACAGCACAAGAAACGTCTACTTCCACATGTGAAATTGTTACTTTTAAAAAAAATATTTTTAAAGTTTGTTTTAGTTATTTCCGTCTGCCTACGTTGTCCACAGTGATGTGTACTGCTGTCTTTTTTGGCCGGGTCACCTTGTGAAAGATGTCTTTGTCTCAATGTCTTTGCAATTCTACTAAATAAAGATGTAGTAGAAGAAAAAAAAAAAAACGCTTCACTGATATCTTTTTAAAGATTAATTGAAAATTAAGTCCATAAAGAAACACAATACAAACTCAAAATGCAGTGAGTGCTGCAAATGCTGTAAAGATGAGCCTGCTCCCTCTATGAAGTAACTTCTGCAAAAATTAGTTCAGGATTGGGTCAAGCCATTACCCCTCAAGTGTCTTGGTTTGCGGCAGTTTATCATTGAGCACAATTAAAATGTGTTTGTTCCCTGATCAGTCCCATTGGGAGAGCAGCTATACCGGCATGACTTGTTTTGTTCCCTTCTTCCCCGGATCCCAGCTTGAGCTCCTGTGGGTGCTACACCCTGGAAACTGATGACAACATTGGTCACTTCAGTTTCCATCTCAACAAGGAATCCCAAAATGTTATATTTGTAAAAAGAGTTCAACCTTGATTATTTTTTTTAAACTGTTGTGAAAGTGGCCATTTTCCAATAAAAGTTGGAGTTTATATTACATTTTAAAGAAGTCTCATCTGTAACCTGCTGAGAATGTTACAGAAGTTTGAGAAACAATAGTTTTATAAATTAGTGATGTGGCCTCAAAGGTAGGGTGGTTGAGTTCAAGGTAAAATGCATAAGATCCAACTCTGACATTTGGACATGTTGGCTATCAGAATCCTAGAATTTACATAATTTTAAAGAAAGTAATTGTTTTAAAGGAAAGACGACATACATTGTAGACATTTGTGAAGGCAGAGCGAAGTTTGGGATTTTTTAAAAATAAAGAATGTTTGATATTAAAGACAAAAGCACTGATATGTTTACACATAAGGAACATATGAGTTTTTTTTTACTTGAAAGCTTTACTTGAAAAAAAATATAGAGGATAACATATGCTCTCCAAAAAACTAATTTTCCGGTTACATGATCCTGTTTTTCCCAACCTGCACTTTACTATTTTCCTTTTTTCTTTGACTTTGGAGCCGTGGTTAGCCAAAAACAAATGAATAAAATCCACTTACCTGTGATGCACTCTGCATGCCTTTATCTCAATTTAGGTTGAAGTAAGTAAGCTTTTTCTCTCTCTGGAGCTCCCTTTCTTTGTTGCTCTCTGTTACCTCCTCGTTCCCCAGTTTACTTCCTCCTGACTACACCGCAGCTTAACAAGTGGAAACTCTCACCTGCACCATGTCGGAGGAGGGGACTAGAGGCACGCTGCCGTTGTTGGGTGGGTCTTAAAATGATGTGGTAATGAGTACGGGAAAAGACTATCTGGAGGAGAAGAGGGGATTTCCAAAGCACCAAGAACTGTAGATGAAAATTCTTTAATGTCTGGTTATAGTTCTGATTAAGCTCCAAATGTGGTCAATGTTTGGGATGACTTTGAATGTATTCAGAGCAAAGGCATCAAATAAATTCTTTACAAAGCGAGAATTAAATTCTATCTCTTCTCAAAATGCCACTTCATCCCAGTTTTGTGAGCATAATCCCCAGGAAAGAAGATAGCATTACAGTTGTTTGAAGTGTTAGGTTCCTATCATAAGTGTACTCTGAAGTTGTCTAGCTAGCAATTCCAGTTTTATAGAAAAAGGAACAAAGAAAAAAAAAACAGTGAATAAGACCTTCGAAAAGTCTATAAGAGTAAAGGTGAGATTTCAGAGCTCTGCAGTGTTATTGTATAGGGAGTCTTCTGGTTTCTACTGAACACAATGTGAAATCAGATCCCCTCTTTCTCTCCGAACCATAAAGCCCCTCCACACAACAAATACCTCTTTGTGGCCTAAAGAACATAGAATTCTTGGGCACAACACTAAAAGAGCTTCTCCACTCCAGATGACAGAACTGCTTCCACCTTTCATCAAAACTTTGCACCACATGATGGGGAAACTGTCCCATAAAAACATCAAGGGGTTTGTGGATTGTTTATTTAATGTAAAATTTGAACCCTGTCAGAGTTTTTATTATAATTTTTCAAGCTTTTGTGGCACTTTGATGCCTTTATCATTTGCATCAAAATTTTGTTCAGTTTATTGGTTTATTTCAAACATATTCACATTTACATTCACACACCACACGGTACATATTTACATAGCCATTTGTTTGAAAAGGAGGTAGACAGAAGTAACAATGTTTTTGACCCTGCCCCCTTCTTATGTATCTTACTTTACACATTATTTCTAATTTTAAGGAAGACAATACTAATAAGAAAAAAAATAATAACATAGACAGAACACTATTTCTTTCACAAGAGACACAGCATACAATCACTTAAATTGATTGTATGCATATTTGAGCCTTAACCTTGTGTGGATTTTAAAATTTAATTCAAACTTACACACACAAATCTTGTCTATAAAGTTCACTGGTGTTATTTTTCATTTCCATCTTTCATAAAAACCTCAAAATTACACTCTAAAACGTGTTGGGTCATTTCCTGTTACCAAAATTCTGATTTTATGCTTTTGATAAAAAAATTTCCGAAAGCATAATTTTATTTTGCTTCAGGAAGCATAATAAAAGCATGATAAAGTTTTGCTTCCAGTAATTTTATTGGAAGCATTAAAACAAAAGGTTTTACGGCAAAACAACCTTTTGCCAGAAAAGGTTGTTTTTCCAAACCGGCTATTTACTAAAATTATTCATGTTCTAATTTATGACATAATAATAATAATAATAATAATAATAATAATAATAATAATAATAATAATAATAATAATAATAATAATAATAATAATAATAATTACTTTAGTTCATACTAACAAACACTAACAATCACTTAAGCTAGCACAAGCCTTTCATCTTTTAAGTACAAACTGCAAGCTGTGTTAAATTCATCCAAATCTAATTAGTCTTAAAGTAAATGAATAGAGGTAATATTCCATATAGTATAACAGTTAATCCCAAAATTATTGATACCCCTGGAAGATTTAGTTTTAAATGACTCCTTAAGTGTTTTAACATATTGGCAAAAATGTTGGTGTAGCATAACAATTTGGAGGGATCCAGTTATTCTGCAAACTTGAATTTGATAAAGAGTCTGTGGAGGAAGCAAAAGATTAGCGAGACCTTCCTAACCTCTTTGAAAGGAGGTTAGGAACTCCACTTGTTTTGAAAGTCACTTATAGGAACATATATCTCACTAATATTGAGATAGGCAATAATTTTATTGCTTGTGTGTTACCTTTACATGGAGGGTGTTTAAAGAAATTCCTGGAGATAGTAGAGAAAAGCAATTATTGAAACTTTCTAAATCTCCCCTAAAGTGTTTTAGTCCCCACACAAATTCACAGTTGTGTACAATTAAAAGAAATGTGAGCACATTATTAACCTGAGCATTGGTAACCAAAGATCTCTAAAATTACATATGTGCCGCAAAGCAATGAAGGATCCCAAGGAAACTTCTGGAACTTGTACTTAATATCAATGTTTAAAAATCCATTGCCAGAAGCTGAACAACAGGAATAATGGTTGTGGGTGTGACAGGGATCTGTTTTCAGTTTGCTAAAAACATGAGAGGCACATACAGTTCCTTAAGTACACATTTGCTTGAAGTGGGTTGGAAATCTTTTTGTTTTCATACTGCCTTAAGTCTTTGTACCTGAGATCTAACAAGACGTTTGAAGAATTTCACAGAGATTTTGGTTTATATTGAAATGTTTACCAGACTGACGCTGCTTATTTGTCTGCTGCACATCCATGATGTAAATCTCCTGTTTGATCATATTCCAAATGTATATACGTATTAACATTAATATATTAACTACAAGTAATTATAAAAAGCCAGGATGGATTTTTCAGTAACATATACAGAATAAATATTATCATGTGACTTGCATAGATAAAGTTTGTCTGAGATTATTCTGTCTAAAGACAGAAGCTGTTCACTCACATTCATAGTGTCTGCAATAAGCTGATTAAAAGCCATTATTGTCTGCTTTCAAAACTATGAAAGGAGTTTTCCTGTTTGCTTGTTGCCTATATGTTCAGTTTGTGTGACTGATTATAAGCATGAATGAGGACATGACCCACAATTTGAGAGGAGTGCTTTTCTTCTACATTGAATAAGGCTTAAAATTATACACCTATTCATCTCCAACCATTACCTTGCTTACATGGCCAGTTGACTCACATTTCACCTCAATGCCAAGCTTTTAATTTGAAGCCAAAAGCACCTGCATTGTCAAAGATGAAAAAAAAAACATTTCCTGTTTTATTTGCAAAGAATGAGCTCTGTGGCACAGTACTTTAGGCTGAACAAACATATATAAATGACCCTACTTATATAGGAAAATAATTAAATATAAAAACTAATCTAGTAAAATGTGTTATATAAATCAATAATGAACAATAAACAAAAAGGAAGCTTAGTATGAGCTGTAAAATATTGAATAGCATAGATCCAGGTGCTTCTTCATACAATTAAATGGTGAAAGATTACTTCAGAATTTCCACTGAAAAGTGAAAATTTTCTCTGGTAAATAATGGGTTTATTGTGAACACCATCATATATTTCAACCATTTATTTATGCTAACTAAGAAAACTAAGGCTTGCCACTAGTGAAACACCAGATTTCTAAGACAACTTAATTATACAAGACCAAAAAATGCTTATGCAACATGTAATCATAGCAAAGAATGCTAACTTAACAGCTGTCCAACATATGGTCATTGGCAGCCTTCATATGTTAGATAAGGTAAAAGAAAATCTCTGCTAAACAAATTGTTCACAGAGTGATTTATTCCATGAAAAGTTGAGTGGCAGAATAAAGTGTGTTAGAATTACATCAGTCCACAAATTACCGCACTGACTCTCTGCTTATTGATATTATGACAACAACTTAGTTGTGCTGAGAATGCACAAATAATTTTTCACAAGAAGGAATTCTGCTCGTACACTGCTAAAGTGTCATTTCACTTCCAGAACTTAAAAACATGAACCTACTTGACTTTAAATACTGTTTAGTTATTCTACAAGTAATGTAGAGTTATCATATCAAAATGACTGACACAGAGAATTGTAATTATCTCTGATTTGATGTTGTTCAACCTCCCTTCCCATTTCATTTATGAAAGTATGTTGTAGTCTAATGTTTCCTGTCAATAAAGAACATTTATGATGAACTAAGTTAATTAACTAAGATAACTCAATTTGGAGGTAATCTAGTAAATGAGAAGCCTTCACAATTTGAAATTCAGAATATAATAGTCAATAATGTGTCAATATTTGTAGAGTAGACTTCACATTGCTTAATGTTGCAGGTCTGAAAGTCCTCTCCACAAAAATAGCCTTTGCATTGAGTTGCTCAGTATGCCAAAGAACAGAACAGATGTACATGAACACTGGTTGTACCGGAGGGTTTCCTCTCACTGTTTATATACACTATTAGGCTCAGCAGACCAAATTAAGAAGCTAGGCTGCAACCGGACTGTGTAATTGCATGACTAAGAAGATTAGGTGAGATTTTCCTACCCAGCAGTCGTCAAGTGCTGTTCATGCAAAGCTGGCGCATAGCAACAGGTCAGTGAGCCTTATGCACCACATTAATGTTTATTAGAGAGCTGAAATGGAAGCTTATTGATAAGAAATGGAAGATATTATTTACATGTGACCTCACTTTGGATTCTTTTTTCAATATGCAGATGAACCACTGAAAAAGGTGAGTGTTGTGTACATTTTCAAAAGGCAAATTTGTGATTACTGTAGAATAGAACCACATCATAACATGATGCTATGACAGAGGAACAAACCTACTTGGTTTAGTACAATCTTATATAGTTACAAAACCCTTTAACAGGGTGTTCTTTATTCCCATAGGAGTTTTATTTGATAAATAAAATTAATATGAAAGATAAGTATAAGCAGCTGATTTGTTTATTATCTGATTAGAACAGAATGATGTGAGTGGAAAAAAATGAGAGCATACATCCTACAGACATTCATTACATGGACATACAAGGGGATACTCTGCACATGCCGGTTTCTGTGGGTGAGTTGTTGTATAGATCTGTAGGTAATTTATAATGACATCTTTTCACAGTACTTGTATAATCCGTGGTACTCTTTTGCTCTGCAGATCTGTCCATACAATGCAATCAAATTCCTACCAAGGGAAACATACATCACAAAGGAGAAAAGCAGACAGGTGACACGACATGTGGGTAAGGATTTGAATAGGTAAAACACTTTCATCTAATACGCTAATACAAGTCTTCACTATTAACGTTATTTTATTTGATAATGCCACCAGAGTTTGAATTCCATGTTAAAAGCTGTCTATTTAAAAAGAAGAAAGATATTATTAAGTTCCCGATACTTTCTCAAATGTGCTTTATTATTTCTAAAAGCTACTGCAAAATAGTGTTTGATCTCTAGATAATCTTTTCATCTGTCTGACTCATGGAACTTCATTTTACTATCTGTTGTCATGTAAAAGCTTATGAAAGCAAGGTGACTGCAGCCATTCCAGGAAGCCCTGACCGCGTTAACGCACTCCACAAACGAGTGACCAAAATCGAGAGAGAGATCCTGTCAATCAAGACCAGGGTCGCCTGTGAGAGAGCATCATGGGAAAAGAGATTTTCAGAGCTGCAAAGGCAACAGGAGGAACTGCGTAATCAGGTGTGTTTGCTAAAATGTTTGCAGGGGTTGTTAAGTTTGCAATGATGATTCTGATTATGGTTTTCCTCAGGTTTTCTCTGAGGCTGAGATACTGCTGAAGGTGGGAACTAGTGAGAAGCAGAGAGACAATGGAGATGATTTGGATGAGCAGTCAAGTAAATCAGAGCAATCACATTCAAGCAACTGAGCAATTGACACAATTGTTAGTAGGAAATGACACTGACAGCTATCTCTGATGAGCAGGTGGTTTCTGCCAACACAGAAGATCCAAAGTGTCATCAAGAAGTGGCAGCCATTCATACAGCTTATCAGGGAGCCAGGGATCCTTGTCAACCCCACAGAGCTCAAGATCGTCTTCTTCTTTATCTTCAGCCTCAAGGTAGAGCCATTAATTGGGTAGGCCAGCATGTCAGTAAAAGAAATCCTTTATGACTGAGTTGCCTATGTGACAAAGACTGAGAGACATTAACCTAATTCACTTCCACTTGATCATAGATGCTGAAATGTATGTAGTTGTTCTACTGGGGTTCCTTCTGCCTCAACTCCTCACACCAACTTTGGGAAAAAACACACTCTATGATTTAAGAGAGTCAACTAAACTTTTGGATTGTTTGGTGTAATAAGACATTAAAATAAACAAGCAGATGAGTTTTGTAGGTTTTAGTGTTAAAATGTTGTGGCAGAAGCAGCAAGCATTATTTGAGCTAACTGAAGATCACTGATTAGGAAGGCTAGAAAAAAAAAATGATTAGAAATGGATCAAGTTTCAGTTTAGCCTACCTCCATTGTGATGGATAAACAGCCCTAGCAAATTGAGTAAGGTTTGTAATGGAAATAATGACTGGTAAATTTCCAGGTGATCTAGTAACACCTAATATCACCACGCATTTTAAAACAAGAAGACAAACAACCTGGACCTTTTCAGTCTTTCTAACTTTCTTAAACATAAAATTAGGCTCTTATTCTTGACACAGCATGTTTATCTGGGGAATGTGGTTAAATTGTGCTTTTCATGTCTACTCAGCAGTAATTACCATATTTCCAGTTGGATAAATTAGCAGGAAGATAAACTAAAGTAAAAATGTAAATAGGAAAACTCAAGGCTGTTCCAAAAAACATTTCTGTCACAAACTTGGAAAGATGAGCTGCGTCAGAGCTCCTTCTACCAGTTCATAAGTCACAAGTGGGAATCTCATTATCCAGCACAGCTGTACATTTACAAAAAATACCACAAAGTCAGTATGAGACAATGCACTGCACGTTGGTGCAGTAGCAACGTCAGCAGTATGCATTAAATCTGCTTTGGGAATTTCTCCATACTATTCTTTTCTAAACCATAATAGTGGAGAAACTTAGTGTAGCAACCCTGTTGTTAGCTGAGCAAATACTTCCATTTTTAATTATACATCTTATCGTCTTACTCTTCTACTTGTAAATAATTTTGTAATAAATTTGAGTCATGTTTATCCTTCTAAATCTGGTTATACTTGGTCTACCAATCCACGTGTCAATCTTATATCCCTCAATAAACCTGAATATCCAGCTTACCCTTTTGCAAGTCAGATTTGCTTGCATTGGCCTTTAGAATCCTCTGGGAGAGGTGCAATCCACAATTTAGCTCCAAATCAGCCTCTTTTTCCTTAGAATAATTTTTGCACTTTCCCCACATCAACATGATGCTGCCTTTGAACATCAAACCAACACACCTGAGTGTAGCTTAGTGAAATTCCTTACGATTGACATTGACTAATATATTTTATAGTGACACTTGACTGTCAGGGAACTATCAATCAATGATGATGTCATATTTGACAGAACGTGAGAGCAAGAACATATTTTAATAAAATTAACAAGTTTGTACTTTTCTGCCATACAATGACAAACAATTTGATATAATTTTCATATGAATACGTTCAAAAAGTCTGCCAAATGTTGTGAAAAGTTCCCCAAATGTTAACAACACACCTAAAGTTGCTTTCCCAGTCCAAAAGAAGCAACTGGCAGGTTACCCACCCCATCTGTCAACACTGATTGGGACAACTGAACTCTGTTTAAACACCACTGATGACCTGAGTACTTTTTTTGACCATATGTATTCCCACTCAATGTCTTCTTCAGTTAGGACAATTAGCAGAATGTTAACACCACATGGAAAATACTATGTTGAAGTATTTCATAGATTACCAAACTTTCCTCTTCAAGTCAGTTAATCTGACAAAATAAATAAAATATATATACATTTTTAAAATCAGTGCATGTTTTTATCTACACTAAAATAAAATTCATGCAGACATAGGGTTACAAATTTAACCCCCAAAAACCAAATGAACCATGATATTGTACCTCAGTTTTTGCTGTAGAACTAACTTATTTTTTTCTTTCTGAAGTGTGCGATCCTGGAAAACGTCTCACGGCCCACATCGGGTTTTTGTCCCCCACTCACCCATGGACTTGCAACTTGGCCATCGGGTTAGGATCATGCTGCCATCTGGCAGGATCAGCACAGGAACAGTTCGTTTCTTGGGAAACCTGCAGGGGGAGCCAGAGCTCTACCTTGGTGTGGAGCTGCAGAGCCATGATGAATCACTGTGTGACGGCAGTCATAATGGACATACCTACTTTGAATGGTAACTAATATCAATTTCCCCATAAATTGATACCTTGTGGATATATTTTGTGTATATTATCTGAAGAATTTAAGTGCTACACTGCAGTTCTTTTTTGCCAGCTAGAAGGTTCTCAGCTGTGCTTTACATAATCATATCACAACTTATTTGAAAGTAAATCCACCACTTTTAAATGAATATGCTTTGTTTTATTTGACGGTTAGTGTTCTATTGTTTCCTAATACTAAAACAAAAATAGTTAGATAAAAACAGTACCTTCACACACCTTCTTTTTCCCTAACTTGTTGACCTCAGTTAGCAGTCTTAAAGCCTGCTGAGTAGATTCAGACTACAGGGTTTAAAAGGTGAGGCATGGACATATCTGATTTGAATGACAAAGAAAGCAAAAGGGTATTTCTGAAGGCATTTTCTCTATGATTACTCAGATAAGTTAAACAGAAGTAGCTCAGTATATATGCAAAAGGTTAAACACATGTATGGGAGGTTGTCATGTGTTTTTGATTTTGAAACTAGTACATTTCCAGTCATGTTTCTAAATGTAATTTCATTTTTTTTTGGCAGCAAACCAGGACATGGTGCCTTTGTGCCATTCCACAAGTTGTTGATGGCCTGGGAATAAAAGAATCCGGTGGACCACGCAAAACATTAGACAGAATAGTAAACCTGCTATATGAAGAAAATTTATGTAATAAATAATGCATAATATCTCTCTCAAATTATGACTTATACCCCATGTATGACAGCTAATATTTGACTTTTTGTGTATCAAAGGAAAGACAGGACATCAATGATTTTTTAAGTGAAGCAACTTTTTTAAAGAAATAAAGTTTCAAGGCAATATGTGTCCCCTAAGGTACGGAGGGGGGATTTGAAAGGTTGAGATGGAAATAAAATGTCTATACAACAAGTCACAAGTCATTTCTATTTTTTCTACAGATTAATATGTTTTAGAGATTATCTGCAAAGCAAGCAACAAAATAAAAACAACTTTAGCGAAAAGAGTCTAAACTTACAGATGTGTAACGACGTGTTTTTTAAGCCAATTTGTATCTGAAAATATTCTTTGTTGTGAATATTTGCCCAGGTAAAAGCAATATGAGCAAACATATTTATTTGAACAAAAGACAATCAGTGTAGTTTTAAATGACCAAGTAGTGCTTATTTATTCAAATTCATTGTATTATGTAAGACATTGGTTCTTGAAATATGTCTGTAGTTTTCTCTTTGTGCTCATAGATTGGTTGGTTTATATAAAGCTTTAGTAATATTTCTGGTTGCTCTGCCACCAGTGAAGATTAAATTCACCAGATTGGCATGAAGATGGCCTTGTCTATTTCGGCCAAACAAATTAAAAACAAAAATAGAAAAGCTCGACAATTTAATTAGAGTACCAGTACAGATTTCTTGGTTTTGCACTAAGTGATATAATTAGTAAATACCTTGGATTTACTACATAGCTATCTTAGAATCAGCAATCTTCCTTAGCTTATTTTAGAACCAGAGGTAAACCACTTCAGCGCAAAAATTAAATCGTAACAAAATATAGCTCTGCTTACAAACCTCCCATGTCTCATGCTTTAATTGTAGGTGTTAGGTATTTTGATAGAGTAACTATCTTTTACAAATGCAGGTTGGAGAGGACTCATTTATAATTTGTATTTCTATCTTTATTAAAATATTCACTTAAAAACATACATAATTTGCATTTTTGCCAGTATGCGTTTCATGGAAATGATGCACATTTACAGGAAAGGGAAAAGCACACTTGGTAAATTCCTTTAATTCAGGTGAGGTGTTTTTAACAGCCAGCTCTGTTTATCTTCCTTGTGAGATCAGCCAGTTAAAAGACAATACTGAAAGAGCCGACTGTTACAGAGAACTACAGCAAAAGCCTAAAACCTTTAATACAGCATGAGAACTTAAAATAATAATTGACACAATATGCATCAACAGTCAAAACTCCTGGAACTCAGTCATCTTTGGTCTAGGCATATTCCATCCAAAATTTGAATGGCAAAGTTACATTTGACAACAATGTCATACATATAACACAGCAATAGCTCAATTTCCATAAATATTTCAGTAGCATAATAGAAAGCAGATAGAATGAGGCATTACTGCAATATATTTTACATTAGTTCCCTGAAAAACAATTTTTTTAATACTCTCTGCTTGACACATGGCTGCAACTACTAATTATTTTGGTACGAGATTAATGTATTGATGGTTTTTCTATTTTTAGTTAATTAACTTAATCTATCTCTGTGGGCGTTCATCAGTTCTCAGTATCAGTTCATGTGTCCAGGGTTTTACATTATTATGATGTGAAACCCTAAAAATCTAGAGGTTGAAATCAATCAATGTGTTTCTGTGTTTAACCCTAAAACACCTCAATGTGATGGTTTTAGCGTGCAAGAACTAACACAACTGTAATGTATTGTTGCTATAAAAAACATTGATGTGATTCTACGTGGGTATGATGACACTAAAATTTCAGATCACATTTTCTTTCTGTTAACTTTGCTGCAGCCCTCACTGAAATTGTCCTAAATATTTTGATATTCCAGATCAAAGAGAACAGAACCATAATCAGAATATCATCCCCTGAGCTTTCATGTTCAGTATCTCTGCAGCCAAAACTTCAGCATCTATCAGGTGTGGGAACATCTCCATGACCCTATCCACTTGGTTTGGGTTGAAGATGGCATGCAGTTTCTTGCGCATTTCTGACCTTTTTTGCTTGAATGCAGCAGGAGCCGGAGGCAGCGGCGGTTGTTGCTGCTGGCCCCAGGTTTGGTATTGGTGATTCTCATAGGAGCAACAGGAGCTGTGGCAGCGTGAAGGATAGACCAAGGAGGGGGCGGGGCATGAGGATCTGGCTGGCGGCACACCCTGAAAGGGATCTGACCAGTAATTCTGATGGAGTTGGGTGGTTGCAGTGCTATGGAAATGGGCAGGCAGGCTCCGTTGCTGATGTACACTGTGTGGGAACATATTTGGATTGTAGGTGTCATAGATGGGTTGACTGCAGCAGTCGATGTTGCTGTGATGCTGCTGATGAGGATAGGAACAGCATTTGCCACAATGACTGGTATTACAGTTCTCCATGTGAACTGGGGAACGTTGGAGCCCGGGGAGGGTGCTTTGATGCTGAGAACCAAGTCTGTGGGTGCTGCTGAGGGATGGTGGAAAGTCGGAGTAGTAGCTCTCAGTCGAATCAAAACCGGAATCAAAATATTCCCGAGACATATTGGGATAGTGATTCGGTATGTAGTGTGATGCAGGATATTCTTCTTGACACTTTCCTCCATTTGCTGAAGACAGCATTTGGTTGGGGCTTTTTCTGAAGTTTTCCCAGAGCATTAGTTTGTTTTCACTAATGTGACCAGGAACTGAGGAAACTTGCTGATCCCAAGGGAGATGTGTGTGACGAGGATGAGAAGGCTCAGGTTCAGATTGAGGATGGTTGACAGGTGATCTTGCCTTTTTTTCCTCTTTTACAAAAGAAATTTGGGCTTTCTCTCTCAGTTCATCAGCCAAGGACAGATAGGAGTGGTTTGCCCGCTCAGGATGGTAGTACTTGCACTTAATGCCATAAGTGCACTTTTTATCTGAAAGACAATGCATATAAACACACAATCGAATTATCACCATATTCTTCTGTCAGAAAGTGGAAACTGCAGAACCAGAACTGACTATAATTGAAGCTATCAGCTGGACATCCCTGTCAGCCTCACAGTAGAAATAATTTACAACTTACAGATTGTTGTTGTTTTGCCAATTTATTCTAAATTATATACAGGATTTATTTATCTTATTTTAAAAAATTGTACTTTTATGAATAAAATGAACGAGGTGCTTCTTCATCAATGCAAAATAAATTTGAAAACCCTGCTTAATTATCCAGTTGTGTTTTCATTGTTTGTCTAAATTTGAGAGTGAAAACACTAACCAAGGGATTCCTTTATGACATAAAATATCTGTTCTCTGAGGCAGTAATCCCTTACCATATGGACAGGGCAGTTTTTTCTGCTCAACAGGCAGGGGCTTTTTCCGGAGAAAGTTGTCGAGGTTAGGTCCATGTCGACCTAAAGGATCATCTGGAGGCATGAACCTGTAAAAAGAGACAAGAATAAAGACAAAGCTACTTCAAAGAAGGTCCTTCACAAAATTTCAACACGCTAGACGGTGTGCCTGTAATGCAGCAGCAGCCCTTTATTGAACAGTGGTGCTGTAAAAAAGAAGTGGGATGTTCTCCTTACTTGTCATTCACAAATGAGTACATAAGGAGCCTCTCCTCAATGCATTTCTTCCACTCAAGTTTTTCTCCTTGAAGATCACGGTAGGTGTCGTTGGACACAATTATGCCATCTAAATCATGCGCCAGTTTGACAATGAAGCGGTCATCATAACAAACCACTCTCTTGCCACCAACCCACCGGGAAGGGGTGAAGGCCACTATTTTTCGTTTTTCAAGCTCCAACAGAATATGTTGATCTGAAAAGAGCAAAGGTAACAAGTCAGTCAAGTGTGTTTTAGTCCTTTGGTCAGAATTTTACATTTCTTTAGTCAGCTTTTACTACTCTTTAAGTTATGTCTTAAAGTTGTGGTATTAAACCAACTAGTTTAAATGAATTCAAGCATTTTTTGTAATACGCTGAAATATAAAGATGTCAGAGACGTAATGGCTAAATGCTTTATGTGTGCAGTCTCTCTGCAACTTGCTAAGAGTGATTAAACCTAATATTAGAAGAGTGAATGTGTAGATTTGAGCCCCTTTGTATTTTTTATCTTGTGCTGAATAAAGACAAACACTCATTAAATTCAAACTTCATATTAATATTTTCAAAATTTATGGAAGAGGCTGCCACAAAAACACGGCTTTAAAAATGTAAAAAGCATTTGACAAATGTGCAGTAGTTTACAGAAACCAAATGCTATCAAGAAAAGTATATTTCCTAACCAAAACTAACATAGTTCCCACAATTCCCATAATATATTGTATTACTTACTCCTACAGTAGGCAAATTAAACATTAATACAATCACAGAAACTGATTAAACAAGTTAGAACGTCAAGTGAAATGACCTGTGAACCTAACCAACGGACCAGGAAACTGGTTGAGTAATGTTTAGCCAATTGGCACTTTTTCATGCGGGTGTTTTTCTAGATCCAGGTGACCGTTTTCGCTTGACCTACTGCTGTGGATGGCTGTTGACACTCTATAAACAAAAAACAGTAGGTGTGGAGGAAAAAGAAAATGCATAAAGTTCCTGACGGGACTTTCCCAGGGGTGGCTGTGAGCTTATTTTTACTTCCTTATTCTTAGACTGAAATAGAACCTTTGGATTGCTCCACCCCAGATGAGCAGATACCAAAATCACAAGAGCCTTAAAGTGAAGCAGTATCATCAAGAAGCTTGCTCAGTTTTATGGAATCAAAGATATTAAATCAAGTTAGATTATGTCACCAATCCATATTTGTGACATAAAAGATTTGTGAGTCAATAATTAGATTTTATATGTAGTTGAACTATGTAATGTAAAACTAATTATCCTAAAAGAGTAAGCAACATTGGTTTTACCAAATCTATCTTTTTAGCTAATTATTACAGAAGACGGTCTTGTCTCATTGCATATCACATCAGTGATGAGAAACTGTATCTCCAGCATACTGATAAAGAATGATGCAATGCCTATAGCTACAATAAAGGAACAGACTGAAGTGGAAGTCATATTCAAATAGCGAGGTAAAAACAACCCCATTTTACCACACCTCCTATTTTCTTCCCATTAGTTTTTGTTGCCTTATGTGGCAGCAACATTCTGTGCTTTGCTTATAAATATATATATATTTTTTAAACTGACTACTGAAGACAATGACCTGAGTGTTTCTTTTTTTCCTCTCTCCACATCTCACACAATCCCACTGAGAAAAGAAGCTTGTTAAAACATGTTGAGGCCCAAACTCTAAGGCTAAAGTGAAAACATCCTAAATGGAACCACACAGAAAAAGATGTACTTTCATTCATTTTTTGTAATCTTTCAAGTTATTTCTGTTTTGATTGTAGTAGAAAATGTAATGTTACACAAAATAATAAATTGGATGGACAATTGAGATTATATGTTGTGTACTAGAAAGAGATTACGTCTTCTTTGCTTTGCTATGCCATATTGACTAATAGCTGCTGAAGAATGTCCCAAGAGTTAAAAATGTAACCAGTGCAATTGCTAACAGCTATAGGCTTTAGCAATTCCTAGGTGTTAGAGAAGAGTTAATTAACTCTGCTCTTCCTGACGGGAACCAGCTGCCTGTCCTCACCTGTTATAGGGGCATCAGCTCGGGGCAATTCTTTGCGCCAAGAGGGAACAAACACTGTGATGTTATTATGACCTCTGTCCAGGAAGAAATCCACTGCCAACTTTATGCCCCTGCATGAAAAAACTTCCTTGTTGCCGTGACTGTAAAAGAAAGTAACAGAAAGGGTGTTGGGGAGAGGATCAGTCAAAGCGCTTTCAGTGGAAAGAATCTTGAAGGAAGTAGTTAAGATTCAGTTGACTTGTGTCAAAACAGCATGCCTTTGAATGATCTCACTGAAGGAGCTTGTATGCTATCCCTTCCCTATTCATTCAGGACAATATGCATTATGTTTCACATTGGTGAAGGGGTGGGGCTCCTTAGTTTTCATATTGTATCAGTGGCTTTTTGCCAAAACAAGCTCAGGCAGTGTGGCTAACACCCATTAAAATATCAAGTATCATAGGAACTTGTGAAAAAGTCAGAGCTGAATGATTAAAAGCAATAACTGATAAATATTTACATTTAGTTCATTCAAGTGGGATTTACAGTCTTCAGTTGTAAAAGGTAAAGTATTGTCTATACAATGGTTATTATTTCTGTAATGGTCTAAACTCATCAGTCAGCTCATCAGCCAATGTCATATCATTAACTCAATGTATTCCTAACCCAGATATTTTAAACAATTCCATTTTGCTGTGACACCAGTTGATTATATTCTGTGTTTTTGTCTTTGTCTTAAATGCATCCATTTTAATTTGTATTTTTTTGTCTTTGTTGTCTGTTCTCTTTGCTTATCTACATAGTTATTCTGTAGAGCAGTACCTCTTTTTGGTAGTCTGTATCATTTTTGAAGTTCAAACTAAGCATCAGAAAGGTAATTAAAAAAAGGTTTTAATCGACTTTAATGTAGCATCATTGTTGGGGTCAGATGCCTTGGTCTGAGTATTTTCAGACACTGACTATCTGGAATTTTTGCTTGACAATTTCTAAGGTTCATGAGTCAAGAAGAAGAAAATACCACTGACAGCTGTGTGAACAATAATGCCCTGCATTTCAACGAGGAGACTCACTGAAACCGGAAGTAGATGGGCTACAGCAGCAGAAGATCACTGGGTGACTTACTGTAGAATGAATGAAACTCTAGATGTTCACCAGATCCAAAAAAATTGATTGAAAGATTGAAAAAAAATGCCTGGCCTGATGACTCTTGATTTATCTCACCACACTTTGGGGACCAAGGTACCAACTGAGGAATATTTAAATGTCAAAGTCAACCTTGGTATTGCTTATCTCTATGTTTATCTCTTTATGGTTATAGAGTAACTATCTTTACCTATCTTTTGATAGCTACTTCCATCGCCTTATCACAAAGCTCAAATAATATCAAATTGGTTTCTTGAATATGAAAATTATTCTAATACACTTCAATGGTTTTCCATTTCAAGGCCTAAATCCAACAAAGATTGGAATAGGCCTACAAAACTCCAACAACTACAGTATGTAGTATGTGATGCCAAAATATCAGGAATGTTCTAGACACCTTGTTGGATCTATGCACTAAAAACGTAAACAGCTCTAAAGGCAAAAGTGAATACAACCTGATACTAGCAATATAACCTTATCAAAGTAATCAGTGCGTATTTAATCTAGATAAAATTAAGATTTTTATTACCTCATAGCAACATTGCTGCCGTCAATAACAATAGGTCTCAGCTCTAAATCTGCACTTTTTTGCTCCCCGTGTTGTGGCATGATTCTGCAGGTTCCAACGACCCAACTGGGAGGCAGCAGCAGGTCTTTCAGATCTGCGCTCCTCTCATCGCTGTCGGAAAAACAGGGTGATGTGTTGGTGGTTCTGTTTCTCACAAGCTCCTCGAGCATTGCGTTGGTGTCTGTGCTTAGGCCCAGCTTTCTCAGAGCGGCTTTCACCTCTGCTGTGGAGTACCCCAGTTTTCTGAAGAAGTCCACTTTAAGCCGGAGTTCCTCACTTTCTGTCTCCAGCAGATCTGAGTCAAAAGTATCACTGGGAAGTACCGGGTCCATCCTGAAACCCCTGAACTCCGTTTTAGCAATGTGTAAGGCAAGGCACTGCTCCTTCAGTGTGGTATTCTTCAACTGACTGATGGAGAAAGATAAATTTTATTAGCACTACGCTTAAAGATTAACACAACAAACTAAATATTAAGAAAGTCTGGCGTGATTTGTTTCAGTTGTTTACTAAGGCGTGATAACATCAACACCAAAACACCACAAAATCAAAAATTTGACATTTTAATATTCCCACAGTTTTACTACAGTATTGATTATAAACTCTTAAAATAGAAGCTAATTAAATCATGGTAAATTCACATTGAATCTACTTATAAATAGCCTGTGAAAACCTGTGCTACTCAGTTTGTCCAAACCTGAGTAGCACAGGTTTGGTAGACATTTTCTTTACAAAATCACAAGTTTATAAAACTATAAAAGTTTTACATAGCGGAGGCGACTGTAAAACGTTCAGTAGTGTTCTGAAGAGATACAATAGTGTTTGTGTCTTGTGCACTTTTGGTTAAGATGTGTTTCTTCCAATGAAGTTTCTCGCAGTGGGCAGATAGAGAGTACAGAAACTGTACCTAGGTTACAGTCGCGATAATTTAGAATAATAATAGTTAAGTAAAACTAAAAAGTAGGTACACACGTTTTTTTTTCTTCAAAAAGCTACACAAGTACATTTGATTCAGTAAATACAGTTAAGTGGCAGTGTATTTTCTGTCACTGGTGATATTTGCCTTCTGATTTCATAAACGGGATCATATACAAAACAGGAGGGCATTCTGTGGTTCCTCTGGCGAAACGTATGTGCCATATCAAAATGACATTCTACCCTGTTTGAATGAAAAGCTAATATTTGAATTTACTACCCTAGTTGTGCAACAAAGGCCCCTTTTGAAAGGCTTTTATTGGGAGTGTACCTTTACCAAACACAAATGACAACACGGGACGTCGTCAGCCGTTCATATACGTAGAGGTGAACTAGTACTGGTAGTGAAGACGAAAAACAGCCTCTTACCTGCTTTGGTTGTTTCTGTGTGTCTTCGTATTCCATTTACGAACAGATTAAAGTAAATCCTGTTGCTAGTCGGAGTACAGTGTTGTTTAACACTTTTCATAGCACCGCCCACTTCGTTTATTCTCCTCTTCTAAACTGAGGCTTGAAAAGCCAGGAAGTATTTGCATATTAGACTGAAAAGAAGACTTCCCCTTTTCTCCCATCTTCCAGTAACACTTAAATTTTTTTCCAGGAAGTTTGTTTTCATAATGTTTCCCCCCAGGTAGTTCATTAACCAGGTCTACAGGAAAATAGACCTTTGCTTCTGCAAATTCATTTAGGTAAACACAAAACAACATACTCCAATTGAAGCACAATCTAGTTGGAAAATATGCAACAACAACAACAACAACAACAACAACAACAACAACAACAACAACAACAACAACAACAACAACAACAACAAAGCTTTATTATTATTAAGGTTATTCTTTTAACACCTTGATTTGTCTTGTCAGAAACTGTATTATGAAGTTAATGGATGAACTATGTCACCTAGTGGTTGAAACTCGCCACAACAATTCACTGACAGCAAAGTAAAAAGAAAGCTCCTGTAGAAAATACTTCGAAATACACACTGCTCTAAAGTAAATTAAGCATAAAATGTATAAATATGCAACTCTGGACCTTTTCATCATTTATATTTGGCTATATTTATCTTCGTGATATAGTAATTTCGTCTCTGTTAATAATTTATAGAATAAAGTATATGCCTCTCTCTGGTAAAAGTTGTGTGTTGTAATGCATTTTGCATTTACATATTTACAAACTAATAATAATCGCTCATTTTAAAAGTTAATGTACCTGACCGCATTTTGCATTGTATAATATATTACTCTTTAAAGTTTATTCAAAATAATTTTAAAACTTCATTTTGGTTCATTAAAATAAGATTTTGCAATTTGTCCGTGGCCATTGAACAATGGATTTTATGGATCAATAATACATTTCAACTTCCATTGAGGTAAAATAACAGCATCAATAAAAGACACAACACTGTTACAATTTAAAATGACAAATTTAAAAATAGAAATAAGGGTTAATTACATAAAGTCTAAAAAAGAAGGCAATTTTCTCGTATTAATTATTCCAGTAACAGTAGTTGCTGTTACTGCATTACGCTTTAACAGTTCATTTTCTTCTATTATATTAATTGCCCAGTAGATGCCAGCCTTGCTTCATGGCATCGCACTACAATCCTCTATGCTCTTACTTTTAATACAATAAACAGTGCTTGCCGGCAAGCAGCTCGGTATCTCGAACACTGATAGATAAATTGTGAAGTGTTCTGCACTGTGTGTGTAAGTGTGTGTTCTGTAAACCACCCTTTGTGTGCAGGGTTAATGGCATGGTTGAGTTGGACTTGCACTGCGTGGAGCTGGTTAATGGCACACACTGAGTTGAGTTCCGAAGAGTGGAGAAAGTAATCAGGGCCAGTTGCCAGGCTGTTGCCTTCTCCGAGGCCTCAAACTGCTGGTCCCAGGTGTCTGTGAGGCCTGATATTACCACGGGGCAATGAGCTGCAGACAGCAGCCATGAATTGGAGCTTGCACAAATGCACGTTCAAACAGATGTGTTTCCATCACCTCAAGAGTAAAAACAACTCTGACATACATTCTTTACCTGAAGGCTTAACCTAATCATAATCCCTCAGAGCCTTATCCTAACCTTAAACTAATTTACACAACAATACAACCTACAGTGAATAAAATAATATAACAGATAAATGTTCTGCTTTAAGGAAATTGATCGCATATGGCCACATATGTGGGAGACCTTCCAACAACATTACAGTATGAAGAAACATCTGTTCTGTGACTTTTGTCGGGAAGGACACTTGTTTACCATTTCATTGAATTCGATCTCTAAAAGCATTGTGTAGATGTGGTTGAGTGCATTGTTTTGTAATTTATGTCTAGATTAAATTGAGAAGCATTATTGGCATCAAGAAAACTATTGTCCTGAAATGCAAATCTTGAACCTTGCTCAGAATCCAAGAGCCCAAAATTGGATGAGCTTCGCACAGACTGGGCTTTGTGAACATTAAACTGTTTTTTTCCTTAAGATCTTGAGGGAAGCAATGCCCTGCTCAAATGCATATCTTTTCCTCCCAGGCAGGTGTTGTTTGGCAAGGCTTGTTAAACCTGAGAGCGTTGATCAAATATTCAGCCAGACTCATTGTGCTGCTGAAAGCTTTTGGATGCGGCTGGGATAACGCCATGGAGATGAAAAAAAAAAAAAAAAAGCAGCTTTGTAGTTCCTCAGAGCTGGAGTCCCTTTGCTTTTCCTTTTAAAGCCTGCCCAGGTCAGCCGTCTGTCAGAAAAAATAATTTTTGTATGATTTCTTTAAAAAGATCTCAAGTAAAGAAAGCCAGCCTTTAACTGAAGTAATCCATCTTGCACCAATAGTGTCAGAGTGATTCACGGTTTCCAATTTAGCCGCAGTTTGAATCTAAAGTAAATCAGGCAGGACGGCTCTACCCTTTGTGCTGCCGGACGACAAACTCTCAGTGACAAGAGCTTTCAAATGAACACATCCCCCACATTCATCTTACTCATTTATTACCAAAGACAGCTGGTTACTTGTCCTACGTAGAACTGCGAGTAAAGAGCTCCTGTCTGTGTGTGTAAGTGTAGAAAAAGTGAGGCTTTTCCTCTGACTAGGAGGCTACAGTGCTGAAAGAAAATTGGAAAAAAGAGCAATAGATCTGAGAGGGCTGAGGCTTGGACTCTAGGATTAATTAGATTTGCTTTGATTAGTGACAACTAAAATCCCAGAGCAGCATGGGAGCAGACAATTGTAGAGAAGAAGTTGCTTAATGGACAACTGCCAAGAGGAGGATGGAAAGTATTAGATTAATTTCAAGTTCATAAATTAGTTGAAGTTTTATTTTTTAAAGTTTGTTAACCATATAGTTGGTTAATAATTGATTATTCTTTTAAGTGTGACAGGAAGCTATCACTGCCCACAACTCTAAAAAGTACAATTCCTATTGCCTAACACGGTGGTGGCAGCATCATCGTGTGTGTGTGGACAACATTTTTTGTTAGTGACACAGACAATAGAAAGAGCAAATGGGAAAATGTAAGGACTATGAGAGGTAACAACTTCAGGCTGGTACAGGAGTTCACCCTTCACCAGGATAATGTCTATTGAGCACTGACACACAATCATATTGATAATAGAAGAGTTTATATCAACACATGTCCATTTGTTAGAATGACGCAGTCGAAGTACACTTGAAAATTTATTGGAGAATATGTGGCAAGACTGGACAATTTTTAGTCACAGATGCTCTCCATCCAATCTGAAACAGCATGGAATGCTTTTTAAAATATATGCAAAAGTGGTTTTTTATGCATTTGTTCAATTCTAAAAATGAAATGAAGCCTAGGCGTAAATTCAAGCTGGAAGACTCTTTTAGCCCCTCCTGCATCATCCAGCCGGAACTTCCGGCTCATCACCGTTGATTGCTCAACGCCGGTCCAAGACTCGTCACGTCCAATCACCGTCCAAGCCCCAGCTGATAAGGACAGCCATCCATGGCGTCGTGCGCTTTCCTGCAGAGCTCAACCCACCTCCACCCCTTCACCTCCACTCGCTCAGCATCAGGCCACATCCTTCATCGCCTCCACCACCAGTGCCGGGTCCCGGGGGGATGACGTTCCTCTCAGCATACGGAATGCTCATCCAAGCCCATCGCAAAGTTTGCGATGATCAATGTCCTTAGCCGGGGCCCAGGCGCCAAAGATTTAAATCATATTGTCATTAAACTTTTCTAATGGTTACCCTTTGTCTGTCTGAGTCTCTACAGATTGAAATAATATACAGCATCTTTTCACATTGGAATCATTTGGTTAAGCAATATTTAAGCACACAGCTGTGCTCTAGAGGTCCACAGACATGTAATCGTGTGTCTAGAGCAGATGAAAACATGTGTGGTCCAGTTAAACATAACTGCTTAATTCAAATATAAAGCCATTATGCTTACATAGAAAAATTAAGCAGCAAAGATGTCAGTACTTTATTCAATGCTCCATTACTTTACTGTGGCAGACATTTACTGAGAACTTGATGCATTGCATATTCTGAAAGCTGAACCTGGAGAGAAAAGTATTTCTTGAAAAATCTTCTGAAAACAATATGAAAAATAAATAAAACAGTTTGTATATATTTCCCCTAGAAAATTCAGTGAATCATATTATGGCTGAAAAAGTAATTTTCAGTTTGAATCTTATTTCTAAGATATTTTCTTGGCCAACATAAATGACACTGTTTGGTCAGGTGAGAACTTCTAAACAGATTGAAAAGTTGCTGCCTTCAAGATGTTTGAGCATCTTTTCTGGCATGTTTCATCTGCCTCCTAGTGGTATAAATCAGTTATGGCAGGTTATTAATGAAATTAACCTAAGTTTCTTTTCATTAATTTCCTGTCTTATCAGAAAATTGCGAACAGCAAAGCACAAATTTTGTTATGGAGATAGCTATGGCAATTTGCACAAATAAATGAAGGGAATTTTAGCAGGTTTCCCCAGAGACAATATGTGTTTTATAACAAAACCCTAAAAGCCATGCAAATGCACATTTCTCCACTTGAGATAAATATGCTCCAGGCAGCCATAGATCATTTAAAGATAATTTTGGATATGTGTTCCCGATCCCAGTGCAACTGAGGCCTGTGCAGGTGTAACCTCAGCATGAAACCTCATCCAGGAGCACCGGCAAATGTTCTGATTAATTGTTCCTGTCAGTTCAGGTCATTTAGTCCTGTGTGATGCTCTGCGTATTACTCATATCTGGTCCAACAAAATGCATGAGCTCTCGCTGATGCACGTGGTTACACAAGCAAACAAAGGTGCAGATGTCCAGCACACAAAGGTACACAAGCAAAAACCAAAACAAAACAACAACAACAAAAAAAAACCTTTCAGTGTTCTAGCAATTCATGCTCAGGCAGTCAGGCAACGCTCCAAGGTATTCATTACTATTGATGTCAGAATCCACAACAAGAAGTGATGGCTGAACCTCCTGGAGTCTGTACTGCTTAAAGTCGAGCTCCTCTCCCCCAGCTGTTGCTCTCTGTCTTCACTTAGGAGGGTGAGACTGAGATGATTAATGCACTCTCTGCTGGGATGTAAGAAGAAAAAAAAAAAGTTGAGTTTCTGCTGAAGTGCTCCACTCATGTTGCGGTGAATCAAAATCTTCACTATTGAGCAATGCTGAAAAATAACTGCATCAAAATTGAAAATCGTAACGGTCTCGCACTTTTCCACGGGTGTGCCACTGTTGCCACTGAAGATGGATTAACCTGATGCCTGTTTGCTCTCAGGGTTGTCGGGATATGCAGTGCTGCTTCTCCAGTCCCAGCTTTCGACTTCAACCAGTCTTTATCAATCAAATAGGCTGTGGCCTGTGGGAGAAGAGACAACACACTGCATCACGATGTTTGTTTTATCACTGTGGCAGAGGCAAAATAAACAGCAACAGAGCATGTAAGGGTTTTATTTATGAGAATTTTTCTCTTTGTGCTGAATAAAAATGGTAACGCAGTTACATGGTGTGACAGCTACTCTCTATTCTTGCATTCTCTGAGTGATTGCTTTGATGTTTGTTCACCTCAGGGCTCCTGTTCTTGCTGACAATGCTCAGAATTGTGGTATGAGCTGTGTACTGGTAACATTAACTTGATTTGCCTCGGTGGAGGTGCTGAACACTGGAGATAGTGCTGAGCTTAGTGAGTGGAGCTCTGCGGTATTTCATCGTACTCTATGTTTACCTCTTAACAATCTGCAGGAGTATTGGGGCATTTGTAGCTTTGTTATAAAAATAAAAATACCCTAACAGATTGAAACAGATGTGAAATTTGTATTGTATTGTGGAATTTGACACAAGTTCTGGCTTTTGAGCATTTTTTAAAAGAAAAATAAAATGTAGCTACTAACCCACAGACAGTTGTGCTTCACATAAAGGAGTGGCAAAGATTTCTCTAAAATTTTATTTGAATAAATCAAACATGCTGGGGTTTTGCAAATTTACTTCCTTAACTATAATTCAACACTGCATCCTATTGTAAAAGTTTGAGACAGCATCCTCCCTTCTCTCTTGGTAGAGATGTCAAGCTAAGAAATCCACATTTTATTTGTTTATTTTGCTAACAAACAAATAAACTGGAGTAGTCACACATTCCCCTTAAAGGAGGAATGATGTAACCAGCAGCCTGATTTCATGCGGTGGAGCCCGATAGTAAATGTCACAGTTTTCCCAATTCTAAGCGATACTCTGAAGCAGTTGAAAACAACATTATGGTTATTTTCTCAGACTTTTCTGCAGAGCCACAAAAAGACCATACGGCTGAATTTAAAAACTGCATTGTGCTCCACATGAGGGTTCGTACAATGCCTTGCAAAACCACTTTCACATTTTGTCATATTATTACATGTAAATTTTTAAGAGAAGGACTGACGTAACTGAATCACTGTGAATTGGAAGGGAAGGATACACAACTTTCTAAAATTTTCACAGAAAAACTCTTTTCAAACTGAATTCAGATCCTCTGAATCAATGTGTCAGCATCACCTTTCATTGCAATTATGGCTGCAGGTATTTTGCCATAACTAGCTGCCACCTTTGCATGTCTAGAGATTGACTTTTTCATAAGTGCTTTTGGATAAAATACTTTATTATAAAACACATGAAGAAACCATGTGATGAGGCTACATCAAATGAGAATGTTTTTCATGTTCGAGCTTGAATAAATTATGTCAACATTTAAGAGCCTTCAGCTGTTGTAGGACAACACAAAAGAGAAGAAAACAGGAGATTTTGTTTGAGATTGTTTGGAGCAAGCTGATATTTCTCATGTAGTTTGTAATTTTTCCCAGTGGATTTAAGTTTCAGAATAGTGACATGTAAATAGAGGAAGAGACCCAGGTTGGCCTAGTCTAGTCAGATTAATCAAGTTAAATTAGAGAGAAGAATGCTTATCTATCATAGTGTTTATGTGTCTTTTATGTGTTTTTAATGTGTTTTTAATGTTCAAAGAGTGTTTATTACTTCATGGATTGATTGAAGTGGCAAAACTGGAGAATATATCCCACATGTTTTTGTTCATCAGTGACAACAAGTTAAATCTCATTTAAAATTATTTTTTCTATAATGATCAATAATGATAAAAAATAATAAGCATTTACTTCATGCTTAACTTTGAAACATCTTTTATCGGTCATAGCAGGTCATAACTCATTTCATAAATTTTTATGGTATTGAAAAGAAAACAATCACATCCTGTAATGAAGTGTGATATTTATTTTATTTTTCAAACTAAATTTCACAGTATTGAGTAGCTTTGAATTTATGGTACAAATTAGTATGAAAACAGAAAATATGTTTATGCCAACCTTAAATGAAAATGGTTGAGGGGATGTTTATGTGAATATATGTTGTTGGGAAGATACATTTTCTAAGAACTGTTGAGTTAAGTTTTTATGTTAAAAATAAAAAACACATAAAGCTGACTTTGTGGTTTAGACAAAGTTATAGAGTTGATTTTGTGTTAATTATTGGCATTCATTCTGAAAGGGTACACCCCAAAGTTCAAAAAGACATGTTAAATTAATTTGTTACTCTATTATTTAACCCTATGTGTCTGTGATAAGCAGTTCACATTGCCATATGTCTCACCAACTGACAACTTGAGATCTGCACCAGCAAACCTGCAACCATATTGAATTAAGAGGGCAAGAAAATGAGTGTAAGGATGAATTTATGACAGTACAATCAGAAAAAAAACATTACTCCAAAGCGGTAATAGTATACCATTTTTTGATAATTCCCTCTGTTACTCTCCCACTCACTAATCAGTTTTATGTTTTTTTCATTGTAGTTATTTTTGTCATTGTTTTTAATAACATCTGACTTGCAGTATCACTGCTGATCTGTCTCACGTTTAAACATAAAAATTCTCCCTCACATTTACCGACAGCACAACAACGAAACATGCTTCTTTTTTGCACACAGCCAGTATTGCTCTATACAATCACAAATGTAACTTAGGAATTTGATTGCTGCAGGACAAACACTGAAGATGTCAGTTCACTCATGCTGGTAAAGGCTAAAGTGCTTTAAGAGGTGTTGGAGAAAGAAATAGCGCTGTTGTGGGGATTTTGCTCTCTTTTCGGCCACTTATACCCTCGGGGTCATTAGGAGGGAGCTGACAGCGTTTGTGTATGTGTGGGCATTCGTTTTGCTGTCACTAACAACAGAAGGGAACAGAACTGTTGCCATTAGCTGTTAGATTTTCTGATTTGCACTCAGTGGGAGTAGGTTCTGAGGAGCCAAGCTGCCAAATGGTAGAGCTAACAGACAGTACAGGCCTTGTGCCCCTGTTTTGTCCTCCATGACTGAACTCAGTTTTTTGAAGCATTCAATAAAGATTGTGTTTGTGTTAACAATTTCACTGACTTCCTGTGTTTTCCAGCAAGAAGCTTTAATATGAAAGAAGACAAGAAAACAAGAAGGCCAAACAACACCACAATGGACGTCCATAATACATTTCTTTTTTTTTCTTTACAATTTTGCTTAAATGCAGTACTTATCAAAATAGCTGGTCAGAGATTATCCTCCCCATCATTTATTTTCCCATGTGTTTAGACAAGGGACTATAAGTCAGTAAAACAAAAAAACAAACAACATCAAAACAAGCAAAATAACATAAGGTGGTTTTGGTATTTTTAAGTCATCTTTCCCACTTTCAACAAAGACTACAAACTAAGCCACTTTGCTGTCTTTCAAAAGTTTTTTTTAAAGATAAAGTTCTCTGACTTTTTCCACATTTTGTCCCATTATAACCACAAATATCAGTATTGACTATTGATATATTTGGTTGTAGACAAAGTTGTGTGTAACTCTGTAGAACCCCGCCCCCTCCAAAAAAAACAAAACAAAAAAGATGTTTTTTTTATTTAACATAAAATAACTAAAGGTCTGTGTTCAGGCTCTTCAGTCAATTGTTCCTATGATGCTCTTGTGGCAGTAAGCTACTTATTTATTTATTTATTTATTTAACTTAAAAATATGATATTATTGAGTGTGCATCATGAATAATTAAATAAAACAATAAATCTGTAGTTGTAATAAAAACACAACATTAATATTTAAAGAATAAATAAATCACTTTCTATTTGCTCTTCAATTCTGTGCTGGGACCATATGGCTTCTCTATGATTTGCTTCCACCTTTCCAAGGAAAAACATCAAATAAAAACATAAAGAAATGGTTTGGCACTGAATCAGATTTAGATTGGTGGATGGACAGATGGGAATGCATAATGGAGATGAACATACAGCATTTTATTACACAGAAAGGGAACTGTGGAAGTATTTTTTTAAAATAAGCATTGCCCCACTTGTTATGATGAATGAATATCTGTAGAAATGACACTAGGCTCTGTAATAGCTCCATTCAGAGTTCCCCCCAAAAGACTAATACCACCTTACCACCTCCCTTGCACACTACAATCATGTTTCTTCAGTATCTGTGCTTTGGGGGCCATAGAGTGTGATTCTGATGAAGTCTAAATCACTTACATCATCCTCTGAGGAGAAGGTTTAAACCATTTAGAGAAAATGATACTTCATTTTTCCCCCCTGCACTGAGTTGTTTTCCAACAATTTACAGAGCTTTTAAACCCACACCAGGCTTTGTTTTCCTCTCTTCAGTGGCGTGTAAAAATGTAATTCTTCCTTATCATGACCCAAACATGCAGCCGTTCATCCAGAAGCTGCCAGTTTTTATTTGCTCGGCTTCAGTTTGCTTGTCTGCCACATGACGAGAATAGCTGAAACAGAATCTTTTGAGTGGTTAGGCACAGGTAGTAATTCAATGTTTTTTTTATCCTCCAATAAATGTTATTAGCATACAATAGTATTCACGTTATGTTGTGTTTTCACTCTGGGACTTAATAGGGTAATCATTTCTTGTCATTTCATTGCCAAGAACTTTAATGGAATTTCTGTATAATTGCAAAAATGCTAATGGGAATCGGGACTTTTGGAATGTAAAATTGCATAAAACAAATATTATGAGGGAAGATAAATTACTGAAAGCGATAGAATTACTAATATAAATGATAAGAATAAAAAGGGGGCTGCAAGATAATGGGCTACTTTCAATCAAAGAAGAATGTGTCACATAAAGAGCTTTTTGCAAAAGTATGAATATTCCTTGTACTTTTCACATATTTGCCGCTTTGAAACCTCAAAATTTAACATACCTTAGAGGGATATTTTATTACAGACAACAAAAAGTAATGATTAATTGTGAATAACTAAGTACAAATCCGAAAGGTGTGGCTCAACTCCTTTTACTAATTAATTCCTACATACAATAAATATAACCCAATTCAACCAATCACATGGACAGTATACAAAATAAAACTGAATCTTTTGGCCTGTATGCAAAATGTTATATGCAGCAAAAAACTGTAACTTTCTGAATGCATTTTGTGAGACAATAAGTCAAAAAGCATCATTACAATGAGAAGCTTGATATGTAAGCTGACATGATGATTTAATGCTGAGTGTAAACTATAAGCAACTTCATGGTTAGATGGGATTTGTTGCAAGTAAGATGACTCAATCTTCTTATACAGCAGAAAATGGAGCAGGAACTGTAGACTGTTTCAATTACAGAATACATGGAAGGGACATTTCTGCAGCAGGATTGATATGTCATTTTAACAATGTCCAATTAAAAACGGAGAATGCTTCTATTATACCTTTATTAGAATACTGTGCCTGAAACTGCACAGAAAGACATGCACCTCCTGGTTAAAGGTGAGACTCCATCAGGCGTGAAATGAGAACAGCACGCATAAAATAAGTCATTTCCCAATGGCTACCATAATTTGGTCGTTCAATTATGCTGGATGTGTATTTCTGTTCCAGTGCCAACGAAACAAGGAAAATAATAGGTTTATGGAAGTCAGATACTTCTTTAATGTGATTTATTATTTCTTAACCTTTGTAAACATTTCTAAATTGGTTTTAAAAATTAAGCTTTAGGCTTTATGAGTAAGACTGCCAAGAAAAATACACAATAGCAGTCATTTTTGGGATTAGAAAATGTTGTCAGGAAAATCAATCCACTGGAGAGCTATAGCATACATTTATTTTACATTTATTTTAATACATTAAAATGGATCAATAAAAACAACCCTGTCTCAAAATATAGGTAGTAATTTGAAGTTTGAAATGTTCTCTACACTCTAAACTTCAAACAGATATCTTTACATTTCTTTCTATTTTCTTTATTGAATGGTACAAATCAGAGCCATTAGTCATAGAATATATTTTAATAAAATTCAAAGCAAAAGTACACGAAGATGCTTTTTTTTTTAAATCAAGCCTTTAATCATCTAATCAGATATTAAACAGATGATTTATTGAAAAACATGTTCATAGATTCAAAACATACGGAGGAAAAAATTAGCTTGGTTATATATATATATATTTTCCTGTTATCTACAAACATTTCAATCTGGATAGACTCACACAGAGAAAAATAGCAGTTAGAAGATTTAATGGTACAAATTCTTTGGCGCTCGAACCCGGCAGAAAACTTGTGAGCTGAGGATCACCAAGGGCAGGTGATGGGTTCCGGCGAAGCTCAGGGTAGTCTTCCCCCGGGTCCGAACACTGGTAGTGGAGCGGAGCCTTGAGATGAAGGAGCGCAGAGGGAGCCAGGAAGGTGTCCTCCGGGATGAAGGTGGTCTCCTGATTGGCTGCAGCGGGGGCGTGGTGAGTAGATGATGTGGATCAGCTGTGTGTTGTCTCCTAGCTTGAATTTTCACCTAGGCTCCATTTGTCATATGTCTATCTACTAATTTATCTGGCAGTTGATCTTGTCATGAGCAAAAACCGAAACTAAGAAAGAAAATTTTGAAATGCAATAACACCAAGCAGAGTCTAAAAATATTTTTGATAATCTAACCAAAAAAAGCACAATGAAAATCAAGCAGAAATACAGAATAATAAAAAAAAAAGATTGTTCCCTCTGATCAGAACTTGCATCTATTTTAGAACCACTCGCTATTATGACTTCAAGGAGCTGAAGATACCAAAACAAATAAGATGAGTTGCTTAGTTTTACGTCAATAACATATAAAACATGCAGTAGCACTAACCCCAAGTCTAATATTGCTAACAATATTGATCGACAGAAAATTCTATCATATTTAAATTTGAATAAAAAAAATAAAACTAATTGAATGAACCACACTCAATGTGTACCCTAAAACATAAAAACAAAAACCAAACAAAAAAAACAGTAAAAAATGTTGGTGGCAAAATTCAATGAGATAAAGTTTAAATACAGAATTAAAAACTAGCAAACACTCATTTCACTTTATATCTCAGATCTGTTTCTTGCATGTTTGCAAATAGCTCCTTTTAATTCGTACATATTGTAACATACTCTCTCTAAGCTGAAAGAAAATGGAATACTAGTTTACAAGTTTACATAAAAATGAACTGTGTTGCCTATCTGCCATGTAACTGGCATGACATGAAAGAAATACTTATGCAAAAAGAAATGGCCTGCAGGTTCTCAGCCCTGACCCAGTTCAGACTTTGCGGGAGGCGAGAAAGCTCTTCATAGCTTCTCTGCTTCTCGAGTACAGTAGAATTGATGGAATACATTACTGCCTATATGGACTATGACCTGACACATAAATCAGTGGCAATGAATACATGCCAGACAAATCTAAAGGAGATGGGTAAAAAATGCTGTTAGTTCCCAAGTGACAAAGCCGCTTAAAAGCTCAAGTGCTTAACAATACGGTAAAATATACAGGCTGATTGAATCTGCACACTCCTACTCCACCAGCTTCCTCCTCCTGTGACTACACTGGACCTAATTATCTCATGTAAGCAGCAGCCGGTGGATCAGCCGCTTGTGAATGCTCAAACCTGCCTGTTATTATTCATAATTCAGACCTGAGCAGCCCCCACATTTTTTCCCCCTGCATCAAGTCCCTCTTCCATTTTTCAAAGAGTATAATTGTCTTGACATGCTCATCATGCACAGAATGAAATGTTGATTCCACCTTAATTACCTTCCTCAGGGGTCATCGCTTTGACTTCCGTAGAAATAAATAAAGGATCAGCTGCATTTGCACGAATGAGCCTCACAATGTGAGTCACCTGCTGCGCTATTTTAGGTCAAGGCCCAAATGAAAGCCTTGTCCACCATAATTAAACAAGCCACTCTGACAGATTTCACCAATTAACATTCAAAATGCTCATATCTCACTGAATCAAAATCTCATCGTGATGTTTGAAAGTCATTCTCGGAGTCAGGGTCATCCTGGTTAAATGAAATTTGGAGTAAATGAAGTGAGGAAATTGAGAATGTTCAACACATTCTCACTCCCGACTCGTCATATATTGACGCTTTGGGAAGGTTCCCTCAGCGTCACATGTTGACGCGACGGGTACCCCCTTTGCGTCAATAATGGACGAGAAGGGTTCTCTCATTGAATGCTGTACCGCTCCCTAAGCGTCCAAAACCGACGATCTAGGAACAAATAAGAGGTTAGGGTAAAGGTTATGGACAGGGTTAGGATTAGGATTAGGTGTAGTGTTAGGGTTCACCCCCTCGCGTCAATTAATGATGTGAAGGGGTTACCCGACGCGTCAATATGTGGCGCTGAGGGAACCTGCCACAGTGTCAATATATGACGAATTGGGAATGAGAATAGGTTGGAATGTTAAAAGGGCCAGTTTGTAGCCAAAGGTATTGCCTGAGCGGAACCTGATTAATTTCTGGGTAGTTATGTTAGTTTCAGTTTTAATGAGAATTCATACAAAGACAAAAAGTGCAAGAACATCTAATACTTGTCTCCTGGCCCGTTCTTGTCATTGTTCCATTTACCTTTACACTAAAGCATCAACAATACCTTTATGCTTCATTTTAATATTGAAGAGTTAAATTGCTATTTTCTTTTTTGCATAAATCCAATTTACTTCCAATCAGATTAAATTTGAAGTCAAACTGTGAAAATTGTTTTGCATTTGGACCCAGTTACGCTTGACTTACTGCAGACAGTCAAATTCACTATATTGCACGTTTCAAAGGCAATCTCTGTTGTTTGTATCAAAGCCTCTGTGCTATACTGAATTTAGGATGATCCTAACTCATCCTAAATTCAGGATGAGTTGCTTCTCTGTGTTTTGACTTCCATGAACAACAGCTGCGACAAACACGATTATATCAACTCTCTCTGGAATCTGGTGGATGTCAGAATGGCTGAGTGACTTTGAATGAAATTAAACTTACTTGCTAGTAAGCTGCAGGGATAGCTTACTAGCAAGACATATCCACATTTATATGAAAATATAGATATTAAGAAATGTTTCAAAGATTGCTGCGACAGACTGGCGACCTGTCCAGGGTGTACCCCGCCTCTCGCCCGGAACGTTTGCTGGGGATAGGCACCAGCAACCCTCCTGACCCCATTAGGGACGAAGGGTGTATAGACAATGGATGGATGGATGGTTTCAAAGATTGAAAATTAGTTTATGTGTGTATTTTTAATACTGTCTGGGAAAAACTTTGTCAGTTTTAGGGGTCTATGTATCAAGACACAGTAGAATGATCTGGACCTGTATGCACAAAGATTCTCAGTGCTCTCAGAGAGCTCCTATTTTAGCCTAAAAGTTTATGCCGACGAGTCCTAGTTTAAAAGTGATTCAGCCAGCTGCTGAGAGCCAGTTTGAAAGAGGAGTTGACATAAATTCCTATGTGGTTGGCAGCGTTGCTAGTTGTGACGCAGTCCATTAAGGACTGTGATTGGTTCTTCATCTGTGATCCCACCTGATGATGATCAAGTGATGAAACACAAAACACTGATAACAACTGTTCTTTCTTTTTTTTTACTTTCTCACTTATATCTTATGGAAGCAGCAAATGCACATAATCTTTGCATACACCTCTTATCCAGTTTGTTTTTTTCTTTGTTTATTAAACAATTGTAGTGTGAAATTAGTGATGTACTTTCATACATCTGAGGTCATAAATATTTTACAAAGAGAAAGATATTTTTATGTCCTAATTCATAAAACCCTTGAACTGAAAACAGTTCATAGGTTTTTTATTATTTTTTATTGTGACTGTAAATGGGAGGTACAGAACTTTAGTGGAGAAGTGCATAGATTGGAGAAAAACACAACTGTGTTGTTTTCCTTAAATTATTCAGATTTCTTCTCAAACTAGCCACTTGTAGATGTTCTGGATAAAATAAGTCCAAACAATGGGTGGTCCACCTTCAAAGGTAGTCAGTGAACTTTATGGCATAATTCAAGCTGCTAAAATTTATGAAACGTAGGTGTGAAAGCATCCCTGGAAAGAAGCAGTCCACAAGTGCTTAAAAAACCACATTTATCAGTATTTAGGTGAAATTTGGACTCACTTGAGACTTGGAAGTTTAACACACTTTTAACATGAATTTTTTTAACCACTTTAAATTGAAGTTAATATGTCAACCCCTTTGCACAGTGGCACTATTATTATTACTATTGCCTGGCAGCAAGAATGCTATTTGTTCAAATTACAGCCTGGGGTTTTTCTATATGGGGTTTGCATACTGTCCCTGTGCAATCAGTGCCCCACACTAGGTATTCCATCTTACTCCCACAGTCCTAAAACATGATTTTTAGGTTAATGGTTCTCTAAATATTTCCCTTAGGTAAGAGTGTATAAATGTCACGTTGTCTGGCCTCTGTGCTTCTGTGTTGCCCACCTCTCCCCTGGCTGCTGCAGAGAGATACCAGTGTATTGTTTTGAATTAACATAGCATAGCATATCAGTTCATTACATATTTCATTTACTGCATATTATAGGAGGAATCTTTGTGTATAAAATACATTTTTAATGTTTTCATGCAGTTTTGGATATGTTTTATTTTCCCTTTTTTACAGATTTCTTCAGTTTTTTGCTTGCTCATTATGTCATAACTGATGGAGAACAACATCAACAGAATTGTTTCAGTTTTGTCACGTAGGAGGATTTTTGAGGACAGCATGTTCAAATTTATGATCTAGAATCTTACAGTTTTTCTCTTGACATTTGCATAGCAGCTCATGAATTTTTCAAAACAAATAGTATAAACTGCAAAATCTGATTGCCTACAAATCTGTGTCACTTGCTCACAATGGATAGTTCATTACTCAAAAGGAAGTATTCATGTCAATGAAAATGTAATCAAAATGAAAAGTCCTGACACAATGTTCATGAACAAGACAGTCAACTGGCTTTGTTGTGCTTCTATAGTGAACATATTTGTTGCCTATAGAAGTGGATTTGCTTGTATGATTTGAGTCAGTGTACTGTTGTTTTACCCAAATGCACCCAGGGCATGAGTTTAACTTCATGCACTGATGGCTGGACATTCTCCTTCTGGATTTGTTGCTGCAGAACAGAATTTATGTTTCCATCAATAACAGCAAGTCATTCAGGTCCTGAAACAATCAGACTTTCACACTTTCACTGTCATGTTTCACTGTAGGTGTAATCGTTTTCTAAAATGCTGTGTTGGTTTTATGACAGAATGAAAGGGACACACCTTCCAAAAAGTATAATTTCTCTCTTGTCCCCCTCACAGTATATTTTCCCAAATGCCTTGGAGATCATAAAGATGTTTTTGACAAATGTGAGACCAGCCTTTGTATTCCCTTGGTCAGCAGCAGCTTTCCTTTTAGAACTCCCATTGAGGCCATTTCTGCCAAGTCTCTTTCTTATAGTCGAATCATATACACTGACCTTAACTGAAGCAAGTGAAGCCTGCAGTGCTTTATATGGTTTTCAGTTTTTTTCTGATCTATGCATCATCAATGCACTTTAGGGTAGCAGGTGGGCGATTACTTTTTCATATACATGCAGGTTGTTTTGAATTTGTTTTTTCCTTAGTAATTTAAATCCCACCTTTAAAATTAGCTTTTTTTTTCTTCACAGCATTGAGACTATGTCAGGTTCAAAAGTATCAACATAAAATATATAAAAAAAATTGTGGATACAAATGGTGTAAGACAATTTAAATAACATAGAAAAGGACCCGCAGTTATGATTTCAAAACATTTTCAATCACTTTTCCATCCAAACAATGATTTACAAAGACACACTGCGTGCCACCTACATGATCTTGACCTTTTTAACAACTCCGTTAGATGTGGAGTATTTTTTTTTTTTTTAAGAAAAGAGGAAATCCTACTGAGACATATGAAGCAAAGAGACCAACCCCACCTGCTGACTGGTGCTGCTTCCAAAGTGAAGACAGAGAGCAGGGGGCGAATATGGCCCCAAGACTAAGGGTCTGTCACAGAGTAGCCAATGCCAGACTGATTTCACGCTTGATGTCCCCAAGAGAGAAGAAAGATGTGTTATCATTGCCTGCAGGTGCATTCCCCACCAACAGGGGTCACTCTGACTTAAGCACAAGAACACAAGCACATGATGGGGTGCGAAAAATGATGACATTAGGGTGAAAAGGGTAATCACGATGCAGTGTGAATGAAGGTGATTTTGTAAGAAAAATTACACTTGGTGTTCAAACATGGTGGGAATGGCTTAGAAGAGGAATGCTGACATTTGGGGCAGAGTGGATCAATCGACACAAATTAACTGAGCAATAATCAAGATTGATACACGGGAAGATAAAAGAATGCTGACAATTGGACAGCAAGAAAATTCTAGACTGTGGTCCAGATTGTAAAAAAAACAAAAACACAAAGAGAATACAACAGGGAATGAGATGCAGGGACTCCAGAGGGGGGATGAAAACCGGTCAGTTAATAGACTTAAAAGTTCCCAAAACCAGACCCCTCACTTATCATTATAGCGATCTGATCTACGGGGAGTGAGAATAGTTGCATTAATCCATTTTTATCACTTGGTGAATGCGCCCCAACAGCTCTGACTTCTCATCAATCATTCACACTATACTTCTATTCCCCAGTAAGCTGCCCCTGTGTTCCCTTATTTTCCTCCTTCCAAATTCTCTCTTTCCCTGTCACATTCTCCTCTATTCTGTCTGTTCTCCAATGTCAGTCCTCAGGGGCTTCGGAGCACAAGTTGAGCGATACATTAAAGATGAATGCGCATGGATCGTCCCATAGGATATTCTCTTAATTCCTTAGAGGAAGTAAAGCTTGTTCTATTCTCTGTTTGCTTCTCTTTGTGTTGGTTAACAATAATATGAGTTTTCTTTGGCTGACCCTTATGAGAGTAATTAGCAAGCAGTTAAAGTATCCTAGTTAAAGATTTCATCAGTAAGCTATCACTCAGGGAAACTCAGTAGTTTAGATTGTGAATCTCTTCACTTCTTAGACTTGCTACATTTTACTTAAACTGAATAAGGTCTGTACTTTAGAGTGAAAACAAAGCTTTTTCAGTGCACAGTTAGCTGAAAAGCAGTGGCTTTACAAATGAACTGGGAAAATATTCAAATCTGAATTTTTCTCAGTAGTTAGTAGTCATCATGCATTCTCTGAAGCAAATGATTAATAAGAAACTTGCTATTATAAAAATAATAGGTTGTGATTTTTTAATCACCTCCTGCAGTTTAAAGGCAGGACACAACGATTGTTCCTCCTTCCACATTATTTCTAGCTTGTTAAAAAAGATTTCTTTTTCCACTACAGATAGAAAAATAATTTAACTTTAGTATAAAAGAGATGATTTTTGCATGCAAAATCATTGCACTTTCTCTTGTCTCTAACATATGTTTGAGTGTCTGCGTTGTATTTTGGGTGATTAACCCCAGATTTTGTTTGACTAAATTTGGATGCTCCAGATTCTTGTTTGCACTGATGTGGAATGTGGGTGCTGGCATGGCGAACCGAGATGCCTCTTCATCTATTTTTTATGTCTGCCATTCTCATGAAAAAAGAAAAAAGTTATGAGGAACAGTAAGTGATCACAATGAAATGTGTAACAGGGTATTATTTAATGCTGTAAGACTCAATTTACCTAATTTTTACTGTGCTTCCTTTGTGGAACACATGCTTTATATATTTTTTATGATTCCTACACAGCTCTTTTACGGCAAAGTCTGAGTAAGGTTGTCCAAAGTTAACCAAAGAAATTATACTTTTCATCGACTTTTCCCACTGTTGCAGGAAGTAGTTATTTCCTGATTCAATTGAATAAAAGTTTTTCAATTGTTTTCAACGGTTTTACAACTAAGACTCCAAAACCGGCAGACTTTTAACCTGCATAATCTGAGCCAGATTGAAGGATTTAAATTTTTTAAAATTAATTATTACTTTCTATACTGATACTTTATCAGATGTATTTGAAATGACTGGTGGATTTTATAATCCACTCCCATACTGGTGAAATGATTACATTTTTAGCCTCATGTCTGCATTCAGCCACTGGTTGTTTAGGTGATTCTGGAAAACAATGTGGTCTGAGTAGATGATTGGTTTTGTTGAAGGTTGGTCTGATTAATAGAGAATCCCTCTTTGGATGGAGAAAGTGAAGAATTTGGCTGAATCTCCAAAACAGTGATAGGTTTGTGTCAGAACAAAGTCATATACATTTTAAATGTTGCTTAATCAACATAAGAACTCCTTTTATTAAATAGTTCATTTTTTTAATCACGTTGATTTGTTTTCTCTTACAGAAACATTAAATCAGCTGGCTGAGGGTTTGGAGTGACAACTATTTCCCAATCAGACTCACTGAATAGTCTTTGGCTAATTATTAGCCATAATTGCTAAATTCATCAGACAATGCTTTCTTTTCCTAATTGTTAATTAAAATAAATTATTTCTGACTTTATTTCAATTATTGACGAAAATTAATCTGGATACATCAGATCCACTTAGATAAGATTGTATTTAAACTAAGGAGATGGAATCAAATGAACTTTGGACTCAATTATTCTATATTTGCATATAAATTGGACCTGTTTGTCCTACACAATGCCTTGAGATGACAATTATTATGAAGTGGTGCTACATATATAAGCTGAGTTGAAATCTTTTAGAAAAAAAACACCAAATCATAAAGAATGTTAGAGTCATAAAAGTGACATAAGGCATATGGAGCCTTCAAACCCAAGTGTTTTGCTCTGTGTGTTTATGTGGTTCACTGGATTGGCTACAGCTCCCCTGTGCAAAGTTAAGCTGCTGCTAGAGCTCACTATGTCAATATTGGTGTTTACATACACGCTCATTGATTCTCTTTGGTGCTTTTTTGGATGAGTGGATGGATATATATAATCTGGATTTTTTTGGGTCACACCCAACATCCGAAGTGTCTGTTTTGATGCTTTGTATGAAGATATTTTTGTGGGATTTGACCTGCACTTTAAACTCAAAATACTGTTTGTAAAGTGAACTGACCTCCGACAGCAACTTGTTAGAAATCAGAAATCAGAGTCGACCAGTCTGTTCTGTAGTGTACAAAATGAGATAAAGTCCCCTTCAGAGGCTTACATGCATTCATCAGCAACATGCATCATTTTAGGCATTCAAGATTATTCAACAGAAATATATCTCAAGTGCATTAAGTTGCATTTCTTGGGGATGTTTGCTAATATAAAAAGGGACATAATTTGCGTAGGTTTGAAAAAATATATATTAAGTACATTGATGTCCCCTAATAAATTAAAAAGAAACCCTTCCCCAAAATGTTTCTGGCAGAATTCTGTTTCCATATTTGATCGTTGTTCTTATTGATTGGTTTCCTGGTAATGACTTGGATTATCCTGTAAAATTAATCAAAGTTGGGTTCTATATCATTATTTGTAAATGAAAAGTGCAAAAAACTAATAAAAAAAAACAAAAAAAATTGTCTGTAAAGTGAGCTTCACTGTATCTGTATATTTATTATATTACTGATGTATTGGTAGTAATAAAATACTTGATTTGCCCTTTCCAAAAGTAATCATTTAATTCATAAAGCAAAATTTGGTGTCCAAACAGTTTTTTTTCCCTACAGCCTGTTGCTTGTTATGAAATGTTGTGAGTTTTGCAGATGAATGCTGCAGACATGTGACTTTCTGCTCTGACATTTGATACAGTTGACTACTGAGATCAGTAAAGATGGAGCACATGCCACATCAAAGCAGACTGAGATGCAGATGGACGTTACACATGCACTAAACCTCTTGGCTGGGATCTCACTTGCTCCTGGTGAAGGCATCCGTGGCCACTTAACAAGCTGTAGCGTAAGTCCGTTGTGACAAATAGCCAAGCACTTTTATTTCTCAAATCGCTAGAACATCATGAGTAAATGCTCCTTTCAGAAGATCACTTGAAGTGTCAGAAAAATCACCCACCCCCACCTCCCGCCTTGTTTCACATCTGCTCATATTTATGTCTTTATTTCTCCACTTCTCTCATTCTTGCTCTGTCTTACACGTTTTTATACACATAGGCACAAGTTCATGTGTAAGGTTGGGATCTGGGTGCCATGACAACAGGGCACATCAAAATCCAATTAAATTGAACTTCCTCCCACTTCACCAGACCGACAAATAACTTCCTCCTGCCCCTTTCCCCACTATGCATAAAAATAACCTCTGAATGTTTAACATATCTGCACTCTTGTAAAGACGATAAAATTATTACATCAAATTAAACTCGTGGGAAAAATAAGAAGTCCAAGTTTTGTCATAATGAACAAGAAGCGACCTATAGCATGACTGATATTTCTCTGGACATAGTGCTGCCAAATGTGAAATGAATACAGAGTGAATTTCAAGCAACAGCTACTTACTGTGAATGTTCATGCCCTTAAAGTACCTATGCATTTTAAACATTTTTTTTTCTTTTTCTTTTTTAATTCAGCTAAAAATATGAAGCCCATACATTTTTTTTGATAAAGTATACATAGAGTATGTTTAGAGTGATATATTCATGGTATTATTTTTCGTTAATTTTGAAGTTAATTCTTATAGCTGATGAAAACCCCAAATTCTTCTTCTCTGAACATTTGAATATTGCACCAAAGTAAAAAACACGTATACAAAACAGGCGTTTCAGCCTAGTGAAAGGTATATCTAGGGACTGGACAGCATACACACTCAATACCGAGTGAGGGCCTCTATACGCTATGAGGCAGTGGCTCTGATGCATGGTATTAAGGGCACAGTATGGTTCAAAAGTGGCCCTCAGCTCATCTGCATTATTTGAACTCTTGACATCATTCCACAGAATCACTTTTGGGTTAAGGTCAGACGTGTTGACTGGCTTGTCAAGCTCAGTGGTACAATTGCAATTAAACAAGATATTATAGCCTTTGGCAGTGGGCAGGTGTTAAGTTCTGCTGGAAAATAAAATCAGAATCAAGTTTTTCTGCGGAGGAAAGCACAAAGCACCCAAACATTTCTCGGTAGTTCTGATGGCTTTGGATCATAATGTATAATGTGTATAACTAAGGTACTGTGTATCATACAAGTTACAACATAATTCAGTGGATTTACAAAATAATAAACATTTTAGATGATTTTCTTAGTTATTAAAACACACCTGTACAGCTATTGTTAGTAATCACATTGACATGCAATGTCCAACTTATATTTGTTAATTCTTAAGACCTGGATTTACAGAACTTTGCAGAACCATGCATCCATGAAGCGATCTGGTGCTATACTTCCATACTGTGTTAAAGACAGTGGGTGTCATCAATCACTGCCACCCCTTCATTGATACTGCCAAGCCCCCAGAGAGATGCAGAGAACTGGGCAAGGCAGAAAACAGGGCTCCCTCCGTAGAGAGGCAGCTTACATGTTACGCCTTCAAGAGGTGGAACTGGTAATGTCCCTCAAGGGCTGCCTTCCCGCTGTGCTTGTTGGCTAATGGGAGGTTTAGAGGGGACAGAATGCCACTGCAAGACAAAGCGCATGAGTTTCAATATCACATTAGCCCCATTACAAGCCATAAGAGGCCTGCCACTGCAGATTGAGAGGCCAGGTCCACCACCACAATTAGAAAGAAAATAATTAACAATTAGCCTGCTCATTAGAAATAAACAAGAGGTATCGCAGAGGAAACTTTTCCGCTGCTGTGGACCCATTTGTGTAATGGGGGAGAGCGCATATATTCCCTTCAAAATAGCGAACAGCTCTCCATGTGCTGATGAGTGTTCATAGCCCACAGGGCTCAGCAGGGTTTGTGCTTCCTACACCATGCTGCCCAAACCCACGCACTCTCGTCTGAGCAGAGAGAGGAGAGAGCGAGGTCGTCCGTTTCTGTTTAAAACATCCTGTTTGCTTGTTGCACCACTCATGGTTCGCAGCTCTGGACAGACACTGAATTTTAACCACTTCTTACATTTAACCATGTAAAAAAGCAAAATATGTCCAACTCCGCCATTGTGCTGAAGCTTGCTGTTCATTGGTTGTCGAATGCTGACTCAGAGAGACTTTTACAAATTGTAAAATAAATCAGAAGACACCAGAGAAAACACACTTGATAAAATCCTCTGACAATTGAATGATAAATTCACTGGCCCATACCTGAGTGTTCATTGAATTGCCTAGGGGTTATTGCTGTGTACTCTATCCACGGCTGGTCATTCATCACCTGAGCGTGGCATCGGCCACAGTCTCTCATTCACATGTGGAAAGGAAACAGCAGAAAAGCATGCAGGCAGATATTTTTGCAGTGCAAGGAAAAGTGTATCCAACAATCTAAAGTAAACTGCTCCTTTATATATTTTGATATATGTTGGTATAAAAATCCATGTTTCCTGGGTTTGAAAGCTCAAGATATTAACATATTTTGTGGAACATCACTTCCTATCATCTGGCTGAGGTTATGTGTGGAGAGTTCATAGCGTACTACCATTAGGACAGTGTACATTACTTTTCCACATGCAGAACATAGCATATTTGAATAAAATGTAAATGTTAATTTATTTCAGGGATTCAGTTTGAAAAATGTAACTCAATTATTAAGATTTATCATATGCAGAATGATAGCGAAAACCCAAAATTTATTTTCTCAGGAAATTTAATTACTTGGTAAAAGTAAGTAATAACAGCCTTTAGTGCGTCGCGTCATGATATTCCATTTATATTGTTTTTTTCACAACAATTTTATACATTTTATATTTGCCTTTAGAAAAAGACCATTTTTGGGGGCGCAGTAGCTAAGTAAGTCAATTATGTTAATCAATCCTATAAAATAAGTGTGATCATTACATTTTGCTGTAAAATATTACAGCAGCTCATGATCATAAATAGAAAAGCATTGCGCAGAAGTTGAAAGGAACTAAGAAAATACTTGTTATGGACCTTTGACCATAGATTTGAATCTTTAGATGTGATCTATAGTCTAAAGCAAGAAGATACAGCTGTGTGACTTAAATGAATAATACATTCCCATTGTAGGTTAATCACTTATGCTTCATAAGACTTTTGGTTAAATTAAACTGTTTTGTATTATTATAAGGTTACTTTGTGCTTATTATTAAATTCCAATCTAACCTTAATTAAGTTTTCTTTCTTCTTAATGGATTTAAATAACACAATCTTCCCTTAGATTAAACACAGCCTGCACACTAACCTACAGCACACATAATATGGTGATTGTTGACACAGGACTGCAGATTTGTTGGGAGTGTTATAATCATACGTGTGAGTTTTCACCTCACAGTGTGACCACCCACTTCTTCTGGCACAGATAAAGGGTGTGAACGTACATGCAGAATCACAGATAATGTGCTTTTGTTGTTTTTCTTGTGCTCCTGAGAACAACTTCAAGAAAGTCTTTCTGTCACTTACCTCAGTGCAGCAACATTCAGATCCATCACACCTTTTTCTTGGAAAACTTCCCAAACACTGGGAAGTCTCTAACATAAGAAAAAAAACCCCATCATGCATATTCAAAAACCTGGCTGAATGACACTCCATAAAACCTCATTACACATTCATACGCAGAGACTTTCTTGTCTGCACAAGTTAATGTTCTTGTTAGCTTTGTAGTGTGAAAAGGTGTTGAATTTTAATAGATCACACAAAGTAAAATTTATTTTAATAGTATGTTATTCATAATAAAAATATCTAAATAAAATTGAATGATTTTTGCTTTCTAATGTGTTGTAATTTTAAAGGACTCCCATTTTAACATAAGTTAAACAAATATGGCTCTCACATGGAAAACAGAAAAAGTCTGACGCTAATGCTGGCCCAAGCAACAGTGCAGCGAATATACATGGTAGCAAAAGTAAAGCAAAAGAGACACCAAAGCTGAAGTCCAAACATGACTAATGGATACTAGAGTAAGAACAAAGCGACGGACCCTTAGATGTCATTTAAATACAGTGGACATCTTGCCAAATGTCTCACTTCTGCTTACTGGGAATGTGTTTTCCTCTGGGCCACTGTTGTTTATTTCTCATCCATCTGTCAGGAGAGAGCTGCAGCGTGCTCACCGCCTTTGTCTTGCAAATTCAACTTCTGACATCCGCAAGACTGTAGAGGGTTGTCGTTTGACAGAAATAGACTTTTTGTTTTTGTTTTCTGGTCTTTTTTTTCCCTTGTTTCCTAACAACAAAGCACTTCTGTATCAAAACCGCAATGGGTGTACCTTGAAGTGAGAGCCATTTATAGAAATCATGTAAATCAGGCATGAATTCGCATTGAGGTGGCTGCATACTTAGAACATTTCAAACACCTTCAGAGAAATGATGCTGATACAGTAAAAGGATTTGTTTTAAAAGAGTGAAGCAGTCCAAGAATGCCCTTTGTGCTAATGGTGCACATGAACACTGAAGTATTTCTTGGAATAAATTAATGAAAACAATTTCATTTTCTGTATGAGTATAGCAATTAATACCCCAGTGAGTTTAATATTGCTTTGAGCTGAAAATGACATCTCGTCAAACTAACTTGTATGTATTTTAAAGAAGAAAAAATGTAAAAGTTTTTATAGATCAATACATAATAGCCTGAGATTTAAAAATACTGTGCCGGTACACTGCACAGTGTGATGTGAGATCAATAGAGAAATGCATCTGGTTCACAGCAGGAGAGGAGAAAAGGAGATCAATAATAAGCAAATTTCCAGAAATTGCAAGAGGTATTGGCTTTTTAATTACCCATTTTTCTCCAAAGGTGTATCAACGAGTCATGATAAAAAAATGCTAATAATATTTTGTGAAAAACCCAGACTTCAAAAGAAAAGAGAAAATGTTGTACAAAGTATAATGCTCTTGTATAATAACAAATATATTTATACAGGTTCCCATTCAAAGTGCTAAAAATTTTCTTCTTGTATGGAGGCACAAATTCACAGAGTTATGTCCTAAATAAAAGGACATAACTGTGTTTGCAAAGAGGCAGATGTTCATCAAGAATGGCCTCATTGAGCAAATAGCAACTCTCTCTCTGCACATTTAAATGACACATTTCACATGCATACAGGGGGATTGTGTAGATATTTATTAAAAGCAAAAAGTGGTATATTCTCAGAGATTTTTCTTTCAATGCAGTCTGTTTTAAGCTAATTTTAAGATTTATGTTAAATATGATACTTTATCTTGCTATGCTGTTTACTGTCTTTTAAACAGTTTTATGTTGCTAAAGGCCCATCTGGGCCATACATATGTACTGAAAAGTACCGTATTTAAGGTTACAAAAGACATAGTGTTCAGTGTTAACGCACATAATTAACTCTTGTCCCTATGCAGATAAACAATAATATAAACAAATAAACCTTATGACTTTGCAAAGTTCCAGCAGAAGCTTCACATGCAAAGGTTGCTAAACAAAATGCATTTATAAAGAAAAGTTCTTTGCCTCTGGTGCAAAGAAAAATGTTCTCTGCTCTGTTGTTATGAGATGGAGAAAGCACAAAACTAGTAGTTCACAGGCCGAAGTTCATTTTCTCATTTATTAAGTGAAATTAAAAGGCAGTCATTGCACACAAAAGTTACTTTTTTATTTGGATACAATTGGAAACTAGTACATTTGTAGTTTATTTCTTATATAATGTGTAAATGTTTTAAAATATTATGCATTTTAACTTGGATCAATGATTTATCTTCTCTGGGTGAGACACTCAGTAGGTTGCAGTGGTCTGTTAAAATTTTCACCATCATTTACAGAAATAAAAATGTCACTTCTATAAGATCCCTCAAGTCAGAGCATATTCTTAAAGTGAGCAGTTTCTAAATTAAACATTTTAAAGAAGAAGTTTTGAAGCAATGCTGAGTTGAAAGACTAGTAGGTAATACTTTCCTACAGAAGATATTTCTGTTAAAATGTTCACTTAGGATAATGGCAATGTCAGTGCCAAGAACATAAAACGGTTAAAAAGCATAATGTTTTAATCTTTCCTAATTTTTACATTTCAGTAAAGGGAGGAGTTTGGGACATTACCAAGGCCCACCACTATAATTATAATGCAAAAGTGGAGCAAAATCAGAAAGTAGGACATGCATTCCAACTTATATCAGTGCAGCTACAACATACAGACAAATTGGTAAAGTGACACAGTGAGAGAGAATAAGAAATTTGAGATGGTTTTGTTGAGAACATATAGAGCCTGTACTTATAAAGATGCTTGGTTTCAGTTTCATCAGCCTCCATACTTCTTCCCTTATTTTTCATATATGTTCCTTAACATTTTCCTTTTTTTGGTGTTCCCACTTTCTCATGCTGCTTGTGCTCTTCCCACCTGGCTCAGGGCATTGCATCAGCTTACTCACCTGCCAAGCATCAGTTAACGACATTTCATTGTATCTCCCCCAGGTTTCCATCTGGTCCTTGCAAATTTTTTTCAAGCCTGCCACTGTGGTGTGCACACTGTTGTGACTGGTGAAGTCTGGTGTCTCCTGTTTCCTAATGTTCATTGACACTGTTACTTCTGCTTCCTCCACCTGGTAGCTGCCAATCACACTGCTGCAACACCTACAAGACAGACATTATACAAATATTGGTCATGGTGATCTAGGTAAAACAGTGAAGAAAAGCATAAGGTTCGCACAAGCATCATAATATTTCTGTAGTACAAGAATCTTTGGGGCTGATTTGTAGAACTTTCAAAATTGGCATAATTGCACTGAAATATTAACGCGGTAAAACTAAAACCAGTGACCTATTAAACACAACATCACTACCTTAAAGTATATAAACTTATAGTTTGGTTTTAGTATTTTGAATATAATTTTGTAGTATTGATACTTACAGTCCCTTGGAAAAGTATTGTTAAATCACAATATTATACAAAACTATGTATTTTACAGGATTTCATGTGACAGTGCTATACCCTGCACAGTCTTGGGTTCAACCAATTTTAGGTGGTTGAACCCAAGACACTAAATCCAGTGAAAAGAAATTACATTCCAAATTCAGCTATTTAATAAATAGAGTCCATCTGAATGTTGTATAAGTTTGTTTTAAGTTTTCTATTTTCTTTTAAGGTTCCCAAAGTTTTATTATAGAACATCAGCAAACAAGCAGGCATGTAGGGGACAAATGAAATATGTATAAGAAGATCCTGTAGTTAAAACAGACATTAAAAAAAAGAAGTTTCTGGTACACATACTAAAAGCGTATATTTATTTATTTTACGTAGGGCAGGTGAACATGAATGTATATCACACTTTTCAAATTTTTATTAGTAAAATCTATGTATCCACCATTCTCTTACACTTTGTAATTAGCCCTTCCTAGTGCTGGTCTGTCACATAAACCCCCCCAATATGTGGACCTGTGTAACTGAATGTAAAAAAGTTTTGCCATATGAATACCTTTGCGATGCTGCTTGACTCAGGCCTTCATATCAGGGTAGACTGAATGTAACCATTTGATTGCAACAAATATAGGTCATCCACAGTAAAAAGAAAACCTTTCCCCTCAAAAAACACACAAAAAAGAAAATGACAACCACCAAAATCATGCTATAGATGTCAGCTAAATTAATCTTTTTTCCTCCTCAAATTCTTTCCCAATATGAACCTCTTCTACCTTCTCACTCCTCCAAGCAAAGTAAATATTCATTCAAGAGATTTTAGGCAATATAAACACCAAGAGCTGATAAAAAGACTAAAATGGCTGAATACTAATGCCTGTGGATCTACCTTTACTGGATAGTTTTCAACTAGCACATCAGTCATAGAAGAATAAAGGAAAAAACATGAAAAAAAATTGTGATGAACACCTTTGTGAGGCAAAAAGGAAGAAAGATGCTTACAATGGGACTGAGAGACGCTTATGGGCATTCAAGGCTTTTCTTGTGATGACTCCACTCATGATTTATGTAGGTATAGGCGTCTCCTCTGACCTTGAGAGCTGCCTCACTTTGTGCTGATGTTCGGGTTAACTAGGGATTGTGGAAGTTGGAAGTCCCAAAGAGGGTTCTTTTTTTTTTTTTCTTGACCTCACTCAGATTTTTTTTCTTTTTGCGTATACAGCCTGCATCATGATCAATATCCACCTGAGTTCATGTGGGTTTTTCAGAGATATTACATACTGTTGGTGCACTGAGGTTTGAATATGGCTTTGAACCCACTATCCCTGAAAAATTCATTTTTGATATTTTGCCAGGCTGCAGAATAGTTTTATAACATCAACTTATTTAAAAAAAAAAAATATTATGTAAAGTGAACTATTTTTTAAAATAACCGCTATGAAAATTTTATCTACTGTTGGTCCCACAGCATCTGTCACAATTTTAATTTAGGTTAGATTACTAAAAGTTAATAAATATGTCATTTTTATTAACATTTTGAATCCTTTTTCTTCAAGGATTAATCACAGACTTTTAAAAATTTGAATTATGCATACTGAGTTGCCTGTTTGAACCACATAAAACAGTTTATTCATCTAAACACTATAAATAATAAAATGACTCTCTGAGGGACTGACACAATAAAAGCTTATTTACTGGGCCAAAGAAAACACACCTTACATCTTAATACACTGACAGTGAGGGAAAATGAATTGCGTGGTTACATCTGTATCATGTTCACAGCAGATCAATCTGTCACTCTGCTGCAGCTGCTTATTCAATATCGTCCTTGGCCTCAAACTCAGCAAGTGAGATTTATGCTCTCAGCTTGAGTGCTGGGAAGCACAAAATCAGGTCTCAAAGTAAAGCAGATGCATTGGATTTTTACTTTTTAATGTTTTATCATTTTACTCATAGAAATTACATAAAAGTTTACGTCTCACAAACCGCTAGTGAGAAATTTCACAATGGTTGGCTGACTGTGCCACTGAAAAAAAGATCATGTCATCACAATAAAATATGTAAATCCCCTGTGCTGACTGTCACGGTGCTGCAGACAGTTCAATAAATCTGCAAAAGATTAATCAACACGACAACAGTTTCTCTCTGAGAAAATTCACATCTTGTCAAAGAGAAAATATAACTTCCTAAGAGACAAAACAAGAAACAGAAGCACAAATGACTCTACAGTCAATTCCTGCAATATGTTTAGCATGACACGATATTTCACAAAAGGTACTTACTGTCTCATGTTATGAACTAAAAAAAAAACATCATTAATATGTTGAATGAGATCCATCTATCCATCTATTTATCTGCTTGTACATTATCAGAACATTGTCTTTCACTTATATTCTATGCCTCTATATTGACTTGGGCTTCTTTGTTTTGGATTAATTTTAGCAGTCTCTTTTTTTTTTTGCAGCGCTTCTGTGAAGGTCATATTTGTGGCATGCATTTCAAATAGTTTACCAGATTTTACCACTAGAGCATTAGTACTCTGCATCCCCTTTGGAGTTCCTATAAGCTTTTTGGCTGCTTCTTCCACCAGTGTTGATCTTTCCTGGCCTGCCAGTTTAGATGAATGGGCATCACACATTTGGTGTGTTTGCAGCAGTGGCATAATTCCATTGAACTCACTTCAATTTATTTATACAGTGCCAGTTCACAACAAATTTAGTTTTAAGACAATTTATAAAACAATATAAAATTTCTATACAGAAGTATATAGTGCATTCAGTCCAATCACATGAACAGACTAAAAGTCAATGGCATACTGTACATTCCAGTTTCATTCTATTTCTAAAAGTTATGAAACAACACAATCAAACTCTAATCAAATGATGGGTTCAACAGAGCTCTGTGAGATGTTCAAGGATTTGGATCCAGCTATAGAACTCAGTCCCACTTTAAATTTCTCCACAACATTAGCTGCAGCCTATCTACAGAGTTTGTAAGTCTCATTGGAACATTTGGTGGCTAATGTTCTCTAACAAAGCTTGTAAGACCTTTACAGATGACTTTATACTGAAATTAAATTTTATCTACTTCTTTGTTAGGTGATTTCTGAAGAGAGCGGGTTGGCAAAATTTTATTTCGGACTATTAAATAAAAAGGGGACTGAGTAAGAACAAGTCGACATGATTTCCCTGCTGATCCTCTGCACCTATCATTTCTGCTGGCTACCGATGGCTCCCACCTGTGCTGCTGCTCTGCTCAGGAGAGTGTCGTATGTCTCATGTCCTTGTTTCTGATCATGTTCTGACTCTTTTTTTCTGCCGCTTGACCACCGCCTCTGCCTGCTTCCTGACAACAATTTGAGTTCCTCTAATTTGGGCTCTGGATCCTACTTCATGCACCTGGACTCTGATTACTCCAGATATGATCTGCCTTCTCTATTTGCCCCGTTGTTGTGCTAGTATTTTTCTCCTACCATTGAGATTCAGATTGTTGACTCTATAACACCTGTTTCATGCCCTTTAAAGACAATCTGTATGTTTACTTTAACTTATCCCCCTGATGGAGTTTCCTTACTCCAAGATATCATTACTTGTTTTTTCCTCTCTATATGGTCCTGCAAGAAAAACAACCCCTTGTAAACAGATATTTTTTTCTTCAACAGTTACTTCACCAAGTAAAGTTTGCTGAGGTCAGAGTCTCTCGGTAGGACCTCCTGGAAAACAATCTCTATTTGGCAATCCTTTACTTCCTGTTTACACATTACTTACTGTTTGTACTCCCAGTTTCTCACTCTCCTGTCTGTTTTGTAGAGTTTTATCTGAAAGTTGTACTCTAGAATAAATATCGATCATCTTGCACGTTCGAATTGTTGACAGTAAAACCTGTTTAACCTTTTGTTGGTTGTGAGTTCGGGGTCTGAACTGTACTTAATCCATTACAACTTTAGAGATCACAACCAAACCAATAACAATAGACAACACCAAGCTTAGACTTATATTACTAAATCAGATGTTATGAAGCTGAAAGCTATATGCATGTGTAGCAACAAGCTGCCTTTCATTAACCGCTTCTGATGTGTGGCAGAAATTCAACACCTCCGCCTACACTCACATTATTTCAGTTGCTGGAGTGACGAAATAATTAATCAGCAAACCTTTTGTCTTTTTAAGTGTATTTAATTGAGCAAATACATCCCCCGAAGGCAAACGGCTTACGTAAATTCCGTACCATACACTTTATGAGTAGCTTTGATAAAAGAAGTCCACTGATTGTGTGGTGGGCTGTTTAGGCAGAGTACCATCAGACATCAGATCCTAATGGATGACGTAAAGTGGTGAAAGCTACTTTGTAAATCAAGCCTGGGTGGACTCTAACCTCTGAACTGATTGTCTCTGCATGTTTGGGCAGGGGAGAGTTACAGATACATATATGTCAACCTGCTTCCTACATACATTTTTATCTGCTGCAGATGGCTGGGGCAAAGGAGCTCAGGCGGTGGGTCATGGTGCAGGTCAAAGGTGAGCCAAAGAGAAAGCTGAATGTTCATTAAGTTCTTATTTAAAATCAGTACCAAGCATTCCCTAGCTATACTCCCTCTGTTACTCAAGCTGCTCAGTCTTAATCAGAGCCTGTCTCCTCTTTTAGTGGGTGGCAGTAATACTCCTGACCTCACAAATTTACGTTCACCTTAAATGATATTTTTATTACATCAAACAAATCCCTTGCTGTTTCTAATTAAGCAGTTCTAACATCATCAAATTCTTGTTAATGTTCTTCATGGAGGATACATCGAAGCAGCACAGCGCCTGGGTTCTGCCAGTGCTAAATCAGACATAAACATAAATTAGAAACATTGGCTAATGCATTTTGGATATAATTATGGCATAAACACTAAGAAGACTCTGCCACCAAATCCCAGATTAGTTATTGAAATAACACGAGCTTAGGTCTAATTGATTGTGGTTCAAGTGATTAAAGGAGCCCAATTCCTGAGAAGCATTTGAAAACAAACGTAGTGTCTGCTGTGGTTCTTGTGCATCTCCCTCGCTATGGCCAAGGCCAACCACTTTTTATCCTCAGATGACTGGTAGTCTTTTCGGTATTTGGCAAGCAAATTCACATTTTAGATTTACTGAGCTGTAATATGACATAATCAAGTTATAATTCATCAATTAGAATAATTAGAAGGCGGATCCAATCTAATTAAAGTGGTGAAAAGACTCAGAGGAAGCCATCCACATATAATTGTGGCCCCTGGATGAGTTTTCAGATGCTCTGGTGGATTAGCTGTCATTCTTTTTTTCCTTCGTCTACCTAATAGGTTCTTGGTGTGAAGGAAGTGAGCACGTAGTTTGTAATCACATCTCCTTGCAGACAAAACCTGGAGAAAAAGAAAGCTTCTGTGGGGGGAAAAATGTAATGCTTTGTGGCAAGGGAGTTTGGCCCTGCGTCAGTGGACACTAATGAATTGGCACTGTCAGCAGTGTGAACTCTAGACCCAACAGTGTGATGTGCTTAGCGGTTGTGCTGAAGCATGTCAGCAAGACGGGTCCAGCGAGCTTGTAAGACAGAAATGAGAAAGTGAGAAGGACAGGATGGAGCATGAAGAGAGAGATGGCGAGAGAGAGAGAAAGAAAGAGAGAGATGGAGAGAGAGGGGAAACTACTAAGAGAAAACTGGCTCTGTCTGCCCTATTTTAAAAATCACTTGGCTGTGATTTTAAGTATGTAAGACTCCTCTCCATCTGTACACGTTATCAGTGTGTCACATGCCCACAGCCGCTACAATGCCTCACAAAACTACTCATACACCTCGAACGTTTGGACACTTTGTGACATTGCAACCACTAATCTCAACATATTTTATTGTGATTTTATGTAATAAACTAATTCAAACCAGAAAATATGTATGCATTCCTTCTCCCCATATACTTGTATCGCAGTCACCTAACAAGTGGATGCATTTTGTTTGTTATTTAAAGAATAAAGGCAGCTGTTCTGTAAAGGGTTCATGTTTGTAAGTGATATTTGCACCCATTAAAAAAAACTGAAGTAGAACGGTGGGACTAGAAATCTAACAAGACATGGCAGCCAAACTAGACCAGGTATCTGTAACAGCAGATTAGCAGTGTTTTATGTTTTATGTTTTTTTTTTTTTTTTTTTTTTTTTGTATGGCATAAATCCTGCATTAAATTTCAACCACAGAATGGTGGAAGAACGAAGTATCAGTGATATTTATTATGTTTTTCTCATCATTGTGTTTGAAACTAAGTGTTTTTTGCTTAGATATTTTTCCACAAACAGCATCCCATAGAACAAAATGTGTTAATCTGATTTTTGTAAATATTTTATGATTTTTAAACCTAAAAACATAAATACAATTTTGGATCTTTAAAAATCACCACAAATTTTCTATAGTATGTATTCATTCTAAAATGTTAAGTTGTCTTTTCACAAAATGTTATATAACATTTGTGGCAATAAAGTTTAATTTAGCTAGACTGAGTGCAATTTTGTTTTCTAAAGAGTAATTTTAAACGACCCTTATTACAATGTCATTTTATATTAAGACTCTTAAGCTATCACAGAAAAAAATGTAACATTTCTTCCTCCTTCATACAACTCCACCATTTGTTGCAGTCTGCCATTTTGTCTCTTCCACCCCCATTTCTTTCAAGTTCTTCTTCTCTCCCCATGTGTCATCATTCTCCCTTCCTCCTTCTTGAGCTATTTGTTCCTTTAGCCTCACACACAAGGACAACCAACGCACAAATGCAACTACATGCCTTCCTCAATGACGAAGCATCATTTAAAAAGGCCAACCTGTCAGGCAAGCAGCATGTCAGATGGCACTGCAGATACTGATGAGGGAAACATGTACTTGTGGTAAAGCAGACAAATGATTATGGTGTGATGATGAAGGGGGAGGAGATAATGACTCTCTCAAAGGACAGAGGCTGTAAGGTTCTGGCTTTCCACCCCATAGAGGTCCCTCACTGTATTTTCCATTTTCTTTTAATCTGTGTTTTTCTGATTCCCAGCACATGGAGAAAATCAGCATGTATCCAACTTTGCAGCTCATGGAAACATATCAAATTTCACATTCCAGTCATTTAAAGTGTTTATCTAAGCTGATAGATAAACAAGTTATTAATTTAGTTAGTAAGTCAGTCAATCATGCAGTCATGTGAGGGACCCCATTAGACAGCAAAGCTTGGGTTTTATCTGGCAGGCAGTAACACAGAAATATTTAGCACACATATTTCACACATATTTCAACTGGCAACCTTGTTCAGAATAAGCCAATATTCAGATACTGTTTGCATGGGATGCACATTGAATCTTCAGTTTGTAATCCCTAATAAAGTCTTATACCCACATTAAGTCCTCTTATGCTAGATTTTGCTCCTTTTTAAACCCTTAATCACATCCACATCCCTCAAAAAACAACATTTTTATGGTTTCTCTTGCACCCAAGGATGTGTATTCTTATATGAAGCTTTTTTTTCTGCACTCAAATTCCTAGAGCCTGGGGGATGTGACATAAAGCAGCAGTGTCTGTTGCAATATGCCCCCAAAACCCTGCAAGACATCAAATTGTTATTAACTGTGCAAATATATAAGGAGGGCACACAAGACTGGCATGCTTCTATTTGGTCATCTGGATAGGGTGAGTCTACATTCATTTTTTATCTTAGGACCTTCTTCAGCATAAGGTCAAAGAAAGATTAATATCATATTATTACTGAGATACAAATATGTCATTTAAAAGTCAGTCACTAGAAAAAACTGTAAAGTGTGCAAATGTCTTCCCACCTTTAAATTTCGCATCAGTAATTTAGTGATCTCCATCTCTATTAATGTCAAACTTTGATGAAGACTTTTCAAGACAAGAAATATTTGCTACAATTTAAAACTTTTTTTTTGGCCTTTTCCAGTGATATATTTTTCCAATGAGAAAACAACATATCTAAGCACTACATTATTGTACATGTAACACTGTTCAGTTAGGAAGAGGCTACTAAGTGAAGATTCAAAGCATGACATTAGATAATATCATGGCTGCAATGCCTGACTTCAACGTTTTCCATATTAGCGGTGTAAATGCGTGGTGTTTACGTTATATGATTGCCTTTAGAGGCCAAAGTAGTTTTCTTTTTTACTCATCCAAAATATCCCTTGCAGCCAGACTTGTAGAGTAGTAAGGCAGAGGCAGAGCATTATTATTTTATGAGATTTTGTCTTCATATGCAATTGAAACAAAAGGCAAATACTCAATAATGTGATGGGTGTATAATAAATATTCTTCTTCTGCTTTCAGAAGTCCAAGACCCTTCATAAAATTCTATTGCTTGTCAAATTTCCAATAAATTGAAAGTACCACAGCTCTTAAACTAGTACTTTCAGTTTAAGAGAAAGTACCAGTTTCTCTCTCCCCGTGTGTCATCATTCTCCCTGATGACACAGGGTGTCTAGTTTAGACAAGAAGCATTGCAGCTTCTAGTCTGATCAAAATATCTACAATACTTATTTGCATAGTTTATTTGCAGTTACAGTTAAACTATGTTATATGATGTCACAGTCCATAGTCTAGTCACTAAGAGCACTAGAAGAGCTTGCTTTTGCAATAAAAAAAATGTTTTAGTAGCATGGACTCCATTGCATGTTATAAAAACCCCTTTTAAATTCTGGTCCATGTAGACATGATTGCGTCACATAATTTCTCTGCTTCACCAGCTGCACATCCATGCTGCAAATCCCTCGTTCCACCAAGTCCCAAAAGTGTTCAGATCTTAGTGAATGGGGAGACATGTGAAATTCACACGATACACAGCATTTATTTTTCTGTCATTTTACATAGTTCTTCCGGGGGGTTGCAAACAGAGATGAGTAGCTGTGGCCACGAACATGGTCTGTGACAATACAGAGACAACATCTGACTGATGTCCCACACTGTGACAAAAAATAATCATCCACACTGTTACGCAACCAGTCTGGACTGGTGACATGAGGCAAGTTTTAGAAATAGTTGCAGCATTCTGGCTGGCACCAACAATTCTACCACAGTTCTTCTGATGTTTGATATAAACATTGACTGATGCTTTTCGAGCATGGACACATCATGTCATTTGATGACTGAATACACAATGGCTAAAACAAACAAAAAGAATGAGATTATGAAACATTTCTGATTCTCCATCTACACAGATTCATGTTCTTTACTTAAAGGTTGGTGTGTATGTGATAAGGCTTAGCAACAAACAAAATACACAATAAATTATAGAGAAATTCGTATCTCCAGCAGTTTGTCAGATGTGTGATGAAATCTGTACAAGCTTTGTCTTGATATTTTGCTCAGAGGTAATTTCTTATTCAATTTTTTTTCATTTTCTTCTTCCAAACTTCAGGGCTGAGCTGGAAGACCTGGAAAATATGACAGCTATATTGAAACAGTTAATGTGATGTAAATACAATACTCTGATTAACGAGGTAACGTTTGTTCTGATTATTTACATGTTTCTATCTTGTACTTCACATGGACAGATAAAATTAAAAATCAACCTTATATATGGCTATTGCTGCCATTCCTGCCATAAAATTTAACTTCTTTCTCCATCAAAAGTCCTGATGGCTTATTTTCTTCTACACTCAAAGACTGCTGCAAAATAAACTCAATGTACTCAGTCAACATTTGTCTTGTCAATGTTAATTTTACTATAGAACCGGGATGAATTGAAATGGGCTGAACTGATTTGAATTTAACAAGGACAAAGATCTGTTTATCTTGCAAAACACCGGAGATGACTGTTTTATGTTGTTCATTTATTACATAAAATATATCCAGGATAACAGGCTGCACAGTGGCGCAGTTGGTAGAGCTGTTGCCTTGCAGCAAGAAACAAGAAGGTCCTGGGTTGATAATGAATGTAGTCTTTCTGCATGGAGTTTGCATGTTCTCATTGTGCATTTTGAGTGGAGTGGTTCTCCGGGTTCTCCGCTCTCACTACAGTCCAAAAACATGACTGTCAGGTAATTGGTTTCTCTAAATTCTCCCTATTTGTGTGTGTCATGGTTAATTTGTCTTGTGTGTCTCTGTGTTTAAATGGGCGACAGACTGGCGACCTGTCCAAAGATATGTGAACCCGCCTCTCACCGGGATGAGGCTGTTGTTAGTGCACCAGCAACCCTGAAATGACCCCATTTGATGAATGTAAAGAAAATGGATGGATGGATATCCAGGATAACATGTTTTCTGTAAATTATACAACAATGCACAACAATCATGTCATGTTTACTGACTTCAACGTGTGCAACAAAATTAGGTGCATGATCCCAGCATTATTAGCTACAAACAATATTTTGCAGAGCTAACAACCAGACCCAAATGGATAAAACGTGTCTTTTGTTATTCTTTTGTGTTTGGCATGTACACAATAATGTTTACCAATAATAATTTAATGAACAAGACATCACAGCATTTGATTATTTGATTTTGATAAGTGTGGTGTATAGCTATTGTTAAAAAAAGATTTGCGAAAAAATATTTCAATCCAATGAAAAGGGGCATAGACAAGAAAAAAAAAATCTTCCATTCTCCGTAGTTTCCTGGTTCCAGTCCTCTTGGTAATGTTTCTTTGCATTAAATAAATTGTCTATTCATTTATTTGAACTGAACAGTGTTTTCCTGTCTTTTCATCTGAAAAGAACTTTTATGAAAATCAAGCTAATTTGAAGATTATGTCTCTCAGTGGACTTCAATTTCACATTTATAAATATGAATACGCTGCACTTTCAAAAAAGCAGTAGAGATTAATGTAAAGTATGTTGCGTCGAGAACTTTCAAAGTGTGAAGATTGGTGAGTTTAGAGAAGTGAGTTGCTTTCTGCCTTTAGAGTATTCTCTAAAGAGACCTGAAATCCTCAAAACCAGGTAGTTTGGAATAAAATTACCATGAATGATGTCTGCATTTCTGCTCTCATTTTATGCCGACGTGCAACTTTTCTTTTTAAGACCACCAGAGATTTTTCCCTACTCTATCTGTTGCTCAATTTCAGACTCAAGCAAACTGCAAGTGCAAAAAAGTAACAACACAACCTGACTTTAAATATTCACTTTTTCTACACCAAACTAACAAGTTTTGCTTTTTCCAAACTTTTAAGTTTATTGTAAACAGCAAAATTTTTCCTTGATTCAGAAACGGAGCCTGCTGTAGTGGGGGGAGGAGACCTTCACACTGCACCCAAGTCACACAATGCATGTGGGACTTCACTATATGAATTCAGTTTTCATTATCCCACTGTAATAAATGCGGTGTGGATCCTGGGAGGCCATGACAGCAAAAAATAAATCTGATACATGAATAAACGATGTCCCCCGGGAAGGTAGTCTCCTTCTTTGTGAGGAAGATTGACTTCTCCAAGATGGGACACATCAGCCACAAGCAACGGAAACAGAAATAGAAATTGCAGACAGAAAGGCGTTAGCTCAGACTTTTTCTTCAGCTCTGCGACCAGTCTCAGAGCTGCATATAATAATGTTACATATTCTATGCAGTGTGACTGCAAGCCATCAAATTCTCCAACAGGTCAGCAGTTTTATAATTTTCACACTGAGAATGCAATTAAACTTTGACACAAACGTTAGTCACTGTTCTGAACCTCACTTTTCCGACGTAGTGTTTGGCGTAACAAAATCTTTTGTGATCCTGTGCAACATAATGTCAGCATTCACACCTCTCTGACTTGAAATGTGCAACTGAATTACAGTTTCATACCACTTTTGCTGAAACACTGTGACTGCAGTATTGTGCAGGATGTGTTTGACACTTACAACAAGCTTGAAAAATAGACTTGCTTACTTGCATGTTTATTTTCTTCTCACAATTCTAGCAGAGAGTGTGGAAATTAACTTGTTCCGATCAATATGACAGATTTTCTACCTAATTTAAAGGTGACAATTTCAGATAAACTATTCGGCTGTCATATTATAGCTTCTGCTTGCAAAGCTGGGAATTCACTATACATCTGAGATAACATATTTCTTTTACAGTTTGTAGTTATAAACCACAACATCCATTTCTGACAAACAGGTCAATGTCTTAATTCTAAAAGAACATTGAGGGTTGGTGGCCAAATATGTTCTGAGCATTTGCTCATTATTTCTTTGTGTATTTTTCTCCATATGACTCTTTTTGTTAGTACAACTAATCCTAAATTAAACATGGCCAGACAGTTCATTTAAACCAGTATTGTCTATTAAAACCCAAACATAAAAAAATGTTACTTGTGAAACAAAGTAAACTTGTTTTTTAGAGACCTTTCAATCAAAAGCACATTTTTATCACAATATACTCATTCTCTTTTCATGTCACTGGCAAATATTAGGAAATTTTTATTTTACTTTTTTCCATAACCTGGTTGCATGAGTATCCAACACATTTTTATTTAACCTTAATGTACACTCTGTACCTTATCTTTATGTTTATTTCTAATCTTTCTGTTTATCTGCATTTTTCATTTGCCTGTCATTTTGGTGCTGGTTCATCTGAATTTCCTCACTGAGGGGCAATAATGGATAATTCTATGCATTTCTAATGTGATGCATTTTGATTCGTGCTTAAGCATTTAAACTTCTTTGGTTCAAATCTTTCAGGTTCAGTAAGAACTTTTGCAAGGTACAGTCTGCCTTTAAAAAGTCCTACAAATCTCTTGGATTGTAAAGGCTCTCTTGTTCTCTTTAGCTGAACCCATATATTTTCTGCCTAATTTAATGTTGAACTATATTTACCTGTGATGAAATAATATAATCTCCCTTCATCTTTAACTTTCTGAGAGTTACCTGAAATTTTTAGGTCTGCACTGACTGGCATATGTAACTGCTGAGATTTCCATTTATCTCAACAAAAGCCTGATGTTCATGTGTCCAGCACAACGTTCATCTGTGGTTTCATCAGACCATAACACATTCTCCCAGAAAGTTTAAGATGATTTTAGCCAACCTATTTTCAGTAAAATAAAAGGCATCTGTTTTAAAGCTGCAGATCCTTCAGTCTTGCTGTTTGGTTCTTGGCAGCATCTACAACCATTTTCTCACTTTTCATCTGTTTTGGAAAAATCCTGCAGGCATGGTAATGTCACTGTTTTCCTTTGTTTTGCTAACTGTTTTTACTCTCTGGAACATGCCGTGTATGTTCTGCAATTGCACCTAAGTTTTGTGTCCATCTTTTATACTCATTCTATTGTGGAATGGGAATGTAAAAATAATAATAATAATAATAATAATAATAATAATTAAAAGAATTACCTCAGCATTTAAAATGAGTGTAACCTTCTGTCCACTTGCTGCTTTCAACAGTAAAGTGTCTTCAGGGCTGCTGGTACGTTGCTGACTAGAAACAAGACAAACTGGTAATTTTCCACATCTGGAAAGAAAAGGAATCTTACACCCTGACAGTGTCATGCCTTTACCTATAATGCTAAGAGACAGGATGATAACACACTATAATTGCAAAAAAAGAAAAAAAAAGTGTTATAGTAAGACTCATTGAGTATTTTGTAAGGAAAAAAAATCATTAAGCCACAAATCCGCCTGGGGAGAGAAAAAAAAACATTTACTGTACAAATCTGTTTATGCCACTGAGGTGAATCTCGCTGAAAGCTATTAGCTCGACCACTGAAATCAACCTTCTGCAACCCCCCAATCTGGCGTTACAGCAGATGGGTGGAGGTCTGTGATCTGTTGAGGCAATTTTGTGCATGGCTGCCATGGCCTGTCCTGGTGTGACATCTCCTGCTGCTAGCCGTGCTGTACCCTGACCTTCACACTGGGCTGGCATGCAGCTGTCTGGCTGAGAAATGCAAACACACATTCGCACCCCAGGCTTTAACACCGACATACACAAAACACACTTGCCATCCCTAGGGAAGAGCAAAAAGTTTAGTTTTAGCTTGCCGATAGGGTTGAGTGGTATGTGCTATTGTGCTTGCCAGCAACAACAATAGTGATCTAGCTGACAGACAAATGACCAGTGTGCTCAGTTGAACAAAAATGTCAAATGTCCAAAATTTGAGCTTAGTTGGTTACAGATGAGTGACAGAGAATGGAAAATAGTCAAAATGCTGTGAAGATTTTCTTGCCCCCTTACAGACTTCTTCTTTTTTTCTATTTTGTCACACTTACATGCAGCAGGTTATCACACACAATGGAGCATCAGACAAAGGCAACCTCAAAAATTTGTTTTTGTCATGATTTGTGCTTGTTGATGGACCCAAATGTATCAGTCTTGAGATGTCAAGAAGTGTTGAAGATTTAATGAGAAAAATAAAGAACAAAAATCTTACAAAAATCACAAGAAAGCAATGAAGTCAGAGAAGAACAAAACTATGAATCCAAGGGAACAATGCGGCAGGGAACTGATGGGGAAAACAACAGCATGTAACAGGAGGAACCAGTGTATAAGTACCTGGATAGAGAATGCTGGAATAATTGACATGGGCTGATTAGCTAACTGATTGCAGGTGTGAGGGGAGGCAGCAAAGAGAGGGAGAGAAAGAGAGAAAGAGGCATGGGGGGGCAAAGGAAGTACACAAGGGATGAGGTAATTTATCTAATAGTAAAGCAAATCTAAACATAGGAAACAATTAAACTAGAGTAGCTAAGAATGACTACACAAAATATAAGCATAATAAACTAGAATCACTAAAACTGAACTAAAAGAACAGGAACCAGACTGATCTGATTAACTAACAGAATAATAATGAAACTTGAATCATATCAAACTCCAAGAAAACTCAAAACTATGTATGATCCTAATAGTTTTTAAGCGTTTTATTTAATTTATTATATTAAAAAACTATCAATTGTTAATTTGAACTGCACAATTCATTTACCTTAAACAGTGATCACTGCACTCAAGGATTAACTGTGATTAAAAATATTTTTTGGAAAGTTGACATGCCAGATAAAACAGTTAGGAAATCATTTAATATTGACAAGAAGTAGGGTAATTTACTGTCAGACTTACAGACTGGTGGGAAAATATTCCGTGAACTTGCATAACAAAAGTGGAAGTGTTAGTTCCATTACATCTGGCAAAAATTCAAACTGAATGATGGTAGTGTAACAGTTGGGTACTGCTTTGCTTTGCTGTTTCAAGAGCTGGACAACTTCTCTTAACCAATGGAACCAGTCTGTCTATTAGTCATGACCTTGACCGTGATCCTAGCCACTCACACAGGAAGGGACAAATCTTATCCAAACCAACCTGACCCTGAGAAGAAGTAATTGCTGCCATAATTATGAATTGACTATGATTAACCACATTTTTAGGAAGGCTCATTCACACCCAAAAGGTTTTGATGTGTAGAATTGAGAAAACAGATAAAAGTAGGCTTAAAGAGCTCAAACGCAACATATTATTTCCTAATTTGAAAGAACTTATTAACAGATGAAAAACAAAATCTTTGACATTTACTTGTGTGGAAAGAAGTGCAAGGTTTTTAGATTCTAATGAGTTTTATCTGCCACTGGAGAAAACAGAAGTGATTTTTTTCAGAACTTGCCAACCTTCAAAATTTAATGCAAGAAGACATCAATGACCAATCAAAGATAACACAAAAGAATCCAGAACAACATCTAAGTATCCATGAAGTGTCAAAGATTCAACAATATGAACAAAAGAGGGCAAAAACAGAGAGCTGTAAGGCCAACACCATTACTGACTCACATTGGTTAAAATTAAACATCTCAGTAATAACTATGAATTTTGATTCAGAATTTGATTGTATAGGAAGCTGTACATCCTGTTACATTTGGTGTCAAAATAACAGTATTTCATAAAAAGAACATGGTGATGGTAGGGTGGCTGTCTGGAGCTGCAATGCTGCTTTAGGATGTTGATAATTTACTGCAATTGATGCAACCATGAATTGTTAAGGAGAACATCCGGTCATGAGTTAGTGACCTTAAGCCAAGGTTCATCAATGCAACAAAAATGTTCTAAAATGCACCATGAAGTCAGCCACCGAATGGGCAGAAAAACAAAAGGATTTAAATGGTCTTGTTAAACTCTGGAACTCATTGCCATAAAGATGATGAGACAAGATCTGAAAAAGGCAATTCTGTGACCCAGCTCAATTTAAATAGTTTTTTACATTGCTTTGTAAAATCATCATTTGAATAATCATCATTCCAAAACTTTATGTATTTCCTTGTGTTATCTTTGTAAAACATTAAAATGCATTTGAATGTTATGTAAAACTTTAAATGTGACCAGAAAGCAAATTGGAATTTTTTGAAAAGGACAAATGCTTTTTCACACCACTGTAATTGTTTGGGGGAAAAAAAGTCAAACATGAGTAAAAATGACATAAAAATCTTCCCATACTGAAACCTTCACCACACCAGTGTGGTCAAACACACACTGTCCCCATCCACTTCCAATTTGTCGGGTTAGAGCAAGAGGACACATAACATAAACCCAAAGAGACACTTTCTCCGTAGGGAGAGATCTTCTCTCATTATGGGCAGGATTGACACTAGGCCTGGCCTGTCCAGAGGGAGGTCCAAGCCAATAGGAGAGTAATTGAAAGAGGCGCTTGACTTCCCGTCTCTAACAGCTTACAGACCAGGCCTGATGTGCCTCAAGGAGCATGGAGTTTAGACAACAGATGGGCAGAGACAAACAACATGAAAGCTGGCTCAGGATTGCAGAGAAAACATCAAATACTGGAAGCATTTCTGTTTTCCTCCTGTACAACAATCAGACGTGTCTTCAGACATCAGTATGTGAAACCTTATCCCTCCTACTGTGGTTGATTCCCTGAGCAGATGCTTGATTGCTATCTTCTCACATTTGTCTCTTAACATCTTTTGACAGAAGTGACTGAGTCGCATGAAGCTCAAAAAATATACCACAAAAATATATTGTAAGAGAGCAGGTTTTTGTTGGTTTCCAACATCTCCCAAGCAGCTGTGGTCCTGAGTGTCAACTGCTTAAGCCAGAATGTGGAGAGTTTGAGGCTGCGCCATGGCACTGTGTCTCATAGAGGTGTGTGTTGAGTCCCAGCGGCTAGACTTGTTACAGAGATGACAGCATGTTATGTTTCACTACACAGCCCTCGCACTGACAGTCTGAAAGCCTAGAGCCAAACAAACAGAGGTATCAACGATGCCAGGTATCTCAAAATCTCTCTCTCGCACATGTTCACGCACCCACACACGCACCCACACCCCATACACACACACATACACTGTACATATGAGCTATGCAGAAGATATGCCCAAAAGCACACAGGCAAACAAAATAGACACATGCACATAACTGAACCAACACGTTTTGCTGTACAAAACATCTGCATCACTGCAGTACTTTCCCTGACAGAGGCTGAAAACAGAGCAATTCTCTCTCACTTTGCAACAAAAGAAATATATATTATTGCTTTATTATATAATCAAAAGGATCAACTAAAAATATGCAGAGATAAGATGAAGTAAATAAAATCTACTTGAGGTGAACACAGGCTCAGATTGTATAGATCCAGGTTATGCATCATTTAGCATACACTATGCACCTGTGGGCCATCAATATTTCAGCTTGTGCTTGAACCCCAGGTGTAAGAACAAGGCAGGCCCTGAAAGGTTCTTGGAGAAACTGCTGTACATCTCTGATTGATGCAGCATTCAGCATGATCAAGAGAATCACCTGGCAGAATGAATATGATTTAGAACAGAATCTCATTCGAAGACTTGTTTTTCAGTAAGCTCAGAAACCGGAGGTTCAAAGACCAACAAAAGGGCAGGTGTTCAAAGTTTTAAAGGGTATGTATTTGTTAACCTAAGCTCTAAAAGAAAGCACACACCTCATCTTGTTCAATTAAAATGACCCATGTTCAAACATAAAATAAGCATATAATGTTAGAGCAGGCTTTCTTTATGCAACAGACTCTTACCCAGGGGAAATAGTGAATGAGGTGTTCAGTGTTCTAATGTGGAGAAACAACCTACAGTTCCAGAAAAACTGTTTATCTGCTGTCATCGGTGGCCATGTTGACTACCCAGAACATTCATGGCAGGATCTGCTGTGGAGAACCAGCTGAGGTGTAATGTAGAGAGCAAGGCGGAGGCTGTGAACAGCTTGTGATGTGATTGACAGCCCTAAGACCTTCTTCCTAGCTCTGATTGGCTGTTTCTGACTGGGAGCGGAGCATTTCTTCAGATGACTGTTGGACCCCAAGAAGAAGGCAAAGGAGTTTGTTTTCTTCACTGATCATCAGTCTCATGCTAAACTGACACGGCATAGTGGCTGTTTTAACAAATAAGTAAAAGTTTCATACATGAGCTTCAGTGAATGTAAATAAATTTGACCCTGTGGCTTCTCAGTAAAACCGAAGGTAATAAAGAAGAATGTATTATTAGAAAACTCATGCATCATTTTGAAAGAGACCTAACGAGAATAGTGCAGATTTATTTGGCTCCTAGAATTACTATTGTTCAAAAATACATCATGTTTGCTACACTTCAGTTCAGTTACATGAAAGCCGCTTTTCATTTTTAATATTACCATCACTTCCTTCCTCTCTGACTACCTAGAATAAAACATATTTGAATTAAAGGAGGTTTAAGTGATAATAGTACAGCTTTGGCAAATATTTCATAGTAAGATGGATTTGGTCCAAACAAAGAAACAAAGTTGCATAAAACAAAGGACTTTTATCTTGTTTCATCAGGCCAACTCAATTATACACAATGCAGGGGCAATTTGTTAAGTTACTAAGCCTAATAGACACAGAAGGTGATACTCTTACCATCCTAGAGCTTGGATTTTGTCGCTTATAATTTAAATTATGGATCCATGGGTCATAGATGCAGAAGTTAGAGAAAAACAATGAAAGCTAATGATCTGTTTCTTGAGAGTGTTTTTGTTGGTGTTAGAAAAAGACAGCTTAAGTTCACTAGAGAGTTGAAAAATGGGTGGGGCATTATTTAGCAACTTCTATTTTCATATTCACATTGGAAACAAAGGGCAGAACAAAAGAAAAGCACCTCTCGAATTACTGGGGGAGCTGGCACACTTGTTTTTTTTGTGCTCTGTGTTGAAATAAAAGATTTGTTTGAGAATAATTTATTCCAGCACTCCCTTTACCATTTCCCTCTCCTACTCTCAGAGATACACTGAGGGTTTTTGAGGTAGAATACCGACTGATAAATACTGCACATTTATAAAAAGTTGAGCAAGTGTATTTAGAATACAGAAAAATGGCACACAGGCTTTTTTTTTTTTGCATTATTCACTTCCCAGTGAGAGCTGAAACACCCAAGAATATGTTATGAAAACCAGTCAAAGCCATGTTAGTTCAGTGATTATACATTTTTATTTTTATCATCAACGGATAACAGGTATTACATTGTAATACAATACATTTGGAGCTAAGCTCCTCCAAAATAAGGGTACTTATATGGAACCAGAGAGCGGGCTTTCCTGTAAGAGAAAGCAGAAAACGTATACTTTTCTTAACAGTTTAAACAGTCATTAATGGATAAATGGCCACTTAATGTAAAGTTATTTGTGAGCACTATTAATTTCTCCAAAACACTTCATACAAAGCAAATAACATTTTTGACCCAGCAGAAGCAGCATTTTTCTGTGCAAAATACAGCCCAAGAATAAGTAATTATAGCAGCGTTGGTTTCAAGGGAAGGTTTAGGGATAAGGACAAAGTTCAAACTGTGGTCCCCACAGATAACTCAAGTAGTGAGTCAGCAGCCATTGTGAGGGAGTCTCAAGTGTTTTCTGAAAGAAGAAAGTTTCTCCGGTACAAAAATGTTTTCTTCTGTTTTATGTTATCTTAATTCATAATTACTACAAATTGCACATTTTTGTCCACAGATTACTTTGTAAAGTTATATCAATACTATCTCCAAATGTTTTTGCTATATATCATATAAACAAAGGAAAATTGGACTGCAAATGTAGTGTGATTGGATATTAGTATTTTAATTTTTCTTCCAACCATCCTAGAGGATTAAAGCTTATAGTAACTTACTGTGTCCTTGAACTTTTATCAACAAAAATGTTGTTAAACTCTCAAATCAAACACTGTTGTGAATGTTAAATTTTCTATCACCTTAGAGCAGAGATGCAATAAGAACCGGTGTGTGAAGGTCAAAAGAAATTCATTGAATAGAAAAAAAGTGGGATGTTTTAGACCATAACGTAGAAATGGATCTGAGGTAAATAATTTTGTGGGTAGCTATAATATAAGGAGGAAGCCCTGAAGACCACAGGGAGGCTGAGTTGAATCTTTTATGTTATAGGAGCAGGTTAATTCCTGGTAAAAGATTAGGATAAGGCACAAGAAGGTAATTTTAGGACACAAAAAGGCAAGAGGTAAACTTTCATAGGTGCAGGACCTCAACTCTTTTCTTTATTTGACAAATATTAGAACAACTAAGACACGGTTGTTACCATGATTGCCTAAAGAAGTGCTGACACACACTCAGTGTAACACTGTTGGACAAAGATCTAGCAGAAGACATTATTTTATTCTTAAATGCTGCTGTGGTTATTTTGCATTACATTTTGTTCCCATTCACCACTATGGTTTATGTCTTCAAACAACTGCTCTTAGACAACATTTATGCTGAGTTTCTTATCCTCACTAGACAAATCACTATATAAATCTTTCCTTTCATCACTTTCAACTTCAGTGGAGGTTGAACAAGGTCAAACAGAAGTAAAAAAGTAACATTTTGACACTGATGAAAATATACACCATTATATTGAATGCTTTCAGCCAGTCTGGTGGGACCAAGAAACAAACATGAAGAAAGGATTGAACAAATTACATTTTGAAACCCAGTTAAAATTGGTCAGTAATTCTATCCTTGTTTTACCAGTGTTGCTATTTTGAAGAGCAATATTGGGTTAGATAATGCTTGTGGGAATGGACTTGTCACCAATGGGGCTGCTGCAGAAATGATGCATGTGGGTGTACATTTGGTGCGCCGCTGTCTTTGCCTGAAGCAAGAGATGAGAATATCAGAGTAAAAGACACTGATATACTCACCACCTGCAGAAGAAATAAAACCTCCACAAGCAGAAAATCAAAACATACTTCACATTTTATACATAACAGCATTTTGGTTTCAGGAGCATCATACTTTTTATGTTTTTGTGCACACTGTACTGAACCAGTGTCAGTTTGAGTCAAGTAGTACTTTAAGAGCGTTGATCTAGTAAAAAAAAAAAAGAGAAAAAAATTAATCTGTATACTCAACTTAAATGACTCATTGTGGGCCTTATAAGGCCTCTGACATCCTTAGCCATACCAAACAAAGTATCCAACTGAGATGAACAGCCACTCAATGAAATACATGAGGGTCTGTGCTCTGGAAGTCACAAAAGCTAAAAAATATAACAGTCTGTTAAGCCAAGAGTGAAAATAAATGAAGGGAGGAAAGTGTTAGATTAGCTGTCAGACATTGCCAATAGAGATTTGTGTGATGATGTGTGTGACTTTATTGTCCTCTAGTGAAATATGCAGTATAGACATGACGATCAATTTATTAATGGAGAGCGAGGAGTGAAAACACAGTTTTTCACATCAAAGCTTGAACCCTTAAAACTGTTACATCATGATGTAAAGTGGCTGCAGATTTTAGTTTGTTTTGGTTGAAACAATTGAGCATTTGCCAGTGTCTGTATTGTTCTGTATACTGTCGTAAGACAGGCTCTCAGGTCATTCAGCAACTGCCTCACAAGTGCTCTTGATATTGAAAGTACCAATCATCAAAGAAACAGAAGATTGCTTCAGCTATGCTATTTCAACAGTAAAAACTGAAGGGCCAGGCAGGTAGTTAGCTCAATATGTGACTCACTTGACTTGTTTGGTGCTGTACATTTTAAAAAGCTCAATCTTTTAAGTAAGCTGATGTCAAGAAAACTGGACTCTTGACCTGACGGTGTTTTTCTAAAGTGCATAAGATCCTTCAAAATCTTTCAATTTATTTTTTGCTATGTAAAATGGTATCCCCGTGTAAAGTTTTATAGTAGGGTTTTTCTCTTCAAAAGACAACGATCCACAGGTAAATAAAAAAACTGAATGTCTTTATCTATTAAAGTAAAGATAATTTCACGAAATAAATTCAAAAGCAATGTCATGTGTTTTGGCTGTTCACTAATGTCGACACCATTAGGTCTATGTTCAGTAAAGCTGAATTGGTTTTATCTCCCTTGTTCATGACCAAAATAATCTAAGTAAATTCATAGTTCCCCAAACTAGCTATTTTAGACATTTTGATAATGACATTGCCTGCCATGACCTTTGAGCAGCTGTTTTATAACTTGGATAAATCAAAATTTATGTTCTTAAAAACTGTCTTTTAATGTGAGTGAATCCTCAAAAAACTGTCCTCATTCAGATATTTTCATGTTTTAGTTGACAGTTAATTTTGAGCACCAGAATTTTTAATGAGGCCACCCTTGAAGCGTGTTGAGGTTGATGTTCCTGTGATGAAATCCCAATTCTGATTAAATATGTCTTTTGTGAATATTATGTCAATTTCTTCTGACTTTTGCAGAAAACCAAAGCAAAATATAACACTATGCAATTAAAAAGACCTCACCAGTTAACTGTGGCTCTCTTAACAAAAACATAGAAAAGCCCCAACATGAATTAAGTACAGATTAATTCATGATTACGCATCAAATCACATGTCATTTGGCATACTGGATATGTAAATTATAGTATGGTTAATGTTCTGTATTTCTATAGCACCTTAATGCACATTTTGCATGTGCTTGAACTAAAAAAACTACATACATAAATACAATGCTATTAGCTTATACTGCTGACAGCAGCCATGTAAATATTGCTAGAATATCTACATATAATCAGGACCAATGACAGTTTTTCAGCAGTAAACGTTTCTTTTAAATCTGTAAAATTCATTTTCTCATTAATGAAGCGCAGTCTTCACTGTAACACATCCTTGCTTCTCTGGCTGCCCCAATATTGACAAAAGATAATAAGGAATTACATTGTAGATTCCTGTAAATAGACTTTGTTATCTTACTGGAGCATGGCCGTCATAACTGAGGAGGTTTCATTGAATAGCTTCTTCCAATCTGCATAAAGTTTCGCAACGAATACCTTTCTTGAATTGTCACAAAACAGTGCTGAATTCCATCTTTATATAAAAATAATATTTTATCATATTTTTCATTCTTATAAAAGATTTCTTCTTAAAATGAGGGATTCACATTCTCAGGGCCACATCTTGCTGTTCAGAATGCTCCCAAATAAATAATGGAGATCCCTGAGACAGCAACTTTGCCTTGAATAATGGCTGCAGGTGATGGAATAAGTCTTACAGGGTCTTATCCTAAATGGAAAAAAGAAAGCCAGATGTTGCGCAGATGAGGCAACAGCAAGGTGTCAAATGGTAATTTTTTTAACCTTGCAAAGTAAAAGGTGCTAGCTCAGTTTTATATACATTGTAATACATTTCTTCTGTATTAAGACAGAAGAAAAGTTTAAAAAATCCCAATAAATTGTTCACATAAATAATATCTGCTCAAACACAATCAAGAGCAAACTGTTACTTTTCTGCTTTCCAACTTGACACTTTTAGTCTATATGCAATATATCTATTTTGTTTTTTAAAATTACAGGCAGATCTAAAAAACTACAGGTGGATAATAAATGTATGAAAAATCAAATCGGCATGCGTGTTTAATTCTGAAACTAGTGACAAAGGCAGAGCTACCATACTCTCCAAAAGACACTATTTCTTTCTCTGAACTCCTGAGAGAGCTTGAAGTGAAGCTTCCTGACCTCCACATTAAAAGAGTTAGTTGAAGTTGCCTGGTCATCTGATGCTTCCTGCTGGCGTTGGTGGTTTTTGTTCCACTGTGAGGAGACCCTGGGGTAGACTAGAATATTCTGGAAGAACTGTTTTCTCTGCTGGCATGGAAACTCCTTGAGTTCACTCAGATGACATAGTGAAAATATTTTTTCAAAAGAGGGTTCTCTTTGTTTCCCAGCTGCGGCAACTAGACTTCCAATAAACAATTGGTTGCTGAATTCAACTCTCTAGGAGTTGAATTCAGCACTTTGAAAGCATCTATATTGGTCGACTCTTGATTGTGTTGAAATAACACTTTTGAAAGTGTTATTTGAGTTGAATCAACACTCTCAGTAGTTGAAATTAAACACACATCAGTGTTTATTTACCTAACATTAGTGTGTAGTGTCAAACACTTGAATGTGTTAACTTAACACAGAAGTGTTAAACATAGACCAACATAGAAATCTGAATTTTAAGATATTACTGGTAAGGGGTGCTGTGGTGGTGCAGAGGTTAAGCACAACCCACCTATGAAGGCCTTGGTTCTCAATGTGGTGGTTGCAGATTCACTTCCTGGCCTTTGATGTATGTTTCCCCTCCCTCCTTTTCTCATTATCCATTTTACTGTTAATTCACTATCAAATAAAGGCCACTAGAGCCAATAAAACCTTTAAAAAATTACTATTGTCAGTCATTAATCCCCAAATTCACTTAAAAAATACCAAACAAACATTGGATGTCACTTTAATCTACAAAAACACCAACACGAGTTGCAGTTTGAATCTACTTGTATTTCAAAACAAGAACATCATCAAACAGCACAGCAATCTGTCATGTTTTCTTTCCCACACATTTCAGAAAACTGCTTTCCATAGAGACTGTAATAAACCAAGTTCTTAATTGGAAGAACATAAAACAAATCCTCTTTTTGATACAGAAAATGTTTAAATGATCATCATAATAAAAAGTGTCCATTCTGCCAGGCAAAATAAAAGCAAGGATATTCATCTCCTCAACTGTGATGCAAAAGTCCCATCAATGTTGAAAACTGTAGGTTGAATTAACATACAGAAGTTGTAGAGGAAGTCACAGTACTTTGCACTTAAAATGTAATGTGGTTTGAAAGATCATCGAAAGTGGCCATGAATGGTCTTGTGATCCCTGAAGGTGAAGTGTCGTCAGTGCTGCTTGTTTTCACCAACAGCAGGAGTAAGGGCTGTCCTGGTTTCACACCAACAAGGAAGGCTTCAATAATGGCTCCCATCTTTGACAAAATGCTAAGACGACGAATAATAAAGATTCTTAACTATTCATAGCACAGCTACATTCAAATGGCAAAATAAACCAATGAGAAAGTGCTTCTACATAAGAAGTAGGATCATTACAATAACCACATACCTGCACATACTGTATCTGACAACATGGTCCACAGCTTGTCATGAGCCATTTTGGATTCCTCTTGTGGCCTTTGGACGAAAGGAAGAAGCACGTGAACCAACAGAAGAATGCCTGTTTTTCCATCTTGAAGGAAAAACAGACCCATCTGTGTGTCACCATCATATTCATTCAAAATACTCTGCCCACCTGGTTTAACTTGGAGAGCATTTTTTTATCACCTACAATATAAAGCATAAAAAATAAAATAATATAAAATAAATCAGAAATAATTAACATGAACACAACTAAGATATTAAGAATCACAATCATTAGGTATTATAGAAACAAGTCAGCTTACAGAAACATTCTGCACATTAATAAAAGTGGTGCCAACCTTTCTGAAGAAATGTGTTGAAGTCATCATTACAGGTTAAGTCACCAATATGACATATTAATGAAGAAAAAAAATGTCTGGTGTTGATTTCAAAACCAGAAAGAGTTGCTTAAATTTAACTCTCTGGAATAACACCAACTCCAGTCCTCAAGAGCAGTGTCCTGCAGTTTTTAGATGTGCCACAGATACAAAACACTGCAATGAAATAACTCAATTTCCTCCTTCTTGTGTAGATCAGTTCTCCAGAGCCTTGCTAATGACCTAATTATTCTATTCAGGTGTGGTGCAGCAGAGGCACATCTAAAAGTTGCAGGGCAGTGGCCATTGAGGACTGGAGTTTGACACCTGTGCTTTAGGGAAACCAACACTCCTATCATTGAATCAGACTAAGTAAGTGTTGAATCAACACTGTATTTTTAACATACAACACCAACACTGGAAATCTAACACTTTTGAATTTGCTGTATGGGACCAGTAGTTCTTACTTTATTTAGGATACTCATTATGTATTCCCTAAATGTTGGGAGAAACTGGCATAGTGTACTGCTGTTTAAAAATATTGCTGCTGATTTTGTTTCCCACTCCTAAGAGAAAGTTTTTGTATGTTAGAATTTAATCAGTGTTTTTATTCTTCCCAGTGTTATTGTGCTTTAGGACTTTTGCCCTGGCAATTGTATTCTAGTCTATTGTATTGTGCTAATTTGCTGTTGCTATTGATGCTTCATCAGTTAAGTGCTGTGCCAATTTTTAGAAAGTTGAGCATGTCATTTGGATTCTTTGTGAGCAATATTCACCCTTTCATGGGAAGAGTGAATGTGGCATTTTGTTTTAATGTATCACACATGTTCAACTTATAATAATTTAGACTGTGAGCAATTATTTTATCTGACTGTTATGAAGGGAAAATAGGACTGTTGGATCTGATACTTTGGTCTTCATCTCTATGAACTGCAAACAAAGAATTGATCAAATGTGTTGAGTTGTGTAGGTTTCAGTAAACCTCTGCTTTATCACATGTGCTTGCACTGATGCACCATATAAATTATTTATGTTTTCTCCACTTTCTGTATGATGACAGTTTCTTTCTGTGGTTATCCATTTTACAGGTGGTTCCCCTACATTCAAGTCTATGTTTGTTTAATATGAACTCACAACCATCCTTCTGACCACAAATCATGTTGAAAGAGGAGAGAGACGGTGGTATAAACTGCTATCGTGAGAGGGGAAAGTACCTTTTAAAATCCGTCAAAGCCTTTGGTAATAGGGGTGATCCATCCAGGGCTTTCAAAATGTCACTTCCCTGCCTTGTTCATTTGCATAACCTCTAAAGCTTCCAAGAGAGCGCGTGATGCATTGATTTAGCTGGCAACTTGGGAGATGCTTTCCTTGTTGACACAAACGTTTAAGTGAGTGTGACTGTGGCATTCCTTAATCCACTAAACTGCATAGCTGGTAAGTACTCTGCCACAATTTTACAACATCATCAACACACTTAAGCATCGTAATCTGCCAACTGCACTTGGGTAAATATCACTGTTTGATCTCTGGAAAATCATAAGTATTTCTAGTGGTGGCCTACTCTTTTTGGATCAACAGTCTGTGTTTTTACTGCTGTACTTGGCTTCAAAAGTAATTACCTAAAAATATTATTAACTATAAAATTACACCACACATACTATATCATGTTACTAGGTTTAAAAAAATTATATTTTCATATGTATTTTATATTTTTTTAAAAACATTTTGATCAACTCAGCTGCTGTTTCCAGTTTAATTACATGAGAATAAAGTGAGTTTAGTTGACATTAGAGGTAGAGAAACTATTTTTTGTTCATGAAGCGTGGGAATTCAGAGGTTAAAGTTGGAATAATGCCATGTTCTAAATGTTTTTGTAGGTCTTGTAATTATATTTTTGATTATTATTAAGTTTGGTCTGCATTTTGATGTTTGAACCAGTTAATATGCAGCTAAATGCAGTGAAGCTTTTAAAAACTAAATGTTCCTGTTCTGGAAGATCTTTTTCTGGATTCTAAGTTTGTTCGAATTCCTTTTCTGGGTTGCAATAATAGAAGTCTCTCTGCATAATAATCTAAAAATTAATCCAAGAAGTATAATATTGATCTAGATAGTGAGTACTCTACAGTTTCTAAAGAAATAAGCTAAAGAGTGACTAATCTAATTCCTTTTCTAGGTTAAAAGTGAGTACTCCACAGTTTCTAAATAATAAAAGGGTTAAATTGCCTTTGTAATAGGATTTATGAATAGCTGTTGTCAGTGTGACTATTAAACGCTGTAAATAATGTATTTCTCTCTAACATTTAAACCCTAAAGGCAATTTAACACAGCTAAAGACATACTATTTGACTGTCTTAATGAAACAAACTGTCAGAACTTAAAATGAACAATTCACCCTTGCAGTTTTTACAATGTTGTGACTGTCGTTGTTGATCCTGAGGTCAAAGGTTGGAAACACCAGAGTTTCCAAATATGATTTTAAATGGCTTTCCAGTCTTCCAGGCAAGACCAAGCAATAAAACAGAGAAAACATAACATAGCTGAAACTATAAAGAAGTGGATAACATCTGGTTGCCTACAAACTAGGTACATGTAGATTCTAATGTCACACTAGCCCATGGCTTATAGAAATGTTTGGGAGTGAGACACAGACACTATGGTAAATGTTATTTACATTTTTAAGTCCCTTGGCTCTCCATCTACTAAAAAGAGAAAGTGTCACAGTAAATCTTGACATGTTTATTTTGGCTTTTCTGCATTCTTAATTATCTCTGTATTGTTTCTGACAGAGAGACGGCCCACAACAAGGATACTTGACTCACTTTGCTAAAACTCATAAAACATTGTATTTGTTCTGAATCATTACTTCATATCCATCACATTAAAACTCTTCACTCTCCAGTGCTTCAGAGCATCAATAGCAATCATGTTTAGTTTATTCTCAGCTGTCTGTGAACCCTGACGGGGAAAAATAAAAAATCCAGTTCATCTCGATTGTTAGTGGTGGGTCAGTAGCCAGCAGGATAAGCTTTTCAGAATATGTGCTGTTTTTAAATGTGTATTCTCTCCTTATGCAGAACATCAAACACACCGGAGGTAATGCTAAGGCAAGAAGGAAGCTGAGTGTGATAAGCTAATTTTATCAGAGATATAACGGCTTGTGAAATGAAGTTAATTTGTACAGATTGAGATGACGTCAAGAGGTCAGTTGTTGTCATGTAGCCATCCAAGTTTTTACCACATAGATTACAAACACTAGCTTCTAATATGAGAAAATTGACCAGTGTTTAAATAGTAAAAATGGCAGTTAACTATAACTTTATTGATCTGAATACCACATATCAAATTTGACAGAATCAGATACCAGAAATTGTGTAGCTCCTTCAATAGTTTTGTCCAGAGCAGATCAATGTGAAACATTGCAAGACAAGGCAAGTATTATCTGTAGAAAGTTGTACATGCCAATGTTCTTCAGTCCTTTTGTGTTTGTGGAGTAAAACATAAAATCTCAACAAAGTTCAGAAACTTTTTCAAATTTTATCAGCTGTCAGTGCCATTAGCACAGATGGTACTGATTACCATCTGTGGTATATATTTTTTTTAGATTGTAAATCATACATCTTGTCTCTAAATGGGCTAGTAATAATTCCAAATCATTAGTGCTTCATAAAACTATATAATTTGATATGAGCCTTACCATTTTTATTAAACTATTTCAGATGCCAATTTTTGGCTAATTGACTGTCTCTATAACCTGGAAAGGGAGTCAATAATGGTTTTATGTATTTACTCTGAATCCGTCTATCCATCCATTTTCTTCCACTTTATCCGGGGTCGGGTCACGGGGGTAGCAACTTAAGAAGGGAGGCCCAGACTTCCCTCTCCCCAGCCACTTGTTCCAGCTCCTCCGGCGGAATCCCAAAGCATTCCCAGGCCAGCCAAGAAACATAGTCCCTCCAGCGAGTCCTCGGTCTTCCCCGGGACCTCCTCCCCGGGACCTCTTCCCTTGGACGTGTTCTGAACACCTCACCAGGGAGGCGTCCAGGAGTCTCCCTGACCATATGCCCGAGCCACCTCAACTGACTCCTCTCGATGTGAAGGAGCAGTGGCTCTACTGCGAGTCTCTCCCGGATGACTGAGCTTCTCACCCTATCTCTAAGGGAGAGCCCAGACACCCTACGGAGAAAACACATTTCAGCCGCTTGTATCCGTGATCTCGTTCTTTCAGTCATGACCCAAAGATTATGACCATAGATGACAGTGGGAACATGGATCGACCAGTATATCAATAGCTTTACTTGTTGACTCAGCTCTCTCTTCACCACGACAGACCGGTACAGCCCCCGCTTCACGGCAGACACTGCGCCAATCCGCCTGTCGATCTCCTACTCCCTTCTTCCCTCATTCGTGAACAAGATCCCGAGATACTTGAACTCCTCCACTAGGGGCAGGACACCCCTCCTCCCGACCCGGAGAAGGCACTCTACACTTTTCCAGCTCGGATTTGCCTTCAATAGAAAGTCATTAGTCCTTTAAAAATTTTCTCTTTTCACTTAGATTTTCAATTATTAACTAATCTAAGACAAATAGTTTTACAGCCCACTGTCTTTTAAAAAAGTAAATATTAGAGGTTAATGGTGCACACATTATACTGTGCCTTCTTAATTGAACTCTGCTAATAAACACTATTAGCTAGTGCAATTGCAATTAATAGTTTTAACAATAACACAGTTGCACATTGTATTTTGTCCAATCTCAGTCTAAAAAACAATGAACCATTTACATGCATGAATGTGATGTATTACAGTGAAAATAAAATAACACCATACCTCGTATGCTTGAGGCTCTGAATCGATTGGTAGTTGCAACATGAGCTGAAGAGTACTGGTGCATGAATGCGTGAGTCTGTGTGTGTGTGTTGAGGGGAGAAGAGAAAATGATTCATTGTGAGAATGGCTGGGAGAGAGGTTTAGGACTGATGATGAAAATCGATAAAGAATAATAAATGAGAAACAACTGAGCAGATTATAGAGGTTATGAGGATGTGGAAAAAAGACTGACTTTGTCCTTTTAGTTCACACTTGAGTACAGCAGGAGACAAAGACATGGAAAACACCTTGAGTTGTGGGAATGTGGATTATGCCGCAATAAAGGATGTCCCCTGCAATTTATTTATTTTTTTTTCAGAGGGTGGTCGTAGCTTCAAGGTTGGAAAAGGCAAGATTATAAATAGAAGGTCACAGGACTGAATGTCTGTAAGTGTAAGCAGAGGTAAACAATCTACTGCCCCAAACTAATTAGATGCCCTTGAGAGAACTGTTCAACCCCCAGTGCTTCTATGTATCTGGTGAACAGTGCACTGCACAGACCATTTCCCAGGTGCAAGTGTTTGATCTGTAAATAGAAGTGTTCATTCTTTCCCTAATAAACACATGAAAACACTAAAGCTGCAATGCAATGGGGTTTGTGTGTGGCCCAGCAGATTTCAAAAGTTCCAAGACTACACACATAGCTGGTCAAAAACACAATCATCTGCAAAAAACAATTGGTGAAAATTAAAAAGCATACCTCCCCTGCCTTTGCCATGTGTTATCTTTAAGAAAACATGCAGACACTGTCGGCAGATTAATTAAAATCCATATAACGCACTGATTAGAATGTGCCTGTAGAAGACTACTTACAAATAAATAGACAGCTGGTCCTTTTTAAGAAAATGCTCATGCTTTGACAAAAACAAACTGTGTTATTATAACAGACAGGTGAAAACAGAGATAACTATAAGGAGAGAGTTAATCTTCATGGAACAGCAATAAGAGGATGTGTGGGCAGAGATACAGCAGTTTTTAAAGGATGTGTCTGGAATCTTAATCTTTCCATTGACAACATTGTCAGAAAATAAAAACATACTTGAGCTCTTTAAGGTTTTGAAACATATTTCCAAAATAATTTCTTGTAAAAATTATGCGGCTTGAGATATTATTACTGCAAAGTGAAAAATTAATCATTAAAATTTGTTATTGTAGTAATAAAATTGGAACTATATTTTCAAGTCATATCTAGATGTATAATGTCTGTTGTTTAGAATTAGGCAAAAACAAAACTTTTTTAACCAGCTGTGTAAATATTAATAATTAATATATCCTTAAAAATGACAAATATAATAAACATCCATATTGGGAAATATATTGGTCACCTATACAATAAAATCTTGATCTAGCATTTTTCAAGACATTTTAACTTGGAGATTTATCACAGTTCTGACAGAATATCAGATGTAAACAGATGTGTTTAAAATATAATGTTGGTTAAAATCCAAAAGTTAACATAAATAATTAACTTAATTCATGTGGTGCATGAATTACTTACCTAATATTACAATTATTGTAATGGGCTATATAATTGGTCAATTTTAGACATAAATTACTTGGCTATAATGCTGACAACCAATTTAAAAATTAAGTTGCAAGAATACATGTTTATTTTGACATTTCTGCAACAGCTAAATATAGGAAACATACTACTGTAATATGTAGTTTTGAACATGTTTTAGTGGGCATTGAATGCATAGGATGGAAGTTATCTTATCAGCTTTTACTGATCCTCATTGGTAGCATCACAATAATTAAATTCCACTGACTTCTGCCCTGATAATCTCAGGTGTGGTTAGTACTACATTCCAGTTTCCACTTTTGAGTGGACTCAATATATCCTAAACTGAATCCTTCATCACAAATAATGCTTCTTATTGTTCTTTCTTATTCTGTAGTTTTAGTTATAAAACAATATTGATTAGTTCACCTTTAGATATTTTTATGTCAATTCTGAAGCTTGCATTTTTGATAGATCTTAAAGTGTGGTACAGAAAGTAATGCAAACTTCCACAAAGTTAAAACAAAAATCAAGTAGAGCAAATATAATTTGCTGCCAAGAAAAACTCATAAAATAAAACATGTTTAATTTAACATATTGGAGCATCTGTAGAAATGGGCATTGTGTAGTTAGCCAGCCCACAATAATTCACATTTCTCACTGATCCACTCTCTTTTGATTGCCACTTATTGTATTACCCACATCATGCATTGACTCCATATTGTATTATGAGGTCTTGAATTTCAAGAAACCCAAGGGATGATGGCTTTTGGCCTTATTTTAAAGGAGCGAGCAGATGGTTAGATGAAATTGCACAGGCCTTGTGCAGCTGGCTATGATGGATGTTGTGAATGGGCTGGTCAGAGAGGTGAGTGAGCTGGGGGTGTAGATGTTGGCATGGGCTTACCCATGAAGCAGGAATAGTCCAGGCATAAAGCACACCTCAGAGAGATCCATCTGGTTTTTTTTCAAGTCCTGATGAACATTAATCGCAGAGCCAAGTTCTCACTGGCTGTCTTTCTTCTTGGAAATTCACATAATCATATACACACAGACACCATAAAATACACACACAAGCTCCTGGTTTAATTGAAAGCTGCCCTGAGAATCTTTGAATCTAAGAAACTGTTTTCTTATATTCCATGCTTCCTTTCACCTTCACCTTAAGACCGTAGAACCAGCCGTGTGCTGGCACCAACATTCAGCATTTTAGGAGGGCGGAGAATCACTGTAGTTCTTTTAATGCAACTTCACCAGGGTGCTCAGGGCTAATTCACCCACACAAAGAAAGCAGAAACTATTCAAAGATGACATGTAAAATTCTGTTTCCATCGCTTTTGGAAGGAACAGCATAACAGTCTCATCTTCAGAGACCAGGGGGATTTATCTTAGAGAAGTGCCTCTGCTGTGGGTTTAAAATTACTTTTGACAGCGGAATTGCTCCTTAGATGAGATCTCAAATTTCATTAGGATGGCACTAGTTACGTCTTTTGGGAATTTGAAAGAAGACAGAATATTGCTTTAATAAAAAGTTTACATTACCTTGTAAGCATTCTCCTCTTGAAGTTCCCTCAAATTTTCTCATGTTAACTTTAATAAACCAAAATGATAATTGATAAATGGCTTGTACTTGTATCTTGCTTTATTAAGTCCAAAGGATCCTAAAGACAAACTAGTGCTCTTTTAGTCTTTTAACACAACCTTTCATACTCAGATCCTTCTTAATAAAAGGCAGTGTTGGAAAATCACTTCATTGGTCTGGTTAGGTTATAAAAGAATATTATGTGTGGGGAATGCAAAGGCCCCCACATACTTGGATGAACTTAACTCAGTGGAGCTATGTGGATACTCAAAGTGAACGTCTACAGGACACATCCGCACAGATGTACTTTTTTATGACAACAAATGTGGTGCGCCCAAGTATGTGAGAGGAGTTTTAATCATGCACCAGAATGCAAAAGCTGATTTTTGAACTTAAAACTTACCAAGACACATGATTATTCACCTGAAGTGATTGGCTGGGCAAGAAAAATATACATCAGACAAGCAGAAAACAGGTTAATAGTAATTCTGACCAGAAAAGAATTACAACTCAGGTGGAAGAAACTGTCAACATATAAACTATCAGTCATGCACTCCATAATTCTGGCCTGCTGCAGCTCAAACTGTGCATACAAATCTAATTGGGAGCTTTATATTGCACTTACTGTAGTTGTGAGTCTCTCTGCAAGGTTGTGGGTGTGCGTCTGTGATTTTGTCCTGAAAAGAACTGGCAGCCTATTGAAGGTATACCATAACACATACCCATTAAATAAGTAGAAACAATGGTGGATGTTTATGTCTTTTTCAGAATTGAATTTATTTTTACCAAATGCAGATCAAATGCAGAACATAGCAGCACATTTGCTTTTGAAGCTAAATGATGAAGTATATGATGTGATCATGCTTGTCAATCAGTGAAACCTTTCTGCAGGTTTGATCTCTTGATCTCTAAAGCAAATTGTGAGTGGGTGCAATCCTTTGTTTTTGAAGCTGTATGCGCAAAATATGAGAACACATAGTGCTGTTTCACAGTGTCATTCTAACAAGCTCCAAAGACTATGAGAGCTTTGAGGACAGATGAACTTTTTCTGTTCTTGACTGCTTCTGTTAATCTATTGTTCTGTACGAGTAAAACCCAAGTTTCTAGAGTAGGAATCATTCTTGTCATAATGTGACTGATATGTAAAACAGATTTTGCTGTGATGGTGATGCAAGTGAACACCAGTGGTGTGGATTATTATTTGGAGACAGAATAATTTTCCAGAAATGATCACATTGTTTTAAAATATGAAAACATTAAACATAATGCAGAATGCATATGAAGTATTTCCTTAAAGCATTGCACCATGGGTTTCTAGAGTTCTCTACATTTTCATTGAGTTTTTATTGTTGCCTCTCAGCATCCAAACATCCTATATTCCAGTAACAATAGAGCAGGAACCTTCACTCTGATCAATCCATGATGCACTGTTGGATTTTTTTCTGACTTTGCTGCCACAACTGACTGTTCTTTTTAAAACTAGAAAGTGCTTTTTTAAAACTAGTGCTAACCAAAATTCCTTCTATGATTTAGTCAGGTGGTTTCTGATATTTTTCTGCTATTTATGTGTGCAGTTTTCTGAAGAGGCTGATTGCTGGCCCATGGTTAGATGAAATTGCCGCTCTCAAGGGTCCAGCCTTGGGTAAATAGCTTTGGATGGGTTCTATCAATTTATAAAGGGGTTCATTAGTTTTTGGCATTTGTGGAGAACAATTGCATAGCTTTTTTGCCAGTAGGTGTAAAACATGCTTGAACATATTGCATTCAAACTCATTATCCTTGGGTGTCTGCAAATAAAATGGCCTTTGCTTGGTGTTTCAGAGGATTTCTATGGTTGTTTTTTTAATTCCTTTCACTATGAAATGTGATCATATATTATGCTATTTGATAGTTATATTATTGGATCATTCATTTTATGTCTTACTACACAATTAACAAGCTATGGTATACGAATATTCTGTTAATTAAAGAAAATTGAGTTGAATATGCTCTTTTTTCAATTGAAAAGAAAATGTAGCGTATGTCAGCGAGAAAAAAAAAAAAAAAACATGGAAAAAGAAATCCACAGGCCATCAGTCCACCGTCTCAGTTTAATGGGCACATGCTGTATATTACAGGCCACTGGGTGATAGGTCTTTAATGCAACTGCCTGAGAAAATCAGAGGCTGTAAAGAATTAATAAAGGCAGTGATCCACCCTTTTAACCATTTTGTAATTCACAGATTCAAATCTCATTTGTAAATTGTAGTAGCAAGGATATCCTTTCATAACACTAGTGTGACAGGGAGCTGCCTGCCTCAGTTGGACCAACTCATGCTTGATAGTGCATTATCATTAACAGGGAGCTGCAGATTAATATTTCATTAGGATTGTGGCTTTGAAGGGGCTTCCAGACATACCAAGTGATATGTTATTCCCTGCTTCACACCAATCTCTCTCTCAGGGCCACAGATGGGAATTGAGGGATCTTATTATAATGGACAGAAAGGTGAAGCAAGATGGTCAGAAAAAAGTAACATCCCTATTCAAAGGTGAAAAAGACTAAAACGTGCTTACAGCATTTAGCGTACTGAACCAGTGTTGTACTTCTATGGGTCCCTGGGAGAATCAGTAGTGATGGGCTTCTTGTGGTGTTAGCTAATCTATATCCCCCATCTCTCCAAATGAATACGTTTTGGATGAGATTTTGAAACAAAGTCTAACAAAAAATGAAAAGACTAAATAACATGTCAAACTTTTGGTTATTTATTTAGCTTTTTCAATTTTAAGAGGAAGCATGTAATTTATATTAATGTTTAATGGAAAAATAAATCTCACTTTGGCTACAATTTTGTAAAACTGCTCAAGGAGAACTCAAGATTTTAAAATTTTTTCTGGAAAAAGAAAACGACGACAAAACCCCCCAAAAACATTCCAGTCTTTGTTTTTAAAGTGCAATAATTGGGCCCTATTTTCTTGTTCATAAAATCAGAAACATTTGGCTAGTTTCTATAATACTGAAAACCCTTCATTATTTCCATCTGTAATGGGTGGCATCAATAAATCTCTGGAAGTCACTCAGTCAGGCCTCAACTAGATATATATATTTTTTATTCTGGGAAAGAAGAGAAAACAAATTAACCACCTCCTCAACTCCCTCTCTCTCTGCACTCCAGCCCCACAACAGCGGGAACAAGGCTGTGTGCCAACATTTATTTTTCTCAGATTTAACAAAAGTTAACAAAAAAAGAAATCTTCTCACAAAAATCATAAACTAAAAACAAAAGGAGAAACGCCACCTGGTGGCCACAACAACACAATACAGTGGGACAGAGTTAAACAAACAGAGATAAAAAGTGTAACTTAAAAATAAAAACACATACCTGGGAAAGAAGAAAAAACAAATTAACCACCTCTTCAACTCCCTCTCTCTCTGCACTCCAGCCCTAAACGTAAAAATAAAAACAATGTTCAACCGAGCTGTGCTGAACTAGCACCGGTTGTTCGCGCCAAAATAAAACAAAGGAAATTGTAATAAAACTGTTGATAAAAATCCACAATGAGGGTCAAAACTGCAAAATAACACACTAACAAACAATAATAAACAACATATGGTAGAGACCACTACATGAACAACTTCCATACATAAAAACAAGCATATTATCGCAGCAGCGAACTTTCCCCTGACTTACCTACAGCAGCGGGAACAACGCTGTGAGCGTAAAGGAGGAGCGGGGGATGCAGAGGAGCCAGAGGGCTGGAATCAACTACGGAAGCCCAGGAAACACCAACGAGGCAGAGTGCAGAAGAGCGAACCCCACAGGCAAAAACAACAAAATACATAAAAAAACTGAATAAGATAAAATTCTCAATATAAAATGAATAAGAAATAATAATTTAACAAAAAGCACATTTGTAACTCTGTTACACATCCGTTATTATTTTTTTGGAGTTGGTTTACATTGATAAGTACTGAAATGTAGGAGAATCTTACAGTCTTAGTTTTTTAAGAATGATGAAGGATCGTTCTATAGAACCACTGAAAATACTAAGACAGCAGTCTCTTGAGTGAGCATGCTATGAACTTGCAGCTGTAAATAATCCATAATCATGTTGTCCAATGAAGGAAAAATACAATTGTAGCTTGTTTCCTTCCAGTCTGCTCTTATCTGTTAACAGTTGTTCTGCCAAGCCTGCTTGTGATTTACTGACCAACAAAACCACAATGGATGACTTGCTGCGAATACTGGTTGAAAAATGGGATGTCATTCCATTGCAGTTGTGACCGCCCTGGTGACCATTGGTTACAATTGAGGAATCTTGGTTTACCAAAGTAATGTGCATTTCTGCAAAGCTTCCATTGTCACTTTTTACCTATAGTTTAGCCAGAGACAACAGAATGATCAAAAATTATGTACATATATAGGTATGCAGTTTATTTGCAGGTGCTCAAGGGGGTTGCTTAATACTTGACATGTTTATCTGCAGATTCGGAATGAAGACCAAGCTTTCCAATTAAGGGAAAGAGCAAGAGGGATTACAGATTGAAGCAGAGGTGGAGTGTCATGATGACCCAAGGTGAGGACAAAACAGAGGGAATTGAAGAGCACCTAGAACCACACAAAGGGAGGTTACAGGAGCAGGATCCAGGAAACACAAAGGCCGCAAGCCACAAAGAGACACAAAAAAGTAAAACATCTTTTCAGGCCTAAGGTTGATCTGCCAAATAGTAACTAACATTCCAGTCTGATCTCCCTCAGCCTAACATACCCCTAGTAGCAGTTTGATGAGATAGAAGTCTGCTGGGGAAAATCAGACTCCATCTTACTCCTAAGGAATCTGCACAACCCACGAATCAGCCCAGTGTTCCTCCATTAGCCTACTGTTTTTTTTTTTACAATTTCTATCTGGCAGAAGATGTACAAGTCTACAAGCCTTTAACAAACTGCCACAGTTATTACCTCAAGCTACTTCCTTCTTAAAAGAACTGACTTGATCATTTTCTTTTATCTTGCTCTATTTTATATATTGTAATCGCTAAACTATAACATCTGAACTCCCCTTGTTTTCACCTTTACTATGAAATGGCAATGTTTTAGTAATGTCAGTAAATTAGTTTTGTATAAAAAAAAGACATTTATTATTTTTGTACCACCTAAGAGATACGATACCCAGATGCCTTGTGTGGGTTACACCAATATACCCAATTCGGATTTAATGTAAAATATATGTCAAATTTTTAGTTAAATGGTGCAAGATTTGCTAATTTACCTTAAATATTCAATCTGAAAATCTAGTGTATGGCATCGTTTTACTGTGCCTTTTCAATGATTCTTTGATAAATGTATGCATGTCTTGGCTACAAGAAGAAATTGACTTTTTTCCCTTGAGTTTGAGTTGCTTACATGCTTGGCTATGTTGAACAGAATTAGATTTCATCAAGACAACTGTTTGATAAAACCTGAGCAAATCCTTTCCTCTGCAAAGTGTCTGTATTATTTTTGACATTCCCTTGAACCTGGGAGTCTTCAAAGACAGCGCGCTTAAACCTCGAACTATTTGAAATATCAAAGTGGTGGAATGGCAACATTCTAAATGTCACGGTGGGGGATCTTCCAGTCTTTTGATGCTCATTTCTTCAGGAACAGTAATAATGGGTCTGAAAGTATTTCAGCGAGCCTGTCATTGCAGCAGTGCTTTTCTTGTGGCAATTTTCCTTCTCCTTGAAGACTTACATTCAGAAAATGATTGTAGTTTTTTATATATTTGGACGGTTGTGAATTGTAGATATCAAGTGCTTCTATCAGAAGTTTATTTTACTCAGTGAAACATTATGCTAATATAACTAGAATATAAATCCCCTGAAGAAAAAAAAATAGCTGATAACTTCATTTATATCCTAGATATGGACTTGGGGAAAGTTAATCAGACTTCTGATCTTTTTAATGTCCTGACGGCCACAAGTGTTGCTGTGTGGTTCACAGCTGTTTCTGACAGATTGAGTTATGTATAAGTGAATAGATTTAGCTGCAGGGCTTTTGTGTTAAATGCGATCTCTATTATTGACTTGATTGACCCAACAGGGAGTATGTTGAAGACCAGTTTAATTCCACCATGTTCTAATTAGCAGCTTAAACAACACAATTCTCTTTGTGATGGTTATCCAACACAAGGAAGGCTTTGTCTGTTTGTGCTCTGGCTTGGTTTCATTTATCAGTGTGCCTTCAGTTCATTTTAATTCATATCAACACTCTTCCCATGCTCCTCATAGAATATTTAATAGGTGTTAATTAAGTTGCTCAAACAACTTCTTTTTCTTTTTTTCTCTACCATTCCTTTGGGATCACGAGGGCCCTGGGAAAAAAGCCTATCATTTCTAAATAAATTAAAGTATAACAAAAAAGAGATAATTAAAAAAACAACAACAAAAAAAAAAACACAAGCAACATGCATGAAGTAAAAAGGTGATATTGAAAAATAAACAAAAGGAAATTATGTGTTACTTGCAGAAGTCAAACCGGAGCTTTGAAGGGACAGTCAATTTGTTAGAGACAAACTATCTAGAATCTTTATACTCATAAATTTGTAAACAATGATGAATTAAATAGGTTTAACTAAAATGTATAAATAATCCAGATATCTTCACCCTCAAATTAGAAAAGTCTCAAGGCAACAGCAACCCCGATATTTTTGCTGAAACATTGCATCTACAACTAAGTGCACTGGAAGTTTTTTCTACATGATTTAAAATGGCAATTTTCATTACTAATATTTTGCAAGATGGATAATTTTGTGATTATGCAATGTTCTGGGTTTTGCTGAAGGAATTTTAAGAAGGAATGACTTAGAAGTACTCAAGCATATAAATGCTGCTGCAACTTAGTCACAAAAATAACTGTAACGTTCTTTCACGTAAACTGTCACTCTTTGTCATATATTTAGTAAAAATCTAATGTTAGACAATGCTTTCAAATTTTTATTATTATTTTTTTACTTAAAATATATCGAGTTGCCACAGTTGACAAACCTCAAAACAACAAATTTTAGTCAGGACAACTTTGAGGACAGAATCAAAACATGCATCCATGAAATATATCCAGGTCCTCTGAAATTGCCTCATAATTCTGTAACATGTTTTGTAAAATTAGATTTTGGTGTACATATTCTTTTTAACAAATCAAACAAACACTTCTAAGAGGTTCAAAATTTATCAAGACATTATGTGTAATATTTTAGGTTGTTTTATATTTTCAGTGGTGAGCTGCTGGATGGGTGCTGAGGTGTACTGTTGCCTCTACTTGCCATTGCATCTTCCATTCAGTTTAACATTCAGCATGGTTTCCTCAATGCCCCCAGCCCTTTGACCCCTTCACAATATTCTTCCAGACTGTTTCTGACTCTTTCTGACCTTGAGCTGTGAGCTCAGCAGATGTCCAGAAGAAGGACTGGGAATCATCCTCCTCCAACAGAATTAGCATTTCAGGCTCCATGTTGACACATTCAGAAATCAAGTGGGAGTAAGCTGAATTAATTTTACTTATACAGTTCCCCAATCTATTTTTAAGAGTAAGAACAGCATAGTCATTGTCACATTTTTATAGAAATAAGCACAGAGTGTACAGATGAAATGCTTAATGAACTACTAATCTGGCTACCTACAGCTTGATGGTTTTGTTATACAGGTAACCAGCTTTAATTGCTTTTTACCTTGCTGTCATTCAGAGCAGACAGGAAATATGACATGTAGATTTCTCAAATTACTTTTTTTTTCAAAGTTAACAAAAGCTCCTTCTACTTAGAATGCTGAGAAAGTCAAATTCCCAGGGCATTTTTGTAACAGTTTCTGTGTAACTCTGTATGGTTGATGTTATGGCTTCAAGAGGGTCCTCTGAAGTCCCAAGCTCGTCAGAGCTGATGCAGTGTGGAGTCAGAACCATCAGAAAACAAAGGGCTGAGGGAGCATAAGCTCTCATTTTCCAGAGAAAGTTAAAAGCAGCACAGCTTCTTTAATGCTCAGAGGCCTATTTTAGATATTCTGAGCTTTTAATGTCAAATGCATGCAGCTGGGCTCACCAGCTCACCAGAAAATGTCAATGATGGAAAAGGGGCTTAAAAATCTAAATCACCTAACAAGCAATTTTCTACTCGCGTGGGAAGCTGAATGCAAAGTTGTGTAAGAAAGAAATTTTAATGAAAATGACCAAATATCGCTGCATATTGTAACTGGTTACAATTTAAATATCGTTTGGGTAAGTAGGACATGCTGCCATTTGAAAAGATTTGGTGCACACAGAAGGAAAATATTTGTTCATTTTCTGCAGCCTCGCCTCCTGCTGAGGATTGCAGAGATGTTGCGGTCTATGTCAGCAGGAATTAGATATGAGACTTTATGTGCATGGAAGAAACACATTGTAAAGTGCTGTGTTCTGCTCCTAGATTTAAAGCTCTATATAAAAGAAACATCTTCAGATTTTTCTTGCATCTTTGTATTTTTCTAGTGCTAACTTGACCCAGTTGCATAGCAAATATATGAAGATTTTAAAAACAATGAGCAAACCAAACTCTTGTCTCAATAAATGGCTGTCAGTCAATAAAAGACATTAAAAACTGTAAATACATATTATGAGAAGGTTTTACACGCATTACCCATGCTCTGTGTCATATGACTTTGGATTTCAGCTACAGGGATTGTTTCAAAGACAGGAAGCATGTTGAGATTTTACATAAACCAACTCAAAGAATGCAAGAGATCTTGCATTCTTCAAGAATGCAAGAACAAGTTTTGAGTTCATTATCCAACTCAAAACCTTTAAACAATATTCAAAAATTATAGGAGACATTGGACTAAATGCATATCAATAAAAATGTTGCAAACAAATCAGTCATAAAGTTCTTACACTAAAAAGGTAATTTTGGGGAAAAAAATAAGGAAAAAAAGCTAATTTTTCTGTAATTAAGAAATAACATTAGTTCCTATTTTTAATAAAATCAAAACGTAAAAAAGAGATGAGGGTCTAATCCAAGGTTGAGTTGACGCGAAACAACCGGATAGTTTTTCTATTACGTGATTATTAAAGTGTAAATATTGCTTGTTTCTAAATTATACATACAAAAAAACTACATTAAAGAAGCACTTGTTTCAGAAGACACGTCACAATAAATCATATGTAGAACATATTAGGCTGAAATGTAAACCCAGTCAAAGACAGAAATGAATTTAAACTGTATTTGCTTAACAGTGAGAGATTTCAAAATGGTCTACAAGTATGTTTAGTGATGAAGTAGTTGTAAACATATCACAAGTGTCACTGATTCATTTAAAAGTGTAAAGAAACTGATTGGGTATATATTCTATATTCTGCTGCTCATAGTACATTTAAGGAATTTGTTGTTGACTACCTACCTGTAAAACAAGATTGTCATACATGGTTAATATGAAACTGTGGCTTTGAAAATATAAAATGTATTATTATCACTGCTGTGATGACTGACGGGTACTAAACTTAAATGGAAGTGGAATTACAAGTTCTCATCAAATCTTGTTCTGGCTTTGCTGAAAGGCATGCATTTAGACTTGAAAAACATGTTGTTGAAGGATACTCCAGGGTGAAAGTATGGAGAGGAACACTTGAAAACAACTTATTCCTATCCAAAAGGTTAACAAGTACTAACATGACTGCATTTTCAGAATACTATCCAAATAGGTTCTTTATTTTTTTTTAGCTCTTGTTATTTCTCTTTACACTCCAGTGTCTTAAGCTTCTCTTTGCTGCCATTAAGCATGCAGCTATTAAGGTTTTCAATGCTATCAACATGGAATATTTTAAATATACATACGGAATAAACTTAACCTGACTTTAAGTTGACTTTGCTTGTAAATATTCTGCTCTCATATGTGAATTTAGTTATTTTTGAGTATATCAGGCTCACACTTCCATCCTCCTGAAGCCATTTTTATTCTTAGCACTTTATATCCTTTTTGTCACTTTGTTTCTGTTGCTCATGAGAACAGTTCTGTCTCCAGCCACACTGTGTGGCCTACAGTGATGTGTACTAGATTTCTGCCACTTTTCCTTAACCTTAAATGTCACTCCAAGAGATCATGTTAGAAGGGATAATGCACTCTCAGCCAATTCAATTGGTCTAGCTTCCACACTGCAGCTTCATTGTGCTGAGAGAACCCCATGATAACAATCAGCTGTACTGATCTGTAATGACAGGACAGGGGTATTGGGGGTCTGGCTGAGTAGATCTGATGAAGGAGTGGAGAGAGGGACACAATTGCAGACAGAGAGTCCCTCTTGCCAGAAGAGGGCTCTGCATGTTAGAAAACTAATAGCTCTTCTTCACGGCACTAAATGCCATTCTTCACAATTATTCAAATGAGGTATTTCTACTATCATCTTTATCATCATCTCACTTGTTTTGTTCATCTTCTTTTGTCAGTTCACCCTTTTACCCCCTTATTCCCTCTCTGCTACCCTTGCCCTCCTCTTTTTATCCTGCACACCAAGAAACTGAGCATTAACACTCTGGTCGAGTCTGACTTGTGTTGAATATTTCAATATGGCTCTGCTTATCAGCCAGCCCCTATGACCTGCCTGGATGAGCAAGTGAGAAGCAGAGATTCGCATGACGAGCTGTGGAATGGATACTATACACAGTCATATATAAGTGAAGAGCTTGCCTCTAGGTGCAGAAGCTCATGAATATCAGATCTACTCCCACTCTCATTTGTGGACGAATCCAAAAATTCTTGATTGGAAAAATTTCAGATTCCATTTATGATATGATGTCAAATAAAATACAATCTTGGTATATCTTATTTTTTCTGAATATTTTTCTAGATCTTTTGCAATGCAATTAAAAAAATAAAATAGTGAATAGACCAGAACAATAGTACTGATGGAGCTTGAAATCATTTCCCTGAAGAAATTAATTAAATTGTGACCAAAGTGCCATTGAAAACTCTCCTGGTGAGATACACAATGCACTAGGTTTTGGGTGGTAATCAGGGGTGGAAATTACCAAGCAGTAGAGAATAGTGAGAAAGTGGGCTTGTGGGCGTGCTTATGTGCATGTATGTGTGGTGTGTGTGGGTGGGCGTGCAGGCATGGATGTGTGTGTGTGTGGTGAAATATGGTTCATAGCTGCAATAGAAGTGGACTTTTTTTAAAATCTTTTTTTGCACTTCAACTTGACTGCCGGGTGACCCGAACAGTAACTATGTAAAAAGTAGGTGCCGGGGGGTTACAAATGTGTAAAATGAATACATTTTCAATTTATATGTAGAGTGCACCTATTAAGACAAATAGAAAAAGTTTCACGCAAAAAAAAAAAAAAAATTCTTCCAATTCTTTAAAAAAAAATAATTAAACTTTAAAATGGGTCAGTTTGACCCACAACATAACAGGAGGGTTAAGTAATTACTAACAGCAAACTTTATCTATACAACTCTAACATTTTTGAAATTATGTTGAGCATTTTGAATACAACTTCCACAGACGGTATTTCAAGAAGATGTGTCTCTAGTCATATGTGCTCCATGCACACTGTTAGGTATGGCTTTATTGAAATGTTTGATTCTTGTTATAAGAAATAATAATTTTGTTGGCCTGCGTAGTAGAGGTTTATACACATGCTGAAGATGAATCAGGTTTTGTTCTGCTATGTAGTTTGTTATCATTTTTTCAACCTCCTGCATAGGCAATTGGTTTTTGATAAAAATCCAACTGACAATGTGGATGCAGATATATCAAATATCTGCAGTTATATCAAATATCGCTTTAAAAACATCCAGAATAGCATAGATGGGGACTGTAGTGGAAAAAATTGCTTGACCAAGCAGTACTGTTAGGTGAAAATCACTCAGTCAGGTTTATTTAATACCATGCGCATGATATGAGAGCCACCAGATCAAAAACTCATGAACAGGTCAGATTGAAGCTCCAAGTAAGGCTCAGTGGTTTCTGTGTTGGCTTTGTGAGGACTCAAAGTTGACTCTGACAAATTTGAGTCAACATAAACCCAGAGTTTATGTGGACTTTGAGTGCCATCATCAAAACAGTGCCATCATCATTGTTTCGATGATAGCAGACAACATAACAGTATGAGAAACCTTCTGGAAAATGCTAAACAGCTGAAACAGTGAGTTCCTTTAAATCAAGGCTAAAAACCCACCTGATTAGAGTTGCTTGTGAACCATAATAAATAGATTCTTGACCAACATATTTGATGTGTATTGATGACAAAATGCAATATGGTTTCTCACTTGTTGACTTTATGGTGTTCTTTAAGACTTTTTATTTTTGTATTTTTTATGATGTGAAGCAGTTTGAACTGCCTTGTTGATAAAATGTCCTATAGAAACAAACTCGATTGATTGATTGATTTGAGTTGTCCTGTGTGTACTTCGCCTTTCGCTGTCTGACCACTGAAGATAGTACCAGCTGCCCTATCCACTTAAACCCCTTTGATCCAGAAAGAGCACAAAAAGAATCCACATTTCTCATAGAAAACATTCTGAATTCCAAATATATTGTTTTGAACTCAAAAAAATTAAAAACTTATGAAGGTAGCAAAACAAATTCTGGAAAAAAGTTTATTTTTTTTTTCATGTGAAAGTGAGCAAATACTTGTATAAGTGTAAGTAAAATTTTGAAAACGAACTATTTTTGCTTACATTTTGAGAAGCAGCGGTTTTTCTGACCTTTTCATTAGGTTACAATGATCTGCATGTCTTTGAATATGGGTGCATCCTTGTCAAGATCTATTGCCATTAGACTGATGTTTTCATAACTATTGTCGATACATCTTACCACAGCTTTTGAGTGGTGCCTGGCATGCCACTAAAATGCAAAATTGAGCTGGGAATACACAAACAGAAAAAAGTATCCTCAACTACTTATTGGTTTCTTTGACTTCATGGTTTGTAAGACTTGTGAGTTGCCTTTGCTGTTACGAAAACTAATTCTAAAAACTAGGAAAGTGTTATTCTTTGCAGCAAAGTCAGACCATTGGGATATTGGTCAGTGAACCACAAAGTACAGGAGGAGCCCCTGGCCCGCAAATCAAGATTTTCAGCAAAACATTATGATGGCATTGCTTGAGGAAAGGCTTGACACAAACCAATAGTGGGGAGTTAAAAGGATCATGGGGTAGCACTGTGTGGGGGACCAAGGAGGGCAAAAGACACAATGCAGCCTCTAATTGGTTTTTCTTTCTGAAACCACTGCTCTTTTTCTCTTGAAGATGTGCTGTGCTCAGACAATCACAACCGAGAGGCCTGCAAATCCTATTGGATTTAAAGGGAATCCGTATCTTAAAGGGGTGCTGTGCTGCCGAGGGGTGGGGGTACTGCAATCAATAATTCATAAGGCCTTTCCTTATTAGGATTTCTCCTGACTGGGCTTGCAGTTTTTATGCCCAGTTCTGTGTCGGATGAGAAGGTTCCATTGAAGGCAAAGCCACACTGGAACTGCCTGTTCTTCACTGTTGCCACAGCAGCCTTCTTTGTCATTCCATTCATGCACTCACAGCTTTTTCAATCTGTAGAGATCTTTTTGTTACTCATGATTTCTCAGACTCTTTAAATACAAATCTTCTGTTTAGCATTACAATGAGAATACTATGGACTATTTAGTATGTAGAACTGCTTTTTCACTGCGACAGACTGGCGACCTGTCCAGGGTGTACCCCGCCTCTCGCCTGGAATGTTACCTGTAGATAGTCACCAGCACCTTCCGACCTGTCTAAGGGACAAGGGTGTACAGAAAATGGATGGAAGGAACTGCTTTTTCATAGCCACAATAGAGATTTTAAAATATCCTTAAAATATACCACAAATTTGACTTTGTTAAATATACTTGCAGATTGATTTAGATCACTAGGTTATTATTATTATTATTATTATTATTATTATTATTATTATTATTATTATTATTATTATTATTATTATTATTATTATTATTATTATTATTATTATTATTATGTGTTGATATGGAATGTTTCAGTCAATGTGATGCTACTTGTATACAAACATTTACACCTAACTAAGCTTGTGGATTGTCTTCTTTGACTCTGAACATTTGTGGCCTGCTGAGTTCAGAGTCACGGGTAGCTTCTGGTCAGATCCTGCTCATTAGACTGAAGCTGCAGCACATTAAGAACTGATAAAATATTTATCTGTGTTGTGTTAAGAACTAATCATACACACAGGGTTTCGCTGGATGCCTCCCTATCATTAATTCTCCCTTATTTTCTCCCACATCTTGTTTGGCTTGTCATCCCAACTCATACAATCTATATCATTTATTATACTTAGTTTAAATTATCTTCCAGTTACCAATTCTTTAGCCAGGGATAATTAAAATTGCTTCAGTTTGCCTTATCACATCTGTAACTACTGTGATCATCCTGCTATGATGAATGAGATTTTAAACATCTTGCATTACTTTTGAAGTCTCTGAAGGAATATCTTCCAGGTGGCCTGAATTCTACATGTTCATTTAATGGCACTAGAAGTGACTGCTGTGCAGGTAGGAGCCATGATGGGAAACAGATAAACAGTGATTACACTCACCATGATAAATGAAAGGGCAGCTCGCCAATGTGAGGAGTTTTGCTCATCATAGATCACAATTTGTAAATGCTGCTTGCTCAGGGTGCCATAGTGGAGTGGAGGGCAGCTCTCCCTAATCCAATCAATAAGACTTTATGCAACTGAATCTTACATTAAAAAGGTGCATCCAAACAAGCAGTTTCTAAATAGAGCATTTTTAATCCATCCTAATAAAAGTATTTGTCATATGTATGAGATTGCGAGCAATAGGTGTATTTCAGTCTCCAATAAAAAAAGCTCAGCCTTTTTAAAAACATTTCATCTTTGTATGTCATTTCTGGTTTTTGTGGCAATTCGGTTCCCTAACAAAATGTAATATGTTAATATTTTGAATAGCTTGTTACCACAGGTGATTTTGTTTTTACATGCAATTTCATTAGACCAAAAAAAATCTGTATGGTGGATGTCGTTTTTCTTTCATCAAATGTTATATCAAATAATCAAAAATTTACAAGACGGTAAGAAATGAATATATGTAGCAGAAACTAAATCTTACACAATATGAAAAGGTGCAACTTTTCTCCACAATACTTGTGGAGATTCACAATTCTCTTTGTGATATCTTTCCTGATTAATTTAGATTTTCCTGAGATGTCGTTGATGGAAGCGGTGTGTTTGAAGTTTTGCCTTAAAATACATCCACGAGTGACACATTTTGCATTGCATTAGTTACTTTTCTTATAAACCTCTGAAAGAGAACAAAGATTAAAAACAAAGTGACTGCTGCTTCATTACTGTGGTTCCTAAAACATAATGTATGTGCAAGAAGAGGGTTACTTTGACTGTTTCTCAAAATTTCAGTTTGACAAGTTTCTCTATCAGTTCTCCTGTTTGCAAGAGGACAAGTGCAATGGAGAAAAAAAGGGAAAAAAATTGGCTTTTAGTAGCGTGGAAGGAGCCTTACGTGTATGGGTACAAATTTCAGACATAAATATGTGTGACTTGAGTTTTATAACCTTTTACATTAAAATGGCTGACAATTTTTATCTTTGTGCATCCATAGATAAGAAGGCATGTGTGTAAAATAGATTTGTAATTGTAAAAAACAATTACACAAAGTAAACATTTTTTGGTCATTCTACAGATACAAATAAAAAAAACAAACAAAAAAAAAAACAGGTGACCTTAAAATTCCTCCTAGAATTACAGAGATATATACCAAGCTATTGGCTTCACACCAAGTGTTTTAAAAACTTGGAAGCCATTCATATTTTACAACAGAAAAGTCAAAGTTAAAAATCTGTCATTGATGACACATTTTGTGCCTTGGAGCAGATGAGAAGCATGAACAGGAAGGGGTAAAAACCATACATGATTCCACAAGTCCTCTTTACCATATATCAGTGATGTTTCCCTCCTTCAGCATTCTGGAGTTCACTGAATGAGTCATCAACCGTCTTCAGTAAAACAGGATGACGCAGGGCAAAATGATTCAAAACAGCTGAATCATGAGTTGCAGCAAGAAAACATGTAGGATGAGAAGTGAGTTCGGGACCTGGGATCTGAAGTCCATCTAGCAGTGGATATGAAACAAGTGGGCTAGCAGTTGCTGCCATAAAGGAACAAATCACAAGCATGAAAAGATAGACACCTAAAAGACTTTATTTAAAAATTCATATTAATGGGCTTCACTACTATTGGTAAAAGTCACGTACAGTCATGATCGTTGGGACTTTGGTTTTGCTTTTGTACAATTGTGAATGATTCCTGTATTCAATTTGGTGTTTAGTTTTAAGATTCTTCTTGCTGTTGATTTTGTACTTCAGTATCTTGTATGTTTTTTGTTTTTTTTTTTAAATATATTTTTTATTCTTTGTTACTCTGGTTCTTCGGTTTAATCAAAGGTGTTTCACAATCTGTAGTATTTAAGACTCTTTGTGTTTTTAGATTTGCATTCTGCTTATATTTTCTGATAAACCTGTGTTTGCCCAGTGTCTCAGTCCCCTGCACTACACAGCTGTCTGCTTGTTAACTCACCTGTCCTTGCAATTTAGTCTCTCTGTTTTGAGTATTGGTTGGTTTTTTTGTTTGTGGTCCAGCTGAAACATTTTATTTTAACCTATTTGAAATTGGATTTTAATATTATCATTATACTGTATAACTACATGACACAAAATGCTCTAGGGCTTGTATAAAATTTATTTTTTATTCCCTAAATCTATTAGAAAAAATACTTGTCTGTTTTAACGTCTGCCTAGACATTCTAGTTAAGGGATACTCAAGGCTTTCTAATTGATTTCTACCCATCTCTATGGCTGCCCAAATTTTCAATATTGTTTTGCCAGGTTCTAACATGACAGCAGACCTCTGATTTCAAGTAAGTACCAGCTCCAAAATGTGCATTGAGTGTGCAGATGGAAGCAGAAGTTGTTGGATTTCCGTTTATCAGTCTTTCCCCAAAACTGACTTCTTGATTTCTTCTAGTCTCTCTCCCACTGCCTGTTTTTTTTTTTTTTTTTTTTTTTTTTTTTTTGCTGTTGTTGTTTGTTTTGTTTTGTTTTTGACAGAAGACATGTCTATTAAAGACATATTATAACAACCAGGTTAATATTGAATGTAGTTTTGCACTGGAAATTTAAGCAAACAAGACATTGCATCATCTTGACAGAGAAATTGTTTATACTCCCTGCTTTCAGGTGCTTGTTATACCCTCTCCACGTCATCATGTTGTACCTCATTTTTGGGTAAAAAAGTATACCGTTTATCACGGTTATTTGCAAATGGCAATTCAGGCCCACCAAGGAGATGTTTTGTCCTGACTGTGTTTAAATTTGTACCCACCACAGGAACTTTTTATAGTGACACAGACAACAGATGATTTTATAGTAATTTTCTCTATTCTATTCATTGTCTGCTGCAGAACAATTTGACTCCTCTAAGCAGTATCTACTGGCAAGTAGTCACCTAACATTTTCATTACATAATTTTTATTATAATCTAAGTCAGAGGGCCCATCAAAATAAAAGGTCATAAAGTGTGACTGAAAATTGAAAAGTGAATCTTTTTCAGATAGTGTTATATAATTTAATCAAAATATGTGAGATTTGAGCATCTCTATGACAATTTAGTTCCTCTTTAAACATTTTACCACAACAAAAAAAGAAAAACAATGATCTAAATTGCAATGGCTAAAGTACATATTTTGCACAAATGGTGCAAATGGTTGTTTTTAACCATGTAACTGAGACAAGAATTTACCACTTTTATTGAAGTTAGACAATGAAGTGTGTGTGGGCGTGTGCGGGGTGGGCGTGGGCGTGTGTGTGATAGAGAGTGAGAGAGAATCAATTCATCAAAAACAAGAACTAGGTTACACAGAGAGGAGAAAAAACACTAAAAGTTAGAAAGTTGCTGCAAATTGTCTTCTGACCTCAGGGACCTACATGATCTCTATCTGACAAGTAACTCAAATGTATTTTAAATCACAGAAATAAGTCACAAACAAAACCATTAACTCTTTCAAATTTATTCAATTAATTATTGAATTCTATTTTTGATGCTTTGCTATTTTCTGATTTTTATTTTCAGAACCTTGAAGTTATAATTCCTTTGTTTTGTTTTGTTTTTTTCCAACTTAAAATGACTGAATTGCTTGTATATTCCATCCACTGCTTTATGCCTATGCTTTAATTTTTTGTCTTTGCTGTCTTGTGAAGCACTTTGGATTGTCTTGTGTATGTGTATGCAATACAGGTAAACTTGCCTTGCCTTACCTAAAGACTAGCAAAATGTCAATTCTAACTTGGATTCTTGCAAGATTCACAATATCACAAACACAGGAGAATTAATTTTGCCAGACTTCAAGCTGTGACTCTGAAACCAGAGCACAGTTGTTTGTGATCAATCACAAACAACTGTGATTGATCACTTCCTTGTAGTTTCTACTAGCAGCTACAAGGAGGCTTTAGGATGTGATGACAGTCAGTAGTGGCAGGTCTGGAAGATGTGTAGGAAAAATGCTGCTTTAACAGCAATTATATTAGAACAGGAGAGCATCTCTGTAAAAAAAAAAAAAAAAGGAACAGAAATTTACTAAAAGCTTCTCTGTGCAAAGATTTTTTTTAAACTTTTGTACAGACTGGCCTAAGCACAAATTTAATTTCCTCAACTGGCTCCACTCTGCTGATTTGATTGTAACAGATGGTTCAACTAATCACCTGCCAATTATTTTTTAAACACTTGCCCTTCTCCAAACTCTGTTCTACACTGACTTCTCCAATAATTCTTTCCAACAAACCATCTGGAGCATTCGCTTAGCTGGTTCCCAGCACTTTCACTTCTGTCCTTAATTAAATGGAAAATAGAAAACTAAAACATTAAATAGCTAAAGATAACTTCATAGTTTTTATTGTATGTGATTATTTCACACAAACTGTTGTTTTGCTCAAACAATGGAAGCCGATTGAAACAAAAACTGGCTAATGCAATATAAAATGACTTTTAGACCTTTTTCAGGCTCATAGCCCACTCATAGAATTTATTTGGACAAAACTCATTAAAGTACAGAATGATACAAAGAAAACATACATTTAAATATATATATATATATATATATATATATATATATATATATATATATATATATATATATATATATATATATATATATTGACACTTATTCACAGTATGAGTGTCATACTATTGTCTGTTGCCCCTCACTTTGCACAGGTAAACACAAATTTTACTTGTTCAAAGTAAAATTAGTTTACTTTGCGTCTTATTTGTGTCTTATTGTTCAACTAACAATGAGAATATGTTAAAAAGATATGCACCAACTTCAGAATGGTAATAGATGCCGGCCATAACTCAATAAAAATGTTTTGCTAGTTGGACTTTATGCTAAAAAGTCCAAGTAGACCAGCAGGGGCTTTTCTGGGCCTTGCAGGTAAATCAGTGGCTATGAATAAGACACCAACTTCAACAGTGTCAGGACTGAACTCAAGAATATACCTTTTTGAAACTGTTACTCAATGCAAAAGTTAGGTTAGTATTCACCAACATTTTGGAAAACAAAATGAAGACAAGAAAGAAAAACCCAAATGGTGAATTTATTCAATTATTAAAACATATTTATCTTAAACATATTGTAAGTATTTGATTACAGGTAAGATATCCTCAGCTGCTCATGTAGGATATAAACAGCATCAGTAAATGTTCATGGATTAATGAAAGCACATTTATTTTGAACATGTATTTATTTTAAACAAAAAAAACTTCCCTTATTTCTCACATAATTTGAACTGTGATTTAAATTATTGTTACTCTGCATGCCCTTGTCTAAATTCTAAATATTATTATAATGCATCTTTTTATTTGTGATAGTGTTTTGGGAAAAAAAAAAAAAAAAAAAAAAAAAAAAAAGCAGCATTGCTGTAACTTTAGTGAAAATTAAATGTATGTCTTACGCTCACATCTTAGCTAAAGGACTTTCAGCTTGCTTCAGGGATTTATTGTTTGTGTCTAACGACAACACTATCATTAGTTGTTTTATCATAATAAGTGTCAGATTGGCAGAGCAAATGCTGCATGAAAGACTTCTTTGTACACTGTGAAGGTATTCCAAAATAATCTCAAATAACACAGGAACGATTAGACGTTGTTTGCTATGGAAATTAATCAGGCTTTTGTTTATCAAAAGTTCATCTTAATGTTGTATTCTCTTTGAAATAATGAACCGCACCAAGATAAAAAACAAGTTAATTTCTTAATCCATTCATCACTTTGAATTGCCTTATTACCCATGAGTATTGACAATTTGTTTTTAGTTTTTGCGTTTTTATTCATGTGTTTCTGGAAAACAAACAAAAATATTTCATTGCCATTTTACTCCAGGCTTGCTTGGAGGATAGTTTAGCCTCTACTATTATTTAAGTGTGTGAGTTTAGTTAATGTTCCATGTTTTAGTGCTGCAACATAATGAATTAATAAGGTTGATGCAAGGCATTTAGTTGTTTGTAAAAGTCAGATATGAAAATAAAGACAGCAAAAAACAAAAACAGGATGAAACAGAGGGAGATGATCAGTAAAAGATGAGAAAGCAGTAAGAATAAGAGAACAAATTATTAAATAAAAACAACTGTAATTTATTGGTTTGTTTGTTTAAAATTGTAAACAGTGGATGTCTTGCACAAAGTAGCATCAGCTGTATAAAATAATGGTTAGCATCAATACATGCATTGAGGCATTGACACTGATATAAAAATAAAAGAATATGATACAGACTTTGGGAAACTACGGTTTATATTAATCTTAAATATTTTCCTTCATTTTGAAAGTGGCTGGATTAAATCCTAATGTACTGTGCTACAAAAGGCAAGAGTTCAAAAGTTTAAATTTTTTGTTGTTGTTTAACAGTTACTATATGACTGATGGAAAAAACTGCTGTTATTGACTTCCCTCTACAACAACAATAGAACAAATTCCTGTCATAAAAATTATTTTTGCATCATCATCACGTTAAATTAAAAGTGTAAGTATATGCCTGTCCATTCACCTCTCATTCACCTTCCGTATGGGTTTTATGATAACAGTTTATAGCAGGCAGGCTTCTCCTAAAAAAGCTGCAGTGACACATAGGCAGCATAATAGCTTCCTGGTTAAACGAAAGCTGACTGCTCATATGCATGTATTGTGTTGTCAGGAGGTTTGTTTTGTTTTCTTTTCCATGTCTGTACCGATGGATTCCTACATGCTTCATCTCAGCAGCATCACCTGCTTGTCGGGGAGCTTTAAGCTGATATAAATAGCTCCACTGTCTGTTGGTGTGTTTTGTTAGTCAGTGTTGCTGTCAAAGCCTGTTTACGCCATAAACAGCCTCTTCCTAAGGTCTGTGGTCCTCATACTGTCACATGTGATTGGCCGTCTGCTGCTCGATGGCCCATTCTGCCGACATGCAGCAGAGGGAGGGAGGAGCTGCCCCAGAAGCACCAGCCGCCGCTGTCAACTGTGGGCCTAACTCTTGGCGAAAAAGCAAAGGTAAAGATTGATAGATGACATGAACAAAATGTTGTTCAGGAGGTGGGGGGGCAGCTGACAGAATATGCTTCCGAGGTCCTGAGAGGGCTAACTTGACTTCAACCACACATGACTAACTGCCCTGAAGGCAGGTAGAGAAAAGGCCCTGTCATAATCTATTACTGCATCTCGGCTCTTGAGGGAACATTACAACTACACAACAAATGCATTTGAGCCTTCTGTATGGAGTTGAGGACACACAGTCTGCAGTATCCATGTTGGTTGTACTAAAGGACAAGTTCTGAAGCTTGTTAGCCCTAAAACAAGACACATTGCCAGCATCCCCTGAGTAATGAGTGTAATAACGCTGTTTTCATGACATGTTTATCATGCAAATGACAACAGAGTAGTCCAAGAAACACTTGGAATGAGATGTGTCACATTTTGTGGTTGAAGAATTGTTTGGTACACAGGTTACCAAAACTGCTGTTGATGATGAACTAATGTAATATATTGGTTATAGATTTCTGCATGCTTCATATTGCGGTGAGCTGCATCAGTTTCTGAGTTCCAATGCAGCACTTTTCCACATTGACTTCCGTTAAGATTAATCTTGCTACCAGGCGCATGTGTAATCTGTGGCAGCATTTGGAACATGTTTCCTTTACGAAGTAGGAAAGAAGTGGTGGTGAGCTTTGTTCTAATGTATCTCTTTCACATCTCTTTTGATTACCAGTTATTCTGATTGACTGAATCTCTTAATGTGTACTTTATCAGGTATGTCTGATGCACACATGGCAACAATGTGTTGCATTTAGGATCTAGATATTAGAACAATATGCAGGATTTCTAACTGAGAATAAGAATAGGGAAGAAAGGAATGAGCAGAAAATTATCTACACAATGAAACGTTCAGTTCTGTGGACTAAACAACCTTGTTTATGTCAAAAATCAGATGAGAATTGATGCCAGTTCCACATGATGGAAAGAAAACAGAAGATATGGGAAATAATAACATTGTGCTGAAAACTCAAATTTTAAAATTTTCTATAAGCAATTACTACATAATTTGTTATATTACTTTATCTTAATTTGCGACAGACTGGTGACCTGTCCAGGGTCTACCCCGCCTCTCGCCCGGACCGTAGCTGGAGATAGGCACCAGCAACCCTCCTGACCCCATTAGGGACAAGGGTGAACAGAAAATGGATGGATGGAAGGACTTTATCTTAATTTATGTGGGCTAGATGGTCTAGAGAGGACCACATGAACAGTTATGACAGACCAGATTTGGCCCACGGATCTTGAGTTTGATATTAACAAAGACTTCCTTTTTGTTCCTCGATAATTTGATAAGTTCTTCTGAGTTAGCAAGGAGAGCTGAACATGGATTTGCTTTTGGCCATGTTATTATAGGGTTGCACAATTTTATTTAGCAATGCTTGTGTAAAAGTCCACTGCTGAATGATAAGAGAAATATTTCATATGTGAAGCTAAGATTTGATTTTGAGTTTATGTTAATTTGAACCTTTTTTCATGGTTTTATTTATGCATGCATTGCTTGTAAACCTGTTTAATCTCACTGCAAAATAGTCTAATTGTTTTGATCCCAGAGTTCAGTTGTGTGCTTCAGGAATTCTTCTGAATTGTAGGAGATATATTTTAAGTGAAAGGACAAACAAAACTTTTTTTGAGAGCTTAAAATACATTTCTGTTATCATCATTATTACTCCCCCCTGTTTTTCTTTATCCAGATGGGTGCCTTTCACCTATCCATAGAGTGGTCACTCAAGTGTCACTCCATGAATAGGAGCCTGATCAAGCGGAGGCTGTTGTCATAGCAACTGCCAAGGGGAACACAGGTAAGGGCACAGTTGATTGCCTGAACTGAAGAGCGCTTGATGAGCGGTAGGGCTGCTGTGCAATCACAGCTCAGTGAGTCAGGTCTCACGTGACAAAACTGGAGGAAAAAAATGCATTGACTGAGCAGAAGTTTCCAAATTTTTCGTGACGTCTCTCTGTTCTTTTAGCTCACAAAATGTAGACAGTGACACTTTAATGTGATGGGCATTTTTGAAAAACAGCAAAGTAAAAAAAAAAAAAATGTCTCCACCAGAAAAATGTTTGGAGAAAGTTTCCTCTCTGTAATACCTATTTATCCAATATTATTTCTTTTACTCCTGACATTATCCTTGTGCAAGGTGTTCCAGACTTTCTGTGAATTATAAGGATCCTGCCTCATGTAAGATTATGCCTGTAATAGACGTCTACTGGTGCCCTATTATTGATTTTTGTACAGAGGGAGAATAGTCAGCTTAATGTACCAAGCCACTCAAGCAAAACTGACATAAGCCAACGCTCTCCTTTTAACACAGGACATAGAGATAAATCTCTGTCTTAACGTCACAGCTTACATTTGAATCTTACTCTAGGGTAATGAAATTATGAAATAAAGAATGCCTTTTCTGCTTCCAGTTTTACTAAACATGTTGAGAGAAAATGTGCAAACGAGAGACAACATCCCAGAATGACCACTTGCACAATGCCACGGTGTGGAATTCCTATTTTTTTTGCTAAACCCTGCGTGAAGTCTTTGTGACTATGCTCTGGCATTGCATCAAATGTGGGGAGCAAACGGGACAAATGGCACTTAAAGTCAAAATCAGGCTTGTGAGAAAGAAAAGATGTCAGCGGGTGAAAAGAATAGCAAGACAGCTGCATTTGTCACAAGAGGTGTGAAAGATTTTCAGTGCTTTTACAGCTTGATTTGTCACACTTTAAGGTCATTAGTTTCTTAAAACAGAACAGAGGTACATTTTAGTGGTGAATTTAGAATTCTCATTTTGTTCATAAAAAAAAGGTCTTTTTCTTATTTTTGTGCGGTATGGTTAATTTCCATCATGCAGTGAAATATGTCAGGTAAAACTAGTATTTACTGGTGTGTATTAAATAGTGCCTTTTAAAAGTATTCACTGCGCTTTATATTTTTTTCATTTTATCACATTAGAAATACAAATGAGGTTTGTGCAAACAATCACTGGCAAAATTTAATAGCACAAAAATCATTTCCAATGTGCAATAATAGAAGGTGAGATAAATCTGAAGTTTGAGTGATTTCACCCACCGTTGTTCTGAAAAAAAATGGTAAGAGCTCTGATGGAGCTTCACTGTTTTTTGAAAGAGGCTTATAAACTCTAGTGTATGTGACATCTTAAAGGAAGTTTCATTCAATGTTGTCAGTCACTTGTTGATTTTTTAAATTATTTCTTATTTGGTCATCCTCCTATTTCTTGACATACTTAGAAATCCTTGACTGTTCAATTCCATGAGCTAAAATTCAGATGTTTTTTGACACTTAAAATGAATGTCTCAGCAGGCATCCTTCTTGCTGATGTCAGCAGGTATAAAGAGACCTTTTCCGGACAAGCATGGCTGTCATCTCTGATGGGATGGCTTTTGCTGACATTTGTCTATTCAAATAGCATCAGCACCAAAGACTGTTTGACCCTGGTTGTCCTTCGTTCAGTCAGAGACAGCATGCAGTTGGTCAGTGTGATGGGTGTGAATAAAACAAACTTCCAGTGTTAGTCAAGGCAATTTTACATTTATTTCTGTGCAGTAAATTTTGAATTGTAAATGTGAAGCGCTGTTTTCTATTCATTGTCTGTAAAATATATAATAGGTAATGTGTTTTGTCGGCCTGTTTTTAAACAATGGATAGAGTCGCAGAGAGTTGGAAGATTTGTACATAAAGTGTAGCTCACTGTAGGTGTGTTTTTTTGTTTTTTTTTTTTTTTCAACTTCCAGAGGCATAGGGTCTAAATTTTTTGCACCTTGATTTTGTGATGGCTGCAGTAAGTCTATCTTGAATTGATATGAACTGCAAAATTAGAGCAACCAGCATGTATACTGTATATCCTTATATTTCTATGTGTGGGCCAAAGAGGGAATATGACAGTGATGATTGGGCCACTTGGTGAAACAAATTATTAGGTAGACATTTTAATTTCAATTTTGAACTCTGTGAGCACAAGCACTGGACTTCAAATAGCCATGTAATTCCTCCACTTCATACATTAGGACGGTTGGCTGTGGACAGAGAAATAGTACTTATCCAGCTGATAGAAACCAAAACCACTGCTTGTGGAACTTTATTTCAGTTTTTTAAAAAGCAAGTTATACAGTTGCAGGATATATGACGGGAAAATCTAACATTCTATATTGCATGTCATGTTCATGTAAAATCTGACATTTCTTGTATAGTTTTACTTTCCAAGTCAGAACTTTAATTTTCATAATTTCTTACTTTTAAAATACACATATTCACCATTATCATCACAAACTTTTGCAATAATTTATTTTTGTTTAAAATAGTTGTCATCCATTAATAGACTCAAAATATTCACAATGTTACTGTTTTTAAAAATTGTTGTCCTTTTAAAATATTCAGAACATTTTAAAGATATTTTCCCCTTTAAAATTGTAATAATGAAACACTTTTTTTCCTCACATATTATTTCTCATGAAAATACATAAGCAATACTTGGGACACTATACACATTCGCTTTGTTTGTTTTTATATATTGATAATCACCATGACAAACAATGCAACTTCCAGAGAAGTCCCTGTACTGAACAGGTAAAAAGTATAAGCAGCAAAAAAAAAAAAAAAAAAGCCTGATATGGAGGCAAGAGCAGCTCCCAGAGTCCCCGAGTACTCATTTATTATCATTTGTAGGTCCAGTTCTATGAAAATGGTTGCAGTCCTGTTGTGTGCAAGGAGCTAATACATTCCGATTTGGCGCTTTCTCTTGAGGCAGACCCGGGGTGTCAGACTTCATCCACTTCCGTGCTGCTGGAGGGGATATCTCCCGGTTTGATATATGGTGAATTCCTGACGGATCGCCTCCAGTCAGTCAGTACACAGAAAATAGCTCAGAGCTCATATGACAAATGTTACCATATACACACACTCCATTTGACCTTAGGAAGGATGGCCAGCCTGCCTTTTTGTTATTTTTTTCCTCTATCTTTTTAAACAACATGCTTAGCTGTCAGTAATGCTAACAATTACCACATCCACCCACCAAATGAGTACATTTTCAGGGGACGAATTTAATCTGGTTAACATACGCCAGGATTGATTTTAAGCTTCGGAATCATTAATTAAAGAACAGAACATTTCCTGGGAAGCTGCACATTGATGGAGAGCAGATCATTAGTGGTCCTTTGGGTCCTTGTAATATACTCTTCTGACAGTGGGCAATTCAGCATGACTTGGGTAGGAGGACCCAACTCACAAATCAAGCTTGTTGACCTGTAATTTGTTGTGGGGTGGATTTTCCAGCTGCTTCAAGAATAGGGAGTTATTCCCTGTTGGTGAAGTGGGGATTAAATGTCTAATAAAACTACAAAGTATATATATATATATATATAGTAATTTATATTGAGATAGACAAAGATTAGACAATTTGTTTCTGAGGTACTGCAGTAAGTTGAATTATGTTCTAGGACAGGAGGTGAGGGACCTGGTTCAATAACTATGATCACAAATTTCGCAATCATGTCCTTAATTCCAGATCTCCTACAGTAACTTCAGGGTGTTGCATGTAATGAAAAGGGTTTGTAAGAAAACATGCGGTTGCAAGGCTTTTATTATGAGATTGAATCACTTTTACATTCATTCCTTGGTAGGGAAGAAGTAATATTAAATGGCAGAATTTCCAAGAACATGAAACAAAGTGATATTCAGTGTCTGCGACAGACTGGCGACCTGTACAGGGTGAACCCCGCCTCTCGCCCGGAACGTAGCTGGAGATAGACACCAGCAACCCTCCTGACCCCATTAGGGACAAGGGTGACCAGAAAATGGATGGATGGATGGATATTCAGTGTCTCTGCCAACACTTTGTAAAGAAGTGACCTTTAAGAGAGAGAGAAGTGTTTATACTCCATTGACAAAAAGCTCAAAAATAGAAAATGTTCCATTGTTTCACTAAAAGGACATGTATCACAATTGCTACAACTGTTCCTTTCTAAAAATGTAGCTCACGATAGTTAACATTCCATCACCAAGTCATAATGTCTGCAATGTCAAACTCAAGCATCTTTGCATGAGATGGTGTCCAAACAAGACAAAATTAGTAATAGTAAAGTCCTCAACTCAATATTTTTATTCACCAAGTGAAAATTTTGATTCTGAGAATTAGATATCCTGTAATCAGAAAGTCAAGACAAAAAATGTCTGTGTTAGTTTACAGACTAAAGAAACTGGGACCCTATGGAGGAATTGCTTCTGTTCTGACAATTGTTACATGATGGTAACTATGATGGATGCCTGTGGTATCTGCAGCCAAGCGTGTTCTTCTTTTGACTTATTTGGTTGAATTGTAGAAAAAAAGCTAAGGATCAATAAAATGTATTTCCTGATAAACATTATTCTTAGACATTACCCATCATTGTCTCAGTGGTCTGGCTGTTGACTCTGCTTAAAACTGTCGGTCAGAGCTGTAGCATGTGTTTTGTTCACATTCATCAGTTTTTGGTTCGTTTCACCCTTAGATAAAATGTCCCAACAGAAAGTAGTTAAGGTGAACTCTGACCTACCTCTTTGTGTTCATTATTTCTTGACCTTTTTTCTGCCAATGGGCTCACTCCATCTGTTTTCTGTCACCATTCATACTTTTTTGTCAAGAAAACCATTTATTTTTTTTATTACCATGACAGATGTCCAAATGATGCTGCTACAGATGCTGTACCATAATCCAACTTTGTAAATTTCCAGTTTTCCTTGATGTGGCTCATATTTCTTTTTGTGTTAGAAAATATGTTTCAAAAATACTTATTGGCTTGTAAGGTATCTAGTTTTTTTGAGAGGCTCTACATTTGATACATGCCTTCTAAAAACTACAAAACATAAGTAATGAATCAAATAGTTGCCTGCCTTTAGAGCAATATTTATAGGTGACTAAACATTTTAGTGGTTGCAGACTGCAAATTGTTGAATAGCACAACCTCAGGTCACAAATCAAATTAAGTCCTTGACTGCAACTCCCATTGATTTCCTGGATCTGCGGATGACCACAATTCAATGCCTTGCCTCTGATTAAACACCAGCACTATGTTTTAAAAAAAATATGAGACTTTATCTACTGCATCCCTGTTAAACCATTGGGAATTCAGTTGCGATATCTCTGTGGTTTGCTCACTGAACAGTTTGTTAATGGCAAGCCCCTCTGACATATAGGTGGTTTTCAAAGAGCTTGATAAGGGAAGAGCAAAGTAATTAAAAACCTAAACACCACAAAGCCATGTGTCCAGAAAATTGGTTTAATATGGTGACATACAATGTAATATATATATAATTAACTTTCAAGCCTACAATGTAAATATGATAATACTAAATGAATAGATGGTAATTACAATTCTAGCTGTACCACCATGTATGGGTTTATCAAACATTTTTATGAAACAAAATTAACCCACTCTTTTTTTATAACATTGCATTAGCTAATTTGATATTAAAGGCAATTATTTATACATAGTTCTCATTAGGTCCCACTACAGCATTTAGATTAGGTGTATGTCTGAACTTTGACTACGCCAGTACGACACAATAATTCTTTTCTTGCTGTGTTCTTTGTTATTTTGCTTGTCCGTGTTAAGGATCATTGCTTGATTTTAGACCATGACTCATTTGTCAGTGGCATCACATAAAACAGAGTGAGTGTTTCCATGGTGCCCAGTTCCCCCCAAACATTCACTCCGATGCCACCATGTCTTAAAGTCTTCATTCGGTTCTATCTACTTTGCTTTGTTTTTGCAAACATTGCATTGTTCTTTATGGAAACACATTTTATTTTTGTCTTCTATGTCCTAATGAGATTGCTCCAAAAGTCAAATTGTTAATTCAGAACCAACTTTACAGACATAAGTTATGTGCTCTTCTGAGAATATGTTCTCACAACCCTATCAGACACTATTTTTTCTCTAATTTCAATGCCATAAACTTTAACATCCACAAGCAAAGTGAGGGCTGTAGAGTCTGAGATGTAGCTATTGGGTTTCTTTTTTTTTCTTTTTTCTTGCACACTCTTGAATCTGTTGGGATGCTAAAAAGTTTGCATCTTTCTGAAATCCTTTGCACTTGTAAATGATAGTCCAAACAGTAAAATTATGAAATTCATATACTTCTCACAATCTCCATTCCAGAGAAATTAGCAGCAACAACTGCTACTCTAAGGTTTTTGCCGATGTTGTCATTTGTATCCTCCAAACCATCAAACTGCCAAATAATCAGTTGCATTTAATATGCATCACCTGGCTTCCATTTTCCCTTCTGGATTTCCTGGAAAGTAGCAACAGTGTTTTGTTTTCCCAGTAACTGTAATAGAACTGGACTGGACTCTACTGTAATCATGTATTTATCCTCAGTCCCATTGCAGTACATGGAGAAACTAAATTTTACAATCTGTTCAGGTGCATCTAATAGCAAATCACGAGAGACGTTCTTAGCAAATATAACTCCATAACTTATAACAATGCCCTTCCTTTAACTCAAGTCATGTTGTCCAACTTAAGCATTGAAATATTTGGATGAATAAAACAAAAATAATAATAAAATGACAGGTTTCTGTGCTTTTGCTTTTTAACCCTAATTAAACAGCACATTTTGCCAAGCTTTTTCTTCACCATAGCATACCAGAACAATGCTTAAATTACTGCACACAAGGTCCCAATTTTTCTCTTCATTTTAACATGTGTGAAAAATATACAAAGATATTCGACTCTCCAGGTAAGGGGCAGTAATTTACCCCTAGCTGGAGGAAGCAATCTATTTTTGTCCAGTTGAGAACCATGAACTCGGGCTTTGAGGAACTGACTCTCATCCCAGTGATGGAGTCCAGTCCAGTCCGGTGCATTCTCAACTTTGTGTTAAGAATTAATATGCTGCTCTTGTTTCAGGTATACTGGAAGTAAAAGCAATCCAAGTACCTCGTATTCATGCAGCACTGCACACAACATACTTTTAAGGGTTGAAGGCTACATGGTTGAAGACTTTCCTCAGTTTCAAAAATTGACCAAACAACCAAATTCCCAGGAACTCCTCAGAAGTTTGGCAGAAAAAAGGATCTGGTCCACAATTACTCATCCAGGACAAGAGCTACCCTGTTCCTCCTGAATCCATGGTTAAACAAATGGTGAGAGCCTAATTTCTAACATTCTAGTTTAAAAGAAAATGTGGAATTGCATTACAAATCTGCTGCCATTTTGATACTGTTGTGTTTTTGTGCTCATGATAAAAAAAAAAAAAAATTGATTGATCTTCCAGAAATGTAACTTGCACTTAAAAAAATATTGTTAGGACAGTGTTCAGTCTTATCTGACACCCAAAGAAAATGTGCAGTAAGGAGTTTTCTCCTTCAAGGAGGATGTGAACGGATGGGGTCCTTTGCTAAAGTGGATTTGGGGGAACCAGCAGAGGCTGACTAATCAGGGGGTGCTTGGGAGAGCATTAAGACAGACGTGTGGAGGGGAAATGTGACACCTGGAAATTACACAATGTAATGGAATCAGCCAAGTGGTAAATGTAGCTTTTAAATAGGTTTTGTGTTCTCCATTAACTTGCCAGACACTGATTGGTCTTGACAGCAAGGGAAAGTGATGGTCAGCATGTTTCCCCCCTCCCTTCAGTACTAACCCTCATGCACACGCATGCACACACACTCGCCGACTTTTGAGTGCGTGACATGAAGTTCTTTGTAGTTTGTACAGTGTCTGGAGTAAAATAAAGGGCTGGCAGAAGCTCTTAGTACAGGTGATCAGAGCAAAGTGCTGCAGTTATGTTAAATTCATCCTTTTGTGGTACTTTAATAACAGCTTGACTTTTAATTTAATAACTCTGTCAGAAAGATGACATCTGAAAAAAAGATACAGCGAATATGTGATTTACATGAAAGGTGTGTAAGAATAACATATCTTTCTTTTTATGAAAGTCCATTATCTTTTTATTTTTAACTGTCCTGTGTACCTTTTTTTTTATGAAAATATTATTTTAGTTTTCAGATATAATTTACTGCTCAAATTCAAGGCAGGACTGAATTTTTATGTAAAATCATTCACCAAGCTGCTTATTCTATGAAATAAATATGCAGATTTGGCTAGTAATCATGAGCTGCCAATCAACTTTTTAACTATTTTGTCATTTTCAGTATTATATTATCATATTTGACAAATTTCTATATAGTCCTGTTTCAGTAACTGTTTCAACAGAGTCAAGCCACTTGAGGAAATTCATCTGGTATCTAAAAATGAAGAGATGGGTTTATTTTGATTGATTGAATAAAAAATATGATGTAGTTACAGACAAATTGGCAATATGTCACTGTACAAAAGTATGACCAGTCAAGTTTATTTGTACTGCACATTTCAGCAACAAGGCAGTTCAAAGTGCTTTACATGATTAAAAAAAAAACACACACAACTCAGTGGAACAACCAACAAACATTAAATTTTCTCAAATGTCATCATAGAATTAGACTTGAATTAACACCTCTGCTGTTTTTTACCTCTGTGTTTCTGTCAGACTGGCGTTCAGGCTGCATTACATGAAATGAATTTAAAAACTATATTTATTTTCTGGTTAACTTCAGGAGCACTTTACAACATTCCATCACATTTGTAGATTTATTGTGACTAGACTAGGATTCAAAGTGAAATACATGGCTATTGTTAACAGCTAATGTTTGGACTGATGATAATGGTCTTCTTTGAGTACACTTTAAAGTGCAATGTAGTGTTGAAGGATAGATGTTTTATTACAGTGTTCCTTTGTCTCAAAGACCCAATAATTACTAATGAACAAATTTCCATTCTTACGGACATTGTATTGTAACATGATGTCACAAGCATCCACTTTACCTCCAGTTTCTCATTGGTTCACAAATTGGCATCATTGCTGTATTGAAGTATTGCTTATTTATAATCACTGAAGATCATTTCTTGTGCACATAGGCACCCACTAAGGTTTGTTGGCAAATACGGCATTCAGTTTTGTACAGATGGTTATGCTGTTGACTTTTTAAACTGTGTTTTGCATCCCTTATTAGAAATTAACATACTTGTGCAGCTGGAATTAATAAGGCAGCAGTCTCTGTGGTTATGCATTAGCCTTAGTTCCAAAAGGCTGTGAACATTACCAAACACAACATGTTCAATGACAAAGAGGTTAAACAAAACAGTGAAACTTTCCTGTACCTCATTCAGTCATTCTGTTATGCGCTCAGTCTTGCTCTTTCTATCACTCTTTTGCAGCCCAAATGAACTGCACATACCATTACTTGCCTCATGAAACAATTTCGTTTTAAGTAACCGCTTTTGTCCCTGTGCTCTCCATAACTTCATTGAAAACTTTTTCTGACAACTAATTGAATACTATGCACTAAAAACTGGTAACTAACTAATGTTTCCAAGTTTGTGTACTTACTGATTGAACTTTATCGTTTAAGGTTTTGAGCCACTAATAACTATTCAAATCAGAATAAATGGAGAGTTTTCTTATTTCATGGTGGATCTATACTTTTAGAGTCTATTCTGTATGAAGGTAGCTTGAGAAGTAGCAAAATACTGTACCTGAAATAGAAAACTTTTATCAATTTGGTAACTGAACCTGTACTTGTGCTTAGTTTTAGACAGGCAATATATCACTTCAAATAGATAAATTTAATCTTTATTTTTACTTAATCAATCCTCAGTACAAATCAAATACTTCTTACCGATATTCTTTTGCCAGTCACAAAAAAGAATATCATAAAATGGTTCTATAACCTCTCTGTTTTAGAAGCAAAATGGAGAGAAAAAATGAAGATGCATGAACATTCCCTCTAGCAGATGAAGGGGAAAGATCTACAAAATAACTGAGAATGGATGGTCAAAATGACTGAACACTTAGCAGCGACTAATACCTCCGTCACACTATTGCGTATGAGCATTTTATTTTAATGGTGATGAAAGACACAATGCCTTAGGGAAATAACATTCTTCTTCTCCTTTTCCACATTTAACACTGTAGCACACACACAATTTGATCACTGGCTAAACCAGCCTGTCACAGATTTTTGTGGAAAATGTCAAAAAATTCTCCCACACAAGTGCTGCAGTGCTCGCGTGCCAGCACATAAACATCAGGATCAACATATGCAGTAGTAATGTTTTGCACAATAAATATACACATAATGATCCATTACCTGGTAATAACCCAGTAATAACATCACTTCATCTCACCCAGTGCTATACAGGTGAGATGGTTGAAAATTGTCTGTCGGTATCAATTAGTTCCACATAAACAACCAGACTGCACTTCAGTAATGGCCAGGGTAACACTGAATATAGAGCAGAACAAATTAAACTGTAACTGTATTATCTTTTTGTGCTTACAAATTTAAAACACCCCCAAAGTACGTGTAAGATCAGTTTCCTAAGCAAACAACTGTTTAACGTTCTATTTGACTCTGATATAGTAAAACTGACGTAACCAGAAAATTATTTCCTGCAAAAAATATTCAGCTCAACCATCCAAGTGGAATACCACCAGACCCCATAGCACATTAAAATATTCGGTACTTGAGTATTTACCCAACTGTTTGCATTATGCATAGCGGCCCGAAAAAAAGGAACTGGGAAAAGTGAGAGCTACTTTCCAAGCCAGTGCTCAGAGCTCTAACATGTTCTCCAACATGTGGGAGTATCAGCTGGCTCAAGGGGGCCCACACATTGACATGAAGCTCATGAGCATCAGCCTTCACACAAGCCCTGCAGTCCCTTTCAATGCAAATGAGAAAGGAAAAGAAAGGAGGGCTTAGCTGCGTACATTCAGTATCTGCCTCCCTGCTTTTGCATTTCAAATGAATATAAGATAAAAGCTCACTTTTTAGTCAGCTGGTGACTGTCCTTTCTCAGTTCTCTCTCCCTTTACTCAACATCCCAACTCTCCGCTGACATACAATTGTTCCCATTTTAAGTTTGCTGTGACTTTCCCATGACTGCCAGGTTGTTCATCCTATTATTAATCTGAAGGTTCTTTTAAGTAAGTAATGCTCATACTAAACAGCTAAATGGACCAGATGCTGTTAATTTTTTTGTGTTACACCTAATTTATTAAACAGACCTTACAGCTGGCCATTAGAAAGAAAGACAGGCTGAACGTGGGCTATTAATAAATGGTTTGCCAGGTTTAGTTCCACTAAGAAATATCAACGTTTAACTGTGGCTCAACTGTAATAGGGTGGTAATACCTATCCTCCCATCATTATTTGCACCTCTGCTCTTTAGCCTTAGCAGCCCATGCTGTAGTCAGTACACATAGAAATAATGGGCCATTATTGCTTTTTTTTTTTTTTTCTTCAGAGAAATACTGGATGGCCATGTTCACAGAATAGTGGGAGGGTGTGTTGAAAACTGTGCCCTTCCTCATGGGATGCGGGGGTGGAAAAGAGTATGCCGAAGTCAAACACCAATTACCGTAGGCGCCGAGAGAAATACTTGTTGGAAATCTGTAGACTTGTTCACATGTATCAGTGTTGGTGGAAATTTGTAGTATGCGAGGAAAGAAATTACCGTACATGAGTTTATCAATTTATACTGTTGCTCTCAGAAGCTCCAGATCAGGCATATAGTGAGAAGATTTTTCTGTAGTCATTGAGGGCAATTCAGTAGTACTGCTATGTATGATATAAACACAACAATAGAAATTTTTTATTTTACTTTGATTGGTCTGGAATGATTCTGATTGTCCATAAATGCACAGTGCTCCTGTTGGCTGGTAGAGAATAGTTAATTACTGCAAAGAAATTTGCTATAAACAATATGCAATCAGCAATTGGGCTGATTGCATGGAAATAACGGGTATCAGGTGGAGAGATGCAAGAAAATGTCCATGTCACAAAAACCAGAGCATTACAAAACATTATAGTATGCTTCTCATGTGGATCAACATATTGTTGAGGGAGCATGTATTTCTAATTTCAAGGGTCTTTTAGTTTTATTGTTTTTGAGAGTGATTGATGTGTCCATGCTTTATAGATCTCTGCCATCTTAGTTTTTGCTCTTTTTCTTTAGGAAATGTATTTGCAAGTGAATGCAAGCTTTTTCATAAACTGTTGTGTACATTCATGTGCATGACAAGTACCGTAATTTGCAGTCTTTCAATTTCAAGCACAACTTCCATATAGCTTTGGTTTTATCAACTAGTGAAAAAACAGTGAAGCAGGTGAGGACTGATGGGAAGAGAGCAAGGTGTCAGATCAGATTTGTCTTTGGAATCTGTTTCAGCTGAAGAGTTTTCATAAATGTATTTTAGCTTTTTAACCAAGTTAGCTGATGTTGTGCAGCATATTGATGCTGACCTGCAGAATCTGTGGTTTAGATAGAATTGCTGTTGCTGTTGGGAATAAAATGCAGTCTGCTGCATCCAGAAAATGGATAGTAAAGGAGCTATCTAATGATACTGATGAAATGTAGTTATATTTTATTGCACTCTAAAGATACCCACAATCTTACTCAACTATTTTCAAATCACTGTACCGGTAATAGGCATTCAAGAGAATACCTACTACAGGTCTTTGAGAAAGGAAGACCTTCAGTAATTTTTGGTAAATATAAATATGCACGTACTCTAACATTAATTGCCCATTTGGGACTTGAATAAATCTGAACTGAACTTAACTGAAAGGAGTATGGTTGTTATGTTTTTACAGCTAGTATGCAGAATTTAAACAAATAAATAATAAAAAAATGCACAGATGTTAGTGTAGCCTTTAGTAACTGCATGTTGAACAAGTTCTTTGCAGAATTTTAATATTCTGAGGGACATGTTTCAGAACTGCATGAATCGCCTCATTATGCTTAGTGGTCCAGGGCATATGGTGACTGTGGCTCTGGAGAGCTGCATAAAATACTTTAAGTGAAGAAGTTGTTTACAGTCAGTAAACTACAGGCAAAGGATTTAGCTGCTGCAATATTTTTGTTAAATCACTAAACTAAAGGGAACTGAGACCTCCCATTCCTACTTTAGCCTGGTAGTTTTCTCTTTACCCTCCTGACACACATGCAAATTGGCAAATAGCACCAAAAACTGACTGTGCCTGTGCTTTTGCTTTGCACCTGTGTGAAGGAATGAGTAATACAGGATGAGTATGGCAACATTTTCCAGTAACCAGTCTGAAACTGATGCAAACAGATGCAAACATGCCGCAGGCTTCACACAGACAGGAAAATTGATACTGTTCTTCAGGAAAAAAAAAAATAAAAATCTTGAGTCTAAATAAAACTACTTGAGAAAAATAACCGCGAGGAAAAAAAGAAAAACGACTGGAAGATGGTAATAGAGCTCTTGTTGAGTTTTGAAATCAAGAGTTGACACAGAGGAAGACTGCACAGAAATCTGACCACTGAAGGTTGTACTTGTGTGTTTTCTATCCACAAAATCAGAGCGGCAGGATACATTCACTGATTCACTGATGAGCAGGTAGAATTAAATATCACCTCATTTATGTCTGAATATACCTGTGACCTAGTGTGCTCATATTCAACGAAACAAGAATGCTTCCAACATTAAGACAGTTCAGAATGTAAACTGGGACATGATCTGACAAACCTAACATTTTCTATTTCTATTTTCAGCTGAAAAATTGGGCTGATTGCATGAAGGTGACACTGAAAAGAAGCCCCATCACTCTGAATCCTGAATGATGCTTTTCCGGCAGACTTTTCATCCCAAGGGACTCACTGAAGAGTCACAGCATGACATTCATCACCGTGTCATTCTCTGTACCTGAACTCTATGATGTTACTTTGTATGAAGCGTGTTTTTGAAACCTGGTCTCATGAATTTGCACATGAATAGAGTGCCAGATCATGTCATGTGTCAGTGCAATGGATTTTACATGTTTCATTTTTCATTTGTCGCTGCAAAAGCATGGCATCACTGAGCTTAGTGTAGCCATGAATTATTTTTGTTACTTTATGCTGCATGTTGTATGGCATGCTGCCCTGTTATCCTAATCAAATGACAGATCAATGTAACACAGCATAATTGTCAGTAGTAGTAAAGTAGATTGAAGATTATAAATTGTTTTATTTAGATAAGAAAAGTGTTACCAGTCCCTCTGAATCCACACGTTGAAGTTCGGTATAACTTCAGTTACAGCTGTGAGTTTTTGGATGCATGTCTCAACCTGCACATCTAGAGAGACAGATTTCTGCCCATTCTTCTTTGCAAAATAGCTTGAGATTGAGTGAAAATTAATCTCAGAACATTTATGCTCTGAGATTAAAGTCAACAAATTCTTAAGTGGATTTAGATGTGGACTTTTGTTGGGAAACTCACACACATGATTTTGCTTTGATCTAAGGCAGAGATGTCGCACTGCTCTGCTCAAGACTGGTGTCTCCCCCGGCTCAAGACCCCTGAATCAAATGACTGCACTGTCTTCTTGCCATCAAGCTCCACAGAGTGCTGGTAATTAAATATTTATTGGGTTGAAGTTTCCTGAAGCAGAAACACTCCTAAAAGTTGCAGGACACCACCACTCAAGGAAAGGAGTTGGACAACCTAATCTAAGGTGTTCCACAATTACTTAGGCTGAATGTTTGGGTCTGTTTCCTGCTGGAGGTTGAAATTCATCCCCAGCTTGATTATTTTGCAGGTTTTCTTCCAGTACTGACATATTTTGACCTATTTTCATATTTTCATCAAGTTCAACCAGCATTCCTGTCCCTTATGAAAATATTCCCTACAACACGATGGTGCTACCATCATCTTCTGGTGAAAGGATGATGACCTTTTTCAACATGTTTGCTCTGTCTCCTTGATAGCTTGTGGCAAACTGCAAACATGAATTTGTAGGGCTCTTTCTCATTAATGGTTTTCATTAGCGTGTAACTAATAGTTGACCTACCAGCAGATTCTTCTACCAAGACTGCTTGTCTGATTAATACTCTGATTGTTGGCTTAGCTGGAGGGCAAAATCTTGGTAAGAATGCATTTGTGCACATAATGTCACAGTGATGTGCCAAAATATGACCCTTCAAAGGGCATAACTAGTTTTTCAAGGAACTTTATTGCTCAAAGATGGAAGCTATCCATGCTCTGCCATAAGAGCCTATTGCTTTGTTAGAAAGTCTACCAGCATCATCAGAGGAAATCACAAAAATAGTTAATAAGAATGTGAAATGTGAAAAATTTCTGAAATTCCTCTTCAGAATGCACTTAAGACTTTGAGATTGAACTTTATTCATAATTGATGCTTATACCAAAATGAACATAGTCAGAATCCTGAACTACTTGTAGCACATGATGATAAAATTAAAACTTAATTTTCTCCTCTTTGTTTCTTTTAGCTTTGACTAGACAGTTTGCATGCTACAAATCTGGGACAAATTCATTCATTATTGATACAGCTTTTTTTTTTTAACACTTGATTATCCACTGTCTGGTATGGCAGCACTCATTTATTTGCCTTCCTCCATTAATAATTTAAGATTTACACTAGTTCTCAGACAGATGGATTCACACTGAAGGTGTTGTGTAACAGTGATTCCACAAATCCTTTTCACATGCAGTTAGACTTAACTGGATGTGCTTTATAGGTTTTATTGCAGTTATCAGAAAAAAAACAACAACTTTAAAACAAATATGTAAAAATATTGATCTGTTGATGAAGTTGTCATCCTAGCCAGTTTTTGACTAATTCTATCAAGTAGAAAGAAAATAAGACACTCAGCAGGATGTATTCTGAAGTCAAAATATCAAACATTGATGCAGTAGTAGGCTACTTTTTGTAATATATGTTTTGATTCCCAGATAATTTTGAGTTCTGGTTCAGTCTTAAAGAAACTCTGTGATAAATTAAGATGTAAGACTTATCTAATTTTTTTTCTTTTTTTTTTTTCCTTTTTTTTTGCAGTGCAAGCAGTATGACCACTGCATTGTTTGGTATTTTCAAGTGCATTATAGAGAAACTCATTCACCCAAACAAGTTTCTTCTGGTTTTGATTACGGTATTTTTATTTTTTATTTTTTGCCAAAATCAAATAATAAATTGTGCACTCCTTAGGCTGCAACTGATACAAACTGGCATTATTGTTTTAATTCATGAATTTGGGGGATTTTGTTATATTTTTTGCACTTGAGGCTTAAGGTGATAATCTGGGAATTATGTATCACTTTTGACATCTTTTAGCTCACTTTCTATTGTCAGCTTGTTCTGTCAAGGGATTTTTTTGATTCTATAATTTGTGAAATAATCAGGAACTTCGTGTGCCTTGTGGAATTAAACTAAAGTGGTTAATCACAGTTACTTTATGATTTAATTTAAAAAGGGACCACTTGTGATTTTGACATAGGAATAGGTCTTTTTTACAGTAAATATATTTTTTCCTTTAGTAACCATCAGTTAGAAAAACACTTTTGTGTGTTAGTGTTATCATTGTCTAATATTAAAGTTAGTCTGATTATCTAAAATATTGTTCAATAAAAAAACAAAACAAAACAAAAAAACAACTATAGAAACAATTCCGCAAGGGAACAAACACATATATTTCTTTAAAATACCTTGTTACATAAATTGCATTTGCATTCGGATGAAGAGTGTAAAATTCATCAGTCTTGGACTTTGAATGGACAGTATCTTGAATTTATTTTTCTTTGCTTAATCATTGTTTGACCATCTTGGGTTTGAAGCTCCCAGGTGGTTAAGCCGATTTATTCAGAAAATAGTAGCAGGTGTAATGGCATGTTGGATATTTATTACTACATTTGTGTAACATTTATGTACATTTTGTAGCAGTGGTCCCCATAAATTGTTATGTTCTTGACAAAGAAAAAACATGTCCTAAACAAATTTATGGCAGCCATGTTTAGATCAAGGTCATGTGTATGCAGCAGTAAAAAGTCAAGCATTAATCATACATATCTACATATTCTTCATTCACCAGAGAAATGCAGGAATACAGAATATTGAGATGTGTGCATTTTATCTGTTAAATAAAAAGTTCAACACAATGTTCTCTTTTTTTTTTCCTCTTTTCAAATAACACATCCACTGAAATCATCCATGCCTCGCTAAAATGTTCAAGCCATGATACAAGACAGGTCTTATCAGAGAAGACAGATGGGATTGTTGATAGATGACAGACATGCTGATAAAGGATTTTAATTTTATCTCTGCTCACTTCATAGGGTGGGAAACCTGACAGTCTGCATCTTCAAAGCAAAGAAAGGAGGCCAGAAACTCACCATGGTGTAGCAGATGGAAAGACTGTGTTTTTAATAACCCCAGTTCCTCAACTGTCCAGCAATGACGCCAGGCATCAGCGTGTCAGTGAGCAATGCCACACAGTTGTGCCTACTCGGTTGTCAAATCTGTAACATGGCCAAGGTGATAACATCTTTTCTAGTGTTACAAAAATTACAATATGGTAGAATGAGCACTTGCCATCTGGAATTTGCTCTTTCTGCTCACTTTGAAATGGTAATGTCTCCTGTTTTACATGAGGTCAGATTTAATTATCAGCCAGCCAGGCCAGATGTCCAGTCACAACTTTGCATTCCTTTGAGGTTTCTTAATTTAAACACACTGAATTCAATATTCCTAGAGCCGATGCCGTCAACTTCATATTGTGCTCCAGATATTTTGACTTAATTGTTTTTTATGCAATCTCTCGCTGCAATTATAAAAAGTCACAATTAATATCCGGTCAGTGCCACTGCTCTTAAGTAGTAAAGCTCAACTCATGTGACATTCACGCAGCTGGGTTGATGTTTCACAAGGTGCTTAAACTGCATCTGTGACAGTTGGAGAAAGAGTCACAGCTGACCACAGAACATTAATGTGCCTAGGATGTCAAACTCCAGTCCTCAAGGGCCACTGTCCTGCAACTTTTAGATGTGCCTCTGCTGCACCCCATCTGAATAGAATAATTAAGTCATTAGCAAGGCTCTGGAGAACTGATCTACACAAAGAGGAGGTAATTAAACCATTTCATTCCAGTGTTTTGTCCCTGTGACACATCTAAAAACTGCAGGACAGCAGCTCTTGATGACTGGAGTTTGACACCTGTGATGCAGATTGATCTTCTCTTTGAACACTAAATTTAACTATAATTTCTAGAGACATGCTCCTTTTCAGCAATATGAATCACTACATTGGTTTATCATGCTGTTGCTTTGGTAATGACTCACTGCTGTGTTGGTTCACTCTACCATCAACAATCCATCCTCCCTGGACTGAAATCAAACAAAAAGGATCATTCAAAGCAATCAGAAAAGGATATCTGAAACAAGAACCTCATTTTTCATGTGGCTTCCATTACATCTATTGCCTTAAAAAGAGAAACAAAAGGAGCTCTTCTGAGCAATAAAGCTGATTGCACACTATCCATTGATAAATGAAAAATAACTTGACAATATCAGTGGATATTGTCCACTGATAAGGTTTAAGGAGTTTGTTGAAGGCGTTGATAAAGCAAACATTTGCAAAACAATAACAAAACAATTCAAATCTATTTATCCATCCATCCATCCATTTTCTGTTCACCCTTGTCCCTAATGGGGTCGGGAGGGTTGCCAGCTACGTTCCGGGCAAGAGGCAGGGTACACCCTGGACAGGTCTCAAATCTATTTATAATTTACATTTTTGACATACTTGAGTACATTTTTTGTCTTAATTTTTCAGAAGAGCATTTCTCATTTTGATAAGGGAGATATTTTATTTTAATAAATTTTTGAAAAAAGAAAATCTTATTTCTTGAAATACTGAGTAATTTATGTAAAACAGTTTGTTTTTGTAATTATACTTTACTATTTTGTCTAATTATTAAGGTCTCCAAGAATTTTTAATCTGTAAAACATCATTTCTGCAACTGTGTTTAACACATTTTAGGTCAACACATTAGTGTGCTTTGATGTTTTGTTTACTTTTTCTTTTCTAAATGAGTTAACACTACCTCAACAACATAATTGTCCTCCAAAATAGCAATAGACTGTTGATGAGCAGCGGGAACCTCAGGCTTCAGGAAGGCACATCTGTCAGGTAGTTTTGAACAAAAGCGAGTTGAAATATTAATGAAGTACCGCTTGGAGGCTAAGCCCAGGGATGACATTTGACAGAGAAGTGCACATCTCTTTCTGGTTTGTGGCACTTTATTTAAGACTAACCACAATGACTGAACTGTGTATGAGTTTTAGAGTTCTTCCAAATTGACTTCCTGTAAGCATAAGCTTTGTTCGTTACCCTCTTTTCCTACAAATTTCAATGCACTCTTACACTGCACTGCTTTGTGGTGCTTTGTCAAACAACACGCTTGAGGCTGTTTTAGAACTCATTAGCTTAATTGGCAATAAACTGCAATTATTTTTTGCAACTGCAGACTGCATTTCTATGCTCCTACATACACTATAGGATGTGCAAATGAAAAGGATACCAGCAGCAGACTCCTCAGATCCCTCCCTCGGTGTCCTGGACAGAGCAATAATAATTACTGCTCAAGGGGTAGATAGATGTGTTTAACGAGAACGTTCTCGGTTCCAAAAGATTCCCCTGTTTAATAACAATACATTTGTAGTCATGTAGGCCATCAACAAGTGGCCTACATGACTCAATAAGAAATAAATGAATTAATAATAGCCTCAATTGAAGGTATCTGGTTGACATTCATGTTTCATCCAGCTTTACGTCAAAAACCTCCCTTTTTCCTGTTCACATAAATTATTCATGGATTGAGGAATGCAAGTGGGTGGTTGGAAACCTTACTGATTGGGGGATTTGTACAGTCATTGATTGCTGTTGGTATGCAGCCATCTAATTTTCTTTTGTTTTTATAAGCTTGTACAGTTATTAAACATGGTAAAAACTGGTAAAGATTTCATTCCAACTTGTGAAAGTTTTATTTGTAAATATATTGTTTCCTGCATTGAAAAGTATAGTTGGCAGGAACATGAAATATAACATAAATAAAAGTTTAAAATTCATCTGAAGCCAGCCAGCCAGCCAGCCAGCCAGCCAGCCAGCCAGCCAGCCAGCCAGCCAGCCAGCCAGCCAGCCAGCCAGCCAGCCAGCCAGCCAGCCAGCAATTGCTTATTGATTTAACCATCCATCCTGTGGTCTGTGCCTTTCTTCACTTTCCCATTTAATGTGTGATCACTGTTGAAATAACTACAAGAAACAATTTTGTATTTATAATTTTCTATTTACATTTTAAATGTTTTATAAAATGAACTAAAAACATGTGAGCCTGAAAGAATGCTTCTTTTATTTTTTTGACATGGAAAATGTGTTGACACCCTCTAGCTGATCTGGTGGAGCTTGTTCCTTTAGCCTCTGTAAACAAATTGTTTATCTCAAAGGTTTGGATTTATTGTGCATTCATGTATGTGCAGATTTTCCCATGAACCTTTTTTCTGCGTGTGCATGTGTGATTGTACATTTCTGGCAATGAGACCTTGGACAAGAGAGTAATTGATTCAGAGAATCTTTGAATCAATTCTTGGACAGCTGGGGCCGAGGAGATTAGAAATGAAACACAGGAGGCCTGCAGTGCAGTCAGACAGGCCCCAGAGCAAACAGTCATCTCAGGATTATAGACCTGGGGGAGATGTACCTGTTTTCTCTTATTCCATTCCCTCCTGATCTCCTTGCAGTAACAGTCTATACTCACTACTAACCACTCTTAAAAAAAAAAATAAAATAGCAATCCTGCTGTCCATCTTCAGTGCTTCTCAATAGTAGAGTAACCAAACGCTTCTGTTGACACTGTGGTGAATTATGTGAATGTAAGGCTGAGTGATGTATTCTGGCAAATAAATTTTGACCTTATGAATCTCCTTTGTTTCTCCAAGTAAAGCTAACTGCAAAAGTAGCAAACTCGGGATTAGGTGCATATCATATGCCTGTGTAGTTCAAAGGAGGCACTTATCCTAATGAAATAAATAAAGTAATGTGTTCAAAGGTCATTTGTATAATTGTTTTAGTCAGACTGGACAGATAAATTGGACTGACCTTCTCAGATATATCTTACCTATCCAGCCAATTGATTCAATTAAATCAGAAGAGTAAATGTGGCAGCTTGATGGCAGAAAAATTGGGCTCAGAAGATAGAGAAGAAAAAATGAGAAAAAGGTAATGCCACAAAATGAACACTTGGCACAGTCTGATATTTACAGTTTAAATTTGATATGAGAAGAAGCTTGAAAAACAGTTTTAGATATCTGAATTGATCTTGTACCATAAATTCTGACAGGTAATATCATTTTATGTGCTTGTTTGAATAGAAAAATAAATAAATAAAATAAGCATTGATATCTTTTTTTCTTAAAAAAAAAGTTCAGAGTTATGGTACTAAAACACACAGGCACTACCAAACTCTTTAACGTTAAATGCATACACAAAAATAAACATTTAAAACCAAAATGTTTCAAATATTACTTAATGGTGGCAGAAAGGAAATTTAGTGAGAACATTTGCTACAAACAACAGCTTACCAGGAAATGTGGGATGAATGAGGATGGATTTCTTTTCACTCGTCAAAACCATAAAAGTTGTGAGAATACAGCACCGTTCATGGCCTAATTATGATAGAGCACTCAGAGCAGAATCAACAGCCAGACAATGATTTGACCACAGCTGTTTTTTTTTTTTTTATAAGCATACAGTTCATCAGGTAAGAAAATGCTTTCTTTTACTGATAATTAGGTGTAGCGTAGCAGCATCATTATATGGTGGAATTCTTTTTAGGAACAATAACGTTTGGTTGTAAATTAATAAAGTAAATGTAGAGAGCTTGATTGACCTGAGTGTCATGGTCCTAATATTTTGACATTGTGACAACTTTGAATCCGTAGTAATGAATTGTTGTAAACCAGCTGTCTACAATTGCTAGTCAGAACCGCAGCAGAAATTGCATAGCTACTTGAATGTTTGTGTTTCATATTACAGTTTTTGTAGCAAAAGGTTTTGCCTGTTTTTTTGTGAATTACAGACAGAGAGCAATTTAAGCCTCTTCACAGGGTGGCAATTTGTTTAGTCTCCAAGCCATTGCTCTGACAAGTTTTCCTGGCTTCTTCCTTGTCCACTTTGCTGTGAGAAATTTTATGTTTGATTTGCATGGGTTTATGCATACAGCTGGAGACAGAAACCACTGCAATGTTGCAAGGATAAGCAGGTGTAACTGTGATTGAACTACATCCTGTTTAGATTGTAACCTGCCACCTACTCAGTGACTGTTGGAGATAGTCACCAGAAGCACCAGTTGGGTTGGATTGATGAATGGATGGACAATCCACTGATGTGAATATGAATATGGTTCTGCAAATGTGTCAATACTTTATTTCACAACTTTCTGCTGTGTTTGACAAGTTGTAGCTGGCTTCTTAAGGCTGAGTTAAAGTTGTGCTTTATTGCGTTGAGCATGACTGAGCAGAGCAAGTGTTGTGGCTTTCATAGTTTTTACGTATCTTGGTGCAGTGTTCTTCAAAAAGGAGCCCTCATAGAGAACTCATAGTGCAGGTGGGCCTGCTCTGCAAAAGCGCCTACCAAGTCATACTGTTAGAGTGAATCTTTGCACATGCTGCAAAAATTCAGAGGAGCACATCAACGCGTTTGGCCAAGCAGGTTCAGTGAAAGCTAAAGTAGGACTTTAAGAAAGACTTCTTCCCTATTCTTTGCATCTGATGCTGGTGGAGTAAGCTGACCACAAAGGCGCTCCCAACAATGTATTACACCTCCTACACAATCCTCCCTCATAGATAAGAGTTGGGCATTCGGCTTATAGATTAGACCCAAGACATGTTGGGTTTCTGAAAAATAGAAAATCTTCTGGCATTGTGTAGCTTACAAGTGTTATTTTGATCCAGTCTGTTAAATGTTTGTTTTGGACAATTTCTGTTATCCAGATAATTAATAGTGGATTATTATTGGATTATTTTATTATTAAATAAAATATTTATTATTTTTGGATTAAATTATTTATTTTTGGATTAAAAATAAATTTCCTTTGCAATTTTATTAGTGATCAGCTTTTTTTTTTGAAGTGTCACAATTTATTTTCATTTTAAATAAATTCAGGATGCTTAAATACAGATTTATCTGAGTGATTTGTTTTAGTATCATTTACAGAAATTACTTGAAATCAATGTTCCACTTGATTTTGAAAAGTTATGAGAATGAATGCTTAGAAATATTCACATAATTTAACTTCTTTAGATAGCTTTCATTTAGAACCATTCATGTTATACTTGAAAAAGTTTAAATTGTAAAATTAACAAATTGAGGTGGATGTCTCTCATGCAGCCACATAGATGAGAATGGTGCATTCCACTTTGCTTCATCAAGGACTTGCTGTCTTTCAAGGTGATTAGCTGTACAATAATCAGAAGATAATTCTTGATATGGATGTGATTGTTTCTCTGGGGTTTGTGACCTCTGCAGAAGGATCCTTCATGGAAAAATGAGGCTGGGCAGATGAGAAACCTCTGACCACCCATGCAGGAACATGATAAATTTGTCATACAATAGAGAGCTGTCACCATGAATCTGCCAGCTTGTCCTGCAGTCTAATATTGAATCTGCAGTGGACAAGAAATGTTGGAGGAATTTTACTGTTTTTATTTACAGATGGGATATTTTTGAAAATACTAGTCAATTATGTAGTTTTATTTAAAGTTTTCAAGTTCAATATTATTTTTGATGGCTATGGAAACTTTTTTAAGTATTTTACTGTGGCTCCTAATATGGGCTCTGTGTTAGAGCTATTTGATTTCATCAAGCAATATTTACAATGTTTTTATATTAAATGCAGTTGCATTTATTTGTAACATATATGTGGTGAAGTGAGCCAAATACTAAGAATTATGACACCAAATAAACACAATGAGGGAAAACATGTGTTGTTTACCATTACCCTGTGCTTAGCAATGCTGAAGAGGATCCACGGAGGAGAGTTCCAATAAGCATATATGGACTGCTAGATTAAACCTTTACTTGAAAAGGCAAAAAAAGAAGAGAAAAAGAACAGATGATGTAATAATTGTATTTCTGCTTTCTAAATCTAACCAGTTTAGCAATGAGAGCTCTAAGTCCACTTTAAGAATCTACAAATTGATTTCATGTGCTCTTTTTGTGTATTTGACTACAATTTAAACAGCTGGTAGAGTTAAACATGGGACACATTAGTAAGAGATTTGATGACGAGATTTGATTTTTGATAACCAATTACGGAAAGCTCTCAACTGATAGTATAAAATGTGCCTGATTTTGACTTCTTTATGAGAGCTATAAATGACAATAAAAGTTTACTTTTGGATAAACCAAAAAAAAAAAAAAAATCTTAAAAATGATTTGTTTATAGTAAAATAAAATGCCAATTTCTAAACAACAGTTGTAGAGATGTCTTAACTTCCCTGAAAATCTCCAGATTCAATATACTGGTGTTTCACAGTCCTGGATCCATTGTCCTGTATGTTTTAGGTGAACATCTGCTGCCACATATTTGACTTAAATTAATGAATCACTGAAATGCTTCTGCAGCACTTGATGGCATGCTAAGGAGTCAATGCAATCAGTTGAATCAGCAGGACAGGAGCACAGGCTCATCATGAGGGGCAGTGAGCCCTGAGGATCAGATATGAGAGCCACTGCAGTAGAGTATGCCACAGAAATATTTAAACAGATAAAACCTAACTAAACAAATTGCAGTGCATGTGTTTGCTAATGGGCAAATCAGACTATAGCTCATATGTTTTTTTTTTTTTATTATTATTTATTTATTCCACACAGCTCTTGCATCATTATATTTTATCAGATATGCATCAGCTTTTGCTAGCAGCAATTTCTGGGGATTTAGTAGAACATTGTCTTAAGTGTGAGATTTCCAAAAGCTTGCCAACATTTTGTAATCCAACATTTTTAATGACATATAGAATTTGACAAATTAAAAGAATAAAACCAAGCAAATCTGTTGTGATATGTTCAAAGGCCGTTCTCCTGGTCTGTCATCTTGAGCAATAAGATTGTGCTAAAAAAAATGCATCAGATCATAAACAAAACAGCATTATTGAAGTTTTTGACTGCCTGTTTAATGTTTTTAGAGATTTTGACAACAAAGAAAAAAAACTGTAAAGAAGGGCAGTGATGAGGGCCAGGATTTCTGGGATTTCTAGAAACGTAGCAAAATTGAGATGACAAATTATATTTTTATACAGACTCCCATTGGTTGCCTAAAGTTAAAAACCACGCTGGGCAATTTATATACTTGTCAGAATTCATAGAAGATCTGTCTCATGTAAATTGAATTGACAACAAAAGCTAGGAGGCAGAAAAGGCAGCTGAGGTCTGAGGTTAACCCAACAATCTAAATGAGCTGTGAGGTTCCTCCATCACTCTCCAGTAACATAGGGGTGGGAAGGATGAAATCCCTATACCTCACTTGTCTATTAATGCCAGTGGCCGTCTGAAAAATCAATATGTCCAAAATAAGACTCTATGATCACTCCCACATCATGGATGCTTTCTGCAAAAAGTCTCTTGGCTTTTCTACCTCAAATAAATTGATTTGAACCTGCAAAACAGCTGGACCTGTTCCTTTAAAATCATGAAGGATTTTGACTGTGCACAGTACATCTCACACTGTACTGTGCACAGGTCAGAATTGTATGTGTTTAACCAGTCTGTTTAACTTTTAGAAGTTAATAGCATAGTTGTTTTTGGCTATTGTCGGAAAAACATTTTTTTTTATTTTTCAGACTTCTTGTTTCATCGGACAGATGAAGCTGGCATCAGCAGGCCGGCCAAAAGAGAAGGTGAGGGGATTCACGGAAAACATTTCAAAAGGATTTCTCCAACAATTAAAGGAGATCTGTAGTTGTGGGCTGACCTGTCAGTCACACATGTAACACACCAACCTGCACACAGATTTGTGGAGAACACACTATTTAATTCTGAGGCAAGAGAACATCTAAAAGTTATGTGACACCTGAACCTGAGACTAAAAGTTTGACAAGCCACCTTTAAGACGAGTCATTCAGAGACAGATTAAACGCTGACTGGAAAATCTCTGTAACCTGGGATGGGAGCTCTGATGGGCAGAGCTCTGTTGCATACTTTTGTAAAGTGTGTTATCTATGTGGTTTTGTTGATACATTATAACATTTATATAATTTGATGCAATATACATAAGAATAAACAAAAAAAAAATGTTTGTGGGATCACTTGTTCCAGAAATCACAACTACCTTCAATTTAAAGAAATACATGAGCTTAGCACAGCTAGAGAGCCCTCTAGGGCTTTCATAAACATCAACATACTTTGATGTATTCCTATTGCAATGCAGTGACACAGTAACTGACAGATTGTTCAATATCAGACAAAACTCGTCAGTATAATAAATAAGGGGAAACAAATCAAAAGTAAACAAACCTTTGTCTCTACTCGCAATTTAAAGTATTTTCTTTTTTTTCAAAGTATTTGGCTTTCTTAGGAAGTCAGATGATTAACATTTCCTATACAACGTCAATACTTTGCCTTTAGTCCCCTCAAGTCCAATTTATTGCAGTGTCTTTAGCAATCTATAGCTGGTAAATCCAACTTGTTTTCCATTTCAGTGTCCACTCCACAGGAAATTGGAGTATCACCTCCTCAGCAGCTTTCCCATGGGGAGAACCAAACAGCATACAGAAACTGCCTCAGTTGTTTCTGAAAATATGAAGCTACAATACATGGCATCACTTAGCAGTAAAAGGACAGGCCTTCTACTGGTCTGCCATTATTGAAAGAGCAAACACGGTTCCTAATCAGACCTTTGGAACTTTCAGGGAGTGAAACCCTTTAAAACTTGGTCTTTAAGTCGAGCTACTGACTGTAAGACTGTTCTTTCCAGAGCTTTCTAATAGTCATTAGGTCTTTGTTCATTGAAAGACACAATTTCACCCAAGTTTTATTTTCATAGAAAATATTTCATGATGATGCCATCTATTTTGTCAAGTGCACCAATGATCTTCCTCATATGTCATCTAATTTCCTTTTATTCTTCAATTATTCTTCAAATTTTGAAATTTGTTTGAGATGTTGCATCTAAAACACTCAAGGAATATGAATTACACAATCAGAAACTTACAAAGTCGTAAGATCATAATCTGGGCTTTCCCAAATTGTTTTAAGTGTAGTAAGACATTGACTTTGTAAAAAAATAATAATAAAGAACTGACATAAAACAGAATATTTATGGCGTAATTTAGTTCAAGAAAACCTGGATTTTAAAAAAATGTTTTATGCAGTTTATGAAAATATATTTTGTATTTCTACATGTTTTATGGTTTTTATAATATAGCTCAACCGAAAAAGGTGAGGGAAATAATAATAATAATAATAATAATAATAATAATAATAATAATAATAATAATAATAATAATAATAATAAAAATACCTTTTGATCTGCCACATGCACCCATATTATAGTTAATCTGTCTACTTTAAAATGCAGAAGTGGATCTTTAAGAGTTTTCAAATTAATACGAAACCAACAATTTTGTAAAACTATTTCCAATTTTCAAACTATGAAAGAAACACAATCAATATCCAACTGTAGCCCTTAAATAACTGGTAAAGTGATAGTGTGATGCACAGGATAAAGTGAGAGTGATTCCTGTAATTCAATATATGCAAATATCAGACTGGCAAGGTTCACGTGTAGCGATTATCCATGTACAAGATCCTTGATTAAGCCAACAGAGAGCAGTGTACATTGATTAAAAGGCCACATTTTCAATGACCCTTACCTCTAATTACAAATCTTTTTTTTTCTTAAACCACTCATTGATTACTAGGGAGTGTCAGTATTTCAAATGCAGTAACACACTGTACTGTGCCCAGGTCAGAATTATAAGTGAAAAGTAGCTCTTAAACATTTCAAAAAAGGTTATATAAATAAAATAAGAATAAAATAAACCTTTATCTAGTCAACTTATTTTGGCATATCACAAAGTATTTTGTCTGTCCAATCATGAGACTTTGTCAAACATCCCTTTTATATCCATGAAGTACGTATGTTTGTCACTTATAATGTAATTAGAATCTTAATATTGTGAGATTGTTTGACCTCTAATGTCACAGCAGTCAATTCCATTGCAGAGACATCTTTTATGTGAAACATACTGTCTCAACCTTTCTGAGATTATCAACAAATTATTCAATATTTCCAAAAACTGTAGCATCCTTACCTATAAATCAAATTGTGTATCCTAAAGTTTAATATGTGTAAAAAAGCAACTGATTATTGATATAAAGCATTGTATCAAAAAAATGCCCATCTATGTCTCTGCATTTTTTTGTCTTTCTGTGAATTCCTTGGGTTGTACCATTCCCATTATTTTGACATTTTATAAATGGCTGAAAGTGATCAATTTGGCTGCCCTACACTCAGACTTCCTGTTATCTGCATTAAGTCTTGCTCTCTCTTTCTCTCTTGTAGCCTGAGTGCTACTTTTTCTCTGGTTTCCTCTGACTCCATTTTAAATACCACATTGATACTACAGTAACAATACAAAAGACGGCAATTATATCAATAGCGACTATAGCACCAGCTTCAATCAAGTTCAGGAACTTAATTGAAGGACAGACTTTTTGATCAGTGAAAGGGTGATTTCCTTTAGATATAGTTATTTTTATTGTCTTCTGTCTTTCATTTCAAATTATTGGATTAGTTAGCCCATTTTTGCAACATTGTATTGAACACAGTTGCAGTTCATATGCTGTAAGTTGACAATCATTTAAGTAAATGTATTAAAATTTATTTTCTGTTTAAAATTTGATTAGGGTATGTTTTATCTCTTGTGTTGCTGGGCAAAGCTGTTTGTTCTCAAGCAGTTATTCCTCAAAGAACAGATTCTTTAACTCCGTTTGTTGGACAACACTGGACAGCCAGTGTCCAGTGAGACAACAGCCCATCATGAATGACTGACATGCTGCTGACTCCGACAAGCTTTACCTCACAATAAGGCTCCTACACAACATAGTCATTCATTATTTTCTGAATAACTTTCAGAAAAGGGCTGTGATATACAAAAAATATCCGTAATGCTCCAGGGCTGTACCAAAGTGGGTTTATTATTCATATTGTGAGCAACATTTGTGATGTTTTAGCTCTTTAAATGAAAAAAAGATCCTGCTTTTAAACTACTTTTTCCCCCCCCTTTTTCTATTTAACTCCTTGATAAATTTACAAAAATATCTGGCACAGCAACAAACATCACGCTGTTAACTCATAAGATAGATAAAAATATTTTCATGATTTAAGGAAAATATTCACAACATGAGAGAGATGGTGAGCGAGACAAAGACAAAGAGAGTAATTATTAAAGACTCCAGTCATTAATGCTGGAGAGAAAGTTCACTTTGTAACATAATTAAAAGTTGTTCAGGAGCAAGTATTGCTGCAGGGTGCAATTACTCATAAATGCCAATGCGATAACATGAAAGTGAATGAATCCATGCATTGTACGCAAATTCAAATAAATTTGAAGTTGGCTCAGACACACTTTCCTTTACACACTGATCCTGAGGAAAATTGTATCAGATTAAGACGTAGATGTATGTGATAAAAACGCAAACACACACACTTAGAAACATGCAGTCTACATGAATAGCCTATCTTTAACTGATGCACTTTAAACATCAAATGTAGTAAATGTTATGATTTCTTTGACCAGAGAAAGTTGAAAAATAAACAACCTGGTTCTCGCTCTTCCAAGATTTTTGACAAGCGAGTCGTCATCTTGCTGGGGGAGAAATGATAATAGTAAATCAGTAACCAGCTGGATACCCTCGCATGTACCTGCAATTTTCCCTCTTCCCCAATACTAGCCCTATGATGGTGCCTGCAGATTTTCTAATGGGACATTATTTTGGCAGATACAAATGAAACCAAAGTGAAATTGCCTTTTTTTACTATTTATAGTGCAGTTTTGAAGTAGCTAAGGTTGTCATAGTTGCATGATGCATACAATTATTTTCTCATTGTTGGCGTTGTATAGGGTCATTGAGGTTAATTGAGTCTTACTTCAGTATTTTGACGGGAAGTCGCACAAGCTCTTTTCACAGCATATTCATTTTAATTAACGTGAAAGAAGTAAAAAGCTGGGCCTGCTTGCGCAATGATGAGCATCCGTATAAACAACAATAAAGGCCGTCCCTGTTCAGCTGTCTGCACAGTATTTGAAGTTGTGGAGTTAAATCGTTTTCTTTCTGTCGCTACTGCTCTTTTACTGTTACTGAAAGATGGGATACTCAAGTGAAATGAATAGAGAATTCAGATAACCTTCTAAACAAAGCCTTGTGGGCACTGACTGCTAGAGCATTTTGAATATACAGGCTAATACAGACTTTCACTCTGCAGGAGTTTAAAACACTCTTAGGTGAGTTTTTGTGATTTTAAACATTACCCTCCAAAATTATGCATATTTTTCCCCATAGTTTTAGCTTTTAAACCTTCCAATTTATTGAAAACTAAGAAGAACCAGAAAAGTTGGAAATGTTACAGTTTTACCCTATTATTCAGTATTGATTGCAGTTATCAGAAATGGCAATGCAGTCCCGTACTTGAACACACAATAGCAATGTTGGTCTCCATTGTTAAAGAAATGCAGAATGGCAGTGATTTTCCTTCTTGTCTTTTTGTGCTTGCAATCATGTCAAGTTCAAAAATAAATCACAAAGTCCATTCTTGCCATTGATTAGATTGGTACACAGCAAAAAAGCTTCCTGTTTGATTTTCGGCTGAGTAGTATTTTTTGCAGTAGTCCAATGTCCTTCCACTGGCCAAGCATGTATGACAGGCAAATTGGAGATTTTATGTTGTGTTTAGGAGTGAGAGTGAAAGGGCATGACATCTCTATCTTATCTGTATCTCTGATGTCCTTTTGATTAACTAGAGTCTGCACTTTTCATAACTGCTGGCATAGTTATTTATCATAACATACATGGAGGAACATAGATCAAAACACATCTTTCAATTATAGCCTTTGTATACCTCTCCTTAGTTTGATAAAAAGTTTTTATTTATTTAAATATTTGAAACAAATGTATGGAAAAAATTGTACATTATAACAAGCTTACCAATGGAGATAGACGAGAAAGACAGGGGAACAAAGGATTAAAGCAAAAAAAAAGAACAGAGCACTTAAAAATAGGGTCATATTCAATTTTATCACAATATTACAACACAATGATATCAGCACACATCAGCATTTGTCAGTATATTGCAGTTACCTTCCACCTCGTGATTCAATTACCGGTAATATGTATACACAGGAAAATTTAACTATTAAAAAATAAGTTTAGTTATCCTTTTGACAAAAACACACAATAAAAAAGAAGTTTACCTTAGTAGCAGCCTTTAGTTTGTCTGCATTGATCGTTTTGCTGTCTCTCATTTTCTTCTTGACTATACTTCATAAATTCTTTCCTGCGAGAAAATAAAATCAACATCTTTATAAAGCTTGTCAGCAGAGAGGAAAGCATGGAGGTTGTAAAATATTCTTGTAAGATGGCAAGCTTGACTTTGGAAGTGAGAAAACACAGTGGACCAAAAAATAAAAAATAAAATAAAATAACAATTAACATGGTTTCCCAAATTGAACTTTACAGCGGATCTCAAACAACTTGGAATCTCTGTCGCTTCTTCTATGGCCAGGTAAAATGTCTGAGATTATTTGGTTTAAAAGCGGTTGTACACAAACGCTAGCACAGTTCTTTTCTTGTCCTGATGGTTCCTGAAGATTTGAGTCAAGCTGCAGCCACAACTTGTGTACTAACCTCAAACTCTTGAATGGGTTCTAACTTGTAACCCTCTGAATTCTGCAGTTTCTCCTTTTGCCACACCTTTTCCTTCCACCCAAGTTTCCATTAACATGCTTGGACACAGCACATGTGGATTATCCCTCTTCTGAAGAGGGCCAATGACTGTCTGCTGGATACTATCGACTTACTGCCTTCCATATAAGTGTAGGCCATAACATATAATTTAAAACAATATTATAATAATAACAATTTCTAAAAAACATCATGAATGGGTTTAGACTTGGTACAGGCCATAATAATAAAAATGAACATAAATGTGTATAACAATTTATCAGTTCAAGAACTTTTTCGATTTTTTGAACTGAATTAATTAAATAATGCTACAGTACATTGAGATGAATCTTGACTGTGATAATGTGTGTCACATGACAAAGTTAGTATTGAAAGACAAACAGAATACATACAGAACCTCTGCAGCCATTACAACCAAAGCGTCTCAATGACTTTGGAAACAGTATGACCTTTGATTTAGAGAGAAAATCATGATTACAGTGTAATGACAGTTGGAGTGTAGGTCAGGAGCAGTGCTGCACACAGTATGTTCACAGGTCAGGAATAATCACGCAAGGTTTAGTGAGAAAATTAATAGCTCTTTGATTGCGATCTATAGGTTATCGTATTGAAGAGTTCAAGAGGATTTTTACTTCTCCAGTTTGCCTCCTTGACCTGAAAGGTTTTTATGAAGGAGTATTTACATGATAACCTAACAAGTCTGGTTCTGTGGAGTGGATTTAGGTGTGTGTGTATGTGTGTGGGGAGGGGCAGGGATGGAGGGTGGTGATGCAGACCTATAGAGCAGTCTTTGGAAGGATAACATTCATGATGCTCTTTCCTGATGCATCCATACACTTGAGCTCCAAATGGAGAATAGCTTATTTAAAGGTTATGAAGCTGTAGCGGTTTTTTTCCCCCCTGTCATACACATGTATAAACTGCTCTCAAATTTGAAGCTGGCTTTCAGTGGTTACAGAAGATAAATGGCAGGGATGATGAGTATGATAACACTAATAATTCAATTGATAAATCAGGTTGGTCTGAAATCCATTATTACTCACTGCCTTTCTCATCTATAACCAGTGGCTGAATCCCGCTAGCAATCGCTTCCCATCTCACAGACTGTCTGGATGACTGATCAGGGTTGTGATTGTCTCCACTCTCCCCATCACACCACTGCCACATGCGTCAGCAACAGCACATACATCTTGAGCGGTCTCTAACTCTGAGCCAGCATAGTCTAGAGCCTCGGTAAACGTTGCAATCAGCAGAAGAATTGGGCCAATTCCTCATAACCTTGTCTGCACATGGCACCTCGCCTTGAATCATAAGACTCTGCTGCTGTAGAAAGCCTTGAGTTTGCGGCACAGAAACTGTATGGCCCAAGTAATGTTGAAAATGGGTAAATGGATATTTAATTATCTGCCTGGTCCCGCAAAACCTGGGCATGGCGGATGGATCAGGGTGACCACAGACTCATGGATAACAATGTGCACCAAAAAACACTCATGGCTTTGCTGCATGTTTCAAAGCATTCTATGCCATGATAGTGGAGAAATAGTGCTCACAAAAAAATAAAATAAAAATAATTATAATCCAACGTATTTGTGATCTCTTCTACTTGCATATACACACAGCTGTTCAAAATAATCGCAGTTTGACATAGCTCACTAGATCAATAACATTTTTGGAAGAAATTATTGACTTTTGCCAAACAATTTCCTTTTCTGTGAGATCTCAGTGTCCCAGGTCATTCTGCAAAAGAACAGCAACAAAATATATTTTAGATTTTAGATGCTGCTTGCAGTTTATCCCTCTGAAAATCAAAGTAAAACTAGAAAATCCAGACATTGCTTAGAGGATCTTTGTAAAAGTAATTGAATAACAAAGTGACTGGAGAGGGCTAAACAAAGAGAGAAGTGCAAAAATACAGTCTGCTCAGCTAAACACAAACTCCAGAAAGACAATAAAAAAGTCTTATTACAATTTAAAGGGATCAAAGGTACCCAAACTGGCTTAGAATCAACAAATTATTAATAAAGCTTTATGGTCCCCTGTGAGTACTCTAATAATTAGATTAAATGTACTTAAGAGGATACTACCTGCCATAGAATACATTAAGTGATCTAAAGATAAATTGTGCAACATTTTGTATATGGAAGCAAAATATTCTTGTTAGGACTCGACAGTTTTGATGACCCATAAAGTACACTGTGAATCATGGAAAATCAGGCCTCCTGTTATGGGGATGTTCCAAATACTAAATTGTTGCAGTAATTATTCAATTGAAATTTATTATGGATATGTTTGAATGGATCAACATACTTTACAGGTGCATGCTAACATGTTAAGAACAAGAAAATGCAATTAAATAACTCTTTTTATAAAATATTGATACCAAATACACCAGTAAGCAAGCAGCATCTCAATGCCATAACAATAAGGTTAGCTTCATGGACGTGCCATTACACTACCTACTCCAACACAAAACTTGTGGGAGACATAAAAATGCTTGTTTTGGGTTAAAACCAAGAAAATCTCTTATATTTTAGAACAGCTGTTCACACAGCCCAAAGCTGGTTGACTCCACACAACACAGATGTGCAAAATTCTTAGAAACAATAAGTTTGCTTCTAAATATCAGTTAAGTGATATACAGAAAAAATAAATAAATAAATCTCCTAGAATTTTCCAGTTTATATTAAATGTTTGAGTTTGTAAAGAAAAATGTAGGCAGTGCTATCTAATAATAACCTAAAGTATTTTTTTTCTTTGTTTTATTTGTAGTAGAATGTGCACTGTTCCCTGTGCATTCGGCTGTGAGGAAATAAAAGCTAAGAATTGTAATATTTATTCTTTTTTAAGCACTGCTATTTTTTCAACGGTATGAGTCAGTCCCCATTCTCTCCTTTCATGTAATCAATACAACTTTCAAAGAGTTTAAAAAGTTGACTTTGTGGTTTTGATGAAACGATAATATTTAAATAAAGCCTGAACTGCTGCTTCAAAAATATATACTCCATTAAAGAGACTTCGGAAAAGCAGACATGAACTTTATAATTCATTAAACTTAGAGATGAGTTCCCATTCACTATTGTTAAGAGGAGATGTTCGATCTTGAGCACTGCATTCAGTCTAGTGCCAGAGCTCTGTATGTTTTTTTTTTCTTTTGAGCAGAAAATCTAAATCAATAGTGAAAATGTCTCACGTGATTCATTTCTTCGACTCAATCGAAGCAGCAGCAATTTTTCCAAATAATTATGAGCAATCTAACATCTTGGAGTGCACATCTTCTCCGTCCAATCAGAGACTTACGAGCGAGCAGAGAAACACATCATGGAAATTGATTGTCCTTTCTCCTTTCTCAAAGACTTCAGGAAAAAAAAAATAAACAACAATGGGCTGATCAATCTAGTAACATAAGTATACCTCTTGTCAATGTCCCTCTCTTTACAATGGGGACTTGATGTTTTAGGAGCTATTTGTTATGACCAACTTGCCAGAAGAGACATCGATCGCTGGCTGCTTTTCAAATGCAGCATCAGTCATTTTGCAAAGAAAAACAGAGCTGACTGTGCTGTGGCACGTGTGGATGTGAGACTTGCATAAAACATGTCAACTTAAATAACTTTTTAATTTACACAAAAAGAGGACTGAAGTTATTTTAACTTCCTTTACTATAATTTTTTGCTTCTTGCTTTTCACATCAGTCCAGGCTTTGAACAGTCGCATCAAATAACCACAACTCTTGATAAAATACTTCCCTTTCTTTCAGACCTCAAAGGGAAGTCTGTTCAAACAAATTGAAAAAATTTGTTTGCTGAAGAGTACTGTCTGCTTAGGAACTTCAAACACAAGTAGCTGGGCAGTGCAGTTTTTATTTCGTCGTAAAACTGAGGGATCATTATGCATACATGATTAATTTTGGTTTAAATATATATTAGAGATTTTTTCCTTTCTGTTTTATTATGTTTCATTAGTGCTAAACAAATATCCTTCTCTACTTGAATGTGTACACTGTGTTTAAACTTCAATTGTCTTTGCTTGTGTCTACTTTTTAGTCAAATGGTACACTACTACACTTTACAAGAGCATTCAAAAGGCTCAAAAAATGGATGATTAATGGTAAACCTATTCTATATGAAGATTAAAAACTATTTGGTTTACTCCAAGTAGCCTGGATTTATAGTTTAACTTTGCTGAAACTACATTAGAATCTCATGATTCTTATCATTAGTATGAAGTCTTTTGAAGCACTTTTCTGTCACTGTCAATATAAAATGTAATATCAATGGCAACTTGGTGTAAAGGAGAGTGGTTTAAGCTCAGTACAATTTATTTGTGTCTGAACCTTATTTTAAATTATAAGTAGAAATAATTCTTAAGTTCTTCCCTTTCTGTTTTGATAAAATTGGCTAAAGAAGGGGTTAAGATAACTGATAGCAATGCACGTTTCTCAAATTTAATCATAAAGTCATTTGTACTTCAGAAACTTCCGAATCTACCAGAAAACCCGTTGTTGTAACTTCCAGCCTGGTAGTCGAAACTATTGAGTAAGGAATGCGTCTGATGTGAAGCTCACACAGCCCTTTAGGAGGCACTTTTAGCCAATAGACCCAATTTTGCCTTCTCCCCACATGAAATATCAGTTGTGGTCCTTATGACTGCCATGGAGTCAACCGTTTGGAACAGCAGTGCAGAGGCAGAAATAGATCAACTTAGAATAAAAGTTATTTCTACCATTTGCTAAATTTCCTTCTTTAAACCTCACACCTTTTCATCATTTTGCTAGAAGACAGGGGACATACACAAAGATGCTCTTAAGAAATTCAGTGAATTACTTAAATGAAGCAATCGTCTGTTAATCCCAAAGGGAAAATAACTGCAACTCATGTTATCTAAGTTTCTTCAGAGTTGTTGTAGATGCAGATGGCTGTGGGCAGGAAGGATCTCCAGTAGCAGTCTGTATTACAGCACAGTAATGAAGCTTCTCACTGAAGAGGATGTGTTGTTGTATAACAGCTTCATGCAAAGGATGCTCAGGATTGTCTTTCGGATTTTCCCCAGGATGAAAGACCAGTTGTCCAGGCCTACAAACATCTGTCAATTCCCTGGAATTAACAGATGTTTACAGGTTTAGGCAGATATGTTTCTCTTCGTGGGAAACTGCTGTTAACGAATGATGGGAGGAAGCGGTGGTGGAGCACTTTGGCTGGGGGACAGTATACATGTCAATGGTTCTAATTTGCATTTGATTTCTAATTTACATTTCATCACCTTACAAGAAGAGCTGATATTGGCTGGGTCTGTATCAGTGTAAAATGCAATATTTGTGATAGGACAGTAAATTTACCATTGAATGCAGGTCTGGATAAACCTCCATCCCGCATGGTCCTAATATCACAGTTCCCACATCTTCCCCAATTTCACACAAGTACAGACTGCTCTGTCCCTTCTTTCAGGTGGCATCTTTAGTGTGGTCTGTTGTCCAGTTGAACACAGAGGTATTTATGCTCCTTCAGTACCTTCACATCTGAAGGTGGTGGAGGATTAATACGGAATTATTGGTACTAATTTGGAAATGACAGAAAAATTTACTGCTGAATGTATTTACCTAAATTAAAGATTAAGTTTACATTTTTTTAGAATGAGATTAGGCTTTTACTCACAGTCAGTCGCAGGGCAAAACAGAAAACAGACAGGACAAACAACCATTCACACACACACTCACACCTAGCGAGAATTTAGAGAGCCCAATTAACCTGACAGTCATGTTTTTGGACTGTGGGAGGAAGCCGGAGAACCCGGAGAGAACCCACGCATGCACAGGGAGAACATGCAAACTCCATGCAGAAAGACCCACGGCCGGGAATCAAACCCAGGACCTTCTTGCTGCAAGGCAACAGCTCTACCAACTGTGCCACTGTGCAGCCTCCAATGTAACTTAACAATTCAAATTCAGGAACTTAACAGAGTTCCTTAATTTTATGCTCAACATTTTCTTAGTAGGGTATTCCTCAAATTTGAAATCCAGTTTCCAGCTGAGGTGATTGAGAGCACAGACCAAGATCTCTCTATAGAGGGCACCCACAGACCCGGAATGTCTTGTTTGCTCGGCCTGTGTACATTTTGTATTTGAAAGAGCAGCAAGTCAATGAATCTCCATAATGCGAGAGCCAGGCCACATAACTCACGTTGATAGTCCTTACATTGTGCCAAGAGGCGATAAATCTGCTCTGTAAGACATGAATATGCAGTGGCAGGCAGCCCGGCTTGTTCTTGCTCGCGTGTCCCCTGATGAACAGTTTATTCCTCTCCCCTATTCACAACAGAAAAAATTAAGCCAATGAGCTGCAGCACTGTCTCATCAAGAGGCTTGTATTAAGCACCAAAATATGTAACATTGTTTATTCTTTCCTGAAATGTTTGCTAATTTATGCAAATATATTTTTGCATCTATCTATCAATCTATCTATCTATCTATAGCGCATCACAGTTTTATGTGTCTGCTGGTTTTATATGTATATTTCTGCTGCGTGAACCTACTATACAATTTAGTTATTTCTTTTTCAAAGCAAACAATTTTCTTATTTGATTTATTAATGACAGGATTTGTAATATTATTGTTTTTTAAAATGCTTTAAATTTAGCAAAGTTGCTGTGCAGAGTTATGCTCACAAATGTTCTGTTTTTATGAGTGAAATAATTAAAAAAATAGTATTCTATTCAAACCGTTAAGCTGTTCCACAGCAATATGGCTGAAAATTCCTTCATGGCTTTTGTTTGTGGTGGGTCGTCTCCAAGAGTATTTGTGGCCACCTCAATCAAAAGTTTCAGGAGGCAGCCCTGGGAGCCAACATTTTGCAGTTTGTCTTTGATGACTCTTTGCAGTGATGAAGAAATGGACAACAGGACAAGCAGAAAGACGCTGCAGGGCATTCACACCACTACACACACCAACAGAGTGACTAATAATTGGTGGGAATTTTTTGGTCTTCTTTTTTTTTTTTGCCTGACACTCAGCTGAAACCTATTTTTCATAAGTATCGCTGCTGCAGAAATACTTTGGGGAAAGAGTTCACCTTTTTGCTTTTGCTTGCATTCTGTCATGAACATAATCCACACGTTTCAGTAATTGGACTCACCAAAAACCAGAAGCGAAAAACAAACAACCACATTGTTTAGCTGTTGCATCCAATGTTATAAACCAAAAAAAATATCTACTTTACCATATTTCTACTCCTCAACATAGGCTAGCAAAGCTATATTTCCCCCGGGACGTCACTGCCCATGCACAGTAGGGATGAGTAGGTTTTTTGTTTTGTTTTTGCTGGAAGTTTGATTTACCTGCGACCAAACTAAAAAAAGATTTTGTGACAAAAAATTATATGGGGCACTACTTTTGAGATGCAAACAATAAACAGCCCCTATATTCGTCTCAGTATGGTCACATAATACCATGTCTGACACAACACCATATTCAGGTCATTTTTTGATTTTCTTTATGTTGTTATATTATCTTTTCTTGTTTTAAATAAGTAAAGAAAAGTTTAATCTAATTTTAACTCACAACTAATAGTTTTTGACAGCCAAATACAAAAAAAAGATCATATGTCTGTAATATTTTAATTTTAAAACACAAATCAAGTTAGCAGTTGCTTTTGTTTTCCATATTTGAGGTCAGAGAAGCTAATTAACAAAACATGCACGGACCAAAAAAATAGAAAAATAAAAAATAAAAAAAAGTATCACGTTAAGGACAAGAAATAATGTATGGACTGAAACAAAAGCACCGACAAATTCAGAAAAGTAGAGAACCGGGTGGTGATTCGGATCCCTCTCACCTCCACGGAACACTTGGACATAGTTGACAGCAATGCGTAACGACGCGTGCCTCTAGTGGCACCGTGGAAGCAGGGTCGTCAGACGCACGCAGATACACGGCTGCCCGCATTATATCCGAAACCAACACATAGTAAAGCGTTCGTTAATTCAAGGCTATGTAGCAAGAATCTTTTTGAACAGATGGACATTCCTCAGTGACCTCCCTTTTGCCAATGACGGTGCGCAACCGGACCGGAGCGGGTTTCCTTTCCCTGCATTCTGAGCAGTTTGCAGAAGTGAAGCGATCAGGACTAGAGTGACTAAACTACAAGAAGCATTTCTGAGTCACCGAAGTATGTTGAAATTTATCAACAATCACAGTGCAAGCTGACGAAGACAAAATCATTCGAGGAGAGCCAAACTTCCGCAGGCGCAGATCTAGTCGTCCACAGTGGCGCAGCGAAGCGCATGAGTTCGGCTCGGCTTTTCTGCCTGTAGACAGACAGCACCGTGTGCAGGAGGGTATACAGAGAGACTCCTGCGGGGTAATTGTTTTCAGCCTGCAGAAGCAGGTGTTTTCGCTGATCCGCTAGCGAGAGACGGAGGGGGGCTTATCCTCATCTTTCTTTCTAAGATTGGTGAGAAGAAAAAAAGAAAAGAAACCCGAGGAGAATGTTGCACCAAGAACAATGAGCGCAGAGTTGTCGCATTTTACCCAAATCCACACATGCTCTGTAGAATTCAGTTTTCATGAGCAATTCTGACTCATCTTTGGAATTTCTAGAGAGAAAAAAGTGGATCCAACGACTTTGCAACCATGCGAAATACTTGGCTGTCTCCCCGGAGTGCGATTTGGGAATATTGGACTTCGCTGATTGCATTCCTCTTTTGGATTCAGTACTCTTGCGGGATGCCTCATGTTATACGAATTGGTAAGTTGGAAACATATTAACTGTATCCTCTCATGCGAGCACTCACTCTGGTTTGGATGTAACCTTGGAAGTTGCTCCCAGATTATCACATTTACGCGCGAGTCACAGTAAAATATTGTTGGAAATGAGCAGCCTCTTACCAAACTCTAAGGTCGTGTGAATATTTAGAAATAATCTCAACAAGAATGCCTATAAGTAACATTGCAAGAGTAAATTGTGAATACCTTCTGCACTCAGGTGCCGCGCAAGTAAACACTGTGGGCTTGTGTGACCTCTATGCACTCTGCCTTGTGTGCTCCATTTTCTACGGGCAGCGTGTTGAGTCACCGGCTATATTCACATTGCCTCCTGGAAATGTGTTTTAAGGACGCATTTCTGTATTTGAAAGATACCAAAAAACAGGAAAAAATAACACCCTTCTAAAGTTTAAAACACAAATTCTTAATGCAAACCCAAATAGTATAAAGCATTTTTGATATTTTTATTGATTTAAATACTTGCACTAAAGTCAAATGCATAAAAAGTATTGACAAACACTAAGTAAAAGTTGTTCCCATCAGGTATATCTCACCATTGAGGAAAAAAAGATGATGAAGCCAAGTTTCTTTAGCTTTCTTTCTCAAATTACTCAGGGAGGAAACAATGGGAGAATTGTGTTTCGCAGACTAGCCATGTGATAAAACCTTGTGTGCGACTAAGAGACAGGGACAGATTGAAGATCAATATGTTTCTTTTATCTTTTTTTGCCACAAAAAGTATAGTTTTTTTTTTACATTTAGTGGAATGATGTAAGGACAATTACTCAAAAGTAGCAGTAGCTCCCTCATTAAAATGCCACTACTACAGCCAGAGTATAGTCATTGGGAAAGACATCTTAAAAGGAACTGGGCTTTTTTTCTTCCATATGGCTTAAAGTAGATTAATTGGTGCACTGTATATCTTGTATTCTCAGAGCTGGAAATTGTCTCTGTTTGGTACATCACATCATCAACTCTATTATTGTAAATAGTAATTTCTCTGCAAGTCTCTTGGGTGACCGATATACATGTGAGGTGTGCACAAGTTAAAGATAAATAGACCTTAGAGGACAGTGAGTCAAGAATGTTGTTTATCTTTATCTTTAATATATTTCTAGCATTTACATCTAGAGAAATGAAAAACATGAAGTGTAGTGATGTGCAAAACGAGACATCATCCAGCTTTTAAGGGAGGCCCAGCGCAAGCTGTGATTTTTCATATCACTGTGTTCAGAATATATTGATGTTTCAGAAACTGCACAAATTCAAGAGTTTTCTCATTACTGATCTGAACTTAAATTGTTTGGGTCAAGGGTCATTTTCTTTTCCTTCTCTGATCTTCTTTTCAAATGGCAGCAGCTGAAATGAAGACCCAAAATAGATTTGACAGGCTTTGTTTTCAAAAAATGTCAAGGTGCAAAGACAAATTTACCCAGAAATGTGCTACAATAGCACCATTGCTTTTTATAGGATCTGTCATTGCTTGTGTTGCAGAAGCGGTAAACGTGTGTGTGTGTGCCAAGAGGTGAGAGATGCAAGAAAAGGTTCCTTCACCTTAATAACCAAAGAGAAGAAAAGAATAATCAAAATACATATCTCAATACATATCTCTTGTTGTTATCTTTGTAAAGGAAATGTTTGTGCTAAGCGGCTGGCTTAATTAATATATATTTTTTTCTATGTAAAAATAATACAAGAATCTTATATTTTCTTTAAAAACTACTCTCACATAAGCTTAATGTGGGCATAAATCATGCAAAATGCATATGTAATATTACTTAAAGTAAAAATTTGTTCTATAAGTGCACAAATTATTTATTTCTGAAGGAGAAGTTAGTGGGGGTTTTTTCCTGTTTTTTTTTAGATTTGTAGTTTGTTTGGGCGTTCTTTGTCTCTCACTCACTTTGCAGATGCCAACAGAGGGGTCTCTCATAGTCAGCACAGTGTTGCTAATGTTGCTCTTCAGCACTGGTTACCAACCCCAGTGAACCAGTGAAATTCATCGAGGTGGGCGGTAGTGTGTCTGTGCCGTGTCTGCTCTGAGTTAGGTGGCCTGCAGTTCTCCAAGTACACCATCTGGGTAATGGTGGGCATCCAAGGTGGAGTTGTTGCCATTGATTTTAGTGCTTTTACAGTGCATTGCTCCGAGTTGATGCCAGATGGTTGCTTTGTATCATTCAGCAGCTTCTATCTGTTGGAGGGAATAAAAGACCATTTCTACTGTATTTGTCCTCTCACATGCTGCGTTTCTCTTTAGTTTCCCTCTGCTTACCCTTTGCAATTCTTTTTTTTCCCTCCTTCCTGACATGTTTTGCAGCCTCCTATCTCATAAAGGAGCCGTTTAAGCAGAGCATAGAGCGTTTTCTGTAAGGACAAAAACTGATCACAGAAGCAGGGAAGATATTTTTCCCTTCACAAATAATATTTTTAGATAATTTGCATGGTTGGAGAGATAAAAGGACACTAATATTGGAGTTGTTCTTGTTTCTGTCCATAACCACATTATATCATCCGTTGGGAAATGTCATGCACTCGTTTTTTTCAGCCCTCATATTAATTCTGATATATTTGTTTATATAAAAATAACATTACTGCAAGTTCAAGTATAGAAAATAGAAATGATTTATAGAACAATTAATTTTTCTTGGGAAATACATTTATTTCAAGCCTTTTGTTAATAACAAGTCAAGTAATGCACACAAACACATTGGAAATGCAAAAATCATTTGCAAGAAAATTTGAATGATATGGAACAGCTGCTGACATTTATCAGCAGAAAAGCTTTTTGCGTCATAAAAAAATTCTAGACGTTTTCCTTATAGAGATGCTGCATGCATTGCTTAGGTATGACAGGAAATAATCAAAATGTAATGCGATTTTGACTTATTCTTCCCCACAAACTGTTTTCTCCTCCTAATTGTTCTTGTGCAATCTGATCTTATTATTGTTGTATTTCTCCAGCTCAATTGTTTGTATTTTTTTGCAACAAGATTTAAATTAGCGTCAACATGCTTCTTCTTCAGCGGTGGAGTTTTGTATAACAGATGTGCCAGAGGAGTGAAATAAATTACATTATTGAAAAATTGGACCTGTTAATTTAAATTGTTTTTGGAGTGGTCCTAAGCACATGAACAACAATTTTATATTCTTTTGGTTCCTGAAGTCAAAGGAATAATGACATCGGCACTATTAGTGCTAACTGATTCACTCGGTTTAGAGATCCGTCTGTAACTGTTTCCAATAGTATTTTTTTGCAGCAATATGAGTTCTTTGCTTTTCAGAAACCATAGGTTGATTGTGGTTTGATACCTTGGTAAAAAGAATCTTTTCTATTGGCTGGGATATATAATGAATTTATTTGCATTGATAAGAACAGAATAGGAAGGGCTAACTAGTTTTCAATACTGATAGACTTCAGTATTAGTATACTGAAGAATACTGTTTCTTTCTTTGCCTTCTTGCACTTTATTTTCTGTATGTATTCAAAACTTTATTATGCATAACTTGTTTTGTTTTGTCTGTTTTGCCTTTTTGCACACGTTGATCACTTTGATTGTTGCTGAAATATAGTGATAAGTTCATTAAAAATTCATTTATAGACAGAAATGCTGACATGTTCCTCACTTATTTTCCCCGATGTGTTACCAATAGATTATACAAAGATAATCACATATTATGTGCAGTTTCTTTTATCAGTACAGTGATGAGACTGATTAATCATTTGTTGTCACATCTCTATGTGTGAGGCTAGTCACTGTATGACAGGGATTTATTGAATAATCAATTACCGGTACTTTATCTATTTTATACTTAAGTCACTTAATAAGTGCCACATAAGCAATCTCCCTCATGATTTTATGTTTATTTCATTATCTCCACGCTTCGCTACTCCCCTACAACACCTACATGCATACATTTTTCATTTCATTTTCCAAAAAGGCTTTGAGAAGGCAACGCTCCCAGCTTTCATTATTGTCTTTGAAACAGCCTCAAAGTTTCAATGCGAGCTGACAAATGTGCAAGCACTTGAAGCCGCATTGTGCAGCATGAGCTCCTCGCAAGCTTCAGCGGGATAAATCGGGTTTGTGGTCACCTCTTTTAGTAGAAATCTTCAAACACATGGAAGCACTTCAGTGGCTTGTTGTTATCCCCGCACAAGCAGCAGGAGAAGGCTGTGAGAAGTTTTCATGTGTTTCACTCGTCTGCAGGGAGCTGCAAGCAGCAGACTCTCCACTCACATCCTCCCCGAGATCCTCATCGACTGGGTGTGTGCAAATGTTTCATCTGAAATGATTTAGACACATTTCAGCAGCATGCAACAAGCTGTAATGGTACTTTAGAATTCTACATCTCAACAAAGCCAGATTCAAAACAGGTGCTTGTATGGAGAATTACCCAAAGGAGAGCGATGTAGCTGGGTCAGAAGAGTGGAGAAGAGGATGCGTTTGGTGATGAAAAAGAACAATGAGGATGTCGCATCAAAAGTTTTATCAAATTAAGATGGCCATCAGTTGCTTAGTGGAAATGAATATTTCATTTTCATCAAAATTTAATCTCTCCCTTGACAGAGATATAAAGTGAGCAAGAAGAAGGCTGCAGGCGGACGCAGAGGGCCGGGGAGTTGTTGTGGTGAATATGAACAAAGGCTTGTAGAGGTCACAGAAGAATTGGATACACAGAGAGGCTTCTTTGATGTGTAATTCCATTATCTGTAAGTGAAAGTAAAGATTGAAATGGGAGGAACAGTGTGGTTGCTTTACCTGCTTCCACGTGTGCCTCCTTCATCCACATGTATAAACCTAGATGGGATAAACAAAGTGTGGAAGAAGTAGCACAGGGCCCATTTTCTGTTTCCTTCACTATCAGGCATCTGTATCTCAGCTCTCACACACACACAGACACACTTTATAAAATCCGTATTCGATTCACAGTATTTTCTAAAACATATGTCCGGTCTCACAGGGCCTCTTGTACACAATCCAATTCCTTTCTCTCTGTCAGCGGACTCGTGGCTCATCATTAGCTTCAATCTTGCTGATGAGAAACTGCAGATGTTCTTTTTGTTGAGCGAACAACTAATCTCTGAATGTGCAGTCTCCTCTACTCATCTGTGATTCTGTTAAAACACACTAGAGAATGTTACACTTTGCATAAGACATGACATTATCTGTCAGGAAGGACATGTAAGAAACCTATAGCTTTACTCCAAGTCAAAAAAATTAAAGCTTGATAAGGTGAAATGGATGCATAGTCATAAATACTTTAATCTACACGTAATGGGAGGTGTTAACAAGTCTGAACTCCATCAGGGAAGCACAAGTACCTACCTCCAAATTCAGTCACACATGGTAATGATCATCCAATAATCCAACCCACCAGGGGCTAATAGAGTGGATCTACCAGACAGTATGGTAATCCTGTGACATACCAGGTTCCTATCTACCCCCAGCTAGCTTATCTTTGCCGATGCTCACACACCAGATGGTGTTTTCATATCGTACTACTGAGTGGGTGCTCACCAATGAAAGGTCCTCTGCAAACATATGGTTCTGCCTATTGAAATAAATAAGTCTGTGATTTCCTGATGACTGTGATTTTCTTTTTTGTGACATTACAAAAATATAAATGAATTAGCTTGGGCTGGTGTAAGATGTTCAGAATATGATAGGTTTGAGTAAAAGTACCACCGTTTTACAATATGTACCACATGTTTATATTAATTTAAAACAGATACTCGACAATTATTCTTTCTGATATTTAAATAACATAATTTATTAATTATCCTGATTTTAAAATTATTAGGCAAGTACATTTATTGAGTAAAATATTCCAACTTTGCATAAATTAATTCAAATCTTATTAGGAGATATTTGCTGAACGTCTTCTGGGGCTTTCTGCAGGTAGACATCCTGCAGTCGTCTGCTTTGTTTATATTTTGCCAACTTTAATACCGGTAGATTGCCAACTCTAGTCCTAAAACAATGAACAAGAAGGAGTTTTTGGGAAAGGGAAGAACTTCCAAATAGCTGAATTTATCTTTCTTGTAAGCAAGGAAAAAGTTTAATAGCCATCTGTCAGCCAGCTAACCAGCCATGTCCAGCAGCAAGTGGGGGAGTGATAGGTCTGAATTTCTTTAAACTCCATGAAGTTTTAAAAATATCTCTTCTGACTCTTGCACTAACTCTGGCATTTCAGTAGAACAATTTTAAACTCTAAAAATTGTACTATTGGAACATTTTAGCGGTTTAAAAAAGCAATCTTCTTAAACCTTGGTTATTGCATTTACCTGGGCCATGCCTTCAAGATATATTGATTATTTCTGTTGTGGGGAAAACAACAGTAAACCATGATCTAACTGATTTTGTTTGAAACAGAAAAGCAGCTAAAATATGTTAATATTCACAAGAAAAAGATTTTTTTACATTTTACATGTAAATTATAGTGTGCCTTTCATTTATCCAGCATATTTGATAATGGAAGATGAGACTAGAACTTTGAATCAAAATACAGTTTCATAGTATTGGGGTGACTCTACTATTTTGATTATATAGAAATGGAGAGAACAGCGGTGAGTGTTCTCAGTCGTTGTTTAGAGTCAGCCACTTATTACACATACTGATTTAAAAATCACTTCTGTTTTTGTTTTTTACATAGCCTAAAGATTTAAAAAAATATCAATTATTTACTTTTGCATATGTACCCAGTGATGGAAAACAAGCAAAATGCACAACACACAGCTGCAAAATGTAGGAGGAGTAGTTCTCTGCACAGATAGAAGGGAAGCTTGCTTGTAGCACAGAGAGTGATCCGTTTGTGCCCTTCTGCTCGAATAACACTGGGAGTCCAACAAACTGATACTAGCTGGTTAATGGATCATCTTGCCTAGTGACCTTGCAGTCAGCTGCTGTGCAGAATGCTGCTCTTCATTCTGAAGGAGTGGTACCTTAACACTTAAGTGATGGGCAGTACATATGAAAGTTTCTCACAATAACTGATTTTTTTATTTTATTTTATTTTTTTACATTAATTTTTTTGTGTACAAGAGAAATGTGTAGGAGTGATCGCCAGAGGGAAAGTGGACCAGGTCCTCAAATCAAAAAGAGAAATCTCTGGTTACTGTAGAAGTTTGTATGTTATCCAATTAAAATACTTTAAAATGTTGGAATGGTATAATGTAAAATTTAGTTCTGAAACCATTTTGTTTTTTGGCTTTAAGGGAATGCTGCCCCTACCCAACTAGTTGCTGTTAACTGCAGTCTCTCTGCTGTTCTTAGAGCCTTTATCAATGTGTTCATTTGGGAAAAAACACAGACAGGGTCTCTTTAAGCTTAAAGTGCAATGGTTATCACTTTTATAAATCTAACTTTATTATTATTAAAGTTGTATAGCTGATTTAATCCAATGCAATAATGCCATGTTTTCTTACAATTTCATTTGAAGTTGAGTTATTACCATGATAACGTATGATATAGTTATACGATATAGTTATATCATACAATATAGTTATATCATACGTTATCATTATAATAAACTTACACTATGGTGTAAGTTTATTATAATGTTGGAAACCTCTGTCAGCCCATGTTGTTAGAACAAAAAGACTGATTTCTATTTAAAGGAATTACATGTGATGACTTGACACTAATTTGTTTTATGTGTACAAATGCAAAGTTAAAACCTCAACTGAATTCTGTTGCAAAACATTTCTTGTAGTTATTGACAATGAATAACAATAATACCAAACAAATTACTTTTATAGTAATCATTGTGATTGTGGTTGTTGAGGTAAATGTTTAAACAAAGACATATTGAACTATGTCCACTTTTTCTTTGTATATTCATAAGTTACCAGTTTTTTGAATGGAACTTAAGTTTCACTCGGAATGCAAGTGAAGATTGGTATTAATGTGAATGCTAATAATGTGCATTACTTTATAAGGAATAACTGAAAAAAATATTTAGGTTAATTTGCTTAATAATTGGAATTTGTCTCAAAAACAACTATACAATTGTTGTATAATTTAAAAGACAAATCCAGTGATTGATAACATTTTCCCCAAGCAAATGCTCTTCGGTGAGTTTTACAATCAGTTAATTTAAACAAAATGTTATTTTCTCACATCTAGTTCACACAGTGGAGCCAGCAGGTGGGAAACTGCAACTGCACCTGCAACTAAACAGAAGAGGAAAAAGAAAAAGAACAGACAAGGCCACTGGCCGTAACTCTTCAGTCTAGCTTGCTGGAAGGCCTTTGAAGTGTCTTCCAATAAGTGCTGCAGCTGTCCTTATTTGGATTTAAATTTATCTGAGCAGAGAAAACAAAAGGAGAAGCAGAGCAAAAGCTTCAGGGTTTTTTTTTGTTTGTTTTTTTTTTTACACCTGTAGTTGGTTTATTTTGGTACCAATTAATTGGTTGGTTTGTTAGGTTGTAACTTTTTTGAGTGATTAGCTTCCTTTTCACACAGAGAAAACTCAAGGCAAACGTAAAACTTGTCACTGTAATCAATGCAAGAACATTCAGCTTGTTTATTAGTCAGATGTTTCAGGGGGAAGAGTACCAAATTTAAATACAAGAAGCAAAAGCTCTGTTCTGACTCCATAGAAAACACAGAGAATTGCATTATATCATTAGTGTATTTCTCAGTTCTATTCAGGCAAAATTATTATTTTAAATTGACCTAATGGTTTTGACAAGACAGCTTCAAGTTGCACAGGACTTTGTTAGTTTGCTTACTCTATCACATCTCACAATGCATTTCAAACCTGCCTACAGACAAAGGTTTGGCTCAAACTTACAGTGTACACTTGATAGCTAGTGTTTTTTTGTAACAGAAAGCACCTTCACCAAATGGTTCCAGTACAGTTGTTTGGTTAGGAATTGCTGTGTTCCCATCTACAAAAATGAACTGCACCAACGGGGGAGAACGAAACAGAGAGAATGGAAAAGACCTCTATTCTGGTGAATGTAGTGGCACTGGTAAAATGGAGAATGTATTTTTGTAGCCACAAGGCAATCAGCCCATTTAAAACCTCATGACATGCATCTCTAAAACTTGTGTCCTTCAGCATGTTTCTTGAAAGCTTTCCTGTGTTGTAGGCTTGAGGAAGTGTTTAATCTTAAAGACATACTAATTTACAGTTTGATTGATACAATGCATTAATTGGGTTGAAGCTCCCTATGGGCCTTTAAGGTATTCAAAGTCATTATAGAAGGCTTTGGGGACAGGGTTCTGACAATGTTTTGAAATTCATGTCATGTCAATTGTGGCCATTTCCTTGTGAACATTACTGTAGCAAGGCAATGAATCAAATTTCATGCTCTAGCCATTTGTCTTTATTATGTGCCCTTGTCCTTTCCATTTGACTCCCACTTCAGTTCCCCTTGGGGCTCCATTGGAAATCTCAAATCATTTCAAAACAGTTTGGGAAGAAAAAAAAGCTTGATGAAAGGGCATTGTGCTTAAAGAGTCAAGCTTGCAATGTAACAATGTTAATTAGAATGAGTTTTTTTTCTAGATAATCTGGTGATTATTTTTTTTACATTTCAGCACAGAGTAATTTGTCTTCCCTTATCCCACGCACACTCTCACACCGTGTATGTTGGCAAACATTGCAGACGCTATAGGCACGTAAAATAATGCAGCAAAACAGGCAGAGAGAACAAAACAGCAGCGGGTACAAGGAAGATGCTGGAGGACTTTTATTTAGTTGGTTAATTAGCTCGAACCTTTTGATCCCAATTTTAAAACTAGCCACATTGCATTTGCTGCCTTTCTTTTGTATGTTGTTTCATGCCCGATAAAAACCAGCTTTATTTGGCTGCCTTTCAAACACTGTAGCATTCACTGAAGCAATATGAGCTTTGCTTTGCCTTCCTGCGCTAAGCGTCCAGCTTATCTCATCCCAGGCGCTCTGTGTAAACCTGGTCACCTTAGACACCTCGCTTACATACAGTCAAACACCTGCATTGCAACAGCCGTCCCTTTTCTTCTCGCTGCTTTAAAGCAATCAGAATTTGACAGTGGAGGTATCAGCTGCAGTGCACAGGTTTAAAATCCTATTTAACTTGGGCTAAGGACAATGAGTGGAGGGTGACACCATTTCATTCTGCCCTTTTAATCAAGCTCTCATTGTTATAGGTGAACCGCAAATGTCAGGTCTCAGTTGTGCGATTCCCTCCAATTGCTGTTCCATGACTGTAGGGAGATTTGTGTGTGGCAGTGTTCATTGAAGGTGGGGGAGAGGTGGGGATGAAGTGTGTGCATAACAGGGGGATGTATAAGGGGAACTGGCATAGGATCCCTGGAGCGTATGGGCAGAGCAGGAGTTACTAATCAACTGTGAGAGAGGAGACCGGAGAAGACTCACCCTCTATTTCCCCCATGCGAGAAAGAGAATGAACAGATAAGACAAACCTCCTCGGGCCAAAAACACTAGAAATGAATGGCTATCACCTAAAATATGAGAGGGGAGAGGAGTGGAGCGTTTCTTTCTTCCATGTTTTGCCTCACACAGATCTTCTTTTTCTCCGTCTTATTCATGCTGGCAGTAAAAAAAAATGCCACGACTACCGAAGGGAATGCAATAGACTCGAGGGTTACTTCTCAGGGCCTCAGCTCGCCCTTTCACTGATGGATAGCCTGGAGGTTAGAAGCCAATGTCAATTTAGTTAGCACAGCCAATACCCAGAAGATTCCACTCAGCACCCACAGAGTGCAGAGGCAAGACAATCTTTGAGGGTCTGCCCCCCGTCTTGGGGAGTGTTTCTTCATCTGACAATCCTGTGTCCAGGTTGCCTCTGGAGAGCAGTGTGGTTAACCATAAAATGTTCCCCTGTGACTCATGTGAAGACAGGCTGACGGCATGTAGCCACCTTCAGACATATGAAACAAGCAGGAGATTATTGTTGACAGGGAAGGGAAGCAGTGGATGTGGGCGGTTTGAGGCTGGCAGCACATTGTAGTAAGGCTGTTAGTGACGCTTGTATGAATTAGGACCTTTAATGTGGAGCCAGAAATGCTGCTAACTGTCCTGTAGGTTTAAATACTGCTTTAGATCTGCTTTTCCAGAAGTACAGATGGCTGTCATAGTAACCAATTTGTTGAAAACTAGATTGATTAGGAGAGATTGTTGCTTGTAATTAAGCAGCAGGCTCTTTTTGGTCAAATCAATTCTTTATCACAGAGAGTTAATGAAGAGTCAGCCTTCTGATTGTTTCTAAATCGTAGTTTTCAGTCTCAAAGGTTTCTCAGCAAAATGTAATATATTTCTTGATTTACTCCACGACAACTGGCAAAATTTCTTTTTACCCCAATAGGATTTTCCTTGCTACCGCCATTTAAATACTGGATATCTGTGTTGTGTTTTAATAGCTGAAAAAAATAAGTGCCTTTGGTAAATAATCAATAATATAGTCATGTCACATATTTTTTGTAATGTCAAAAAATTTAAGATGAAACATATTACATAGATGCATCAATCCTATAAACCTTAATTCAAATGCTATGCAAATATTACAGAAATAATAACACAAACTCTTTTTACACTTATGAAGATTCAGGCACCTCATATTGCTTTGACACTTCTGTAGAAGTGTCCAACCTACTTTCTGATTATTTCAACTAATTGTTAAACATTGGGGGCACTGAGACTACTGTCATGATTTGGTGGTGAGGCAGAGGCAGCAGACCCAGGTAGAGATAAATAAGATGGTTTAATGAAAATCAAAATCCAAAAGACCAGGCAACACAAAGGAGAACAGGGCAAATGCTCACATTGGTGGCACCAGGCAGACACAATGAGGAACAAAGAACACAGGTGGGGTTAAATACACAGAGGGTAATCAAGGACACAAGAAACACCTGGGAACAATCAAGGGGAGACAGGACAAGACAGACACAGAAACTCAAAATAAACACAGAAAAGGAACAGATCCTGACAACTACATGCGTTAAAATTGAACCTTAAATGATTAGATAATTAACTCTGGGGAAAGAAAAAGAAAATCATTTGCGATTAATCATCACAATTATTCACAAATGAACATTCAATGTCACACTCAGTCAATGTTCATTGTCTGAAAGCAAAAGACCTTCATATCTTACACATTTTTCTTTTAAATTTTAATGAAAATAAACTGGAATCATAATATTGTCATGTTCTGTATTCTGGATTGGAGTTAGTATATGATATGTCTAACAGTTAAGTGTCTAAGTAAAGTTATGCAAGTGAATCAGGGAGCCAGGAGTGGAAGAATGAAAACAATTCTGAAAAAAGTCAAACTAAAGAATATGGATGAGTGGTGATGGGAGAGGTCAATGATTTCTTTTTTGCTACTTTGACTCATTAATGTTAACAGTGAGGTTTGTTGGTTTTCCATATAAAATCCATACAGTTTGAGATTGTCTCTGAGTTTGACAACATTATCTCCACCATTTTGTCTCCAAGGTAGAGAAATAAAAAATATATATTTTTACATACAATTATTCACATCAGCCAAAGAAACTATTTTAACAGATAATGACATTGGAATTGGGATGTGCATTATTGACTAATAAGTCAATCTAAAGTTGATTGATCTTATCAACTGACTAACATTTAGTTGACAGGAGGCCATTTTCTTTAAAATTTTCTTTACTTTTTTCCTGTATCAAGGTCGGCTGTCTTTCCATGACATGAAGGGCTACATCTTATAGAATATGCTATATTTAAAAAAAAAATCACATCCTTATACTGTAAGTACTTCTTTTACCAAATGTATTAAATACTGATTGAATAAAAAGAAGTAACAAGGAAACATTAATGTAGCCCAGGGCTAGACCCAACACAGTGCAGTGACAGTAGCAAAAGTTGGACATTTTTCAATTTTGGATGTAATATTCCGCATTAACAATATACCACAAAATATGTGCAAGCCAAAACAATATGCAATCACCAAGAGTTATCACTGTGATGAAAAGGATTCATTGAAATAATGCTGCAGTAATCACGTGCATAATTAATGATGCATCTGCAACATATTAGGGTGATTATTTTCATTGCCTAAGCAAATGTTGAATGAGCCTCCTGAATGCCAATTTAGTGAGAAATGTCACAAGACATGAATGTTAAACTCAAATTCAGACACGTTAAGTGGGTTCTGTTTATAGTGACATTTAATATGTGAATGCATAAACTGTGCGCATGTGATTGTGTGAATTTGCGACTCATAATCTTATATGTAGAAATCTTGAAAATGTATTGTTTTAAGTAGAAAGAATAATAAGATGGTTTAATGAAAATCAAACTCTTCGTTGATTTAAAACATAATGAAGGCTTTAACTAATATTCAGGATCGCTGTGCTTGCTTAAATGTGGTTGTGACCATTATTCGTCTATAATTGATGTTGTCTGCTAAAAATATAATTAGATAAATGCATGTAAAGCATAACTTGACTTCCTTTTTGTTTTATAAAATTTAAAGTTTTAGTTAGATTTCAATGATGATCTTATTAAAAGAATCTCTCCAACAAAATCAATGATCCATCCATCCATTGTTCTTACCTTCTCGTTCCGACTCAGGGTTAATGAATCAAAGAGCCAAATGCAGGCTACACCTAATGCATATTTATGTATTACGCTATAAACTCAAAGCTAGTATCAAACATAAAATATCTGATTTATATATACTGGAACAGTGCATAAACGTTATATTGTGTATGTCAAAGGCAATAGGCCTAATTATTAGTCAGAAAATTTCAGATTCTCAACTGTCAGATGTGTACAGAAGAGGATTAGGGCCACCGGAAAAAAAAAACAAAACAAAAGAAATCTGACTTTAAAGTCAGAATTCTGAGAATAAAGTCAGATTTCTGACTTTCTGACTTTTCTTTAATCTCAGAATTCTGACTTTAAAGTCAAAATTTGTTGGGGGTTTTTTTCGGTGGCGATAATCCTCTTCCGTAGATGTGCATGTCAACTGTCCTGATTAAAAAAAAACAAATGATAAAGAAAACATTGATTAAGTAATGCCTTTTAATTGTGCATGTCTTCAGTTTTGAGGTTTAGATAACTGTTAAACTATATTAAAGTTTTGCAATCTAAATTTTTATTCTGTTGTGTAAAGACAGATCAAAGATTTTTTTTCCCTTTTTCTCTTTTAATGTTGCACAACTGAGGGAAGAGATAAGATGACAAGAGACCGGTATGAGGATGTTTGTGTTTTTCTGAGTGGAGCCTATTAGTCGAGAAAGGGTCTCTAAGTGACTGTCAAACTTAAAACACTGGACTGGGAGAGTATTACCTCCAATTATGTGCTTTGGGACATTGGAGAATATGTGCAGTATGCACCTGCAGACATTTTTGCTATTCTTTTGACAATGAGTTATTTGTTCTCACCTTTCTTGTGTCCATTCTCTATTCCCCATCCTTATTGTTTTGGCCCCATTCACAGTTATTCTTCTTTTCTTTTCAGACAGAAAATGTGACCCGTCCTAACATATGCTCATTGTGTTAATCCCCTGCCAGAGCAAAAATTAGAACTCCTCTCTCACCTGTCTTGACCCACACACCTTCTATCTCCTTAACACACTTTATTACACGCTGCACATTTCAATTTGCAAGCCCAATCACCTGGATCTTATGAGCTGCTTGTTGGAAAGCAATTGAGTCTCATTCAATCTGTTCCCCTTATGTTCCCGCTGGATTTATGATTATTTAAAGAAATTAAAGAGCCTGCTTCTACAGAACCAACATTTTTCTCTCTTGTTCTTTTCTTTTTGTGTTTTTTGAGCACTTCCTATGATTGCACCCACCAGCCAAGTTTTCTTCCACCCAGTGTTTCCCTGGTCTTCTGTAGACTTTGATTTCAGAGTCGAAGGTTGGGTGGGGGGTGTGGGAATAATAGCACATGGAAATGGCCTGGTGATTGCCTTCCTCCTGGCGTAGAGATAGAGGGTTTGAGCGATCGCACACCTCCGGCCCCTCCCTCCTTGGTGGCTGATTAGCTTCGAAGCCCCGGAGCTCTGGCACAGTGGCTCATCAGACCCCGCTCAGACTGTCAGGAACCCACTTGATTGCGCAATCCCTCATAATTGTCTCCTGTCCAGCTTTGGTGTTCAGCATACTGCCATTTCATTCCATGCTACCTGATGCTCAACCTTCCCTGTAGGTTTTTATAATTTTCCACATATAAGTTTCTCCATTCTGGATATTTGACTTATTAGCTTAAAGCCACAATAGTATGGCTTTTTGAGACATCAATGTGTCATAACAATCAAAATGTGTAAAAAAAAAAAAATTAAATCATTTGGTAATATTTTATAATCATTCACACAAAGTTTTTTAAACATATGCAAGGTTCAATGGAATCCAATGCTGCAGGAAATTGGACACTATTTTTTGACAGGAAGTTGTTCTTTTACCATGTGTTTAACCTGCCAACACCAGCAGCTGAAATGAGCAATATATAAATTTTTAGGAAGGCAATTGGAAAAGAATTGCCATCATTGCATTTATAATTATTGAAGTGGAAGACAAGATTGAATGTTAAGGCGGCCTAGAACTTGGAGACCTCCAGCCCCTGCTATTGGTTCATATAGCACAAGTGAGGGAACTGCCTGAGGTAAGGAACTCATCATAGACTGCATCAATTATTTTTATGTCCCCGCATTAGCCTCAGGGGACATTTGAGGTTCTTCAAGTTGAGTCTAATCCCACTGTGATCAAGCTGTAATTCTCCAGCTCATATTAATTTGTTAGTCTTTGGAGACTCCAGCTGACAGTTTTGAGGTAGGACTTATGTGTAATTCATCTATGAATAAAAACAAAAACAGAATACATCAATGGAAAGGCAGATTGAGGTGGTGGTGTTAAGTCACCACAGAGAATGTTACAAGTATTGTTGGGATCATACTTTTCAGACTTCCAGGGGATATTTACTCCAGGGTGTTGGAAAAGAGTGCAACTTTGACCAGTAACCCTTCTGCTCAAGGAACTCCTCAGGAATGAGTTAGAGAGTGGATCTCGGAGGAAGCGTAACACTCCTGGATCTAATTCCCCATCACTCCATCTGGGACTCCATCTAAAATGGAATACTATGTCTGGATTGATAAAAAATACAGGAATCTGCTGCACAAGTTTTCCTCTTGGACACAAAAGTTATGGTTACAGTGGAATCAAGACACATTGTTGATAAAATAAAGGGTTAAAATGTCCAAATATATCTTCGTTGAATTATTCACCTTATTAAACATATCTTTTAAATTATTATCCAGAATACATATTTTCATTGTAATCATTGGAAAAAAAAAACAAGACAATACAAATAAGGAAACTATGTAGGTAGCACTGGTCCATGTGTGGTCTCATGTGGATGAAATTAATCATATCACATTTAGAAGTATTAAAAAAAAGTAACTGTGCTCAAAAAGTTCGATGTTTGTGTAGCATCGAGTTGAATTTTCTCATTGCCTCTAGAAAAAGCTTTTCATTTTGTTAGACTTGTGGCTACAAACACTTTTGCCTGGCTGCTGAGGCAGAAATAGTTTGTTGCTGAGGTTGTGTGGATCCTTTGTAATCCCACAAGCTTTGAATTTGCAGAGTTGAGAGCACAGATCCAATGCTACTTGCACCAAAGAAGAGAATACTTCTGTCTGTGTGTATGGACTATTTCAGATTCCATTTGTTTGGACTATGAAGCAGGTGCTTGAGATGCTGTTGAGCTGCTTCATACCACATATTTATGTCGGTACAGACAGTAAATCTGGGAGCCGTTAGGCATTTGGAGCGGCTCAAAGGGGCTTTTCAAACAGAGCGGGCATGGTTCTCATTCTTAAAGGTTTCTCCTGACAGTTTGACCAAAAAAAAAAAAAAGATTAAACAGACTTACATTCTTTTTAGCCTACTGAAACATTAGTTGTGATGACATGTGTTTGTACTATCAGCTGAAGAGAGTTGCTAATTGCGTGCTCTGATTATTATTGTTCTTTGCGACTCTTTATGCTTTAATGCAGCAAACTGTTTGAAGTGATTTGTACCTAAAACAACGCACTAAAACTAAAGCTGTGCGTTCCTCTCCATTTTTCTTCCACTCTCCCTTCTTCTTCCCTGTTTTCTTCATACTCATTCACTCCATTGTCATACAGTACAGAACCTGAAACCATGCTTCCTTTGTCTAATTTTATGTTTGAGTTTTATGATTGGTGGTGGTGGTGGGCTCCTGTGGATCTGGGCAGTGTCCCTAAAACTGACATTAGCCATTTTCACCACCCCACTCTTGTTTCCCCCACCTCATCCGTCTCATTTCATTGTTTCTTTGTTTTTAATTATTTTATTAGTTAGAGTCATGTTTCAGTTTTTCATTTTGTTCATCATTGTTTGTTCATTAATTTATTTGGAAAGTTTACCTGTTATGTTTTATTTTTCTTATTCATTAGCTAGCAGGTTGGTAGCTAGGTGAAGAGATGTATTTATGGTATATTTCAGCAGTAAAGTTGAGATGTTTTGTACATAGATTCTTATTTCTAGACAAGTGTTTGTAACAATTCTTTGTTGTGTGAGGAGTTTTCTGCTTGAAGCCTTTAATTCAGTCTTCAGAGAATTACAAGTTTGGCTTATAGATACTGGAATTGGTGCAAATAAAAAACAAAACTTTAAGAATAATTTAATTAATAGTAAACTGATAAACATAATTATTAATAATTACATAAGCCTAACATTGATAGCCTACACATTTACATTTCTAACACAAGTTATCATCAAATGTATGAGATGGTCATGTCATTGAAATATATTATAGATCATATGATGTTGCCACTGGGTACCGGGGTAGATGGACCTTTATGCCCTGCAATAAGCTTTTCACTTACCAAATAGCTTGGATGACCTCCAGTTACTCAGTTCAGCAGCTTCTTATCAAGACACAGAAAATGACATTTTTCTTTGCCTTCACCAATGTTGAAGTCTTTCGCTTTCGTGCAGCAACGTTCAAAGAAAATTTTCATGTTTTGTAAAATAATTTGCCCACTTTATGATGTGTGCAATTGCATTTAAGCGAATGCCAGTTTGTATTTTGTTTTTCACAGACGATGTGATGACTGTGGCCACAGGCTTGTTTTTGACCAAACTCTTACCCAGCATTAGGCTTTTACCCTTGTTAGCATTTGGATGGAGGGTTTTTTGTTGTACTCCTTTCCTTCTTTTATTTCTAAAAGTAGTTTTCACTGTCTTTTGTATTTTTTCTGCCATTTTTCCTGTGCTTTCTGACATGTAATCTATCTACGTTGACAAACTTGCTTTATTCATCTGTAGTAATAGCAGTTATTCCACCAGATGCACATTTACACATTCTTTATATTGTTGCTGCTCTCTAATAAAATTAGAATCAAGGTCAACTTTGTACACGGTGATAGACTTCATTGTATTGGAAAAAAACTTGTGATAAATTTTAAAACTGCCATCAAATTCTGGACAAGCCCTTACATAAGTAGAAGCTGAGTGGATTGTTGTGACATTACACATTTGTTCAGTCAAAAAAATGAGTCAAGGTGTTTGCCATCCACACAAGGCCTCAGAGAAAATATCAGCTTTCTCAAAAATCCCTGAAGAGCACTGTGAAAAATGACATGTTGGTTTATCCTACCTCTTCATCACTGTCTTGTGTTTGAATCACTGCACGAGGAAAATAATCTGAGAGGAAGACATTGAAGTATTTCTAGCAGAAGCAACATTTTTCTGCTGTTCTTTCATTTGTCACATGATTTAGTCTTAGGGAAATGCATTGAAATCAATTTATCCTATTGTTTGATTGCATTGTCTGCTCCATTGCTTTATGAGACCCATTTTGTATACTTTTAGCACAGATAACTTGACTCTTATATCAAATGATACAAATGTTAACAATCCACATACTTATTCTGTACAAACCAAGTACAATACTTTGGGTGTCAATCTGAGTTATTATTGGGCTGGTGTCAGAAACACCATCTCTTCACACCTGTTTACATTTCGAAGAATTTGACTAAATATACATACAACTGTGACATTGTCAGAGCAATGAAAGGCAGAAGTATGGAAAAGTTCTTGAAGTTAAAAATAGAAATATTGGAGAATGTTCCCCTAGCTTAATCATGTGCAGCAGTCAATTATTGCCCTTACTCTGAATGCAGAGATGCATTCCTGACCAAGCCATGACGCACAATGCCTCACCAAGGGCAGTTCCTTCACTTTAGGGCTAAATATATAATTGCTGCTGCTCTGAAAGGAAACACTACTTCATTTGAACCCTTTTTGCAAACAAGATGCAATTTAATTTTTGATTCTTCAATTAATATGAAAGTAGAAATCAGTTGTTTATTTTTCATTTATCAAGTTTCTTTTATGTCAAAAATACGAAGTTATCTCTATGAGTCTTTTTATCTGTCTTGCATTTGTTCAGAACCAAATTCCCTAAAGTTGATTAATACAAGACATCTTCATCTGCGGTTGAGCTCACAGTTGTACTGATTCCATTATGATGAAGTAATATGAGTCTTTTGATATAACGCCATGTCTACAGTGGGCGCCTGTTGCATGTGGCTTAATAAATGAGTTCACTGTGAGTGTTGCTGCTTATGCCACATTTTGAATGGAAAACTGAAGGCAGTAGATGACTAATGCTTTACTATTCTGTACGGGAAAATTGTATTTGCAATAAAGCACACGTGAAAACATCAGACCTCATTAAAGCACGGAAAATAAATAAAACCTGTTTCACGACTTCATGTTACCTCACAATTGATTGTCTTTTCTTACCATTTAGTTAAAATGTGATTGGAAAAACAAGTAGTGTCCAGTTGACTGTATATTGTCATTAATCACAGCTGCTTTGTTTTTAATTTATTACACATGGTTCTGGTGCTCACTCTCTGTACAGTTCTTCTTAATATTTTGAAGGCTATGTAAGATTTTTCAGAATTGACAATTTCATGTGCCACCACTAGAGATCGATATAGTTGCTTGTGCTCAAAGTTTATGATGTCAGTTTGTCAACAATTTGCTGGCAATGGGCAGAGGTGAATCTACTGAAGAAGACATTTAGTTTAAAATTTTAAGAGTTACTCATTAAATTTATTAAGCAAGACCATTTAGCTGTGACTTAATATTTATTGTAACATAGTTGTGAACTTGAAAAGGCTTGAGTGTTCTACCCTAAAAACAGACTGAATCAGGTAAAGACTGAATGCTGTGATCTATTCAAACTGGTATTGTCCAACTTCTTGGACAATTGCGTTATCCATCTAAATTCACAACCACATGCAATCTTACGCACAAACCCATCCACCTCAGTGCTTTTGGTCGACTAGCTTTTAGTAATTTTCTATTTGAACTCAGAAATGTAAAAAGGCGAAGGAACAGATTTCACACTGGCCAAATATGAGGTGTATCATCGTACTTGGGTAATTACTCCTCAGTGGATCTGCTAAACAATACTCTGGTTCAAAAGAATCAAAAGGAATCATCAAATAAGCTATACAATTTTAATGACAAGCAATTTTTAAACATAGTCTAAATGTTTAAAATTTAGACTATAATAACTTTACAACTGTCTAAAGGAAGCTACATAATGTAAGAATGTCTGAACAAACTTGCTGCTACTACTAAAAGCTGATCTTGATAAAATGACTTTGTGGAGAAGAAAATTCATCCAAAGCATTGCAGATGGCAGTAGTAACTTAGAGGTGGCAAGGAAAAATATAAACCATAGTGACTGGACACTGACATATTATTGCTGCCAGATTTTAAACTAATGAATGATAAAGAATGCTGTCAGTCCTTTCTCCATTTGTACTTTTGTATTTTATATTTGGCTGTTTGGGACAAGAAGCCATCTGTCACAGAATATTCTGTGTCAAACATGCATGAGTCTATACTGCTTTTTCAACTGACTCAGATTCATTAGGGATCTGAATCATAGTCAGTGGAAACTGAGTATAATAGAATGTCTTAATATATTGTGATGTCTTAAACTTATCTATACTTAAGATTTTTTTTATTATTATGTATCACTGTTTCCTGCAAAGTAAGGCACAGTGTACATTCAAATATACCTTCTTAGCATCTTTGAATGCAAAGGTGGCATTCAAAATGTGGGATGTTTCACACAAATGCATTAGTTTACTAAAGTTTGGTTTATGAGTTTACAAGTTGTTCTTTAGTTGAAGTAACCACATGAAACAGAAGAGAATGGATTAATTCTTAACAAAACATGGTGGTTTCTGGTACAATTGGTATGTATGATTAGAATGCTTGTTATAAAATGTTTTTGAATCATTCCCCTTGAGCCATCTGCAATATTGAAATTGGGATAATTTGAAACTCATGCAGGCTTATTGCCCTGTTTGAACATTTATATGACATAAAGCTTTAACTCATATAACCTAATCTTGAAATTTATACAAAACGACATATTCCTTGTTGCAAACAAGCCAATCTAAAAAGGCACCTAACAAAACTGTTGATAGGATTTTTTATAATAACTTTATGTGGAAGCACGCACTGAGAAGTAGAGAATCTCTTGGCTGTTCAGTTTGTTGCACCTTCTGTGCAGAAAAAGGGAATTATTAGATTTAATAGTATGTAGGAGAGGGGAAAGCAATGAATAAATACGAGGTAATACAGTGCTGCAATTCAAATCAGCCTTGGTTTCAATTTGTTGATGGAATGGTAATAGCTAAGGCAGAGAGTGACGGCAGAAAATGGTGTGTGATTTCCCACACTTGCTTGCATCAGACCATGTTAATTTGTGTTTTCATGCTCTGAAGCTGAAAAGCAAACCTGTGTTCAATATTTTTTATTTATTTATGAGAACCATGTTGATACCTCTACATAATTATTTATTTAATTATTTTTAAAAGAGTTCATACCGCTCCTTGGTTTTAATTTGTTATTGATAAAAACCTTCACTGCTAGTGTTAGCTCCTGGATCATATTTCTCATGTCTGAGTAGGCTTGTGGCTCTCTTCAAAGACGACAAAAAAAGTATGTGAATAAGAAAAGCACAGAGTAAATGTCCCTCCTAATGACTCTCAGCAGGACTGCTCCTCATATCTTTTATGAGCCAGGAAGAAAGGCGTGCATCATTATGGGGTGCCCATGTGAAATCTACTACCAGCATGATGCTCCACAAAAAGAATCCCCTCCTGGCAAATCGGGCGTAATGGGACACATTAGCGTATCGTTAGCCTGTTAGCATGCCCGGAGGTCAGACACTAGCTGCCAAATTCCTGCTGATGTGGAAAAGAAGAGCTGGCTCTAGATGTCTGCTCAGTCATTTCAGAACAGATAAGACAGAGATGAAGACATTTCTTTATAAGACTAAATATATTCCAGGTATTTAGGGAGGAAGGGGATTAATAAATGCAATCCCAATCAGTTTTTCCTAGTTTAGATTTAACATCCCCCAAACACTGCAATCTGCAGTACCTTTCAAAAATGTTCACAACCCTTGAAGATGATCACATTTTATCATGTTGCAACAAAAATCTGGGGACTTGTGTGATAGACCAAATAAAAAGAACGCAGTTAGAAAGTAAAATAGAATATAATAGGCAGTTTTCTCATTTTTTGTATGAATAAATTCTGAAAAGTGTGGTTTACATTTTCTTTTATTTCCAGGCTGTCATTGTAAGCTAGACCATACTGCAATTTCATCTCCAAGAACTGAGATGTTCAAAGCTTATGATTGGTTTATGTTCCAATCCTTCTTTAAACTTTATCACAACTTCCTTCCTGTCTGATCTGCCCCTTCATCATGATATGTCTTTACTAATGTACTCTAATAATCTAATAGATATTTGCAAGACACTTGTGTTGGTAAGATTATATGATGTTCATGTGTATGTAATTATAATAACAATTGTTTACAGTGGATTTTATTTAGGGATTTTAGAGAAAATGTGGTTAAATTCATATGCTAATTTTTCAGATTTTTATCTGTTAAAAATAAAAAATTCTGAAATGTTCCATTTACTTCAAGTTGATGTTGGAAAATGCCAAAATGTAAAACAAGGTGAACAAGTATCAATATTTCTCTGACAAACTGGATGGAACTTTACTAGAATAATTCATCCCCATAGATACACCTTGTCTACTTAATACTTTATGGATGTTTTGGATGTTTTCAATACGTTTTAGTGTTAAAATGTAATGAAAAACACTTTAGATGTCCATTGTGTTATTAGATTATTAAACTGCTCCAGAGAAGAAGTTCTGTTTTAATGACTAATCAATTTTTTGGCACCGAATTTGAAACTGCCTGGAGTCTGAAAACAATGGAGGATAAAATGTCACCAGCTAGAGCTGGAGTGAAATATGAGTCTATAAAAGAGGAGAGGCTCTTCAAGATGCCCAATGCATCAAACAAGGGGAATCTTTTATTTTGAGAGTTGCTCATGGAGAGCTCGGCTTCATTTATTGATTTTGCTTTCTCATAAACTTATAATACTCATCTCCCTCATACTTTTAATAGTTCTATTATTAAGCTGCCAGTAACTTGAAAAAGAGAACATGAGGCTTATTTACTTAAACAGTTTACACCACAGCATGGAAGAGAAAAATAGTAGAACGATAAAGATTATTTTCAATTCAACTGTGGAATATGAGGGGTCTGTAAGTCACTTATCTGTTGTCAGTTTTTCTGGTGGAAATGTAAGTCAAAATCTGATCGAATTCAAAGGATATTCACCAAGAGAATAACAAATACTCAACAGTAAAGCAAATGATCTAAAAGACTGCACTGCTCCATCAGGCAGTATTAAATAAGAGATGTTTAGATTTCCTTATAATGATAAGTGACATCTCCATGCACTATCATGCAATCTTGTCTAGATCTGAAAGGTGAGAGATGAGGGTTTTCTAGGCCAAATGAGAGCAGAAGCTAGTCAGCAAATAATGGGCAAGTTATCTGTGAGCGATGACTATCAATTAAAGACACTTAAGGCACTAATGATCAGCAAAGGGTTACTAATGAGGATATGTGAAGGTGGGAACACGTCTCTGGAAGTCAAGTGCGGTGTTAAGATTCCAGCAGTATGCTAAAAGCCATCAAGACACACAGGCCCACTCATCACACTATCAAGGTCATTATATGCTATAATCAACTTAGTTAGCATTGTTTTTACAGGAAACAAAGTTGCCTCACTTTAATATGGCGTTTGGAAACCATGTACTGTGTTACAGCAGGTGATTACACTAATTAGTTCCCTCTGTCAGCTAGAAGGCATGATAATCAGTGAAATCGTTTTGTGTGGTGTTTGGATGGAATTAAAACTTGCACACTCTGGGCTATTATCTGTCTCACGGTTGCTTATTCCCACATTATAGGTGAGATTTTAAGACAATAAACTCAGCAGGGTCCTTCTAATTGTGAATACAGGTTCAAATAATTAGTTATCATGCTTCAAATATGAAACTAGTTTAAGACCATCTGACATCAGCTATAAAAGCCTTATAGCAAATGATGACAAAAAGGCCCAGTGGTTTTAATTTTACTGATGCCTTAAAGCTGATTCTGACTCATTCTTTATTTTTTTTTCTAGAATGAGCTCAGAGTACAGCTATTTGCTTTGTGCTTTGAAATAATCATTATAAATCCTCAATTGTTTATATTTAGAATGTCTATTTTAGAACTACGGGCCTGACTTTAATGACTTGGTCTCCCCTCTATCAAAGTTTTCCTCTTGACTCAATCTCAGGATTTGTGGTCTTAGCAACGTTGCCCTCTGTCCTCTTGCTTTACCAATTGCAATTGGTAAAACGATGTGTTTCAGGGACTTCATGTTTTAATTGTCAAGATTTAAATTGTAAAGCACATGACATTTTCATTTCATTTCCGTAACATGAAGGGTAAATTTTGAATTATACTTTTTAATAAACAAACTGAAAACATTTTAAGATAGGTTGCTGAATGGAAAAAAGATAAAAAGAATAACATGTATGAAACACTTAATTCCCTATGAACAGTGAGATGTAAAACTATAATTTACAGATTGTGTAGTATCTAAAATTACGTGAAAAACTTCTGGTGATGAATATACACGAGGTATGAGTCAACATTTTTGCACAATACTCTAATTTGACAGCTTTTTTTTTTTTCTATGCAGTCACACACTTGACTGTATGTCTATAGCTACTTAAGGAATGAGCAACTTGACCAAGGACTTTCAAACTTTTGCAGTGATAGTCGAGCCGGAAAGCGTTTTATTGTTTCCACATTGCTGTCTTTTGCAACAGCCTGTTCTGATCTCCATCAGCGGCTGGAAGGTACAAGGGCAGGCAGCAGATATGTACATTTAGAGTCATTCACACATTCTATTTCTCCACCCACTTGGCTCTATTCAAGGCTGTCAGAGGGCTACAAGCAATATCTAATCAGGTTTATAACCCATTGCTGGGCTACACTAAGCCAAGCATTATATGTGTAGAATATTACTGATGTCTTTATAACCAAAATAATAGTAAATAACATGTGCATTTGAGGTTTATATATATATATACATATATAGATAGATAGATAGATAGATAGATAGATAGATAGATAGATAGATAGATAGATAGATAGATAGATAGATAGATAGATAGATAGATATAGATATATATATAAACCTTGCTTTCTGCATTTTAAAACTCAGAACTTTGCTGAAGTCTAAATCAAATGAGTGAATAAGCTGTGAAGGATGGAGCTTTCCGTGTAGAGGAGGGAAATATTGTCTGGGCAGGAAAGAGCATGATACCAATGACACTGAAAACTCTCTCACACCTCAGGGTGTTTTATTATCTCCTTAGCAACCTGCTCACAGCTGACCCCCATTACCACCCTGGCACACAGGTCAGGCATGTATTGCATCAAATAAAATGTATTTCCTGACAATCTCACACAGAAGGCAGCAGAAGAACACAGACACTAAACAAGTATGTTTTAGGACAATATAGCTTGATGGAATTGTTCCATGAACGTTATCCATCTCCGATGACTAGAAAAAACTGAATGGTTTCATTTGCATCAATCAAGGCAACTAAAGTCTGGGATTTTAAAAGTTTAGTATTTATTTGCAGAAAATGAGAAATGGTCAAAATCACAAAAAAAGATGCAGTGGTTTCAGATCTCAAAAGATGCCAAGAAAACAAGTTCATATTCATTTAGAAAGATCAATGCCAATATTTTAATTCAGGAAGAGTTCAGAAAACCATGAGGTTTTCAATTGGATTCTGTGCACTGGCCTCTTCTTTTGTTCCAGAGCCACACACACATATATATATATATATATATATATATATAAATTCCCTTCTCACCCACCGCGGGTGGTGATTCTTCTTCCTCTTAGCTCGGGTCCTCTACCAGAGGCCTGGGAGCTTGAGGGTTCTCCGCAGTATCTTGGCTGTGCCTAGGACTGCACATTTCTGGACTGAGATGTCTGATGTTGTTCCTGGGATCTGTTGTAGCCACTGTTCCAGTTTGGGGGTGACTGCCCCGAGGGTCCCAATGACCACAGGCACCACTGTGGTCTTCACCTTCCAGGCCCTCTCCAGTTCCTCCCTTAGGCCCTGGTATTTCTCTAGTTTCTCATGCTCCTTTTTCCTGATGTTGCAGTCACTTGGTATTGCCACATCCACCACAACGGCTTTCCTCTGTTGTTTATCCACCACGACTATGTCTGGTTGGTTCGCCCTCACCATTTTGTCTGTCTGGATCTGGAAGTCCCACAGGATCTTAGCTCTTATATATATATATATATATATATATATATATATATATATATATATATATATATATATATATATATATATATATATATATATATATATCCAACAAATCCACATTTTGCAGGGGTTTATTTGAATGTGTTGACATTACGTTACAATATTATATTGTGCCAATTCAAGAGATTTTCTAACCATAATGAAATTGTATGGTTTAATCCTGTTTAGATTTAGAAAAATTTAAATTAAAACAATTTCTGAGAAGGTGACATCTTTCAAAAAACGTTCTATTTGCCAACATATCTTTTTTTTAAGTTAAAATGAAATGTCATCATTAAAAGTAAAGTGGAACTAAAATCCAAATCGTTGTTTGTTTGCACAAACTTAGCAAAGAAAACATATTCTGATTCTGTAGCTCTTTGCTGTGTGTTTCAGAGGTAGAAAAAGTAAATCCTTAAGAAAATTTGTCTGGATTTTTGCATCATTTCAGGCAGTTCATTTGCGAAACCACAATTGCAATGAGTGCAAGTTCCTCAGAGAAAAATAGAGAGCGTTATTTTATGGATGCCAGAAGCAGTAATCATTTTAATAGAGGTTTTTTTTCTCACCCCGTTTCCTCTGGCAAAGTCGAAGCGTGTCTGAATATGTCTGTGTCATTTGGTCATGTGGGTGTGCCGGAGTAGACGGCAAGCTTTCACATATCTTGTAGGTTATTTTTTCAGTCACTCAACTGTGGTAAGAAAATGATGAAAACATATGCGGTACGTCAGTTATTATCTTTCTGTCCTTGAAAATTATGAAGAGAATGGTTTCCCATATATTGCAAAAATAGTGTTGTTCTTGAACTGTGTATAAAGGAAGCAGCGCGTAAGTGATTGTGTTTTGATGATCAAGCAAATTGAAATTAACTTAGTAATTTACTTGGATTTGCTTCAGTGTTAGTGTAACATCCATTACTGATGTCATGCACAATATAAAACAGACTACAAATATGATCAAATAAAAATAAGTAAAAAATAAAACCAATTGTGCAAAATTTAACCAATTGTAAATGCACATCTGGGATATTCCACTGTTTGAAAATCAAGTGAAAGTAATGGTTTTCTTGAAGAAAGCAGGATTTTTTTCCAGATACAGATACATAGCTCAGTAATTAGAGTATCATTGAGAAGGTAATTTATATAGCACATATACAGATTCATTACACACTGTGATATTTTTCAGTTAATTATGGCTCTTATTGTTCATGACAATGGTTTAGAAATGAAAACTTAAAATTCAGTTTTTCAGAAAATGTAAGAATTTAAGAACATTTCCTGAAATATTCAAGAAAACTGATTTTTTTAAACAGATATATCAATCCACTAACAAGTATATCCATCTTGTGCACACCATTATGTTTAAGTAGCAGCTTTTGGATTGTCTGTGTTGGCTTACACAGATTTGCTCTGTGGAGGCCTGATATTGATAAAGTTTGCATCTCCTCTTGTTTTAAACTTAAACACAATACCTTCCTCTCTGGTTTGGTTGAACAATGTCAAAATTAACAGACACACCCTAGCCAATTAAGCTGAGATAAGTTTTTTGTTCTCTGATTTTACGGCTTTATGCATTCTGTCACCTCTGCTTTTTGGGGTTTTTTTGTTTTGTTTTTATCTCAGTTCACCGTACATTAGTGTAAGTAGATTAAATGGCAAAACAAATGTTTGTAATTTGCTTGTGTGACAATTTTGTCAGCTGACATTCCTAAGAATTAGGGTTTTGCTAACACATAATTCTTTAATGTGACTGTAGTTAGAGACATATTCTTAAAGGATTGCTTTTCAATCAATATTTCAGACTAGTTTTGCTTTCTGACAACAAACACATATAAATGTATGAATGATAATTGCTGTTTTGGGAATTTGGCCAAAACAAAGCATGACTTATGTTAGCAAAGAGAACAAAATAAAGCCCAGGTTGCTGATGTACCTAATGGTGAGTGAGTCCTAGCGCTGTGAATGGAAAGAGGCAGTAATTATTTTTGTTTAGTTTGTGTTAAAAAACAACAACTATTTTACAAAATAGTTTATCTAAACTATTTCAGTTTCCACAAAACAAATACATAAATATTGTTTTCAGAGTTACATTGATAGGACTACTCAATTTCTTTCCAAAAGCAGACAGACATAATTTTAACGTTTGGCTTTTACTAATGTAGGTTTCCCATCTTCATGTTTCTTTTTTTTCCCTGAATTCAAACTGTACACTAGAATAACAGCAATTCCCTGTATTTATTCAAATCATTTTAATTTAAGTTGAAGTTAATGGTTTTGAAGATGTATCATTTCATTTTTGGTGGGGAAAAAATTTGGTTAAATTCTGTTTTTCTGTATTTATACAAACTGATGGAAATGATCTTTGTGGTAGCCACAGTGACTTCAAAAGACTAGCAAGTCTCCGACAGTATCAAGCAGTTTTTTACCAAACTGAGCTCCAACTGGGGAGCTTCTACATGAAGCTCTCAAGAGATGTTCCTAAAGCACCCTCCCACACCTGCCTGGGACAGGCCTTCCTACCGTTCCCTTTCGCTTCCTCCTCCCACTGGCAGCAGGGCAGACTGTAATTAATTTCCACATTTTAACTAGGAGGCAAAACGCTAGTGTCCTGGGACTGAGGCGCATGCCACCAGTCTAGGTTCTGGATTCAAGGGATTGGGATAATTAGCCCCCGGAAGATTGGGCAGACAGATGGAGAGAGTAGATGGTGGCACCTTATGGCCTAGGAGCCTGATCTCGCTTGTTCTTTTCACTAGCTCATAGAGTAGCTGTAAACAATTATTTTCTAACTTAGTGAAAAAACTGCAACACAAACAGCTGAATATTTTGCCTCAGGATAATTTTTTTATAGCTGACATACTTTTGGAAAGATTTCAGCTTGTGTTTCTGTGGAATAAAATCCTCCTAACCTTTTACAAACATCCAGAGCTGAATAAGAGATAAATCTTAGGCTGTGTGATAATGTGTAAGAGCACAAATATTTCTTAAAATGGGTGGCTGCTAATGTGTGCGTTGACTGTGCAGGCTGTTTTGACAGCAGCTATGCTCTCCGTCTCACTCAGCCTGCAGGAGCCCTCAGTCACTTAATGAAAAAGAGAGTGAACTTGTTGTAAGTCACTGATGCAGAAAACAGATTAACTCTGGTGGGCCACACTCATCCAATATCATGTACAACAAAAGCACCACCTCAAGTGGGCATGAACATAGAAAGACCCTGCATGATGAAGAATATATACACTGCATTAATGCTTAGTAGTGTCTATATTAACCTGGCTTAATAATTTCTACTATCATAAAAAACTTATTTTATTTCAGCAATTCACTTCAAAAAGTGGAACTTACACATTATATCTGATCACCAGTCAGAACACTGTTTTTTTTTTTCATATTTATTTCTGCATATTTTGATGGTTATGGTTTTTAGCTACTGGAAACCCTAAATTCAGTTTTTCAGAAAATTTGAACATTACATAAGACCAATGACATAAATACATTAATAAAATGGTAAACTATTGAAATGCATGTTCATGTACTGGACACTATGTTTGCTCAGTCTCTGTACTACCTTTGAAGAAATCACTGCATTAATGTGGCATGTCATGAAAGCCAAAGATCAACACTTGCAGATGATATGGCTTCTCAAATCATCACTCACTTTATGAGTGGTATATTGACTTTGATTCACATTGTTTTGATTACTACAATATTTTGTACATGGAATTCTGTTTGTTACAAATATTTCTTATGCCTTATGATACAATATGTACTGTATTTTCGGGACTATAAATCACACTTTTTTTATAGTTTTGCTAGTTCTCTGACATTAGGTGGGACTTACATGTTTTTTCCTCTTCATGACTCATCTATTGACTGTAGCGTTAAATATTAATCCATCCTGATTGATAGAAGCCAAGGGATAAAATTTACAGTCTGCAGCTGTGAGGAAAGCTAATCGCAGGCAGAAAGTCCAGAGGTGGTCCAAAAAAGGGCTACAGTCTTCACGTCCCAGTAGATGCTTGATGTTACCACTTCATGCAAGGCAACTTCTTATCTATCAACCCATATTTACACTGTGTGCATCTCCTCTCTGCTGCGCACTTCACCAGCAGAGTGGAAATGTTCCTGACCACTGAGATTTAGAGCAGTGGTTCCCAGTCCTGGCCCTCAGCCACCCTGTCCTACATGTTTTAGATGTTCTCTGTTCCAGCTCACCTGATTAAAATGACCTCCACTTCATATTATCTAGTGCTGTTGAAAGCCTGTTAGTCATACAGCTCAGGTGTATGGCAGCAGAGAAACACCTGAAACATACAGGACAGATGAGCTTGAGAATCAGGGTTGAGGACCACTGATTGAGAGGACGGATATCAATGCATCAGAAACTGGCAGCAGACTTTTAAGCCAATGCTGGCAGTTTCTGTGAGTTTGTTGAGAAGCAGGTAACTGAACACAGGGCTTCACAAGATCACATCATTAAAATTGAAAAGGTACCCTTCATGTTTGACAATTTCTAAATAAATGCAACTGTCTAATGTGACATATTGTTTTTCTCCTCTTCTTGGCACAGTTTTTCACTCATGCAGATTACAGTCCAGAAAATATAGTTAATAAATTGTTTTGTCGGCCAGTCAGAACGCTGCATTTGTTCATTTGCTTTGATGTACTTTCAGTGTTTTATAGAGTCCATACTTAGTTCAGTCAATATTCAAATATCAATGTCAATGGATGAACAGAAGTAAGATTTCAAGAATGCTTAAGAAATAATTAGTTAGACAAGTCAAATTACAAAAGTATTTTGGATGACATGTGTCATTAAATAAGAAAAAGAGAAACTACTGTTTATATAACAAGATCAACAAGACTATTTGGGTAAGGATTGTATCTTTCAGTTAAGGTAAATTTCAAACATTCAGTTGGTTAACAGACTGCGGCACACACCAAAAATGAAAATAAATAAGCAAATAAATTGAGTCATAAAAGGTTCATAAATAGTGAATTGTAGCATTTTTCTGTGCAAAAAGAGAGTTGGCTGTGGATATGGGAGTAATTTATTCCATCACAAAATCAAACCAAGTCACATTACTTTGAGTGTTGATACACAGCTCAAATTGCTTCCAATCCACACCGTGAGCAAAGTACAACACTCAATATTTGCTGTCCAGGCAATCTGCTGTTACAATTGGCCTTTCATGTGTTTCTAGGGATAATTTCCGGCTGACATATTATATAATTCAGGATACGCAAACACAGCTACAACCGCTTCCCTGTCAGTTTCACAGTTATGAGACACAGATTCTGAGTATAGCATTGGTTTGTCTGAAAAGCAAATATGGAAGTCTGAAACATGGGAAACAAACAAGGAGCTTTCTTAAGAGTGCAGAAAAACCTAAAGTGCTTTTATATCACAGAAACACACAAAGATATCAAAGGGAAAGTGCTCTTCTGAATTTCTGGGGAGTTGTAGCTTTTTTTTCTAAGCATCAATGTACAGCTACCTGCATCTGATCTCTTCTTATTTGGAACAGTTGAAAGATGTTGGTAGCTTACCGTTCCCACATGCACAATTACACCCATATAACAAGTCAGGTATTAAGAGGTTAAAAAAATTAACTCTAAAAATGTAAAAATGAAAATCCGATTTAAAGTAGCTGGTAAACTGAGCGGAGCTTAGGACAGCTAAAACTGATTACTTTGATTGTCATAATAGATTACAAATTTCTGAGAATATTTAACTTCTGTATTATATTCAACCTTTTCTATCTGTATGGCAAAATCTAATTTTGTTTGGCTTTGAGTTTACATTGATCCTGGATTGTGTTAACTTGTAATTACTGTAAAGACTGTCAGTGTATTATCTTAGCATCATTGGGTAGCTGCATAGCACATTAGATTATAGTTGTCATCATAATATCAATATGTGCAATACTAAAATCTCAAAGCACTGCTTAGAAACAATATTTGATAACCTACTTTATTCCACATCCCATGCATCCAACCTTTGAATGGCAAAATAATATTTACCTAGTTAGATGGATTTTCACTGCCCTTGATGCCCAAACCTGATATGCATTTTTTTTCAACAGAGAAGCAAATCTCATGTAGAGAGGTGGAGGGCATCAAAACAATTGAGAAAAAAAAACAATGCCATCTTAATATTCAGTCATAAAATTGTAGTCAAATGTTTCTTTGATATGCAGCATGATAGAAAGATTATTTACATCAATTGAAATTATGTTAGTGTGCTAGAATAGTAACCTGAGCTCATTATTTTGTAGACAGGATTTGGCTGGTTGAGTAAGTGGATAGATAAATGATGTTGAATAAAAACGTATGAACCATTATATTGAAGTGTGTTTGGCTATGCTTGCATGTCATTCTGTGGTTAAAGAATTGAGATAAAATCAATCAGTTTTATGGCTATTAATCATTTGAGGTGGGTTCTGTCTTCACACAAAGGAAGAAAGGCAGATACTGCTTTCCAATGTCTTTCTGGTTAGCTTATGAAGTGTTTTGGAAACAAGACATAAAAGACAAATGTGTCAACAAAGGGACCAAGTTTAGAACTGGTTAACATAAAGAATAAATTGGTTTTATCTGCTTTTAATGGTAAACCATGCAACAAAAGTTTGTGAGAATTAAATTATTTAAGTCTCAAAATTAGAAAATATTTTGCCATGTATTCAGGGCTATATCTGGAGCAAAATGTCATATGATGACTAATTAAGTTGGTTGCAGGTTAATCGAGAAAATTTAGTACTAATTCTGAGAGTTGTTCAAAAAAAAGTTAGGATAACTGCAAGCTACTGGAGTGCAAGTACTAAAATTTAATGAAGTTAATGTTGTGAAATTAATTAGATGATCAAGTCTATAAAGTAGTTTTATTATCATTGTCACACAGGTCCCTATAATATATGTCCTCTATTTTATCTGTCCACTGCCCCTCCTTACTCTAAATTATACAATAAAGATGTTGAAATCTGACACCAAAATCTGCTGATCATTATATGCTGACGGCACATAAATGCAACATATGGTGTAAAGGGGGAGAAAAATTCAGATATCTGCCTTGTCCCTTAGCATACTGTAACAACCTCACTGGCTACACTAATATTACATGCCTCCCAACATGTGTGCAGCCTAACGATTCCCGTCGTCAACTGACAGTTTTGGCCGTGTCTTCCCTCCCTGAGTGGGTTTTTGCGCTTTTTGCTTCCTCGCCCTGTGAAAAGCACGAGAAAGAAATAAGTGACAGTTAACTCCAGAGACTCCTGCGCAGTGGTGCAACATGTCTGAGGCTGCTATCTGACAGACAGCAGTAGGGGGCCTGTAAATTGTGAAAAAGGCTGAAGTAATGTGGGGGGCCTGGCAGTAAAGGAAGAGGAGCCAGAAGTATTTTGAAGGCTGTTGACAGGTAGACAGCAGGAGTGTGTAAAAAGGATATGCTTCTACCTGCGCACAGGGGCTACATCAATCTTGGTGTCTTTGATATCATCCTTTTTATAAAAATATATAAATTTGGTAAGATGCTTATGTGAATCTAGGTTAGGTGGACTGAATGGTGAGCTCTTTCGCCACTTATTTTAAAGCCCATAAAACTGCTGCTCACACTATTCTACTGATCTACTTTGTAGATTTCTGGTTGCTCTTTTAAAATGTCAAAGAAATGGCTACTTGTTGATCAGTAATCAGTTTCTCAACTGTTCTAGAAAACACGGTGAATGAAAAAATGCCTTTGAGGTCAATTTATTGAAGTGCTGCTCTTTCTATTTTGTGTAATTAGATCTCACTCTGAAGTTAACTGCACTATTTGAATTAATTTCAGCCCAATTCCCATTTTTAATGAAGTTGACCTTCAGTTTCCAAAGTGAGTCAGTTAAATGAATGCAAAATAAGAGTTCATATACATGAAGTATATATATATATACATATATATACATATATATATATATATGCGGGCATGTGTGTTTGTGAAATAGGGCCACACGCCTGTTGAGTTGGCACTTCTGCATTATCATCACCAAACTGCATTATCCTCATCAAACAGAGAAAGAATGATTGTATTAAGAGTTGAAAACATAAATTTTTTTATTTTAATCAAAATTTGCTTTTTTGTTTTCTTTTAAGAACATAAGTTTCAAAGAGATCAGGTGATATACCTGCAGATTAATAATTCTTTGATTTGAATTTCAGCATAACAGCACATGTCATGAACTTTCCATGAAATAAATTGCTGACTCTTGCTGTTTTGTGTGTTGTGAACACTCCCAAAGGCAAATAAAATTTGCTGTTAGTGTCAAATTTCTGCTTAAGATTCAGACAGATTTAGTGGCTAAATGTGGGTCACCAGAAGGAGACAGGTGGAAGCTGAGCAAGCTTAATTGCTTTACGTCTCCTAAGGTTTGAGAGGAATAAAAATAAGAGTGCCCTCGACTGAAGTGAAACAAGGCTACAAAAATGCTAAGACTAGTTATTATTATTTTATTATTATCATCAGGACAAATACAAAAAACATGATAAATTATCCTAAGTTTCTTTCCAATCATAAATCTCTTCCAGGAAGACGAGCAAACAATCAAGCTCTTGAATTTATAAGCCTTAGTCTAAGTTTAACTTTATTCCACCTTTACGAAACATATAGAGCTTTTTAGGATTTTAACAACAGCAGCTGGCAGAAAAAAACAATTGTGTTGAGTCGTGCTGCTCACTATATCTTGAAAAAACTAAAAATGATGTCCAGATTAGTTGGTAAGCAATCATTTAATTTTCCCTGTCAAAATGAATAAGGATTAATTTGCAGGCAAATATTACAAAATAAATTATTAAGCAACTCATCTCCAAGGCCAAATTAATCTTGAGGATTGATGATGTGCATGTAACCTGTGATCGGAGGAACATATTTCATGTGCCATTGGCCAGTACACTTTGCATTCACAGGGGCATTACCAAATGATGACTTGATTCTGACTGGCTCTCCCCATTTGGAATCTAGGTTATATAAACAAACAGGGGACACTGGTTGGGCAGCAGACCGGATTCAGATTGCTTGGAAAATCAGCTTTTTAATTAAATTCATTAACGAATTATGACAGTTACTGAAACCTTGTGATTTGCATGTAATGGCTCATGAAGCGTCCCTTCCTTGTTCCAGCAGGCAACCAAAATGATTTATTGGAGTGTCCTTTAAAAGCTGAGTGAGGCTCCCTTGCTGTTTGGGTTTGGTACTCAGCAAAATACAACACTACTACTTAATTTTCTACAATCTATCATTTTTCTTCAGAAAAATCATAGGGTAATGGACATGATAGTCTAGGTCATGTTAAAGTGTCTTTAAAAATCATACTGCTTTCTGTTGACTCTACTTTGAATGACAAATTGTAGATATTTGACTCCACATTTAAATTGTCTACACAGTATTGTTGCTGTTTAAATTAAAATGACTGTACTAGTTCTGTGTGAAAGGCCAAAGGGAAGGAAGTTTGTCATGGTGGATTTTCTTTGTACTGACCTTTTTCTGCAGCCGCACTATTGGCTCTCTTTAGGTCAGGTGTTACGCTTACTTAAGGCTCTTGATCACAGAAGCACCCTTGAGATTTGCCAGGTAGGATTTAATTTCTGCCTCTGGCTTATGGCCTTCATTTTACTCTTGGAGTAAAGACTATCTGAGGTTCAAAGGAATCAGCAACATGACATAATAGTTCTTAGCCACCTTTAACAGTGCAACTTATGCCTCCTTTAAGGAAACTTGCACTACTTACATGAATGTCAGAATAATAGATGTACCAGGAAGTGGTAGCAGGAAGGCAGGGTGATTCAAAGATAAGAACACTTAAATAAAAAGGCAAGTCGAAATTCCAGAATCCAGAGTAAATGCAGGCAGCAAACAGGAGAAAGAAACAGTAAAGAAACAGAGGAGTAAACAGACGGCAGAATAAGACTGATATAACAAAGACAAACGAGAAGGTCTTGTATTTACTGAGAGAACCAGGAGCCTGTGCTAAGAAACAAGCTAATTTTCCAGGTTTGTTTTAAGAAATCTGGCTGAACATCAGACAATGGTTGGTTGATTTGGGATTTTAAGAACACAGGGTGAAACATTTCAGAGAGTATGATGGGTTCATCTCTCAGACACTGTTGTTAAATAACATGGATACTTTTTTGAGATGTAGGCACTTTATTTAGGAAAGTTTATTCAGCTTTTAAAAGGAACAAACAGAAATCTGTAATTATTTTAGGGTCCATTTATGTTGAGATGTATGAAGGATTAGAAAACTGAAGTATTGAGGGAAAGTAAGTGCACTTCTTAAGTGCTAACAGAGGACTAAACACAGTAGAAAGTATTGACGAGTTGGAGAGGAAGGGGTTTTCCTTTTTAATGGGGTGGAGGGGTGGGGAGTGTTTTTTGCCAGTGGGAGGAGGTCAGACACATCCTGTCAGTTCAATTGATTATTATGTCATTAACCACTGACAAAATAAATGAGTGAAAATGAAATATAAGCTATCAGAGACGCCCTACTGGCTAACACAACCTGAAAGTCATCATATTCTATGGATTTTCTGACATTATGCACTACACTGGGCACATTTTTATCTTGACATTTAAACATCTAAACTACTTTTAATATTTATTTCTATCACATGGACTCACTGGTAAATCTAAAAGAAGAATACCTACACTAATGCATGACTCAAAATGGTTTGCTAACAAATATCCAGCAACCCCCTATGTCTCCCCCCAGTTGGCAATGGCATTCTTCCATTGATTTGAATTGATGCTTAACGGAAACAAACCCAAAGTAAACACAGAAACCAAAACACAATCAGTAATTACATTAAGTTTAAGAGCCAACCATAAAAATCAAATAGCAGTAAATCAAATAAATTTTATTTTATCAGTGATTATCCTATACTATCCATTAATAATGGCTACTGTGAATGAAAACAGTTTCCAATAACATTTTTTTTCAAGTAAATGTAATTAAGACAGCTTCTTTTTGCAAGTAATATAGTGACTGCTCATATCCTTGCCACCAAATTCCACTTTAAAACTATTTCAGCCATCTGTTCATCTGCTTTTCATCTAAAGGGGCCTCAAATCCTGCTCTACGATGCTTCAATACCTATTGAAGAAATCATTTTTTTTAGAATGACTATGACCTTCATTTTACATTCAGTATTGACATTCTGTAACATACCAGATATGTTAATGACATTTTATTGTTGGAATAAAATACTTGCTGGGTAAGGTAAAAATTCTGAAAATACATTTAGCATATTACTGTTTTTATATGAAAAAAAATACAATTCATATTAAAAATAAAATAACACTCTTCTAGCAGTGGTTCTGTAAGTGTGTATTTGTGTTATTTTTTATGCATTTGCATGATTTATGCACATTTAAGCATGTGACTCACCCTTCCACTACTGTGGACTGAAAATGTACCTTCTAGGTTTTTCTTATTGCACATGGGCAGTCTGCTGTCTCTTCTTTTGAAGAATAGAATACAAATGTGCTGAGTATGATATGCAACATCAGCTACAGAAAATGTGTGTGAGAGAAACTGTAAACCATAGAAGCAAAATCATGACCCTGAGTTGACACCAAACTAGTAGCAGCCATACAGAAAATGCAGAGTTTGCAGTCATTTTTGTTTCCTTTTCTGCAGAAGGTACATAAAAAAAGCTGTTAGCTTGGTGATTTCATCTGGTAATGAAGTTGTCAACAGTTTTTTTTTTTTTTTTGCTTTATTATTTTCTTGTGATTATTCAGCTCACCACCTTGCACACTGTTTACTGGGCTCTCTTTTAACACTTTAGTTTTTCTACTGATCCATACGTACTTAGCTTCCTCCTTTTTAAAATAAATAATCTGCTTTGGACACTTTCCAACTACAAAAATGCTATGAAGCTAATTGTAACAGAAGTCATTTGTTAAAGACTCAAAGAAGTTGTGGTAGATCAATCATATCAGCAAATGTCACATTGGCATGAAGTCAGTCAGTTTTCAGCTAACAATGTTTTTGCTGGTAATTTTTAGTGATGAACTTGAGAAATTTGTATTTAAATTTTCCGTGAAAGAGGCGTATGGCGCCTCATGAAAGGTTGAAAGGTTGTTTATATCTTTTTAAAATGTGTGATTGTAAGCAATAGGTATTTTGTTCCACATAACACAGTAGGAGAGTAACCAGTAAACCTTTTATGGATGCAAACTCGACTAAAAACCCACCTTTTAAGAGTTGTATTTAAAACATAATCAGTTACAAATGATGAAACTTGACTTATTGTCATGTTTTGATTGTTGATTCTATGTTGCATCCGTGTTTCTGTGTTTGATTTGATGTAAAGTACTTTGAAATGCCTTGCTGCTGAAATGTGCTATACAAATAAAATTTGATTGATTGATTGATTAAACAACACAAAATCAGAAACAAACACACTTCTTAATGTTTGAATAAACCTCTTTCTGTTTTCGATAATTTAGGATTATCAAAACTGTCTCTGTTTGCTAAGTTATATTTCTTATAGAAATATAGTAGTTTTACCTTTTTAAAGATTTTATTCAAATAGTAGCATTTTACAATATTGTGACATATATTGCCAACTGTTAAATTAAGTGTTAAATAAAAAATTATAATTTAAACTTTCATACATAACTGTATTTTTTAATCCAGATTAAAGAAAGTATAAACTTTCTTTCAAACTTTTGACTACAGCAACAGGTGGGGGGGGGGCACCACTCTGATCAGTAAGGAAAAAAAAAAAAAAGAAGAAATAGAATAGAAAAAAATATTGCCTCGTGTGTGCTTGAAAACATATTAGCTGTGAAGTGTTACGAAGTGCTACATTTAATCTGTTTTAGAAAACAATACATAAAACATAAAACAATATATTATGTACCACCAGAAGTTTCATCAGTCAAAGGATCTACAGTCTTCAGTAATCTATATGTTACTCCTGCTGACATCTTTCTGTACACATATAGAGGAAGGCAAGTACAAGCAAGCTTAACCTTGGTTTGACTTGTTGACTTGCTATTCTTTTTGAGGACTGTCAAAATTTGATGTAGTGTTTTAGCTGCTCAGTATCCAACTGTCTCTCCTATATTGAGAGCTGTCTGGGAATATCAAAGCAGAGTGCAGAGCAGGTCACATGTCAGAGACAAACACGCTGTTGCAGCAGTTTATACAATTGTTTTTTCCAAGAAGCATTTTTTTAAAGAGTGAAAAACAGATCCCCTATGACGAAAATAATGTGCATGGACACAAAAAAGACTGGTTTTGTGAAAGATGACTTCAAGCAGATATGGAATACTGAAAGAATCAAACATCTATTTAAATGGTGGTTGCTATTACAATTCTCACTGTTACATTTGTTCCAGGTCTCTCCTGTGGCTGACATAAAGTTGCAGACAGTTTGCTAACGGTAATTATTTTGTGATGAGTTTAATCTGGTACTCCAATGCTGATCATTTAAAAGTCTCTTGTAGGGGAGACTCTGTGGACCAGGGGTCCCCAAACTCGGTCCTCGAGGGCTGGCCTCCTGCATGTTTTAGTTCTCTCCTTGGTTTAACGCACCTGAATCAGATGATGGCTCGTTAAAAGGCCTAAGAAGAACATTGACAAGCTGAAAAGGTTGTTGGTGCCACCAGGGAGAGAACTAAAACGTGCATGATGCCGGCCCTCAAGGACCGAGTTTGGTGACCCCTGCTGTAGACTATCATTGCACTGCCAACATCATACATACCCCTTGGAAAATTGTGTTAATGAGTAAGTTTGACATTCTCAGTTCTAAAAGTAACTTCAATAAATCAGATTCAAAGGTTAGTTCTGGTCTTCTTTGAGCCTGTTTGTCCCTTTTCTGAATCAGCAAAAATATGATTCAAACTCAGCAAGTGATGATTGAGATCATCACTTCCAATGATCCTCCAAAAAACGTTGGTGTCTTTAACTTTATTTAGCAAAAATCACATTTTGTGCCAACCAAAAAATGAACCAAAACCAAGAATAGGCCTCAACCTAACAGCCTTCAGTTCTTAAAAAATTTTTAACAGCAATATGCATGCAAATTTGAAAACTTGACATTTATTGCACATACATTAGCTGCAGTTAACTGAAAGTTAAAATAAATGAAATATTTTTCTGTGGAGATATGTATATACATACTTACATGCCAGCTCTTATCTAATGCTTGTCATAACTAATTGGTAAACATTATTTTGTGTAGCTCAATTAGTTATATTTACACTTTAAATTTGGAACTTTGCCTTTTATAATAAAGACTTTATAATACAAGCCTTTATTATAAAGCTAAAATTCCAGTTACAGAGTTATAGTTTATAGACCAAATGCAGATAGTTTAAAATTTCTGGTTCTGTTTGCAGCTAAAGAGTAACACAGGACAATTACATGCCTACTCTGAGATCTTCAAAAGGTGCACACATCTTTTGTTCTTTGAACAATGGAGTGTTGAATGATTGCTAGTGAGTCCACACGATGCTGCTTTAGCAGAATGCCATGTACACGCCAAGGATCAAAGCAAACTGTAGGAACAGTTTGCTTTGCAGCATGTGTGACCATCAAACACTGGGAGAGTCAGAGAGAAGCTGCATGAAAATAAAACAAGCTGCATGGTTCTTTAGATGGAGAACTTGCAGTTAGAGCTCCTCTGTGAGTTTTTCTCAAAAGTTTTATTGGGTATTTGTTCAATTCTGGTTTTAGTAACTTTGAAAGTGATGATAATTGAAGGCCATTCTAAGCCACACGTTGATATGTTTTCATTTCATTTATCAGGTCATTGAACACTGATTATGTAGATTGTTCTTTTAGATACTATGTGTCAAACTCAAGGCCTGCTAGCTGAATCCAGCTATAACTACTTATGGGACACATAAATAATTATAATTCATCCGGCTCAGGTGGGATAATAGGTATTTTAGGAATCAAATCAGTTTTTCTCTGTATCAGGCTAAATTACATCAATGTGAAAAGATGTTCAAATTTTTAAGAAGTACTCATCAAATGCAGAGATGGCTATTTATTAATTATTTTTTTAATGTGTAGTTCTATCAGTACATTCTGCCACAACTGGCCTTGTGATCTTGATGTGGCCCAAAATGAAAATGAGTCTGACACCCCTGTTTTAGATAAACAAGATGCTCTTAATTTTTGTGATTTAAAGCCATTAACTGACTACAGGGTGCTGAAAAATTTTGCTGCAGCCACATTAAATTAATTTTCTTAGTAGGTCATAATAAATACATGGACTACTAGAGGTAAACTATACAACAAAGTTTCCTTATTTAAAGATCAAATCAAGCTGCTCTTTTCCTGTTTTTTTGTCTATTTAATGGAAGAAAATTAAACAACATATCTCTATTGCCTCTGGACTTTATCAGCTGTGCAATAAAACACACACTTAATGGGTTTGTTTAAAATGGCCTAATGGTGTTCTTGGTCTCTGTCCAAAATACCCAGAAAGGCAATGCTGGAATAATTTAGACATTTAACTCTAGGCCGTATGTTTTTGTCAAGGGCACTAGTCTAATTAGAAATATTCCCCAGTGCTACCAAATAACTTTTTTTGTGATTTGACTTTTTGACTCAGAAATGTTTTTTATTTTGACTTCATTGCTCTTGGTGGTGCAAGAGGTTCTTGGCACTATGAACACAGCTGAGCGAGGAGACTCTCTACACCTGTCAGAGCTGACCAGATCAGGTAATGAGGAAAGTCCCTCAGGATGTTAACGAAGCCATTAAGCGCTCAAGTGTGAAACTGCTAAGAAGTCGTTGTGTTAAACTGCGGTGGCCAAATTTAAATTCCCTGCACATGGCACTGAAATGTAAATATCCAGCCTTCGCAAGGATGAGCTGGCCTCCTTTTCCATGCCCCTAATCGGCTTTGAAAAGACGGTGCAAAGTGCTGAAGAATAATGCTTGTGCGCTGAGATAAAACAGGCAGCCTTTATTATAAAGCTACAATAGGCATGCCATGTTAAAAAGAAAAAAAAGAAAAAAAGAGCTTTGTGCATTTTGTTCCTTACACTGAGTATAAATGGCATTCAGGAGATAAATGCAAGAGTTTTGTCACACAGTATCTCATGGCTTATCATTTTGTTTTGTCTCATCAGAGCCAGAGAGACACTGATGTGCCTGGTATCTGCTAAATTTATTTCACAAGAATATTTTGAAGTAAAACCATCAAAGAAACAATGTTTTTGCCATTCAGAGCTACAGCTTTTTCTTTAGCAGTTTTACGAAACTAAATAATCATCCTTTTTTGTATTTTACAAAAGAGCTGAAAAATATTGAACACAACTTTTTCCAAAGTAAATATATTTCTGATAGATTTTACTAACAGCCAATGAAATCCACACAAACAAAGGCATAAAAATACATTATTCTTAACAGGGAATAGATTAATATGTTTCTATGAAACTAAATGAGAGTTCTTTTCTAATACTCTAAATATAAATTTTCATAAGTGCGAACTTTGGCTGCCAACCATCATTTAATGTTGCTCGGTTGACTGGTCCTTCACATTCCTTGCTCCTTGCTCCTTGCTAATCCTCTTGAGTGCATGGTCCTCTACACATGTTCTGAGGTGGAATAATCTCCCTCCAAGTGCCACCAAAAACGTTGAAGAACATGGATAAAACGTTGGTGCCTTGGGCTTTCAGTCCAGATGTTTTAAGATCGGTCTTGCTCAAGGAGTTGCACACACTCGTGTGCATTACAAAGTTATTTTTAATTTCAACCTCTTTTGTCCCAGAAACTAGTCAGAGGTGCCCCATATGATCTGACCAATGTGTTCTCTCCTCATTTGTCTACATTAACTTTGCATGTGTGGTCCGTCCAATAATAAGTGGGGCAAGGTTTATTTTTAGCAGCACCTGCAAGGACTTTGACAAAAAAGGTTAATTCTGTCTTGTCCTCAATCAACATGTTAATCCCTTTGTTCTGTCATGGGCCATAAACCTACACTAAGTTTTAATATTTGAATTCATTAAAAAAATACTGACATCTTTTTGTCTTGGTCAATATTTGGGATGCAGCCAAACTGCATGGTCTTTTTTCTGCCTCATGGCTGAAAATGTTACAAAGCCTGCCAGAGATGTTTATTGTTTTTTTAGCAAACAAGAGCAAGAGATCATAAAACACGCTTAACATCCAATTTTCATTACGCCTCTGGCAAAAGACACTAATTTCTGAGGGTGGGTGACCATAATAGCACTGTCAAAGGCTTAAATGTGTTACAGAAAATCGTGTTCTAATTATGTAAAACATTAAAGCAACTAAGTGGCTGTCAAAACCACACTGTGGTAATGTGGCCTGAACTAAACAATACCCTTCCATTTTATTTCGGACTCTTAAGAAACATGTAATGATAGACCAAGGCCTTGCTACTAATTTCAGCCCTGACAGTAAAATCAATGTGCTAAATATAACTATTAAACTGTTTGCTACATAAACTCCAATGGATTCCTCAAATTTCTATTCTTTCTTTATTCCGGTGGTTGGCTTTCATTTTTCCAATAAAGTCATGATATAATAAACTGTGATGTAATGGAAAACATTATAGACTATTGATCAATTCCTTGGTAATAAACATAGTCCTCTCAGACTCATTGTGGACTATTGTTTGTAAAAAATATTTTATTGTGAGTTAGATTTCATGGATTTTGATACAGAGTTAATTTATTTTTCCACTGTGTAGAAAAATAAAATTATATAATATTTTGAAACCAATGCTTAGCATGTAATTACCAAAATATTTCTCTGAGTTGGTTGTGAACAGTTTGGTCAGTTATGTGAGGTAGATGGTCATCTCTGTAAGAAGAGTGAAAGAGCCACTTAACAATAGATAAAGGCTATAATATAAACATGATTAATAGTGTTGGCTTTAATGGACATGATCTGTTTTCCATAGGAATATGTTGTTGTCTCAAAGTATGCATGGAAACACATATTAACTGTAAACTGTGGTTTTGCCAGAACGTCTCTCCGACCAAGTACAGGCCTGGTACAGGTGCTTTTCGACAAATTAGAGTATTATTTAAAAGAGCACTTGTTTCAGTAATTAAATTCACTAAGTGAACCGTTATATTGATCACAAACAGACTGATGTTTTCAAGCCTTTGTCATTGTATTTACTTTCTTAGAAGATTACTATGACAAACAAGTCTCTTCAGAGGTCACCTAATTAATGGTATTTTGCACTTCGTAGTCCGTCATCCTGTAACTGAAAGCAGCAGTCACAACTGCAAACTTACTAACACATGGCCCTCTAGCGACCCAGGATAAGACTGGATGAGTTGTAGAAATCTATAGCTCAGGTGAGATAATGTGTGAAGAGGTAAACTATTAGTTGTGTATTCCACAAATCACAAATCTGGCCTCTATAAAAGTATTACAAGGAGGAATCAATTGAAGTAAAGTTAATAGAAGTCCAGTTGAAAATATGCCATAAGTCATTTAGGTGAGCCAAGAAGGTGCCAAAATAAATGTAAAATAATATGTGCTGGCAAGCCTACATTGCACACAGCACTGAACACACTATTCCCTTAGTTCAGTGCTTCTCAATTTCAGTCCTCAGGCCTCCCTGCTCTGCATGTTTTAGATGTGCCTCTATTCCAGAACAGCTGATTCAAATGACTGCATGACCATCAAGTGCTGCAGAATCCTGTTAATCACCTACAGATTCAAACCAGGTGTGTAGCAGAAGGGAAACACCTAAAACATGCAGGGTGGGGGGGCGTGAGGACCGGAATTGAGAAACACTGCCTTAGTTCAACATGGTGGTGGAAGCATCCTGCTTTGGCATGTTTTTGTTAAAGAGCAATAGCTGTTCAGAATTTTTGGAACATTTGATGGATCTACCAGTAGAACAATACTAAAAGAATTCCGATCTGAGGTCGCAAGCACATTAGTAAAGAAAAATGGTTCACCTTCTAGCAGGGTAATAACTGAAGTATGCAGCCAGAATAGAAAGGGTGGAATAGTTTAGATCAAATCATTTTTTGATCCAGTCAAAATCCCGATCTAAGCCCAATTGAGAATCTGATACATTACCTGAAAATTGATTCAAATGCAATCTGAGTGATACTGAACCATTTTTGTAAGAAGACATTTTACATTTTACATTTTGTCGCTTTTTACATGGTGTGATGCTACTGTGAAGATGCTTGACAAAAATTGCTCCATTTTTCTGAGTTCAGAACCCACTTACTAACACACTTGAGTAGATCACTTATTTAAAGCAATCTGATTAAGTGTGTGAGCACATCGCTTTAAATAAACAATCTAGTGTATGAGTAGATCACTTATTTAAAGAACAACAGGTTTTGAAAATGCATGAATTTTTGGGATTGTACTGGTGCACAAGCTGTGATTACAGATCTGTGAAGGAACAATGCAGCTGTCCTGTGTGAAGGCTGCTTTCTTCTCTGTGTGAAGATTTTTACATATTAATGCTAAGAAATGTATTTTCTTTTCTTGAAATCTAACACAAATACAACGTTCCTGTTGGTAAAGAAGACTGGTTACATTTTAATCATAAAACCCTTTTACTAATCCATTCATAAACAATCGTCAGTATATTGTTTTACATGTTGCTGTAAAATAATATTGTATATTTCACTGTGATAATCATTTTTCTCCATCTGATACCCATTGTGAACATGTACGTTGAATATAAAGGTGGATATATTTTGTATGTAGAACAAGAAACTATCTTTACTCTACTACTTGGCAAAGAATTAACATTTAAAAGTGAACAAGGCCAAGGTTACATCCAGTCTCTTTGCATTAATGTTTTAAGACTTTTCACGGTTGCATAAATACTGCTTACATTACAGAGATGTGCTAAAAAGAGAGAATGTACATGGCTGACGGCAAAATAAGTGTGAGGCTTTATAGTTGGATTGTGTGCTAAATTGTATCTTTGGGGACAATATCATGTTACAGAAAGGTTAAAATATTATTTCAAAAGGTATATTTAGAATTGTGCTTATGCTTATATCTCATCGTACTTATCTTAATTGTAATGATCAAAATAGAGCAATATGAAAAAAGATACAAAAGAAAAAGCCAGCGCAAGGCAGTTCATAATTCAATCAAAAATGGTCTAATAGTGATGACGTCAGATTTGGAGCACCAAGCTTGGCAATCAATGCATAAAATTACATCCAGCTAGGAGTAAGAATAAAGTCTCTTGTCTAAATGTGAGTTCATAAAATGAATCTTTCTATGATCATTTATCGAGTGAGAAAGAAGTCAGGACAAACTTTGTTGGAGCAGTAGCTTGGAGATCTAACAAACTGGCACCCTGTGGTGGGACTTAACATTGCTGCTAGCCCAAAGCAGCTTGTCAAAAAAACTATAAACTATAAGCAAACAACAGTTGCAGTTATCTGTTCCAGCTAATGTTCTTAACTCCTCTATGCTTTATCAATCCTTTTTCTGTCTTCCCAGTGATGCTGGCATTTAAACCCTTTGCTGTCACTTCCAAAATGCTTACAAGTCACGTATGTTCCATGCGGAAACTGGTGTCCTTATGACAGTTATAAGATTAAAAGAAATTTATTTAGCAGCTCTGAAATGCAATGAAAATACTTATTATGATTTCTCTATAATTCCTATTTTAAATCACAGGGTTGTTTTTTTTTACCCTAAAAGATGAAAAAATAAAATCTTTAGGTAAAAGAATAATACTACTCATGTGTCATTTGGGACTGGCCAAATTCCTTATTAACAAATGTTACAAATGGATGATACTATAGGTAACATTTTCCTGCAAATATTTAAACTTGTTTCCTAAACACGCACACACGTAGGCAAAGACACACACACTTACAGACACTATAAAAAGGTACATCTTCCAATCCTTTTTTTTCATGCACAGTGTGGAGCTTTTTTGTGCTTTTGGCCTGCTTTGAGTCCCACTGAGATAAAGTGCCAAGGCTGCGGGTCTGCATATTCTTCCCAACACATGTGGACAAAGAAAGGTGACTGCAGGTGAGGAGATGGATGGGGTAGGGGATGGTGGCAGACACAGGTAGCTTGGCAGATCTCAGAGCCACAATCCACCTGGTGTTACTTACTATTGTCTCATCCCCAGTTTTCCTGGCAAAGCCTTTGATTGAACTGGCGCTGAGACAGGGATTTGGCAAAGGGAGTGTTTTACTTCCATGACAACAATAGGCCTACAGAACTGAGAGGTGGTTGTTTGTGTCATGCATTGTGCAGCAGTATTGTGCAATGTAGATTTACTGTGCATTGTTTTAGCTTTCTGGAAACGGATCTGTGATTTGTAAAAGGAAAACTAAGGCCAGCTGCCAATCAATTCTGTGTACTCTGGTGTTATCCTCACGCAGTAGATAGCCGATTCTCTCAACTGAAAGATCAGATTAACTTGGCCAATTGTTTAAACTTGTAGGGAGAGAAGGACATTCCCATTATTTATACAATAAGTGAAAAAATAGTATTTTTATTGCAAGCACGCCCCAGCCCTCTAATCATGGGTGCCCTGCATGGTGCGAAGCATAGGCCCCCGCCCTGACAGATTATCCAGTGTGAATGTTTGGGAATGATAATGAGATCAAAATACCTCACTCACAGCTGGGAAGAGAGGGTAAAGACTGGAGAAGAGAAGGGAGTGAGAGAAAAGTTAGTGGAAGCGTGCAGAAGGAGAAGGTGAGCGATAGCTGCGATAAATTGCAGAAGCAGAACCACTTGAGCATAAAATTAGATTTTACAATTGTGTTGTTACCTGACAGTCCTCTGACAGTGGAGATATCACAACATTATAGGGCTGCATGAGTGCTACTAATCGTATCAAATAAATAGGAACCTTTAAGCTGTGATGGAGCTGAATGAGATTCAGCGAGACATTAAGTACAATGTTGAAAGAAGTAATTAAAATAGCATTTCTTTTTATGGACTCAAATGCTAAAGTCCCCAAATAAATCGATAGTATATTATACAGTGTGAAAGCAAAGCAATATCTATTGTGTCTGTCCCCATGGTCTATCTATTAAAAAAATGTCACTCATTACTGATTTCATACGTTGAAGAGCTTTTACAATTTAGAAATTAGATTTTTAAGCTTTGTTACATACGTCATTTGCAATTTTGTTACTGTTTTATGTCTTCTAGTGTATGCTATGAAAATACTCAGCATGTTGGATTGTTCAGGATAATACTTTGAAAATTACCTGTGGATTGAGAGGATTTAAACATTCAGATTTGTTTTGTTTGGGATCCTACAAAAAACCTGATTGAGAAGACACTTCCCTTTATTGGATGGTAGATGTGTATAAAGTATGTAATACAATAAAACATACATTTTACTGTTTGCACAGCACATCAAAGTAAACAGGAATTCTTCGTAACGGATGGTGATGAAAGATTAGAGGAAGCAATTATTTGTTGCTGGGGGTTACAATAGTAAGTTAAATGCATCATTATGACAACAATGAGGACTGAGCGAATCAGTCTGAATGACAAATGGAAGCTCTAAGTCGAGTCAGCTTACAAGAGAGACAGTGTAAGGAAGACAAGTTGGAAAGCAGGCTTTATCTGTGGTTTTCTGAAAAGGAAAAAGAGCTTCTTAGTATAAATCCTTCACAATGAACAAATGCACGAAAGTTTTAAAACCTGTAGAGAAGTGGTTTGTCCTATTGTTTATTGCTTGATATTGAAAAGCAATAAAGTCTTCATCAAACTAGTGTCAATATTAGAACTTAGTTCCATCTTTGTTCACAAATATAAATTTTACTATTGACAAAAGCTTGTCTTAAAATATTTGTTTGCAGAATTATTGCAGACAAATTACCACCTGAAAAGGTGGATCCTCAGTGTTCTGAACAATAAATAGAACTGATTGTGATTTAATAAAAGTTTTGAAAAATATTTTCTGTTTTATTCAATTCAGTGGTCTGTGATTATTGTGTTTGCTATGTGGGCTCTAAAACAATCATCTCACTTTATGAGAAAAGCTTATGTAACCGGTGTATACTACTAGTGTTCTTCACCGATAACCTAGTCTTATACAGTCGGTTAACCTTGATGTGTTCTGCGTTGTGTTCAGATGAAGAAGGGAGTCAGACCATAGGAGTTGCTGGTTGTTCTTTATTGCAGAGGCCTGCACAAATAGAAATAAAAATGCCCTTTAACATGCAGCTCTTCCATTCACAGGAGTCGGAATTCCCCTCTTCTCAGGCAGCCTAGCGCCAACTGAAGGTAGTACAGTACTGATGCCATAAGATGCTCTCTTAAAGTGACAGTACAGGTAATAGTGCTTATCTAAATAAGTAAAATAATAAAATTCTTAAAATATGACAAAGAAATAAGATTCTTCATTGTTAATCAGGATTTGGTGAAATTTCAAATATTATAATAATAAAAAAATAAAGCACATTTTCTAAAGTTGTTACATTCACCCCCCGTGAAATTCACCAAAATCCTGAGCATGATCTAAAGAAAGGTAACCAAAGAGGATATGTCTACAACCGATATATTCTGGCACAAATGAAGAGTGAGACCTAGTCCACATGTCAACATAAAAGTTACCCTCTACAGAAGGTTCAGGAAAGAAAGAGATTGATCAGGTCTCTTCAATTCCCTAGCTCAGTGTCACGCCTGTTACGTAACACAGCATCTGGCCCATAAGACTCCTACAATGTAAATAATCCTCATCAACCTGAAACTAAACACTTCCTAATCAAAATCTGTATAGGAAGCACTAAAAAAAAACAGAAGCCATAGATAACACATCCACCACACAACTGGAATCATTGCTTAACAGTGTGGAATGGGCCAACGTGCAGAATGCTAGAACTCTTTGAAAAAGGCCTCTGGACCATAGATTCTATCAGTCTGTTCACTGATTTAACTAGTCGTCCAACACGGGTTCTAATTTGGCCATCACTCTCAATATTTGACTGTGAAGCGCTTGGAGCAGAAATGGCAGCATGATGCCTAGTTCTTTTTGAAGAATCAGAATCCGCATCAGCTGAAGCCACAGGTTCTCGTGACATTACACTATCGAATGCAGGTGTTCCAGACTCTAATGGAGCCCCAAGCTCGGGCACAACTGGCACTACAGAACCTGCAGAGTGCATTGAATCCCCCACATCAGCCTCCAAGGTCAAGTTATCAGGCAATGAGGTGCTTTCCTCCTCACTGTTGCTGGTCTCCTCACCAAATCCTTCACTATCCATAGAGACATCTGGTATGACCCCACCATCTGACCCAGGAACTGGCAGGAAACTCACATCCAACAGGAGGTTTCTGTGCACAACTTTTGCATGTCCTTCGGTATCTTGTATTTTATAGACATGGATCTCTGGATGCGCTTCAACAACTGTGTACACAGCATCCTCCCACTTGTCAGCCAGCTTTCTCTTTCCCCGTTCTCCTTTATTTGCCACAAGGACCCTGTCTCCAACTGACAGATGAGCGCCTTTGGCTCGCTTGTTGTAGTGATGGGACTGGCGTTGCTGTTCAGACAAGGAATGTTTCTGGGCAATTTCCACAGCACTTTTCAGAGAAGAAAAGAGAGACTTGACATAGGAGTCATAATCCACAACTGCTGAATCATTCAGGACATGGTTGAACATTATGTCGACTGGCAGTCTTGGGACCCGCCCAAACATGAGATAAAAGGGCGCATAACCAGTTGTTTCATGAATAGTTGCATTGTAAGCAAATGTAAGTGTCTGGATTTGTTCTGGCCATCGCTGCTTCTCCTTAAGAGGAAGTGTACGAAGCATGGAACCCAATGTGCGGTTAAATCGCTCAGTTACTCCATTTCCCATAGGATGGTAAGCTGTTGTATGGGATTTTGCTACGCCCGCCAGCCGAAGAAGTTCTGCCACCAAGTTGCTTTCAAAATTGGTGCCTTGGTCAGAATGTATGCGTTCTGGGAAGCCATAAACACAAAACACATGATCCCAGAGCTTTTTGGCCACCTGTTTTGCCGTCTGGTTAGCACAAGGGAAAGCATGAGCCAGTTTGGTGAAATGGTCAGTGATCACTAAAACATCTACTGACCGTTGCTTGCTATCCTCAGCTGACCAGAAATCCAGGCAAACCAACTCCATTGGTGCAGAACTCTTAATACTTTCCAAAGGTGCACGAGCTGCTGGTTCTGGTGTCTTCCCAAATACACATCTCTGGCAACATTTGACATATGAACGCACATCTTCCTCCATGTCCGGCCAATAGAAACGCTGCCTCGCAAGAGACAGAGTACGGTCTTGTCCTTGATGACCTGCTAGGTCATGAATGCCAGACAGAGCTTTGTCTCGTAGACAGTGGGGTAGTACAAACTGGAACCTCTTCTGTTTGTTTACAGGATCCTTTGTCACTCTATACATCACACCATCACGAACTTCCAGCTTATCCCATTGTTTCAGCAGTCTGTTGGCCATCAAATCCCCGCCAAGTCTTTCTCGCCTAGAAGGTCGTTTTCTGGCAGCAACAAAGGGTAACACCTTAGAGATGATTGGGTCCTGCGATTGGCTGCACTGCAGTTCCTGAATGGAAAACACAGGTAGTGTATCATGCCCACCTTGCAGTTGTTGAGTTTGTTGCGTCAAACACAGAGCTCTGGATTCTGCACCTTCAATCCAGTCAGAGTGGGCTTGACAAAGAGCTCTGACTTCAGCTGTGTCATAGTGACCCTTCAGTGATGGCTGAGCCACTGATCTATCAGACTGGGGCTGACAGCTGAATCTGAAGATGTCCAGCACAGAACCCTCACTGACCTTGTCAGCCTCTTGTATCAGGGACAAATATGACTCCTCCAACAGTCTATGACTGATTGGTTTTGCAAAAGGGTCCCGACTCAAGGCATCAGCAACCACATTACTCCTTCCAGGCAGATGTTTTAAGTCGAAGGAGTATGAAGCAAGTTTTGACACCCATCGGATCTCGCAAGCATCAAGCTTCGGTTTCGTCAGCAGGTAGGTAAGCGGGTTATTATCCGTCCAGATGGTAAAACTACGCCCCTTCAGCCAATGACTAAATTTTTCACAGACACTCCATTTAAGAGCCATGAACTCCAACCTGTGGGCTGGGTATTTTTGTTGTGACGCACTGAGAGTCTTGCTCGCAAAGGCGACAGGTCGTGCTTTGGATTCGCCTTGGGGAACTTGAGATAGGACTGCTCCAAGACCATTCAAAGACGCATCCACAGACAAGATAAATGGTTCATCAAAGTCTGGATGGGCAAGCACGACACATTCCAATAGCATGGTCTTCAACTTCTGAAACGCATGTCCACATTCCTCCGTCCAGTCACCAGGTATAAGTTTCCGATAGGTGCCTTTGAATCTCCTGTCCTTAGCTGCCCGCCCTCTCCTTTTTTGACCTGCAGTAAGCGCAAACAAAGGTTTTGCTATGGAGGAGCAATTCGGGATAAAATGTTGATAGTAGAACACCATGCCAAGAAAAGACTTGATTCTTTTAACAGATGGTGTACAACCGTCCTCTTCCATGAGGTCTGAAGTTGACATCCTGGTGATCACCTCTACTTTGCCTGGGTCCACAGACACACCGTTGCCATCAATGACATGCCCAAGGAAACTAACTTGTTTCCGCATCAGATGACACTTTTTGGGAGCCAGCTTAAGATTGTTCTCTCTTAACCTCTGGAAAACCACCTGTAGTCTTGACAAAGCCTCATCCTCTGATGGTGCGAATACAAGCAAGTCATCAAGATAGCACAAGAGCTTAGTGAAGTTCATATCTCCAAATATTCCAATCATCATCCGCATGAATGATGCTGGACTGTTGCAAAGACCTTGCGGCATGCGATTATATTCATACAGTCCAAGGGGAGTCGTAAAAGCCGTGTACTTCTTGTCATCGTCATGCATGGGGATGTTAAAAAACCCTGAGGTGAGGTCCATCGTACTAAATAAGCAGTTTCCTCCAAGCGCAGCCAGACAGTCAGACTGGTGAGGTAAAGGGTGGGCATCCTTTATTGTGCGGGCATTCAGCCACCTGAAGTCATTGCAAAGGCGAAGCCCACCATCTTTCTTCCATACCATCACCAGAGGGGAGGCATATTCACTTGAAGACTTCCTAATGATCCCTTTTTCCTCCATGTCAGTCAGAGCAAGCCTCAACTTCTGATAATGAGCAGGGGGAACTCTCCGGTATGGCAGCCGGAATGGCCGATCATCCATCAGCCGAATACGATGGGAGTATCCATGCACCCTGCCACAATCCAGAGAATCTCTGGAAAATATATCTTGATACTCCATCAACAGCCTAACGAGACGGGACTTGCAATTGTCACTGACCTGACACGGGTCCAGATCAATAGCCTCCAAGCCCACATCACATAAGCTTTCAAGAGAGCCATCATTGTTGCATGTAGCAACCAGATCATTATCTTGCAACGTCTCTGAGCTTCCTGTCTGTTTCTCTGCAGCCATGTGCAGTCCCTGGAAGACATTGAAGTCCTCAACTGCTAAGCATGGTGATACATCAGCCAACTTGCAGTTCCGTTTCAGAGTTAAAGCTTTGTCAGATGGGTTTACTATTGTCATAGGCACCCATCTATCACCCCAAAGTGGTGTGATGAGTCGGCCCACTAGAACACCCGTGGTATAGCTTTCGAACAGGTGGGCTCTACAAGGACAGTACTTCCGGCGGACATGGGGATATTGGCAGGAAGCTTGCCCCAAACTAGATGTTCATGTCTGGGAAGGAGGGTCACAGCTTGAGTCAACTTCACAGTCCCAATTTTGTCTGGAACCTCAGTACCCCTCCACCCTTCAACATTCGTGAACACCGACAAAAACTGCCCAATCTCTGGGTTAGAGGCAAATTCATGTCGACATGCAATGTCCCAATAGTCCTCACCCCCTTTCAGAACATGAATGATGTGTTTAATAACATTGGAGCCCAAAATGAGATCATCCTGTTGCCCAGGTATGACCAAAGTAGGTACACTACAGGAAACCCCATAGAGCTGCATGTTCAAGTGATAAAATCCTTCAGGCTCAGTCCGCATACCCCCACAGCCCACAAGAATTATGCTTTCTTGGGGATGATGTTTGTCAGGCAAAACTCCAGCAACTCTCAGCTTCTCCACTGCATGCTCACTAATACTGCATGCCATTGAGCCAGTGTCCAGCATGCCATTAAGCTGCACAGAGTGACTGACGATGACAGGGGTGTAAAACAGCTCACTGAACGCCTGAATCTTATGTGCTGCTTGAATGATGACTTTGGATCCCTTCGGTGCAGCCGCACAGCTAGTTTCATAAAGGTCAGCCAAGTCACAGGAGTTGGAGAGGGATTCATGTGCAAAACCCATACCGCCCCTCCCTAGGCATGGGTATTTTAGTTTAACTGTTGGTTTGGCTCAGCAGAACTGCTTTCAGGTTGAAGTCTTCGCTGTGCAGTCTGCTGAGGGCAATCTCTCTTCCAGTGGCCTGGGGACAGACACTTTAAGCAGCGGTTTTCCCGTCTACAGTGACTCAATGTAGAATGATCCTGAGAACCACAAGCCCTGCAAGCTCTCTGTAAAGGCTGAGACACAGCACCTCTGCCACTCTGGGGTCTAGACACCTGGTCATGTTGTAGCACTAACCTGTCCAACAGGCTCACTAGGCTTCTTAGACAGTCACTATCAGTGCCGGCAGTTAGCGGCATAGCAGGTGGAGGGATTCTAGGCTGTCTAGTTGGACCAGCAATGTCTGAAACAGGACTGTCAGTCTTATGCACATGACATTGGGAATGTACCTTGTGCACTGTGGCGGTCTCACTGAGCTGCTGAGTGTGTGGAGCATTCTGCGATTTCTTCCCCATCATGTGTTCGTCCAGCCTCTCTTGAATCTCGCTCGCCGACCACTTCTCTGCAGACTTAAATTTGAAGACACTGGCAAGAGGTAGGTCAGGGCAGTGCTTAAGAAACATCATGCTCACTTCATGTTGTGGGTCATCGATCCCACGACCCTGTCTCTTTAAGCATTCATCCGCCACATCCATCATTTTGTTCAACCGTATCCAGTACTCCATGGCATCCTCACTAGGCATCGGCAATGTGTTGTAGAAATCCGCCAGCGGCATACTGGAGTAAGTTAGCTCACTGAAGTGCCGTTTCAAGATGTCAAAGACTAAATGAGGGTTTTTGACATGGTCAATAGTCTTATCATTACGTAGTTTGATCCTCACCACATCCCCAGCTTTGCCCATTAGCCTTGCTAATATCTCCTGGGAATGTTCATGAACTGGTACAGCTCTCTTTCTTAAGTACAAAGACATGAGACTCTCCCATTCATGTACTGTGAATTTGTCTGAGCCATCACCTCTAAACATCGGTGGCTCTTTTGCGTCAGAGTGCATAACAAAACTCACATTGGGTGGAACCTCCTCACTTGACAGATTTGAAGCCCCTGCACTACATGGGCTCTCACCAGAAAGGAGCTGAGCTCTAATAGAATCACCCAGTTTCTCAGCCAACTGAGTAATAAGAGAGCCTAGATCTGTATTCTGCTCAACCTGATGGGATTCAGGCCGGCCCAAAAACCGGGTTGAAGTAAGTTGTGGGGTATCAAAAGTAGTATCTCCTCGTCCTGGTGTTTTGGGTTCTGATGTCTGGTTAAGAAACCCCCTCCCCACACCAAATTTGTATGGGCGAGCCACAAGATCTGAGTCCCCACCCTCAACAACATAGGTTTTAGACTCAGCCATGACACTCAAACTGTACACACAGTATTGAATTGTTAAACAAAAGCAAAGAGAATGGTAACCAACCAAAAACAGCAATTGCCACCAAATGGTAACGGATATCTAAAATAAACTCTGAAAAAGTGGCGGGAAAAAAAACAGGCTTCCAACAACAAAACCAATGCTTGTGCAATAATAAAGCGAGTTTTACACAAATACTTCAACGGTGTGAAAAGGAAATAACAACAAAGCTTAAACAGCTTCCCTCGGCGAACGAGCTGATGTTCGTTCTCAAATATGATCCAAAAGAAAGGTCACGGCACCATTGTAACCGGTGTATACTACTAGTGTTCTTCACCGATAACCTAGTCTTATACAGTCGGTTAACCATGATGTGTTCTGCGGTGTGTTCAGATGAAGAAGGAGTCAGACCATAGGAGTTGCTGGTTGTTCTTTATTGCAGAGGCCTGCACAAATAGAAATAAAAATGCCCTTTAACATGCAGCTCTTCCATTCACAGGAGTCGGAATTCCCCTCTTCTCAGGCAGCCTAGCGCCAACTGAAGGTAGTACAGTACTGATGCCATAAGATGCTCTCTTAAAGTGACAGTACAGGTAATAGTGCTTATCTAAATAAGTAAAATAATAAAATTCTTAAAATATGACAAAGAAATAAGATTCTTCATTGTTAATCAGGATTTGGTGAAATTTCAAATATTATAATAATAAAAAAATAAAGCACATTTTCTAAAGTTGTTACACTTAAAACCACTTTTTAGTTCTGCAATTCAGTTTTGATATCTGAATTTATGTATCTGAAGATATTGGTATTTTCCAATGCAGAACGAATTTCATTCAGTACTATCTTTAGTCCTCCGGTTGCAAAATCTAACATCAGTAATCCAGGCAGGGACAGTCAGAAAGCTGTTTTTATTTACAAGATCGTTGTTAAAATAATGAGGATTAGGATGATCTTTGCAAGTCTATGTTCACTTTTCATTAGCTGCAGAGCTGCTAACTCTGAACAACAAACTGTAGGTGGGCAGAGAAATGGCAAAATGGTATAATGGGTTACAAAATTAAACGACAAAATTACTTGTATGTTGCATAAATTCATAGCATTTCCATTACAAACGGTGATTAATCATGTTCACGTCAGAAAATGAGGGAAATCATACCTAACATTTCTATAAAATAGAAATTACCATTATTAAACAATGTTGGAATTGATGACCATGAAATATTAAGGCAGTTTTTAAACTTAATAGTCATCAGCACCATAAGCATTTGTAACTATAACAGCAGTAAATGTGTTCATACCTTTACAACAAATGCAAACATTTCTTGATCCTGCATGTCAGTTGACATGCATTGTTGCTAATCTGTAGAGCACAATGTTGCAAACTATGCCCTTAGTAATTACTACTGTACAACTGTATTGACACAAATTTTAAGGTTGTAAACATTTGCACTAAATACCAACAGCTGTCTTATACTATCTCTCAATGATAACATATTTCTACAAATATAATGTCCACAGAGGAGAAGACTATTGGAAAAGGATCTGCAGGTACCATTAAATCTTAAATGAGCTCACTCATCTGAGAAATGCATCCAAGACATCTCCTTATGTGTACATCATAATTTTACTGTGAATATTTTAGGATTTAAATGGGCTATAATTACAGTTACATAGTATTGTCAACCAAAATGTGGCCTGTAGCAGCACAGTATCATATTGTGTGGATCCATGACTTCAGTCCAATACCTGTTCTTAAATTGACATCAGTATCATGTCCAGTGCTGATGCTAAATTAGATAAGTCCCATCTCTTTATACATGTCCAACAAAATTTTAATATACAATTAGCACTTCTTATACTGTATGTATCCTCCTCCGAATTCAGATGTTCAATCTTCTGCTTTTTGTATCCATTAACTGTCTCTGCCTAAACATCACACTCACATTTAGTCTGTGAGAACACAGAACAATAAAATGTCCTCCCCCCAAAAAACCTTCTCCTGTTTAGCAAACCTTTTGAAGCATATTTTAAAGTTCACATCTAAAACAATCAGTTGTTTGATCAGATGAGAGCCAGACAGTTCATCATTCCTCGAGGCAATGCAATTAATATAGAGTGGTGGCAGCTTCAAGTTCTCAAAACTGCAATTAGTTGTGAACAACTGAATGATGAGGAACTACTCGCAGCTTGGTTTGAATGACATCACAGAAGTCAGACAGAAATACCTAGAAAGCATGGTGAAATAAAAGTGTTTTCCCTTTTGTGGTTTGTGATCTTTTTGTTTGTAAGAAGTATGTAAATGTTTACGATCATCAACCAAATTAAATATGAAACGAAAATAACAGACAACAGTAAATCCAGTGTATATATATGAAGGTATTTATAATGAAGGAGATTCAGAATACACCAGAAACTATTAATCATAAAATATAGTTGAGATATACACATCTCTTTTCCTGCGATGGACTTAGGACCTGTTCAGGGTTTACCTGGCCTCTCGCCCGTTGACTGCTGGAGATAGGCACCAGCACTTCTTGCAACCTCACTAGGGATAAACGTGTAAAGATAATGGATAGATGAACATTTTATCAGAGAAGAAGAATAATGAGCAAGAATAAAGAATCCGTACAGTTACAATAGCTGGAGCTATTGGGAGCAGGTCGAAGAGCCATGCTTTACATGACTTGTTTGCTCACTTCCACAGTCTTGGAGCCCTAAAAATAAATAACCAATTATTTCATACTAGTCAATAAAGTGTAATACACTAGTAATACACTAACAAAATGTATTCTGTTATTACAATGAACCACATTTTTGTAGTGAAAATGATAGTGAATTATGAGATCGAATTATATCTTATAATTCAAAAGCTTTGTTGATGATGCTAAGGTCTAATGTTTATTTGTTTAGAATGTTAATCAATGAATATATTTGTATATTAGGTCACCTGCTAATCTATACTTCATCAATGCCTTCTTTTGATAAGGCTTAAACGAAAACTCACAGGTAAAGAGGTGTAAACAACATGTGCTGATCACCTCTCTTCATTCGAAAGACAATTTAAAGTCTTTCATTCATTTAAACTGAATTAGTTCAGACTCCAAGGAGTAACCAGAGCCACAGGGTGAGGTAGGAGGGAACATGAACAGATATACCACAGCTATGATCAAACTCTGAACTGTCTTGCTGTGAGGTGACTTTGCTAACTAATGAGCCTGTTTGCTGCCAGACGCCATTAATTAACCAGCAGCTTTAATTTCCTCTCATGATACTCATCATTGATTAAATGAAACAGATTCTTGGCCTGATTTTCTTTGTCTGGTATAAAATACAACACTGGCTAAGTCTAGCACTAGCTTTCAGTATTTTATAAATGTTGGTCCCCAGTGTCGTGTTGTTACTCATAATTACGAATGAATGCATTCTTTCCAAAATTGGCTGCGTTTCCAAATGTTCATGGTGATTTGTGTATGCGCTTTGTGCTGGTCATTGTTTGCTGCCATCATTGTGTTGTTGCACATCCAGGGAGACGGGAAGCTATTCAGAAGGAGATTGGTAATCCCACCAGTGAGAAGAATTACAAAAGAGCAACGCTCAGAAATGCAGTGGGCGAGTACACATGCATCCAAGAGCATAATGAGTGAGTTACATTGTTTGGGCTGCTGAATTGGTTCGTCTGGAAGCAACGAATTTGTTCTAATAGGCCATATGCATTGGGGAATGAATGAAAACCTCAGGTACTATTTATTTATCTAACTTTTTTCTCAGTTTAGACCAGATTGAAGTTGCATGGTGCTTATCTGACTTGAATTGAATCCATAATACTTCTCGCAAGAATATATATTTTTAGTGTGTATAAAATGCATTGTCCATTTTTCCTTAAACAAAGATTAGTTTGGAAAATTGAGGATTGGTCTGATTCAGAATGACAAATTATTTTATTTTAAGTATCTATCCATAAATAATGGATTTTAGCTCTTGATAAGAACAACAACAACAAAAAAAAAGCACATGGATTTCATTCAACTAAAGTGGGGCCAGGTTAAACACCTCCCTTTTGAAACCTGTCTAAAAATAGCTGGCAGTATCTGCAGATACAGTATGGCAAGATTCCTACTGGCAAGAAAATTATAGAAAAGGTCATTGATCATGCCTCAACCCAGCACAAATTTCATGTTGGACAAGGGCAGGGGCACTGCCATTTTTTTGCTACCTCAGTAGCAAAATTGTTCAGCTAGCAAATTCGACCTTTCCTTCAGTTTGATATTGTGGTTGCTACATTTATATTGAATGTGCATCTTGTTTGACAGAAGGAAGAAAAAGAGGTGGGGAAAGCTCCACTGTGGGGTTTAAAGCAAGAACATGCTGGGAATATTTCAGGTGAATGTTAAAGGTTTCTCTATGCTCCAGGTGATGAATCCTCCTGTAAAAGATCTTTGGTTGAAACACAGAGAACATAAGAAGCATCATACTAAGGGCAAGGAGAAATAGGGCTGGACTGCTATTCAGTGTCTCATAGTCCTCTTTTTATGCATATATGTAGACTGTACATTTTATTTCTAATTCTTAGTCACTAAGGTTGCAGGAAGAGAGGCGAGGCAAAGTTACCCAAGAAGATTTAGGTCTACTGTGAACTGTCCAAAGTTATTGAAAATTTGGAGCCTCATGTCATCGGCTGGTATTTGTCAACTGTGTTTTCTGAATACAATTTTAGAGTGCTTCATACTTCCAGCTGCTAACACGTTTTATGAAAATTTCGTACTTTTTGCTGATTTCTTTTTTTCCTGCAGGTTGTGGAGTGGGCCTACATTACCAAAAGTACTTATACTTGCTTTAATGACTATGGTATCACTGTGCTTGATTGACTTAAACCCCATAGAGAATCAATGGAGCATTGTCAAGAGATCCAACAACAGAGAAGAGATGAGACTATTATTAAATCAACCTAAATACCTCCATGCCATGCTGCATTGATGTGTGATTAATGCAAAAGGAGCTCAAACCAAAAATTAAATGCATTCACTGTCATACTACAAGGACATATTTTTATAAAGGGTTAACTTTAAGATTCTTTTTTATTTACTTGTGTAATTTTAGAATTCTCAGACAAGCTGAATTTGGAGATTGGAGACGCTGATGTCATTTTGTTTTATTTTATTGATTTTATTACTGTTTTCCTACCACATAGGATCACATTCCTAAAGTTTTATATTCCAGTGGTATCTTCATGATTCCAAACAAATTAACTAAGCTGTCTTATGGCAGAGGTTGAGGGTTTATACTTAAGAGTAAGCCTGTGTTGTTTGCGGGTACATGACATGTGAAGCTTTCATGCTGCTACATCAATTTCTGGGCGGGCATATACATTTAAAATGTGAAATCTCTAATTCTGACTTGACACAGCATGTCTCTGTCAGGTCCTTCAGGCCCAGCAGACCTCGCGGCACCCACTGGTTCTGTTTGAGATTAAAATTCAGCCTCATTTTTATTCATACCACAAGTTACTGAGGGCTTTCATTTTTACACAGACCACATGTTTTAATGTATAATTTGTTCCCTCAAATAGTAACCTTTTATCAAGATTAAAGAGGGGCTTTAGTCACATATTTAATGTGACTATGGATCATTTAATTTAAAATTATTTGTTTTAAAACTCCAAAACTGGCATACTTATTATTTGTTCTATTACTAATATTTAATAAAACACACATACTGTGGATCTTTTTTTTTATTTTAGCTGCTTTTTGGCAGTCAGTCTCATCTATTTTTAACCTTTTCTTCTTTTCATGTGTATCTTTCAGCATATTTTTTTATGTTATGTAAGTGTTCAAGCAAAGTTTTGACATCACTTATTCAGCTTAAACCTTTTAACACCTGGTGCAAGATATAGTGGCCATAAAATAAAATGTTTATTTATTGAATGTCTTTATTTTTGTATTGAACGATTTTAATGTTTTTCTTCTACTCACCAACAAACAATCATGCACACACATACTCACACTTAAGGAGAATTTAGAGAGACCAATTAACCTGACAGTCATGTTTTTGGACTGTGGGAGGAAGCCCAAGTACCTAGAGAGAACCCATGCATGCACAGGGAGAACAGACAAACTCCATGCAGAAAGACCCCAGGCCAGGAATCAAACCCAGGACCTTCTTGCTGCAAGGCAACAGTACACTACTTTGTTTATGTATCAAAAAATAAAAACAGAAAACAGTGGGAAAATACTTTCTCACCATTCTAAACATCTTTCACCTGAAGGTAAGACAAGAATAGCATTCAATAGAGCAGATTTTTAAGAAAGGAGGTGCATCACGTTATTGATAGTGACAAATTTTATTTCTATGCACAGTTTAAACTACTTAAAGTTTATTAACTTTCATCATTGTCATTGATGAAACCCAGTAGTGACACTCTGCCCAGGTGTACTAAGTTTAGGTGATCCATGCAGTTAAAGTTTTAATCATCCGCTATTCACGCATATCCTTATGTGGCTTTGAAACAGAGAAGATCCACAAAGTCCTCAAAGGACAAATTATGGAAACAGCTGCAATTAGTGTCTGATTTATATATTGTGGTTAAACCTTAGAGACTAATTAAAGGCCTTTGTGTTCCTGTCTATTGGAGACATGCTAATTTAAAGGCTTTTGAGTGAGATTCACGAGGAACAAAATCTGAAATTCATGTCTCTCAATTCATGCACACCCACTATGATAACGAACATTCAGCATAGTTGTTTAAACGGGGCCTAGTAAACATCCAATCTCTGCATCATTAGACCAGAATCTCCTATGATGCTAAAAGGAACAGCTTGTCCTTTATTTGATGGCATTGCAGGAGGTCTACTGAATTAAGCTCTCCGTATTGTGCTTTTGGCAGATATCTGGAAAAAAGGCGGAGCAAATTATCTGCAGGATTTTCCTCCCAAGAAGCGGGATTCCTAGTGTTTATTAAATTTTTTAGAGTGCTTCTGAGCAATGCACATTTTATCCTCTTAACAGTCAAATTACTATATACTCCAGCAATTACTTAATGTACTCTAATGAGATTTCCCCATGAAATGGAAGGATTCATTTATTTTAATGTGACACATTCCACTGGGCAGGTTTATGCATCACATCCCCCTGGCGATCCAGAGGAGGCTTTGAGTCATAAATAGTAAGATGAGCTTGGCTTCCAGGTTTACCATTTCCCCCCACAGCAACTGAGGTATATGACTGACTCTGTGATCCAGGCACACAGGATCTGTTCAGGGGCATCAGCAGGTCACTGTCACCGTTCTGAAGCTTAGCTCTCTACAACCAGACATTTTCTGGGATTGGCATTATAATACCATCCTGACAGGTTGTGTTAATAACATGGACCATGGAAGTGCAAAATCCACCACAGAACTAAAACACAAAGATGACGCAGTGTTGCTTCTCACTGTAAAATAAAGATGTTTAGATTTTTATAATCCTAAGGCATCTAACATGAACATGAATTACATCTGTACCCTGTTTTATACAACATGGACTGGCGTGAGATTCTCAGAGTAATAATGTTGAATAAAAATACCAAGTTTCCATGACATGATGCTGCTTAAAAAGCGTGGCGCGGGTAGCTTGAAAATTCATGTTAACTACCAGAAATGTTTTATCTGACAAATTACTAGCAATGTACTGCAACAAGGTTTGGAAGGGGCTTCTACTTATAAATTCAAATTACAGTAGATCAGCATAATTTATTAACAACTGTGTACAATTCAATGACTATACTTGGTACTTTATGTCAATAGGTAGAAGGTCATCTAAAAACCACCACCAACAGGCTGCAGGTCTGTGTCTGGTGTATTTTTGATAAGAAGTCAGGTTATCCAAACTAGTAAGTCATACTAATAAAATAATAGTGAAATAGTGCATTAAATGATCACTAAACAATGTATTCATAAAATATGTCAATTTTTACAATGAACCATACAGAAAGTCCTAACAAACCTTTTAAAAGTAGAAAATATTTATGTATTGAATAAATATTTCAATGCATAAATTGAAATATGTATTGAATGTTATGTATTTAAATACATAAATATTTATGTATTTAAATATACATTACCATTTAAATTGCCATTTATATTATTTTTGGCTGATACTATTATACAATAAGCAAATAATCAGACCATAATAATCTAAAAGCACAATAAGAAACTTAATCATGGCTAAATGTTCTGCACCATATCAGCCTGCAGGAGATGATTGAAGGATGAAGAGACCATGTCGCTGACATGTGGTTCTTTAGGTTCTGACGGGTCTGCGTCTGTGTTCCTCTCTGATCCATTCTGTCTGGTATCACACTGCGCCACAATGGACACATATATTTTTTTTTAATTGCCTATGTTCATCCTCACTGACATTGTTCAGCCTGGGATTTGCGACTTCTCTCTCATGTCTGTATCTTTAAGAGTTCTTGCTTCTAAGGACAAGAGGATGAAGCTTCACCATAGATGTCAAAATATATTCTAAACATATTCTCCTCCATCAGTGTGTATGGTGATGCAGTCTCAGACTGCCACTGTAGAAAAGAAATGTTTCAAAAATCATATTGCAGAACAATATAAAAACTGTAAAATAAACTAAAGGAGCAGAATGTTAGGACAAAGCATTAACAGCACCAACTTCAAATCCAATGATCAAGGTCACTTGACGCAGCCACCATAAGTTATCTTAGGATGTTTCTAGTTTTAGTCTGTCACCTTTACGTAAAGAGAATAAGTTTAAATTTTATTTTATGGTAGAATTAAATAAATTCCTTTTAATTTTTTACAAACTCATTAGAGCCCCATTTATAGATTTTTTGTGATAATCAGAATATTCATGACTTCAATAAAAATATATTTTTATTTCTTAATAGTAAAAGAAATAGGGGAACCGAAACTATAACTTCATTTTAGTTATACATATTTTTATGCATTGAAATGTGGAAAGGTTTTGAAAGGTTGTGTCTTTGACTTATAAAAGTAAACTTGATGACAGACATTCAGTCGTTGATAAAAGTGGATGTTGCCTTTCTTAACTTTGTTGACAGAAAAGGAGCAGAGACATTTTGCTTTCTGACAGAGAGGGATAATTTGATGAGAGTGGCGGTTGAGGAAATAATCTCTCTTCGTAAACTGATGTTTCTGCAAACATCTTTTAAGAAGCTGTCTGAGCTGTCTTCTTAGTCTGTTGCAAAGCCACAGAGAGACTTTGTTGTCTTCCATTCGAAAGAAGATGCTACATTCGTAGTCTTACCAATTAGCCATGAGTTGAGCTTCTTCACATATTTTAGTTTTAAACATCAGGCATCATGTTTAAAGGTGTTGAATGTTTTAGCTGTTTTTGTAGCTGTAGCAGTCTGGATGGTTACTTTGTGAATGAGTAAGAAATGTGCAGCAGGTTAAAAAAAATATTTCTGCAAACTCCACACATCCTGGTTTCAACTTGTTTAAATGTATACCTGAAGATTGGTGCTATATAGCGGTTTTTGCAAAAACCAACCACCACTGACACAGATTTTCCCCCATGCAGTTTCTGATGAACACAAAGAACACCTCACAAGAAGAGTAAAAAGACCACAACATATACACATTCTTCTTTCCCCTTGTATAGATGTGTATGAGATATAAAAAAGGGAAAAAGAACAATGTGTACTCTTCACATTCTTGCAGTTGTAAAGTAAATAAATATACTGTGAGCACTTGAAGACTGAAGTCAAATTCACATTTCGGGCCCACGGTCTTCGAACTGCAAATGTAGGCTAATATTAACCTTTTAAATTGACCCCGATCTCTACTGAAAATTTGTGAACTAAAAACTGGTTCTGTGCCAGAAAAACAGATAATTAAGCCCAATGAAGTCTGCTATTTTTGAGAAAAGGGTGGTCAAATGTCCAACCAAAATTCTGTCTGAACGTTGTTGATGGAGACAAAACATGTGTGGTTTCTGCACAGCTTGTCAACCAACATGCATTTAAAAATCACTGAAGCGCATTATATTATAAGTCGGTGGTATCTATTTCTAGCTATGTTTGAGTGAGAAGTGGGATACCCCCTGGGCTGGCTGCCAGTGCATCGCGTAGCAAGACTGTTTTTCTTTAATATGTTTTAATGTTTTTACAGGTCCTTATTTTATGGATTAACTTTAGAAAACTTGAGAAATACTTAAAATATTAAAATAAAACAGGGTTTTCTCTCTTTCCCTACACTGTAGCGTGTAGAGCTGAATTGATGGTCGAACACTCACCACTATCTGAAGCAACACTTCACTTTGATGTTGTTATAGACATGTTTTGTAAGTTTTCAGCTGTAGTCTATGCCATCTTAAAAGGGAAAAAAAGGCTTTTCTTCAAATTTTATGTAAAAGAAGAGTGCTGAAGTCCAGTTATTTGCTCTACCAATGTGGTATTCAAGTGAAATGAAAGGATATCCTAATGGAGAAACAAGAGCTTAAGATATTGTGCTGGTGTGATGGAGTGGACATACAAGCACAAACACACAAATGCATACACGATCCTTAAATCCATTATGGCCTCGACTTCAAAGCTTGTATTGGATTTTTTTTTTTTTTTAGTCTTCCCTGAAAATGGAGAGGGTTGCTGAATGTTTGCAGAGTAAATTCAATACCTCATGTAATGTGCACTGCTGCCTTTACTGCTATTCCTAAGTGCGAATGTCTCTCAATATTTTCCTGCCTGTGACTATCCAAAACTATGCCTGTATATCTGTTTTCGCCTCTGTTTATGTTTGAGAGCTGATCTCAGGACCGCCTTGTTTGCTTTTGTCTTCTGTTTTTCAGGTGGGATTTTCGAACAAACAGATGGACCTGTTTCACTTGTTAGTGCAGAAGAACTTGCCTTTAAATTTGCTGTGAATAATATAAACAGAAACAGGACTTTGTTGCCAAACACAACACTAACGTACGACATACAGAGGATTAATATCTACGACAGCTTTGAGGCATCGAGAAAAGGTAAGTGATGTTATTTATTGAAGGATTTGTTAGTGCAATGATGTGAGTGCAGAGATTCTACAGAGTCTCTGCACAGAAGCATTCAACTGCAAAAACTAAGAAATATATTTGGGAGCATTAACTTACTTAAACAAGAAAGATTTCTCCTTATAATGCAATGCAAAACATATAAAAAAATAAATCTTGTTTTAATGAGATTAAAAAACTCATTATACCAAAATTGATCTGTCAATGAAACCAAAATATATATTTTTCTAAGTAAGAAAGGTCATAACAATAAACAGCAAAACCTCTTGGGATTTTTAGATGTAGTCTTAAAGAAAGGGTGAGACGAAAGAGAGTTATGGCGATCCCCTCTATGGCTTTTTTGCAAGTCGCAAGCAGTCAGAAGACTGTAATCTTATATCTTGTTAAAATGAGAAACTCTGTTGTAAAAATAATTTATCAAACTCCTCTAGTTTCTACAGGAATCTTTCTTGTGAAAATGAGAATTGAATCTTGTTCAGATGATGTCTTGTCATAACATCATCTGATGTTATGACAAGACACTTTATTGTTAAAATGAGAAAAAAATGACTTAAAAGAACTCATCTTGGTATAACGACAAAGTATTCTTGTTTAATTAGAAACTTAATTGTTTTAACAAGAATAATGACATAATGCACCTGAATTTATTCACCAGATCTGGCATTGAGTCACCTCCCGTAAATCTTAATAAATAACAACATCATTGAAATGTTCATATTGTGTACAATATGCCTTTTAAGCTTGTTAGGAATGTATTTGCATGTATTGGTGGTCCCCCTGCCCCAACAAAAGTACTTTAGTAAAGAGGAGTTTGGACCATTGAGTAACACTCAAGACCTACCTCTCATTGTCCCAACTAACTTTCAGCTGATGTCTCTTGTTCAGGACTGGCTTAAGACAAGCATTGTGACAGTTAACAATGACCCTTTTTGGCTGACCACCATAACCTCGGATATAAATGGCTGTTTTCTGAACAATTGTTACCTTAATTTTGACTGCTTTGTTATTTGTTATATGTTGTTGTCATTTGTTAGTTATTTTTGATCAAAGCCCCTGACAAATCCATTAGCAACAACATAAACAACTATTAAGTCACTGATTTTCTCAATGGTTGTGTTTGTGTGGAAGTTTTTATTTCAACTCTAGTTTAGAGGAATAATATCAGAGACCCCTACGTGCACAGTTTTTCTGAAATAAATAGCTGTAATATTTGCATTTAACATTTTTCTTGTTCTAGTTGCTGCACAGCAAGTGTACCCATTATCAAGCTCTTATCTCTTTCCTTCCATTAGCTTGTGACCAGCTGTCACTAGGTGTGGTTGCAATATTTGGGCCTTCACATAGCTCATCTTCAAATGCTGTGCAGTCCATCTGCAATGCACTGGAAGTGCCACACATCCAGGTGCGGTGGAAACATCACCCAATGGACAACAGGGACACTTTTTATGCCAATTTATACCCAGATTACTCATCATTAAGCTATGCCATTCTGGACCTCGTGCAGTATCTTAAATGGAAAACAGCCACTGTTGTATATGACGACAGCACAGGTGAGGAGACAACAAATAAATGCATACTTTTAAACAGAAATGTATGTGTGTAAAAAACTGCTATGCTCTAGTAAGTAACAGAAAAAGCTGTGCCTTTATTTGTGCTGTTTTCTGCAAGGTCTAATAAGGTTACAGGAGCTGATAATGGCCCCATCAAGGTATAACATTCGATTAAAGATCCGCCAGCTTCCTCTAGATACGGAGGATACAAGGCCTCTTCTTAAGGAAATGAAGAGAAGTCGGGAGTTCCGCATCATCTTTGACTGCAGTCACCACATGGCTGCACAAATTCTCAAACAGGTGAGTTCGAAACTCTTACAGACAATTTTGAGCATCAAACCAGAAGATTAGACAACTTTAGGTTCTCATGTAACCAGTTCCAGTTTCAGTCACCTCAGCTATGATTCTGTTTCTGTGAGATCTGTAAAGCATCAGCTGTACACTTTGAGATGCACTGAAGAGACTGTTCTCCTGTTCTCCAATGGAAAAACGGAATTCAGGCGTTCCGTTGCTTGTTATAGGGATAAAAGCAATATTTGATGCACTCATGCATTATCTTGCTGAAAGCATTAATGTCTCTTAAACATTTTCATATTTTGTCAAAAATTTCAATGTACCTCATGTGATACACCAGCATAAAGTAGTGCAACAAGGTAGTGTGGAGTGAAAGCAGTGGATATATGTTTTTTTTTTTGTTTGTTTGTTTGTTTTTTTTTACAATTAGAGCTTGGACAGGTAACATTTATATATGTATTCAGCCAAAATGACGTGTATTACCATTAATTAAAATCTAGAGCCACAAATTGCCTTTAGAAATCATTTAATCATAAGCAGAGTCAAACTGTGTGTAAATTATTGTCAGCATCAAGACATCTGTTCTGTGAAGGTCTCTATTTTTTGTATAGAATATTACTTAATTTTCTTATTTATACAGAAACATCCAAGACACATTAAAATTATATACATGCAACACTGCACCATTTTATTTGCCTCCTTTATTTCTTAAGGTTCTGATTAGTCACAACCTGTTTGACTGTAGATTATATTTCCATTTTGTGAATTTCATTGTTTTGATGCATTCTTTCACACAGTTTATGAACACAAAGCTGCACAGTGAAAATGGATCAATCCAAAAGCATATTTGCATATTCCAAACCTAACACCATGTTATGCTGGCTTATTGAAACAGAACATAAATATGATTTGATATAAATGTCAGTCAACAGAGAGCTGTCAGCATTTTGCACTAAGTGATGAATGTGTAGGTGGTCTGATGTTTTATAGATGTCAAGAATAGGCTGTTGAATTCCCCTCCTTTCTACATGTTTCTGTCAACTCATATTAACATGCTTACCAAAGGCATCATTGCCCAAAAAATTGTTTAAATAGCTCAGTCCTCTATTGTTGTTGTGATAGAAGATGACATGATCGCTCCTAGCCAGAGTGCACAACTAATGCAAAGAAGTCAGTGTCTCGTTTAGTGGAGTCTTGAGATAAAACTTTGAGACAAAAAGTTGCACCATCAAGTTTAATTTAAATATGACATATTTTGATCAGTTCTTTACCCAGAGGTTGTTTGTGTGCCCTGGAACAAAAAAAAAAAGACTTATTACAGCAATTGAATAGATGTTTAATAAAAATATTACTACAGTGACAATTAAATGCTCTAGCTGTGATGATAATAGCAGCAAGCAACAAGTATGTTTTTCTAACATTATTTTATGGATTAAACTAGGAAAACTTTTCCTCTGCCGTAACACTTTTTGTAATTTTTCTCAATAAGATGAAGCAACAGCAGCAATCAGAACAATCTTTAAGACAGGAACAACCCTTTGTTTGTTAGTAATATTGCTACAGTAAGTAGCTCTAAAAGACATTGGTGTCTGACCAAACATTGAGTTTCTATTTTTAGAATTTTTTGTACATAAGTCAGGGGTGTACAAAGTCAGTCCAGTTAATCAGTTTCGGGCAACCTCTATAAATTGTAGTCTCAGTTTCTTTTCCGTTGCTAACAGGAGTAACATTCATTTTGGTCATCTGCTGCCGTGGAACATTTGCTTCTAGATTTGACATGTTGGGCTTTCAGAGATGGTGTTCTACATCTGTTGGTTGGAAGAAGTGGTTAATTAAGCCAGTAATTAATGTACTAATGTACTTTAATTTGTACACTACCTTGTATAAAATAGTTTGCCCATTCTCCTAACTTCTAACATAATAAAAAAAAGTGTCTTTTGCACATATGCTGGTGACTAGAAAGTTTTTAAATTATACACCATTCTCCATAAATGAGTCTGAATGGAGATATTGAATAGTAATAATAACCTTTGAATGAATTAAATATATAAAACAAAGTTTCAATGTCAGGTAGTTGGCTTGATGTTTTTAGCTGCAGAGGTGAATTTTCTCCTCAGAGACTTAACATCTCGTTTGCATAACCTTGAGTTTTGAGAGGATTTTTTTGTTGTCTTTTTGTAACACATGGTACAATAGAATGGAAAGCACAGATACATTGGTGGATGCGGTGCTTTGAATGTAGATGGAGTGAAACAAGTCAGAGTGATGGAGTGTTTGGATATACTGCAAAGACTAGTAAGCCCTTGAATGGAAACTCTTTTCTCTGTTGTGGTGGCATCAAATGCCCCAAACCATCTGCAAACTGTTTAAATAGAAAGAAAATAATTAAAGACATGCTAGTAAATCAACAGTCTGCTTATGCTTAAGAAACATTAGCCAGTGGTAGCGGAATCTTGCTTGGAAAACTATCATGATAAGCGTCAATAATCTCATTAAAACAAATGTTTTCTCCATCAATTTTTGGCTCTTTTATTGAATCTTTGTGGGACTGCTTGTTGTAAAGACACTGTTTGGGATTATGAACACTCTCAAATGACAAAATAATAATTTTCCCTGCCCCAGCTCATTTCATTCACACCTTTAATTCCATGTTTTTGTCTCTGTATCCTTCCAGGCCCAGACCATGGGGATGATGACAGAGTATTACCACTATATCTTCACCACTCTGGTAATGTAACATGTTTGTTAATGCAAATAGTCTCGTTTGTTCTCATCTCTTCTCCGCTAGAATTTTTCATGAATAGTGGCTAATTGCCAATGGAGTTTGGATCCACTCCATAACATCAATTTAGTTTGACAAGTTGGAGGCACAATGGAGTCCCAGGTTTGCAGTGATAAACACTGCTTCATAGGCCTGCCAACAGCAGTCTTCAAAATACCACAAAACACCAGATTGAGATTAAAAATTGAATGTTTCATCATTGTAAACTGATGAAGATTAGACCTATTGCTTTGGGAATTAAAATAAACGGATAAAATAATGACAAGTTTGGTAAAATGTGAAATGAATAAATTCAACCTATAGGAAACATCATACTGCACAAATTACAGGTCAGACTACAAACATGCACAGTGCCTTTAAAAAGTACTCACCCCTTGAATGTTTTATCTTTTTGTTTCTTTTACAAAGCAAAACTCATGATAAACAAAACTTATTTTTCATGGCAAAAATTCAAAAACAATGGAAGCTTATTTGTATGAAATAATGAAAATTAAATAAAAATATCAGTCATAAAACAGGTTATTGCATAAATATTCACCCTTTTTAAAGTGACTGACCAAATTCAACAGAGGACCAGCCAATTGTTGATGGTACTCTAACAATGAATGGAATGGAAATCACCTGAGTGCATTTCAATAGACTGTAGTATAAAGACTCTTGTGTTTAAAACATCCATTATCTGTTTAATAATGGCCACCATTACCATGTTGAAGAAAACTCATTATTAACAATGTTCTTTGGTCTGACAAGACCAAAGTTAAGCTTTTTCTCAACCAGACAAGATGTAAAAAATAAACGCTGAATGTGAAGCATTGTGGTGGCAGCATCATGCTGTGGGGAGGTTTTTCTGTCGCAGGCCCTGGAAGCTCTTGTAAAGGTGGAAGATAAAATAAATGCAACAAAATATAGAGAAATCCTGGCAGATGTGTTGTTTTAACTGTAAGAGAACATTTAACTTTCAGCAAGACAATGACTTGAAGCATTGGACTTGGGTTGCCCACGCAATTTGACAAAGGTTTAACACTTGGAAAAATGGAGTAAAATTGCGTTGTCAGATGTGCAAGTATGATTTAAACCTGATTGCACAGACTCTGTTCAAACACTTCTGACATGGAGTGGGTGAATATTTATGCAATCACTTATTTTAGGTTAAATATTTTTATTTAATTTTGTTGATGATGATTTATAAATCAATGAAAATGTAAATCATCCACATGAATGAGGACACTGTCTTATGATGAACTTCATTAAATCCTGCTCGGTGCAAAGTCTAAAAATAGAAATGTCTACACAAACAAAAATTCCAGCCAGTTCTTTTTTTATTTACAATTTTAATGCTAATAATGTAAACTACTTAAAATAACTGGCTTTATAGCAGTGACCTTCTCACCTTGAGTGATAGAATTTAAAAAAAACTCAACACAAGTGTCTGCAGGGTGTTGCTGTTCTCCCTACCTAAATGGGAACCAGCAGATTGAACTGAAATACAAAGCAGCATGCTCTGTGCTGTTCCTTTCACCCTCTGTTACTGTCTTTGTCTCCTGACTCTCTTGAGCACTCACTGTCTCTGCAGGCATGGCCAGTCTGTTGTGATAATATGTTATGACACAGGGGTCCTGATATGATGTGTGTCATTTCTCACAGTTGACAGCGTAGAAATGACATTGTTATGTGGTGTGTCATGTTCATGTAGAGGTGTTTTGCTTTAATATGGAGATCTGAAAATTATCTTTTATTCTTGTATTGTCTTTTTGTGTATTCAACAACATTTTTATGCATTTTTTTATTGCATTTTCCCAACTATATTTTTTGCACATAAGATATGAGTATCTTGATAGGATCAGTGTTATACCTATCTAAAACTGCAATATGGTGTCTTACTGATAGATATCCCATTAAGAAGATTATACCTGGCAACTTTATTTGATCCAAAGTAATGAATTCTTGCACGGTGTACATGGCAATACAATTTCCTCTCGATGGAGTTCACTGATGTCTATGTTTTATCTTCAGAGGTGAGGGAAGTGCCGACTTATTAGAGCGTGAAAAGGCAAAACCACAGAGCTATGGGGGTAATAACTTCCTTGTCCTTTGAAATGAAACTGTCATAGCTCTTGTCTTGCCACAGCAATCGTAGAGAGCTTTAAGCTAAGAACTTAGTTATGTTTTCCTCTACTGTAACACTTTTGCATTCTCTCAAAGCATCTTAAACTGGAGAAAAAATTCTGTATAAGGCAAATGTAGGATCATTTTACGTTTGTGTTTTGTTTTGCGTGTGTGCTTGTGTGTATGATACTTAGTTTTAGTAAAAGTAAACTAGAACTTTTCAAAGGTTTTTTATTTGTCTGACTTTCTGTAATATAAAAAACGGGTAAAGAACAAATGTAGATGTAAATGTACAATTCTACTTGTCCAATTCATGTGGAATTCACAAAAGATGTTGGTATTAGTCGCAATAATAAATTATTACCTAACTTTATTTAGAAAGGAGAAATTATTCTGCATGCTAAAAGAAGGAAATAGGCAGCTTTATCAGAGGGTAACAATGACCATTCTTTAGTGAATGTCTGACATGCTCTCCGTCCCCTGTCTCTTACACCACAGGGTGCTAATGAAATATCTATGTTCATCCAAATGTCTTTTCCAAGCCCCACGGCCCAATTTCACATGACGTGTGTCAACATGGGACTTCACACATCAGATACAATTGCTGCTCCAGAAATAACAAAGGCTCGGACTGAATTCATATTTATTTTTGTTGAAGATGCCAAGGCTATGCAAGAGCTGAATATTAATATGATACAAAACAAATGATTTGTTTGGGTGTTTTCTTTAATTTTCCAAGCTACAAGCAAATAATTAATAATCTCCCAGCCTTAAAAGAGTGCCTTTTTTAAATCCAAATAAAAAAGGAAAAAGTTAATGGGATGTTTGTTGCTTGGGCTGTTTAGCCATTTTTCATATAAATGTGACAATCTTATGAAAAAGAAATCTAACTGTAGTGCTCTGTCTGATTTGATTTATAATGCAAAATTTAAATAATTCTTTGTTCTGTCGTAGATATTTCTTTGTTTTTATGTGATGCTGTCCAAATCTATCTCTATATGAGGACAAATGATGCAGAGTATGTACTTCAAACACAAGATGTTCAGTAATGTCTGAGTGCATAACAATCTTTTATTTCTTTCTTCTATCTCTCAAAAGGACCTGATGGCTATTGATCTTGAGCCATATCGCTTTTGTGGTGTCAACATGACTGGCTTTCGCATCCTCAATGTGGACAATCCCCAGGTTGCATCTATTGTGGAGAAATGGTCAATGGAAAGGCAAATTCCACCTAAGCCAGATTCAGGCCTGCTGGAAGGCATCATGACGGTATAAATATAGAATTTCTTTTAGAAACTACAAAATCAGAAACATATTCAGTTTGTTTTTCATATCTAATAATAATTTTTATGACGTGAATAAAAATAATTATTAGGTACTATTTTTCATTAATTGTTTTGTAATATTTTTCAAATTCCACAATTGAAATGCAGAATGGGCAAGCGTGATATTTTGATTTGTTTTAAAAGTAGTGCATACAGTATTACACAATCATTGAAGATGAATTTTGTTTTATTTTATTTTGGCTTATATTCATCTATGTCACGAGAATTATCTGCACACCGATAAACTGAAACAAAAATCATTATGAAAAATCACTTGAAATTGAAAATTCATTTAGAATCGAATTGTGACCCAGAAATTTAATGAAATCATGAGAAACTAAATTATTCCCACTTGTAAAAGAATAGGTACCTTCAGTGCCAGTAATTTTGCCCATTCAGACTTGACAGCAGACAATGTTAAGAACATAAAATGTCTTTACAAAAAACAAGACACTGTCTATTTCATGTGTTTCTTGTCATCTGTTTGATGACTTGGAGAAGACAAAATACTAGAGAATTACAAGCTGGGATAAACACAATATACTCAAGATTTTACCTTTTTACTGAACGTCTGGGTTATTTAAAAATGATAATTATTAATTTGTGATTTATTCTGAGAGTCTGAAGTAGAATTTGGCATTAAATCTTTCTGAAGTCCAGTATGTACCATTGACTGCTGTCACTTAAAACAAATTCAGACACACCATTCCAGGGAAAACGGTCACAACCATACTTTCTAAAAGAATAACTAACAATGCAATTTGTTGTCTTTTTTATGAAAGTTGCTTGTCATGTTTTAGAAGATACCATGAAATGTGTTTATTCTTAGAATATGAAGTGTATCCAAAAAGTATTCACAATATTTCTCTTTTTCCACATTTTGTTATATTACTGCTTGATTTTAATATATAAATTTAATTTTGTTGTACATTATTTTCTTAAGATTTTATAATTAATTAATTTTGTGGCTTGTAAGACTGATTTACATTTGTGAAATCTGTATACCATCAGCCTGGACAGATTGTGACTTTTGATCAAATCAAAGAAACTCTCTTGCTGATAGATTTTTTATTTTTATTTTTTCTGACAGGTTGACATTATTCACAAATTTTGACTGGTTGCCAGTGTCACCTCTTGACACAAATGTCACACAAAATTGCTATTCACTTCTTCTTACAAAAAGAGTTGCATTAACAGCAATCTAATAGCAGCTCTCATTCATTTCTACACCCAACAGTTGAAGCAGTTAAATGCCATTTTCCTGTTTAAATTGTAACCTAGCCAAATTTACCAGATAAATGTCCCTGTATTTGGCTTGTGGTGTGCATTAATTTCTACCCCTAATAGTGTCTGTGTTGAATTGGATTTTCAGTGTTATGTCAGTGTAAAAAATATTTTCTATAGCCACCAGCTGAAATAATGTTCACCCCTTATTCCAGACAGATGCAGCTCTGACCTATGATGCTGTCCACATTGTGTCCGTCTCATACCAGCACGCTCCACAGATGACTGTGAACTCACTGCAGTGCCACCGACATAAACCCTGGAGATTCGGAGGCCGCTTCATGAGTTTCATCAAAGAGGTGATGGGTCACCTTTGGCCTGCTGCTGTTTTACTCTCAGTTATTTATGTTGAAACACACTGAGTGGTTAACCAGAGAACAGAAGTGGGAGCCTAGAAACTGCATCTTATTTAGATCTTTAGCTAAATATGAGAGAAACTAAGCTTGACTCACACATCAAAGCAGTTTTTTGTCAGCTTCATCATTTCTCTGTAGTCACAACCTATTTTTGAGGATAAAACATGCCATAACCTTTTGGAGGCACATGTTGTATAAATTACCTTTTATCATGTTCAACATAAGCATCTGACAGTGCCTCAGAGAAAAGGAGAGATGTACTTTAGCTTTTAGCTTTACTTTAGCTTTAATAACATAAAGCTACAAAGTTTTTAAAGTTTAATCAGTAATACTTTTATAACAAATTTATGTCAGATCATGATTTCTTGGTTAATGTCAAGTTGTCATAACAAAGACATTTTTGTCTAGGTTAATGACTAGGTTGAATAATGTCAACTTTGTATTAAAAGTGTCATGATTTATCAAATGACACTTTATGACAACAGTCATAAATATTCATTAAGACTTACTCATGTTCATGACAGGTGTTATGTCATGTGTCATCACAGTCTTATTCACAACCCGTTAAATGAAGTGTTACTGAAAATTCTTGTAATTTTTCACAAGAATTATTCATTTTGTCAGAAAAAATTACTGACAACCTTTTCCATCCAATGTTGACAGAAAGATCTCTGCGCTGCTGCCATGCTATCAGAAGTTTCAGCCAACGTTGTTTATGCTATTTTTTGTAGGGTTCCGCCTGAGCCTTCATTGAGATGTGATTCAGACACATTATCTCTCTAGATATCTTGATCTCTGCGTTTTTCTTTAAGATCTGTAACAGTATTCAAAATATTTACCTAAATCCCTACTGCTATGCATGGTCATAAATTAGTGAAATTTTGACCATGCATAGTCCCATGCATGGTCAAAATATGCATGGAGTTTTCTGAGTGTACTCCATTCAGAGTACGGCTACTTTAAATGGAGTAGCTGTACTAAATTCAGACTTCCTGTTAACTGGTAAAATTTTTACTTTTATCCACTGAATGAAGCACAAATATATCTCAACATATTGTAGAAAATACAATTTCTTTTCAAGCAGCTTCTTACAATTACTCCACGTATATTACCTTACCGGAAATACATTCCTAATACCAAAAGTAGTAAATGACATTTACTCAGTAATAACATTTATAAGTGTCATTGTTCATTGTTACTCAGATTTGCACTAACCTTAATTGGGGGAAAATGAACCGTTTGAATTTTTGTTGCATCTCTTGTGCAGATAAGTGGTGGTGCAGTTTATCTATTGACTTGTGTAAAAGTACTGCTGCATGAATCCAAACTTAGTTACTGCATTGCTTTTACCTAAATAGTAGAATGAAGAATTAAATGTTTAGAAGATTGGTAAACAGAAGGAGAATCAATGCTAAAACATTTTTATCTTTTCCTGAAGCATTGATAGAAAGCGTAGCTGAAGTGTATATTTTGAATGGACACAGCTTGTGGGTTTTTCTAGAATTTCCTTTTACCAGTTGATATCTTTGACAGAGATAAGCCTGATAGTTCTATATGGTATCCCTGGCTCAATAACTTCACATATGTCCAAGCAATATATTGCTTGAAATTGGCGTAGTCCAAATCCTATGCTCACTCCAGTGAATATGAAGCAAAGTATCATTTGTGTCTGACCTGCAAAGATACTTAAGGTGGGATGATTCAAGTCATTTCTGCTTTTCATCCAGCTTCTGTTCTCAAGATAACAGCCTCTTTGCACACATGTTCAAGATTTTCCTGAGGTCTTTGAATTATACAAAAAGAGACCTGTTAGGATTTTGGAAGGTATTTGTGATTTTGGTGCACTTCACTACAGCCTTTGAGGTATTTGCAACCGTGCACGCTGATATTTTATATTTGTGTGCTAAAACAGCCTATCTTTGTAAGTTCACAGAGACACTAATTTTACTTTTCATCATATGGGATATCATGTTCAGACTTGCAGTAATGAGGGGTTTTTCTTTGCTTAAACAGCATCTAAGGACATAGATTGTGCATATAACATAAGAGATTACAAGGATTTTGCACTAATTAAATAACTTTGTATTTTGCATACAGTTGATTCACAAAGCCTTTGAAAAAAAGATGTGTGCTTCCAAGTGCAAAGCCAAGCAAATAGCTACACAAATTTGTATATATATTTGCTCGTTATTTACAAGGTAATAAAAGCATCAGATTCCTGAAGACCAGTTTCAATATTAATAAACAGTAACTCCAAATTATTGAGAGTATTGTTAAAGTTAGAGTCCACATTTTACTTAAAAAAATAAAAGGCAAGAACGTGACAGGGTAGAATTGTTTGATTCTTGAATTGCTTGTGCTTGCCTTAATTTGTCAAAAAGTGTGTTAAGGGGCGTGCTCCGGTGGCGTAGAGGGTAGCGCGCCCCACGTTTGGAGGCCCTCAGTCCTCGACGCGGCCGTCGCGGGTTTGATTCCCGGACCCGATGACATTTGCCGCATGTCTTCCTCCCTCTTCTTCCCCCTTTTCCTGTCAGCCTACTATTGGATAAGGGACACTAGAGCCCACAAAAAGACCCCCTGGTGGGAAAAAAAAAATAAAAAAATGTGTTAAATCTTGCTTTATATTGTAACTAATCTTCAACTGGATTACAAAATTCTACATTTAGTTAACATTGAAAGAGAAAATGCCTCACATTTACATAGACTCTGAAACAAGTATTGCTGGAGAAAGGCTGCAGCCCTGCAAGCATAATCTGGTATAAATATTTGATGGACGGATCAAAACCTTCCACTTATAAAACACTGTCTGATGAAATGACCACAGTCTACGTTGGTTGGCACAAAATGGCAATATGTAATTTGTAAAAAAGTTTCAATGTTGGAATACAGTTAATCAGATTGAGTAGATAACTGTAGCAAATGAAATAGGAATAGCACAATATGTGAATCAGTGCTGTAAGTATTTTATATGTTAACCTCCACATATTAATTAGTCTTAATAAAAGATTATTTTAAAAAACTGTTAGAGATTTAGAGGCAATCCTTCCAGCCAAAAGATAAGCCAGAAATGTATTATTTGCATAACATTTACATGCTTGTACAACAATGTCTGGTGTTTATTTGTTCCAATTAGACTAAGTAAACATCAAAGTATTGTTGGCCAATTTTTCTTTCGCAGTTATGTTGGAAAACAGTAGCAAATACTGATAAAGGTTAAACAAATTCCAAACATCTAGTGTTTGGTAATAAAACATTAACTCACCGCTGATTTACACTTGCTTCAAGATCAGAGGGTGACATGTTCTGAAGGTTGAATTGGCCCTCCGGATGTGATACGGCTGAGGCGTAGTATATGTCATTTTCTGAATTAAAGCTGTTTGAACATGCCTCCCACCTGGGTGGCAATAGGCCAGAGGGAATGAGGTATGGGAGGATTTTGAAAAATAGAGTGTCACAGATTTCTCCTTGAAGGTTTGATCTTTGCACAACAAGCTATAGCTTGTAGAGGCTGGACAGATAGCTGGTTGTGAGGTTGTCACAGAATGGGTTTTAAATATTAGTAAAGTGCAATAGGTTGACACACAGTGATTGATTGCCTTATTGTGTGAAGACCTGTTAAACATCCAGTGTGCACATCAGAGACTGTGATAGGATGAGTGACATTGATGCCTAATTAGAAATCACTTTTTCTATGAATAAGCATTAATTTATACACATTCTTTAGTTGGTATAGCATTTAAAAATCAAAATGCTAATTCAGGGGCAACGTCATCAGCCGTTAGTATCATACAAGCTTACAGATGGCTTACATTTGAGAGGATCAGGTAAGTAGCCTACTATTGTGGCTGCACCTGCAGTCATTTCTGGGGGGTGCCAGTATCAAGGAATCATAATAGGGGGCAGTCGTGCTTTTTCTCCTTCGGGTGGAATCAAGCAAAAGAAGATTGTTGTTAATTAACTATGTAGTCTGGAGGGAAAATGTGTCGAAGGCGTTGAGATGTAAAATGTAATTAAAAAAAGGAAATGCAGCTTGTATAGTTTGTGTTTATGCTTTTGGTCTGTCTGTGTATGTGTGGGAGTGAATTTATTTTCAGCAGGAAGATAAAGCGCACTTTTTTTGGCAGGAAGTACATTTCTTTTTATGTATTTGAGCTATCAAAGTATTTGCTAAATATAAATACTACAAAATAAATTAAAGAACAAAAACAATGTGTAAAATTTACATTTAGGCAAGGCTTTTGCAATTTACCCAACAAGCAAATATATTCTGTCATTCCACCTCCTAATGACATTGTAGCAAGTAGGGCAGATGATAGAAAGATGGATGAATGGATCACTCTAGCCTCCATATTAAAAATAAATCTGCTATAGTGCTGATATAATTCAAATGTTCCTTAATATTAATATGCAACATTTTTATGTTTCAGTCTCACTGGGATGGTTTGACTGGAAGATTGTCCTTCAACAAGACAACTGGGTTACGTACAGACTTTGACTTGGACATCGTCAGTCTAAAGGAGGATGGACTTGAAAAAGTGAGTTTGTTTCACCCAACTGGGTTGTGCTGAGGGTTTCTTTCTATTAAAGGAAAGCTGCTCCTTTCCACTGAGGCTGTATGCTTACTCAGGATGGGGGATAGAGCTGCAGTCAGTGAGTGAATATAATCGGCTTTTACTACAGTCCTTGCAAATTATATTTCATTATTTGAAACAATAAAGTATGTATGCACTCCAATTTGAATCCGTCTTTAGAAGTAGACTGATGATATATTTATTAAGATAAATGTAGATGTTCGTCTTGAGATTGCAGCTACAGAAAACATTTTCTTTAGATTCTGTTTCACATATTTCTGTATTAATCTCAGATATTTTTAAAATATTGAAACATTAAAGCATGTTAAACCATAATTTGACTTTCTTAGTAAGAGGAGCATTGGGAGTTAAAACATAAACATACCGTAAGTTAGTAGATGATAAAATAAATTGTTTGGGCTACACAATTGGGTGTTAATAGCAGATTCTCTGAGTGATAATTTGAGGTAATTCTTAAATGGTGTTTGGTACAAAAATGAATAAATACATTTTACGAAAAGATAAAAACAACATCTACCAGGGCAAAATTGTAGAATGTATTTTATTATACTTGGAGGGCAACTACAGCAGCTATTATCTGCTAAGTGGCTTTCATACAGTATAAATTAATAAAATAAGGATGAGTCCCATTATGACTTCTTCAAAAACTCCCTAAAGGCTTAGGACTCTACAGTATAATAGAAGGGACTTTTCAGCTTGTAACCCTCTGGAACAGAGCTTTGAAATAATTCTTTTCATTTTAACTGGCGTCTTGTCCTGCGCGCAGCCATTTAAACTGAAGCGTTGCAAAAATTATTTGATGCCGTATTATTATTGTGCTTTTGACAAATCCTTCACTCAGGCATGTTAGCATTGATCCACAGCCTGCTGCAGTTTGCTGGATTTTTTTCCCTTACTCGTATATCCATGGAATCGGCTTTAACTGGGTGAGCCTGTTAAGATGTGGACTTTTTTTATTCCCAACTAATCCCTTGTAATTGAATATTAGCCTAAGTTTATGAACAGGTTCTCAGTGTGTCACTTTTGGTAGATGAGAGCATGCCCAGGATGGTGAATTAAGTGTAATGCTCTTTGTGTATTTGCATGAGAAAATAACTTTTGAATCTACTAATTCATGCTAATCATGTTAAATGAATTGAACTAATTGTAATTGGATACTATTAGAAGGAGTTTTGCAAAGCGGAAAGCATCCTGATATTTTTAAATTCTCTCCTGGAGTCCTCTTCGGTTTTGTGAGACAAGCTGTAACTAATGTGGTTTTCAAATTAGAGCATATGCCTCTCCCTGGATTAGCCAGGGAGGACATTAACAGGCATTTTTCATGCTTTTGTGTGTGCTTGTGTCTCTGTGTGTTGGATGGTGAGCATCTTTAAATGGATTCACCTCAAGCACAAATCCCAATGAATATTAAAAGCTCGGAGTGCAGCAATAGAGGAAACAGAGGAGAGCTTGGTGGAAAGCTTGAGTTGCAAACACAGATTGCTATAGACAGCCACAGGACTATTTGTGCTAATGATATGTTCCAGAGTGTGTTTCTACAATGTGCTGAATTATTTGCCTTAAGGCTTCTTGCATGTGTAACTTCTTTTTATTTGCTCAAATCACTTTGCTTATCTCACTGACACTGCAGAGAAAAATTACTCGCACAATGGAATCCAAGCTCCATTTTTTCTCCTACTGTATTCTTTTCAAATCAGCTGTAAGATTTAAAATAAGCATTGTGTTTGTTAATGTCCTGCTCAACATTTAGTTGTCTTTTTTTCATTCATTCTTACATATTGTTAAAACTGAGAGCCCTCATAATATAATTACATATGAGGTAATATGGTTTGTTTTTAGTAGTTCAATAGAATTTTTATGATCACCTCAGACAAATAATAACACTATTCGAAGAATTTTATCATTATGTGGTTTACCCAACATGTTTTTTTTTTTCCCTATCAGTGTATATTCTTGACTATCCATACTTTGCAGAGCACCTTAGCCTGCTGATAAAAGGTGGCACAGCCAATCATCTAATGCTGCTGGAGATGTGTTCAACCTGGCACTAATGCAGGAAACAGTTGGCGGGGGAGTTTGTGGAGGTCATAGCTCGTCAACAGACACAGCACACTCAGCTTGCACACTTTTCATCTTCTACAGGTGGGGAAGTGGAGTGTGTCAGGAGGTCTTAACATCACGGAAGTGCCGAAGCGAAAAGGGATGAACATCACTGATTCTCTGTCTAACCGTTCTCTTGTCATCACCACCATTCTGGTAGGTCACAAGATGTCACCATGTCTTCCTACTTTTCTTACTGATGATGTGCTAGGAATCAGGTTTAATGCAATCAACATATTTAGTATTCTTTAAAAAAAAATCCACTTCAAAAATATTTTTTAATACACTGTATTGCCTTTTAAGGGAGCACTTAAGCTCAGGCAATGACATTAGACAAGATAGCCTGAATGACAATCTACGCTCTAATTCATCCCCATAGTTTTTTGTTGGGTTTAAACAATAAACTCATTCATCTATGTGTTTATAGACTTTACTTTGTGTACTTCTATCCCTGTAATGAAGGGACCTAGCCCATGCCCTGACAAAAATTTACACGTGGTATAATAAAGTCTGACAATACGACTTTCCTGATGGCTTCCAAACCAAGACTCGTCGGTTTGATTACCAGACAGAGAAGAGTGATTTCTCATTCCTGAGTTGATTGGTGCATAGTGTTGTGTTTACACATCTACATCTCACAATTTGCATTGCTCTTGATGCAGTAAAGTTTGGATGGAGCTCCAACGCCATGAAAACCCATTTCATGTGCTTCTCCCCTCATCATTCTTTAGCTAATCTAAGGGCCATGTAAAGGGCCTCTGCAGGGTGTTATGCTCTCTGTTCACTTTATTATCTATGTTTATTTTAGTCTCTGTAAACTTGATAGATGGTTGTTCATGAAAATCCTAGTAAAACACTTTGACTGGAGCAAACGTCTATTTCTCATTCAATTTCACTTAAATCTGTTTTCTACCTCATTCTGATGCTCTGTTTGAAATGGTCATCACCTCTTCTAGATGTCTAAAAGGTTTGAGTCTTAACCAGGGAATGCTTTTACTGTTTTGTCTGATTGAGAAAAAATAAGTCAAATGTTTGTCTACTATCATCATAGGGTAATATTTTTGCTGAATTGTATGTTGTAACAACTTGGCTCACTGGACACTTAGGTTTTGGAAGTAGAGATCAGGAAGAAAGCAGAACAAATGGAGCAAGTGAGACTATAAATGAGCATTAATTACATGTTCAGACAAAAGACCTAGAAAGTGCCTCTTTTAGACCCACATTGCCATTTACTTGCTGTTGTTTGTCCTTAGCTCTGTCACCTCCTGTTGGTGTCTGTGGAGGAGCTATTACAGAGGTGATGGCACAGACCTTCCCCAGCACACGCCTTAAAGTTACAATGATAAACACTGTTATTATGCCTGTATTGAGCCACAAAGCTATAATTATGACAAGCAGGATTGTGGTAAGGAATAATTATTGCCTATCAGGTGCCATCTATATTAATTCGGTCTCAGAATGGAGAAAATTAACAAGGATTTAAGTGGTCTAATGTTGAACCACGATACAGCACCAGTCACTGATTTTATGCCATCGTGGTGTTAAGTAGCTTCAATTTTCTTTCTATCTTTTTAAATATATATTTTTTTGGATCTGACAAGCCTTCTTCATTTGCAGTTTCTTCGGGAATCATTAGTTTAGGAACATAAAACTTTCAAACTGTTAAGAAGAGCTTATATTTTAATATCAATCTCCCCTCGTAGTGTAATGAAATTGCATCACACTGATTCTCAGTGATGCATGAGCAAGACATCTGACAGCTTTATACTGATAACTTCGCAGTAGAGATTAGGGCACTTAATGTGTTTTTCCTCTTACAATAATTGTTTGCACTCCATTGCCTGTAATGTTTATTTGCAAGCCTGCCTTCCTCCTCTTTTTGTTGTGCACGTTCATGCTGCGACTGGAAGGGTTGAGCTGGTATAAAGACTTTGATTTGAGTCCAAACCTTGGGGAATTGCATAAACAGGAAGGCTAGAAACAGATGGTAATGGCCTTCTCGTTAAACATGCAAACTTTTTGATCAAGTTAATTGGACAACTTAAGTTAAGTTTCTGGCCAAGGATTTTGCTCTTTAAATGCATTGTCATCAAGTACTCATGTCACGTTGTTTATTTAAAAGGCAGTTTTGTTTCTATAATATCCAAATAGATTTAAACAAGAACAGTCAGAGACATTTTGCTAACACCCAGTAAGGAAAATTTGGGAACCTGTGTATCCTTCTTCATTTTTTGCAAATATTTTGTTTGTTCAATTTCTGCACCAGATTCACAAAGAATATTTTTGTATTTAAATGCAGAAGCAAATAAGCCCATCTTAGATGGACGATTTCGCAGACAAAAAAAGTAATACCTTCTTTGCATAGATCATTTCTGGGAGTTTATTTATTAACCAATTTATGTGAAGCATTTCTTGACTTGCATTCTTGAAATGGTGATAATGTATTAAAAAATGTAACACATTTTTTTAAAAAACATTAAATATAATACATTTTATTTATAAAAATAAAGTAAAAAATATAGCATATAATAAAAAACTGCAAAAAAAAAACAAGCACAGCTAACTAAAAAGAAGACCTGTTGTGATGATTCTATTTTTTTACATCAATAGTTAAACTGGTTTCTGAATTTTGAGTATGTCAAGTTGTTTGCTTTGGGTGTAATAAATATTAACAAATATAGGTTGGGTGCACCCTAGTATATCACTAACTCTTGATTCTCCAGTAATTGATAATTTCCTGATGGTTTTCTTCTTTGTGTCTTCCCCCTTCTTCTTTTGTATCTCACGCCCACTGACAAAGCACATTGGCATGGGGTACCTTCACAAGAGAATGAATTACTCTGCTTCTGAGCTCAGTTAGTAAATTATACAATGGCAGTTGGGTGTAATAAATTGTAGTTTACTTTTGCATACATGGACCGACATGTTTTTAAATGTGCAGGAGTATTTGCATGTCTATCAGGCAGGAAAATAGTAACAAACACCAAATAAAGGAAATCATTTACGAGCAATTCAGATTTAGTCATTGTTAAATCTGAATTTAACAATTCAGAACAGTGCTGGGCAACAGTACCGTTGCTGTCCTTTGGAGGATGTTGACAATTTATGAAGGCACCATCGTGTTCATGTTCCTTTTCACCTTTGCTTTCCCTCTGTAATCAGACAAAGTGTGATCAGTCAGGTGGATTATCGCAGGTCTCTAAAGACTGTTGGGTAACTGAACAGAAAATGTTACTTCTGACACCTTTATACTGATAACACTGTCTCTGTTACTTTCATATATAATGTTTAGTTATTTTGATATTGAATATTTAAAAACAAATCTCTGAATTGTGTAACTCCAAGTATATTTATTTTTCATGCAAATAATACCCATTTGCCATTCTGGTCTTTATAAAGTAATACAAGAATTACTTGTATCAGTCACTGATTTTATGCCAGTGACTGGTTGGCCTTTGTGCTCAAACAGCTAGCCTGCACTCATTAGCTTAACAACGTCACCTGCCTTTTTTTGCTGAATGTGTTTTTCTTGTACGTTGTAAAAAAAAAGGACAACCCCCTTTGGTTAAATGTACTTATTTTATTTGTTAAATTCTATTTGTCAGTCTTTTTTTACACAGAATTTAAGTTTACTTTTTTCCGGTATTTTGCTCATGGTTGTACATAGCCCTCTATCTTTTTTACGCTTGTTACCACTGATTTAACTCATAGTTGAATGCTGATTTTTAGTTTTAAGCAGATATGAACTTTTGTTTCAGGTTAAGGGACTTTGTCACAGTTTATTACAGCGTCTGCCTACAATGTATCACCAGCTAAATAAGTTAATATCCATCAATATGCTTAGTTTGTATAGGCCTATTAGAGTTTAGCATTTGGTTATTCCATGTTTCTGTGTGGGAAAAACTTCAACCTCCTTTCATATGTTAAGTCTCTGTAGCTGCACACTGAACTTGAATCTGCTGCCACTATCTGTTAAGTGTTACAGCGACTCGTCAGCTCAGACCGCTTTTCTTCAATTAGGTGCATGTGCTGAAACAAATTGAAAAAGCTGACCTCACCATTGCTTCTCATTTGATCTTTTGGGTCCGTGCAGGAGGAGCCATATGTCATGCTTAAGAAGTCTGACAAGGCACTGGTTGGGAACGACCGTTTTGAAGGATTCTGCATCGACTTGCTGAAAGAGCTCGCCAAAATCCTGGGCTTCACGTATGAGATCCGCCTGGTGCCTGATGGAAAATATGGCTCACAGGATGACAAGGGGCAGTGGAATGGCATGATTAGGGAACTTATAGAACATGTAAGTCTTGCTTTATATCATTTTTTTTCTCTTGCTTCAACTGATGAGACAATGACAAAAAAAAAGCACCTTACACTTTGCATAATGGGGATAAAATAAAACTGTCAGCATCTGCAAGCCTCACTAATTAACACCATAACTGTGTTTGAAATGTTCACACAAGCATTCACTCACTATAGCAATGAATATGAGTAGTCAGATGTTTTTGCATTTCAAAGACTGCCTGGGTGCTGCAGTAGTATGAGAATTCCCAGTTATATTTCATACAAATAAACACAAGTGGGACAAAACAAAATGCTTGGAAGCCATGCTATGCCAAGGTCAATTCCAGATTGTGCATATAGTAAAGAAAAATGGTTTGAGGTCCCTTCCAATTCAAAAATGGGAAATTCTTTTAAGAAATAAAATCTTCTAATTATATTTTTTTGTCAGGGGTGAGCGATAGAGTAAGGTGTCAATGTTATATTTGAGAAATCAAATAAATAAAAACTAAAATTTAAATATCTTAAACCAAGTAACTGTTTTCAAGCAAGATGTCCTGATCAATAATGTTAATATAATCAATTTGAAATGCATTCCATAAGAAATACAACATTTATTTTATCAGTTTTGCATTGTCAGCATTGGTAATGTTTTTTTATCCCACTCACTTCAAAGAATATGATCCAGAAACTTAATTTTCAATCTGTTTACCTTGACAGTGCCAAATATTTTGTCCCATCCAATTCTTCTGAGATAAAGCTCACAATTTTTTCATGCATTGTAAAATTGCTAGACTAACACTGGCATAATTTGTCTCTGTTTTGATATGACTCCTTGATTACATGTGTTGTAGCTTATTTCGTTTTAATTATGGCCGAGAAAGTTCTCTTTCTTCATCAACTCAGCTTTTTTTGGTTTGAACATTGTAGACATTAATGACACATGCTTCAGCTGCATCTTCTCCAGTACTCCAGCCTTTAATTGATGTCGTTTTACACTTCTCAGTGACGTAAAGTGTATGTGCAAAAACAGAAGTGTGAGTTCTTCACAGGCTCCTGAGTTCTTGAGCCACAATTTCTCTCAAGTTCAGTTAGAGTCACTCACTTTATGCCCAGATTGCTTATGAATATAGCAGTGATTATTATCTGTACTTAACAATATGCAAAGCTTTAAAAGATGTCCATGAGAAAAAAAATGATTAACTTTAGAAAGTAGTTTTTATTAACTTTATCTATTTTTACTCCTCAGGTGAGCTTAATTTTAAATACTCAGTGATTTTTTTGTCTTTGAACTAAGAAACATTTTTATTTAGAATATTATTGGTAGTCAAAATATTCCTTTTAATATTAGACACCATTGCTATTTAATTTGTAGAATCATTTTGAGTAATTGCAGAATTTGCAAAGGCTTGCCTTTCAGCTGAACTGCAGCTTGTGTCCTCCATGTAGACAGTGATATAGTTATGATTGAGTACAAGTCAGGAAGAGCCTTCCAACCTGTCAGTTACATTTATGGCACAATTATGTCAAGGTTGCCTAAAAGTTATGAGTGTGCTGATGTCACTCGGTGAAACGCAACACTTGCCACAGCTGGATGACCAGGAGTCTGGAAGAAAGCGTGTAATGAAGCACATCTTGAAAGCACATTGTGGTTTTGCAAACACATCGACCATCGTCTTTCCACAGGACAGTAGGTGATCGCAGCAGTCTCTGTCAAACTCAAAACCTTAGCAGTCATGAAACAGCCTTGCATTCAATTCATGGTGGTTATTCTCTGCTGGCATTTCATAAGTGTCCCTCTCGGTGCACTCCCTTTGTCCTCAGCCCCATCAGGTCAGAGCTGTACTCAGCTGAAAACTTGTAATAGCGTAAGTGGCATTTAGTGCAGGGAATTGTGTGGCAGGAGTCAATGGCTTGGTGCTGAAATGGACTGCACTTTATTTTTTACACGGGCCTGATCCATTACCAGAGGCAGACAAGTCAGGCACAAACTGGAAATGCATGAGGCCATAATTTAAAAGCACATATGTTTTTTGTCTTTGGGTTTTAAGTGAAAAGTTCCTTGTTACCATAGTGAAAAAGGTTACTAGTTTGTAGGCAAAGAAAAAAAGCTGTGGTACTAATAAATAGCTGCTTATCACTTCAGATATAAATACTGTTTTGCAAAGAGGTAGCGTCAGACACCTCTGTGCTGTGTATAAATTTTAATATAAGCTGTTACAGGGCAAAACATAAGTAAGCAGTAGCATTTAGAATTTAAACAAGATATTTACATCAACTGCATGCAGACACAACAGATTTTTCTTTTTTTTTTTTTTACTTCAAATTAGCTCAATTAGGATTACAAAAAAATTAACTGCTAAAGGCCACCATAATTAAAGTTTTTTCGGAGATTATTTCATTGTTACATATTTTAGATTTAGGTGTTTATAAAGAGTTACTTACTACTAATAGAATTGCTTCTTAAACTGTATGATTGGGTCAAATGCTTTGACCCAATCATACAGTGTGACTATCACACTGTGAGTATCACACTAGTTGAAATAACTGGAAGTTTGGCCCATTCCTCTTCATAGACATCAGTCAGCTTTCCAGGCCAACTTGCTATTGAGATCAGAGCCCTTATTCTCAAAGATTCCCAAGACTAAACCTCTGCTGCCAGTGGCATCATTTTAGCAATATTCTTAGAAGTTCTTGAATTGTAAAATTTTTCTTAAATTTTGCCTCAGTAATGCTTCGTTCATACAGCAAGATTAAAAATTGTCATTGACTTTGAAATGAGAAACCGCACACATAATGCCAAAAATCTTTCATATAATAATTTTGGTCGAGTCATACAACAGGAGCAACACACCACAGATAAACTGATTTCACAGACAAGAAGTTTTAAAAAACTTCTAGAGTTCCAACGTGACTTCAGTCTAAACAAACGTGGCAGACTTGGAAGAGGCCTGTTTTGACAGTGTTGACAGTTTTTGTTGTTTTATTTGTCAGTCATTTCACCAGATCAAAGACAATCAGGCAGTTAGAGTAAATTGCCGACAGCTGAGCGTCCGCATTAATATCAAGTAGATGACATAATGAAATGACCAGCATGGTGAGAGGCTGTAAAAAAATGACGATAATGATGAGAATATAAATATAGTACAATCAAACTTGTTGATACTCTGTGGTAATTAATACAATTGTGTATAGTTACATCATCATAACAGTTTTCTTACTTCAGACTAGATTTCGTATATATATATATATATATATATATATATATATATATATATAGTAATGGTGCCTCGATAATGTTTCAAAACATTAAGTTTGTAAGTTTGTAAGTAACATTTTTAGTCTGACTTATTGACGCAAAGTGAAGAAAATAACTTTATTTGCTTATACAGTTTGCATACATGTCAGGGCTTAACTATTGGTGTATTTTCTTTTAGTTTATAGATTTGAAAAGCAAGAGACTCTAAAACCATTGAAGAGCTCACCCAAAGTGCCGTATGCGCAAGAATAATCAATTTACTCATTGCTTCTAGTGCAACACCAGAAATGAAGATCAGCATCTATACTGCCGGTTATTGCTTTTAATTCTTTTTATCCAAGTATTATGGATGCAAGGAGATAACGCTGTAAATATTTATTCAGTTCTATTTTTTGGTTCAGTGCTTTCTAGCCTTGTTGATAAGAGTAAGCTGATCATAATTCGGCAGACCTGAAGCATGGACTAAAAGGCAAGCTCAGTCGATTTGACCCTGAGATGACATGAAACACAGGCATCAAAAGGAATCATCATATCTACAAATCTGTTGGAAGGAAAAGTATTAACAGTTATACACAAGATAAAGAAAGTACATATGGACATACTGGTATTTCTTTCATTTTTGTAATTACTTTGTGTTAACCTCCTATAACCCCTTGGCCCTTCTGTTTAGATGCACTAACCACTAGATAAGCTGTGTAATATTTGAAAGTGGTTTTTTGGGGGTGGGGTTTCAGAAGGGGTACAAAAATAAGTCAGGAAAATACATAATGGTTCCCAAACACATAATGTAGCTTACTACATTTGTTATGCTTTGAAAAAAAATTTATAAAAACACATTTTATCTACGAATATCAACTTATCTGATTTTCTCCACAAGAAGGAAAATTGTGGGTTGACATTTCCAAGTGTCACAACTTAATATGTGTCGCATGCAGTGGTTTATTTTACTGTAGTCACGAAACTCACTGCTGTGCCAAAGGGCATTGTTTGTAAGGTGCTAAATGATGCAATAGGCCTTGTTAAACTTGATTTAGTCAAAATAGATGATCACGTTAATCATGCTGTGATGCAAATGTTAATAGCATTCTTAGCACGTCGTTTGTTTCAAGGCAATTAATCTCTTCAGCGACAGATACACTGAAAGGTTTTAACCAGAACACTTACTCTTTGTCTGTGCATGTTGTCAGATAGATTTATGGTAAAAACATAAAAGTTGCAGATGATTTAACAGTGCTTTAGCTGTATTTTATCTGAAAAAAACCAGCAGGGCAACTTGTTGATGCAACTGACCTCTACTGTTATTGCAGACCTAAAATGGATTTATTTGCCTCAGAAGACATACCTTTTGTTAAATCAGTTACAAGCTGCAACTAAATGCTTATGATTTTTATTTTATTTTATTTTTATTTTTTTTGCTCCAACGTCTTTGTATGCTTCAATACTGCAAGACCTGAATCCCCACAAACATCTTTTAAAACACATGTTCAGGTCGTCCAGCCATCACCCCTATTTAACCTCACAGAAAAAATAAAATAAAATAAACTGAAATATCGACTTTTTTTACCATATACCATATGTCCAAATAAAGGTGCAATAAAGACAGAAGAAGTACGCAGTAGGACTGATGATAAAATGTTATTGTTTATTGTCAGAGCACGTGTCAATCTATTCTCTTAAAATGTAAAGAACAGACCACACCTAAAATAAATATGGCCATTCACCTAAACTCATAGACTGGTTTAACAATGAATCTGAGAAGCAGCCAACCGGCCACAAAATCAGCAAGAAAAAACCCAGAACACAACAAGAAGTCACATTATTAATTTGTCAAAAGTCATATAGGGCACGCAGAAATCATCTGGGAAATGTGCTCTTCTCATGGAAGCTTTCGGCTTGTATGTATGACAAAACAACAACTGCTTTGAACATATTTCTAGCATGGTAAGACATGATGTTTGCAGCATCATGCTGTAGGAATGTTGATCTTTAGCAGGGATGGGGAAGCTGGTCAAAGCTGATGGGAAGATGAGTGCAGTTAAATGCAAAGCATAATGAAAATTGCTTCTCAATTTGGACTTAAGAAAAATATAACATTTATTTAATTCTGCGTGCTTATGTAACACAACAAAAAGAGAACATGCATGCCTGATAAAAAGCATTGTTGGTAATTGCATTTGAGGTTTGCTCAAAGTATAAAATGTAAAAATTAATCTACTGATATGAAAATAAAAGAATTAGCAAAACAACTAAACAGAATATATAGCTCTAACAAACAGTGCTATGTATTAGTGCCTCTTGAGAATATGTTGATCATGTTAGTGTTAATAAATGTTCTCAAGGTTGTTATCAGGTGAGAAGGTCTGCAGGGACAGCAATGTTAAGCCTACCATCTGCAAACCCAGATAACACAGCACCATGTGGCACATACTAGGACATTGTGTGTGTAGTGCTTGTGCCTGGTTTGTGTGCATAAGCAGAAAGCAGAACAAGGACATGCTGCATGTATATTAACCCACCGTAGGTATCTCTGGAATAGCATGCTGGCTGATCTTATGGCTGAGTGGCAGGTTGGTTCAAAGCAGCAGTTGGCAGGAGAGAATACAGTGAGCAGGATGTGATATGCGAATTTGAATAGTTTAAGAGAGATAGCGAATACGCGGCAGGATTCTCTGGTTTTTCTGTCTTTTTATCAACTGTGTGTTTAACCACCATGGTGCAGACCACAGGAGCACATAATTCAAGGTGTCACATGTGAAGTGAAAATGTTTCATTTCTGGCCTGCGTTTACGGGTACACAGAGTGTAGATCTAGACCAAGAGTTGTGTAAAATGACAGCGTTTAATTCTGACTAAGGTCAATGTTAAGGCTAATATATGACAGAGGAAGGTAAAAGAATTTCTATTCAGTGGTCAACTGCAACAATCTAAAAACATAAATTATGTAACAAATCCCATCGAAAAAATACAGCTTTTATTTTGTACATTCTTAATTTGTTTCTATTCTTGATTTAAATCTGTTTTTGAATAAGCCTTATTTTCACAAAATAGATAAAACAGAAAAAAAATCAATCTCTTCAATGTATTGAAAATGCAGTAGAGTGAACTGTTGTATATTCAAGCCCTGTTACTCTTGCACTGCTCAACATGGAGGAATTAAAGAAAGCCTTCCTTTGTGGGTTGTGTCGTTTCTTGGAAGGGAAAAGGGTATCCGAGCGTGAACCAAGCAGCTGGTTTCATTAACCTCCTGCCCAGCCATCATGTAGGGGGAGAGGATGGTGGTGGTTCTCGGGTTGTACAGCGTACGTGGGTGGTTGGGGCATGGATATTGAGACCATTTAAATTTGCAGTCCAGGCATACTTCTATAATGGGTGGTGACCGCAACTTAACCTGCTATGCCATGCGTGTCTCAACTATGTGTTGTTTTATGTATTCACAAACTCACAGTCTAGCTCTTACACTTTGACATGTTATTCTCTGTATTAGTTTGATTTATTGAAATTATTCACAATGTGTGATCAGGGGTTTCTGATGCAAATTTTACATAAATTCTTTATCAGTATCTCCCTTAAGTCTCATACCTCCTCAACTGTGACAAATTTTGTCATTACACTCTCAAAAAGTGTGACATACAATGCTATTCAGCCTCCCTGAGTTCATACTTTGTAGAGCCACCTTTTATTGCGATTTTGCCCTTTCTTCTTTGCAAATTAGCTTAGGTTCAATCGGTCTTTTTTTTTTATGTCTTTTTTTTGTGGTTGTTTTTTTTTGTTTTTTTTTGCCTGATTGTCACATTTTATTGTTTCAGGATATTATTGGTTTTAGTGGGTACTCACTTTTTCAAGCAGAGCCATGTAGGTTTGGATTTATTTCTCCTTTAATAATAAGCATTCACAAAATTCATTTAAAAAATAAATTTTATGTTAACTTTTGTTGGCTTTGGCTAATACCGTATTTAAATTGGTTTGATGTCCTGGAACATCTTAGTATTTAAAAAAAGAATATCAGAGAGGGCACAGGCATATCAGAGTGAAATTTACTAATTAAATGTACAATTGCTTTCAGTTAAAATACTTTTCTTCTGTTGCAATTTCACAAAAAGTGTGAACAATTCTTAATACTTCTGTGAAGTACAATAAATCAAAAGTTGAGATTTTACTAGTTTGATTAACAAATGAATGTATACATGCAGACTGTTGGACCAGGATAGCTAAAATCAAAGTGTTGGTCTGAAAAATTAAGTCTACAACTAAAACTGTTTCATTTTCCCTTTTCAGAGAGCAGACTTGGCAGTGGCCCCTCTCACCATTACCTATGTGCGTGAAAAAGTCATTGACTTCTCAAAGCCCTTCATGAGTATGGGCATCAGCATCCTATATCGCAGACCCAATGCCACAAACAACGGCTTCTTCTCCTTCCTAAACCCCATGACTCCAGACATCTGGGTGTACATTCTGCTGGCATACCTGGGTGTTAGCTGTGTTCTTTTTGTCATTGCAAGGTAAGTACAGATGCTTTAAGTTGTTTGTCCTTTCAGTTCTTCATTCCTCTCCCCCTGTGGTTTTCAGGAGTCACAGTAATTTGCCCTGTTATCATTACGGGCTGAGTTTTGAGGACGTGAGTCCAGTTTATCATACTGTGTTAACTGCTGGGTAGTGATCAAGGCAGTTATGTCTGCATGAGCTCTCTACAGCCCAGCAGTGTGAATATAAAAAAAACTCCTTCAAGTATAGTTTTAAAGTCCCATCCGGTAAGTAATTTCAGGTTTCCTACATGATGTCTTTGGGAATTGCAAGGGGCTTAAAAAGACTTTTGAAGAAGAAGAAGAAAGACAATCTTGTGTAATTATCATATTCAGCAGCCTTAAAAAGTATTCCCACCCAATGTGAAATTACATCTGAGAAGTTTATTTATAGTTAATCATTCACATTAACATATTTTATAAATTATGAAGTTCAGGTTGTCAGCGTAATTTTTTTTTAGTGGGGGATTATCTGTTTTTGTTTTTTTTTTGGTCATGACTGCGATTAATATCCTTTCAGTGTCAGTGCCTGCATTTCCTGCTGCTTCTCATGCAAAGTGGTGCTTGAGGAAGTTCTAGAAAACAGGCGCTGGAGGAAGTTCAAGGGCTTGAGAGCAAACAGCTGCACTCCTTCATCCTCATTTGCTTCAGCGAAACTAAACTAATTTTGGAGTGGCTTTAAATAAGTTTAAAATCATTTTAAATTTTTGCAATCATTCACTAAAGGGTATGTGAGAAAGCTCAATGGCTGTCTGGGCCAGGGAGAAGTAAATTGCCTTAAATATTCTTAAATATATATAAAAGTTAATGTACAAGATAATTACAGTGTTCTTTCAGACAGAAAGGGGTAATTTTGAAGAGATAATAGAAACCTCAGTGTGTTCTTAACAATATCACACCTAAACTGAACCATGATAATTATATTGCAGAATATAATTATCCCTTTCATATAGTTTAAATATGTGTGAAAGGCTTAAAATGAATGTCTTTAGTTGCTGTGAAGTAAATTTGCCTTTTATAAAGTATCAAAGTCCAACTTTAAATCTGTGTACATCATGAAGTAAGGGAAAAAACACCCAGTTTAACATTTTGTTGTACCAAAAGAAATCAACTCTTCCAAAATACAACAAATTGAGACGTATGTTTTTCAATGTATACTTTACTTTAAGTAATCTCTGTCAGTCATACCACAAAATGGAAACGACGAGAGACCAACCTATTTAAAATAAAGCTGATTTGACACTTGTCTATATCTGTTGTGCAAAGAACAAATAACGGTTTCAAAACAGCTAAAATTTTTATAAACTAGTTTGAAAGATAAACTAAGTTTGTTTTGACACTATGTACCCTGAGGAGGATGATAACAGTTAAAGAACTGCTGCAAAGAGTGTTATTTTGGGATCACTCTTTATTTTAAGGCTTTTGTATCTTCCAAGTATTTTGTATCTTGCTATCAATCTTCAGTGTTCAGAAACCAAAACGTTACTTAAAAATAAACACACTCAAAGTATATAGAAGTGGAACTTTAATTCCCTTCAAGTTCCACCTTAAATTTCCTTTAAGGTGGATCTATAAATTCCATCTTAAAGGGAATTTTAAATTTCCGTTCATTTTAATTTATGCTCTGTTTATTTGTTACATTGGGATAGTTAATTTAGCGCAGATATCTCCAGGTAAATACTTTTTTTCTGTTTTGCTATTGTATTTTTTTATGTGTAGAGATGCTTTTTGTGTGATAACATTTCTTCCAACGGGATGTAAAGGTGTTCAGAAAGTGAAGTTGTTTTACTAATCCATTTATTTTCATATCAGTAGTTTAATTTTTACATTTTATACTTTGAGCAAACCTCAAATGCAAATAAATGTATCATCTAAACCTGTTATGTCAATACAATTCAAATATAAAGTACTATTTTTTGCTACTCAGTACCACAATAATATAAAGAGTAAACATAAGTTGAACTTTCTGTGCATATTTTGTTCAATATAGTGAAAAAACACAGTGCATCGATACTGCGCAAATGGATATCAAGCAATATTTATCATAAAAATATTTATATTTTGCTGCTCAAATTAGGACTATATAAACCGACACTCAGTCTTTGACCAGAATGATTTGTTGGGCTGCAAGGATTTAACTGAGAAATTCAGGGTCGTTGAATAATTGTACTGCATAACAAAATCTATGCATCTGTTCATTGATAGTCAATTTCCCTTTTTACTTCCTTGGTTGTTTTGTGATCAGCTTATTATTACCTTAATGTGATTAATTGGGTGAAATAAACTTTTCTGCAGTGTTAAACAATGTTCTATTAAACACATCACCAATGGTTTAGGTCAAAGGCAGAATCTCTAATGTGGAGTTCAGATTAATAGTGACCTTGGAATTAAATTCTACAGGCAACATATATTATAAAAATAGACTAAGACAGAGTTTCTTAAAGAAAAAAAAAAGATTTTTTGATTTATTTGTGTGATTTTGTGTTTGCATACAAACATATTTCTAGATTTCTTCCTCATTATGCCGGCTTTAGGACTGTAAGCATGTGATCTGAGGCAAACCAAAGCCTCTGACGGACAATAATCTTTAAAGAAACTAGCAGAGAAAACAGAAGTAAGTGCTCCAATTTAAACGGCCATTTAAACCTTTTATAGGCACCACTCTTTTTAGAACGTACAGTTCATGTGCAGGTTTTATGGGCTTATTGATAGTGAGCTCATCCAAGTTGCCTCGTAGTCATTGCAATGTGTACAAATTGACCCCCAAAATTCTAAATGGACAGCACTCTAATTAAGCTATGGCCAAAAATGTCTGAAATAATCGTCCAATATTGTCTCAATTCAAGGAATGAACTCAAATCATTCGTGGCCATTTTAAGGCTTATTCGTGTGTCTTTCAGCTGCACAGAAGGTCTCTTTGAGTCTCTGTGCCTCTTCACCGTCATGTAATTATTTGTCAATGGCTTTCCATTTTAACATTCAAGTAACACAAAATGAGGCTGAAAGGATTGATCGAAATGGTGACAAGTCAACAGCCAGACAGAGCCTGACTGCAAATGCTGCCCAGGTAAAAGAAAGCAAAGTAGTAGGATGTAACTTAACAGAAAACTTCAACTATGAAGACTATTTGTTAGTAAAAAATAATAAATAATTCAAAACATATAATGTTAAATATTTTTTTTGCACATAGATATAACATTTTTAAAGGAAATGTTCATAATCGGTCTCACTCAGGAGACAACAGTATTGAAAGAAAACTTTTGCAATCGGCTAAACAGTGACATTTCATTCAGCATCTCCTTTCAAAACCAATGTTTACCCTAATAGTATTGCAAAGTTTATGGCAGATAGCAAAGTAAATGGCAAATGGTTTCACATTCTCAAACATGACATTTAATACTCTGTCTGTGTGTACATGACTCATTGGTCACCTTTAAGCACAAAACATGTTTTAAAAAAGCATAAGGATTACCAAAGGTAATCCTTAAAAGCCAGGCCAGAAGAGTTTGAAAGTATTTTGATGTCCTGTTTGATTAGATAAAATAGATATTACAGCTGTGAAAAAAAAATATGGCCAATGCCTTGGAATGGCAACACAATAATGGAAAATATTCATGCAAAAAAGCTAACATTAAAAATAAATGGCAGACAATTATTCAGTCTTTAATGTGGGAAGGTTATAAATTATTTAGGCCACACAGTGTGAGCTGTCTGTGTAAACAAACAGCTTGCAAAAACGGGCAATTGGCTAGTATTTTATCCAAGAGCTTTGGCACATATAGATATACAATAATAAGTAACATTGTTCAAAGTTCAGGAATTTCTTGCATCAAACTGTTAAGTCTTAACAAAGATAAATTATGGCTTTTTTATCACACATACAACTTATTCTTTCAAATTAACTTAAAAGTTAGACAATGATAACATGAGCAAATATGAATGCAGTTTTCTAATGATAATTCCATATTAAGGAGAGAAAGCCATTAAGACTAAACTGGCTCTATGCAAAAAAGTAATTGTCTTCTAAATCTGATGGTTGCAACCTTGGCAGCCACAGCTACCCTCAAGTTTTTATGGTAATTTGCTCACTATTCTTTACAGAATTGTTCAGCCAAACTAGAAGATTTTAAAAATATGACCAGTCTGCTTAAGGTCGTATTTAAATCTAGGCTTTGACTAGGGTTTCAGAACCCTAGATAAACTTGCTGATATGCAATTTGGGTTTAAGGTCACAGACAGATGATTTATCGTTTTTACAATTTCAGAAGTTCATTTACAAAATTGTGTGTTGAGATGTAACGGGACATGGTACTTTGACTTTACTCTTCCTGGAATATTTTCCGGAAAGTTTAAAATTCAACATGTTTAGAAGAAAATTTGAAATGGACCTTTGTTTTTGTTTTTCCTGTGGTTGTTTTTCATCTCATACATGGATTCCAATTTCTGCCCCAATTCTTTCTTTTTGTTGAATTGTGAACATTGACTTTAACTGATGCTCGGTTGTTACTACTGGTAAAAAAAAAACACGAAGAAGACGACAGGAAGTAGTAGGAGGATGATTGTTCCTCTTATGGTTGTTTGTCAATTTGCAATGTCTTAGATCTGGATTTTAACCCTTTGCAGGCCGACTTTGTTCTGATCTGTTTTTCTTTGAAAATGCGGTACATCGAGATTATTTAAGATTACACTATGTAATCAGGATTAATTCTAATTGTCAGTAATCTGGATGTTGTTTGTGAAATAGTCTTTTCACAAAATGTGGTTAATCAAAGTTAATTTCCGTTTAACAAGGGGGCAATTACTTTTCATATAGGACTAGTAGGATTTTGCTAGTTTATTTGTTAATCAACCACATTACAATAATAAAAAACATGATTTATTTGTGGTGACCAAAAAGTAAAACAAAATAAATACTAATTCTGTTAGAAATATATTTTCCAAAATTTATAGATAGCACTGGACATCAGGTTTTTTTAGAACTATTCCAATAAGAAGAATGAATTAGTATTTTTATTTTTATATATTTTTTTTTTTAACCAAGATAAAAATTGTAGTGATGTCCGCATTAGGGATTTAAGTTTGGTTTATTCTAAAATTCTTAAATAGCCCAGTCAGTTCATTTCTGAGCTGAAATAATTTACAGAAACAGTATTTCAACCTGCTCTTTCTCCACCAGGTTTAGCCCATATGAATGGTACGACGCTCATCCCTGTAATCCTGGGTCGGACGTGGTGGAGAACAACTTCACGCTCCTCAACAGCTTCTGGTTTGGAGTTGGTTCCTTAATGCAACAAGGTATGTCAGCGAACACGGCTGCTTATCTATTCAAAAGCAGTGTAATCATCACATCACCTCCTCCTCTTCATCATCAGCTCCTAGTTTGTGCCTCTTTAGCTGACAAGCTCCGAAATTTCCTTCACCTGACTGTTTCATAAGACGTTTACCTGTCAGGAACAACTGCAGGGCTCTGTCTCACATGACAGACAAAGGTTGTTGTCATCTAGCTGCTGTTTTAAAAAAAAGCAAAGAGTAGGTGCCAGGTACTTGTCAGAGATTGGCAGGTGGGGATGGAAAACAGTGTTGCATGTATCTCCCTGTAACACAGTCACTGGCCCTGTTTAAGAGCATCATGTGTTGGGAGAAAAAGAGTAAAATGAGAAAGAGGTTTGACAAATGTCTTTTGTCAGCTGTGCTAGATCTGGGTGGTGTGATGTTTTCAACTCTAGGACTTATACAAAAGTTGACCTAATAAAAGAAATGTATATGCCTGACTCATAGCTGTGCAATACACAGAGTACAACCAGATGCTATGATGATCCTGCAAAACACTGTTTTTGTTCTGTTAGTGCACTTTTATGATATTGTAAATCTTATTAACTCCTTTTACATACTTGGTGCTTTTTAAGCTATTTGACTCTCACATTATTCAGTTCATTGAGTAGATGTGTGTCACCATATTTGGTGTTTATACCTTTTGTACTTTTGTAAATGCTTAGACGTCACATAAAGGGAATGGGGAAGCTTTCAAACTATTTAAGTACCTCATGTTCTTTAAGAGCTAAATGCTAGCTTTCAACTAGCAAATATTTTCAGACTCTGAGCAAGTCCCAAGACATTTGGATTTTAGGAAACAAGTCAGTGTTTGATCTTTATTGTTAAGTGACAGTTTGTTGCATAAATATTTCAGTCAAATACCGCACTTTTCAATGGTGACATTGCCCACTGTAGGATTCAAATGGGCTCCTACCTTCCACCTTTTTTGCAAACAAATTTTTACTGGTGCCACAACTTAAGCAAAAGTTAACAATTTATTGAACAAAGAAAATATATTGTCTTTAACATTGTTTCCCTTTGACATAACATTACACAAATTGAACTACATGACAGAAACAAGAAAATACCATCTTAAACTTTAAAGTTTGTAATCCTTAACACTAATGATATCAATTTGAACTATCTATACTAAGATGTATTTTTGTTTTTGCAATTTTCTTGTAAAATCTTTTTGTCAATGTGAGCTATTCTTATCCGCTTATACCATTCACTCTGATGATTTGAAGGACTTAACATTTAATCAAAGAGCTGATTGTTCAGAGTATAAAAACAAGGAAGGGAAGTCCTTTCCTTCTCCAAGGTGTTCTTTAAAGGGATGAATAAGCAGAGGAAGGGCCAGGATTTACATACTGGAGTTAACTGCAGCAAAATGGACCTAAGTAAGAAAATGTTTAACCTCAGTGTAACAAGACAAATCAAGAAGGTTTAGTTAAGCTCAGTAGATCTTTGGCTGCAAGGATTGCAAACACATTCAGCAATTCATTAAGCACAGAAACTCGGCGGCACTCTTGTGAAACTGCACAGCAGCTCTTCCAATTTGCTGATACTGGCAGAGAAATATGAGAGCAGCAGAGGAACGCTGTGAGAGGGAGAATGAAATCAAAATGAGCTAGTTAGTTGCCTATATTATTAAACAGGGGAGAATTTTCTATTATAATTCATAATGTGGCGCACACTGATTTTTGTAAATGCCAGAGCTCCACTGTTTCTCATTTTCAGACATTGACTGAAGCGCCTGCTGTTAATCAACTCTTATTCATAGTTCCCTGATTTATTGTTTTGTTTTTATTTTTACTTTGAAACATAAAGGTTCATGCAAGCTTATGAATACTGCATATATGCACTTAAAAACAGTTAGCTAATTGGCCAAATAGTCCAAAGGATCTTGCCAATTACTGCATGAATGCATCTAATTTTAAAACTGACACCGTACCTGGCTTTCAGTGACACCGTTTTTGCAACAGCGCCTTGTAACACATGCTGCACAGCGGTATCTGTACCGAGGTGTATATTTTGTCTGTGTCACATTAACAGACACCCCTTGCTTGTCTGCCAAACATGGTGACAGCAGCTGAGGCGGAAGCCATTTCCTTGACATGTTTAAAATGCAAATGGACGCGTTTGAGGAAATCCGCAAAAAAATAAATAAAAAAATCTACCAGCCTGTCTGTGGGAGGGAGGTGTCAGAGACAACAAAAAGAACATAAAATATCAGGAGGTGCAAAAGCACTCAGATGCATTCTCGGAAGTCTGGGTTTCTCACAACAAACACATATGTGATTATTTTTTATAAATCGGTTTCCTTCTGTAAAATGTTTGAAAGTATGTTTGATCTAAAAAGTTAAATGTAAAAGTAAACATAACAACCTAACAAATCAATTTGTTAAAGTTTGCCTTCAGCATTTTGAAAAGGTTTGTTTTTAAAATTAAAGACTCAATTTCTCTTAGAAAAACATAATTTGTTGAGGAAAAAAAATCAATTTTTTGTAACTCCACAGAATCTCTAATATTTCCACAAATACAGGATATTAATTCGTTGCAATCATTTTGGAGAGAGTATGTTACTAGATCAGATATTAACTGGTATGACTCTCACCACATGAGTAAAGATACTAAGATTAGGTCAGAAACTACAGAGGATTCTAGTATCAAACCAAAGAGATCTAAATAAAAAATGCATCCCACACCTCATTTTTTTGTTTCAGTTCATATTTATGCACTACTTTATGTTGGTCTATTGCATAAAATACAAGTAAAGTAAATTAAAGTTTGTGATTTTAACCTGACAAAATGTTAATCTCAAAATCAAAAATCAGTAATTCAAAACATTCAGTTTTGGCATGTTTGGCTTAAGGCAAGGTTTTTGTAATATACTAACAAAACAGAATTAATAAAAGTTTTTGCAAATTTGTACTTTCTGTGTAATAATAATTTCATTGAATAGAGAAAATCATTTCCGCTCAATGACACGAGGCAGAAATTATGTGAATTATAAAGTTTTTTGCTGTGGTTTGAGATTCATTTCATTAGATGAGACCCTCTGACACATAATGATATACAATGGTTCGAATTATGAGCTTTTAATCATAAAAATACTAACTTTATATGTTGATTTATTGACAATTAAAATATGTCCATGTTAATTGTATATATTAACAATTAATAATAAAAACAAACACTATATTATGTGTCTGGTTTTATTTTTTCTTGCTTAATTATAAATATTAGCACATCACTTTAATGTTAATATGTCAAAAATAGTTATAATTCTTTGAGTCTACTCAACATATTGTTTGGAAACAATAAATGACTCCTGCCATCGCCTTAAAGTAACAAGAAAATTTCTAAATATTTCTATGTTTAATTTTATCCAGTCTCAATTAATAAAAAACACAAAATCTGTAAAAACACTAGGAAGTGGCAATTAATGTAATCAAAAATTAATTTTATAATTAATCAGATAAAGCTCTATTTACTACTTAATTAGTTAAAAAGAAAAAAAACAAACAATATAAACAACGATGCTAATCAGTAACACTACTCCTGTTCTACAACTACTAAAGATGGGAGGGAAGTGTATTTTTAATTAGAAACTCCACCTTCAAAATATTGTATACACAGATTTAAAAACAATTGTTTTTTTCTAAAGTTTATGAGGTTTACAGGCTAGAATTGAAATTTATTAGACCTAATGTTAATTTGAGTGGAAAAGTAAAAGAAGGATAAATTCAAAGTTTCAGAGTTGACACTAGAGAGCAGAAAAACAGAGAGTTTATAGTAGGTCAGCTGCTGCTATTGTCTTCCTCAAAACCTACTTACATTTATGGTCAGAGAGATAGTCGGCTTCCCTCCTCTAGGAGCGTTTCTGTCTGCTCAGAGGTCACTGGGAGACTTCCAGCTGTCTTGTTTTCAGGTCTCTTGGATATCTAGGAGAATCCCCACTTTGGATTCTGAATCAGGTCATACCCTTGAAGAAAGTCAGTGAGGGACACCGACATGTCCAAAGAGTGAAGGGAAAATGTACCAGAAATAAAAACAAGAGTTTAAATCATTTGCTCAGCAGCATGTTGACATATGGTAGGAGGACGCTAGTTAGAATGGAAGCTCACTGGGGAAGTAGTCATCAACAAGGTGCCGATCAGTCAATCAGATTAGGATTTTGAACAGCCTAAGTCAGAGGTCTTCAACCTTGGTCTTCAGAGCCCACAGTTAGGAGTTTCCCTGCTGCTGCACACCTGCATTATGGTTGATAAAGAAGCTTCTGCAACAATTAGAGGCATGCAATCTTTAGAATCATCTGTGCTGAGTGGAAAACATCTAAAACATGCAGGAAAGGACCGAATTTATTGAGCAAGTCAAGCTAATGTAAAAATACAGCAATGTAACATACATGATTCCCATCACAATTTTCTTTTCAAGTATAATCCAAACAGTAAAATTTACTTTGAGTACACAGTGCAGTATCTAGTGAGGCATATGATCTTTTGACAGCTAATAGTGAACAATGGCCTGGGTATGACAACATTGACTTGGTTTACAAATAATGACCACTTCCTCTGAGAACAGTATCCTACTGTATCTTACCACCATTTTACTGTTGGCACCATATGACTGATCTGCTTCTTGTATTTATTGGAGTGTTCTGATGCAGTGCCATATATTGCTCCCTGCTGACAACAGTGCTTTATAGTGTGGAATTCAATTGAGTTGCCCATGGCTTCACTTCATTTTTAGTGTGACCAGAGAATGCATCTGGATCTTGCCTCTCTGAAGTCATTGTGAATTAAGGGAAGCTTCTGTCTTCCCTTGTTTGTAACCATGTAGAGTCTTTGTCAAACCACAAAGGACAAATCCAATCAAATTTGGTGGAAGAGGTTAAAGAGCTGACCAGGCTGCCCGCCTTCTGTGGGCTTGTTACTCTTCAGAATTGCCCTCATAAATCTTCTCAGTAAAGTAACAGAGTGCACAAAGCACAAGGGTATTTTAAAGGTTGTCAGAGATGAGATATAAAGTAACTTTAACACCAGTCAGTGAGCCATTGTAAACATAGTACTGCTCAGAAGAGAACGACTCAAAGTCAAGGCTGATGCAGAGCTCTTCTGTCAACATATTATGTCTTCTTTCTATGTTTTTTCCCCTTGATGCAAGCTCTGATTAATTATTTTCTTATTTCAGTAATATGTATTTTTAGTGGACCCAATGAGGTATAAAAATATATTTTATAGGGTCACAGAAACAGTTTGTGCTTTAAATCCTTTTAAAGGTGTATTTCACCAAATTAAAGTCAAATTCAAGCATTAAATAGATTCAACATTGACATGATTATAAATTTCCAACACTTGTTTTGATGATTATGGCTTGCAGTTAATGAAAACAAAAAACGTTGCCTCTCATGGAGAAATGGCACGGAGACAATCAGCACACTCTGCTTGGTGTTAACATACACAAACACCTGTATATATATATATATATATATATATATATATATATATATATATATATATATATATATATATATATATATATATATATATATATATATATATATATATATATATATATATATATATATATATAATAAATGCACAAATGCCTGCAAAAAACATAAGAATCACTACATCTATGATATCTTTATACAGGTGTATGTGTATGTTAACACCAAGCAGAGTGTGCTGATTGTCTCCGTGCCATTTCTCCATGAGAGGCAAAATTTTTAGTTTTATATATATATATATTCTAAAAACAGGAAAGAAATGTTTGTATTTCTATGAATTTTTATGCTCCTGGTTTTAGCTCACATTTTGAGCATCTTGCCCTGCTGACTTTAATTTCCATTTACCAACTCGCAGCCCCTTAATGAGAAGCAGTGGCACTGCCAAAAGCATTTTCAAGCTAATTAACAAAAATGCAAGCAGTCATGTTACTCTGTTCATTTAACTCGTTTACAGTATGTTTCTCTCTTTCTCTCTCATGATGTTGCACACAGGCTCGGAACTGATGCCCAAAGCCCTGTCGACCAGGATAATAGGTGGAATCTGGTGGTTCTTCACGCTCATCATAATATCGTCATATACAGCTAATTTAGCAGCTTTCCTTACCGTGGAGAGGATGGACTCACCCGTGGATTCAGCTGATGACATTGCCAAGCAGACCAAGATCGAGTATGGCGTGGTCAGAGATGGAGCAACAATGGGTTTCTTCAAGGTAGATAACAAATCTAGTACACAGTAAGTAGTATAAAATGCAGAACTAACATTCTTCTCAGATTCTAGAAATATTCTTTTGTAAGTATACAGTGCAAGATTCTGTATAGTTCACCTTATATTTAATGTGCACATTAGTAAAGGCTACTTCTGAAGAGCTATGCAGACCATATTCAAGATTTAAAATGTTCCTTTTGGAGTATTTTTAATTCTTCATATTATACAAAAATATTTTTTTTTTAAATCTATATTTTCTGTTCTATAGTCATAATGTCTTGGATACCAGATTCATAAACACTTGTGATTCTTTGAATAGCTGTATTAAAAAAAATGTTTTGGGATTATTTCTGCTGCTCAAGAATTTTTAGCGATGAACAAGAGAAACAGGTGGCTAATTACACATGGCTCAAGTGCCCTCTGCCTGCTCTTGCTCTTCCTGAGGGGCTTACTGATGCTAACTCAATGAGGCAGAAAAGGCTGATAAATAATGTTGAAACCCAGATGTACAGAAATCCTTTTTTTCCAGTATTTGCTAATGGGTTCTAACCCTTAAAGTGGATTAGATTAAAAAAAATAGAAAGTAAAAATAAAAGTTTTGACTTTTTACTCCAGTTAAAAAATCAAAAGAGTAACTCCTGGTGCAAATTCTGTCCAAGAGGTTTTTTAATTGTCAAAAAGTAAATTTCCCACAAAAAAAAAAAAAAAAAAAAAAAAATAGAATAAATGCAAGTTACTTATAACATGCATTAATTAGTTAATTACTGATTAAATTTTTGTGGATGTCTTTTGAACTCTAGATTTTGTAAAGATTTTTTCTGTGCATCATGATTTTGGATGATTCTCATTCTCTCTAAAATGAGGACAACAAAATTGAAAATACTTATGTCTTGCTGTCATGTGGTCATCTATTCTTCTATATAATGAGATGTATGTGGGGAGAAGTCTATGTAAGACATGTGTTACTATTTTAAAACAAAATCAAAGTGTTTACCAAAATAATATAATAATTTACAAAAATAATATTTTAAACTTCTTTTTTTAAACTCAGATTTCAAAAGCATAACTCAGTCTTTTTCAATAAAACCAAAGAATCTTGTTGTTTGTGTGACCTGGCAGAGCCGATATTAGATGCATTCGGTGATTAGAAAAAGATCACATTTTGAGTTTTCTAAAAGGCTGGTCCAGGATCCAAGCTTTTCAAGATTAAAATCAGATTCTGGTCAGCAGCCAATTTGTGGGTCATGCTAGGGAGCTCATTAGATGATTAACTCTAGGCAGGAGGACAATAACTTTGGTCATTGTCATAAGAATGTTTCACAAAGAAGTGATCAGTTGTGCTCCTGATACGGAGATCATTTTACTTATCTTGCTTGTTAAACATGTTACATCCAAGGAACCAAAAGTAAATATAAACATAGAAACCAATTAAAAACAAAGCAGACACTACTTTATATTGTATACTTTATTAACAGTGTGCATGAATAATTTGCAATCTATAAAAGTTCTTCTCACATCTTCAACAAAATTTTAAAATGGCAGTAATAAAACTAATCACCAAGTTATGATTCTTTTAAAGAAATTCCAACATTAAAAAATTTAAAGGTTTGGTTTGCAGGACAAATGTAAGAAATGAGATCAAATAATCCATTGCATTAACATTAGAGCTATTCTGATGGTGGGAGGGGGTTTCCTTGGTAATATGGTTATGTTAATTAAACAGCATGAAAAATAAAATGGTAATTAAGTATATGTTAAAACATATACAAGTGAATCTCAAGATATTTGAAAAAACATTATTATAAACCAAAATCATTGGATGACATAAACTTATTTTAGAGTTTAAAGACTCCTTGTACACGGACTTACATACTGTTACTAACTTCACAAAAGTTTGATTAATTTACTAATTTAATCCCCCATAAAAATGCGTCTTATGCTGTAAGCCGTTTTAAAATTTAAAAATGTGAGTGACAAAGCAAGAGTCACATCACAATAATATCATTATATCTGTGCTGCACTTTCTTCCTTAAAAGTGTGTGTGGCCACTGTCGCACAGAATGTTTTTGCAGTACCTCAAATTCTTACAAAGGTGAAAGTTGAAGACTGCTAAAAACATGACAACAAATGGTTGCAAGCCAACTTAAAATATCTCTTCTAAGATCAGTAGGACTAGACTGTTACTGGATTTAACACGACGAGCAGATTTCTTATAAGAGCATCTCGCACAATCTGAAATGGCTCATAGTTATTAGACAGTAATTATCTTGGATTAGACATGGCATAAATGTGACCTCACAGAAAATTGCATGAAATACCTCATGGACTGATGCAAGACGAATTGAACGGCATTCTATTATTGCTGCTTCAGTAACACTTAAGAGAATAGATGTGTGTGAGCTTCAATTCATCGTTTTTTAATCCTGTTATAATGGAGATCTGAAAAGTAATCATTTAAATCTATTTGGATTTTAACTAAATAAACCACTAAGAGCTGTAGAGTAATTACACATACCATTTGTATAGGCTCAGATATTTTTAACATTCAGAAAAACTCCATCGCTACTGAAGAACAACCCATATTTAATAATTTATTTTTTCACCGTAAACACCTTTGGCTATTGCATTTTAAAAGTTGCTTTATTTGAATTCAGCATTCTTATGTTAATAAAAACATTGTGTGCTTTTCCAGCTACTTCTGCTTTGCCTCCGGTATCAAAGAATGTTAAAACATAGTTTGGAGATTAATTCACTTTTACAACTTTCCTTTTTCTCTCCCTCACAGAAATCAAAGGTTTCTACATTTGAGAAGATGTGGGCTTTCATGAGCAGCAGGCCGAGAACGTCTCTGGTGAAATCTGTGGAAGATGGGGTTCAGAGGGTGCTGAAGTCTGACTATGCACTCATTACAGAGTCCACCACGATTGATTATATCACTAGAAGAAACTGTAACCTGACACAAGTGGGAGGGCTTATTGACAGCAAAGGCTACGGCATCGGCACTCCCCTTGGTAAGTCTTATGAATAGCCTCCAAACTGCATTGCACAGCTCCGCTACTATGAAAAATTCAAACCCTTTTTGTGAATTAAGTGTGTTTTTTTTTCCCCTGAAAGATGAGGGTAAGAGAAATAGCCCTTAGATGCGGTGCAATGTAGGGTAAAAAAGAAAAAAAAATGTAGCTACTCATCAAGACAGTGTACCTCAACATGTTTATGAACCTTATTATCACAAGAGTCCAGCTGGCGTTTCATTCAAAGTTAAATGGACCTTATGTTACTTGCAGGCTCGCCATACAGGGACAAAATCAGCATAGCCATCCTCAGCATCTTAGAGGATGGGCTTCTTCACGTTCTGAAAGAGAAGTGGTGGAGCGGAAGCAGCTGCTTGGATGAGGAGCGTCGTGAGGCGGGCCCCATGGGGATCCAGAACCTGGGTGGTATATTCATTGTGCTGGCATCTGGTCTGGTGCTGTCTGTCTTTGTGGCAGTTGCTGAATTTATCTACAAGCTGAGAAAGACCGCTGAACGTGAACAGGTATATATCTCCACAGATCATGAATTTAAAGAGCATTTTCATGAATTTATTCTCACTGTATGGTCAATGCTGGTCAAAAGCATGATATCAGCATATTGTAATTATACTGGGTTTCAACTTATTTTGCCCATATGGGTTCATGTCAATAAGTTTGAAAATAATTTAAAAAGTAATGTATTTCAATACGTCCACATATATTTCACATATAACAGTGGATCCAGAATGTTTAATTATAACCCTTATTAAGATGCCATGGTATTGTGTTATAGAAATAGAAATAGAATTTTCTTATAGAGAAAGCTTCTAGGCCAAAACAAAACTTTATCTTCTGACCACAATTTCAAAAGATATTTATATTGCCATCTCGTAAAATCATACCTGAACCCATCATGTCCTGGATTGCTTTTCTCTAGTTGGAACTTGGGTTTTGTCAAGGTGCAATGAATCAAGAATGTTTCCAAAAATAATGCAGTTTTGACCCTAAACCTATAAAACCAGGTTACTGTGTTAGATTTTTATACTTAAAGTGGAAACGGATTGAGAATTATTTATCCGGACCTCAATTTTCATTTATCAGAAGCATGGCATTTTATAAGTGTTGTACATTTGAGATCCACTGTGTATGAATTTCTGACAAATTGCAAAAATGAATTAACTTTAAAATGCTATTATTTGTAAAGATTTGCCTGTATTTTACAGAAGCTAGGAACCATAGCTATTTTGTTATAGTTCTTTTTCTGCATACCTTGAAGCTATGCTCTATTCATAGCTTTTGATTCAAAAATTTCATAATGGGATTTGCATACCTTTCTTTGACTAATCCCTTGGCGTATTTGGCTGTAGCACCACAACATTTACTCATTTAACTGGCATTACTACAAATTGGAACAGGGAATTAATCCATTATTAGTCATTGGAGATAGCAGAATAGCATCAACCCTTTAATGGTGTAAATCAATAATTTTGAGTCATGCTGTGAGCATTTTTGGATTTTTGGATTTTCATGTATTATGTGTTCAGTGCCACTGACACAGCAATATTAATGAGCTATGTGCATACCACATGTGGCGGTGAGGTTGCAGTGTAACATTAATGACAGCCAGGCGCATATGCACACAAAGCTATTAAGGCAACTTGAGTACTCCACATCCATTTTCTCTTTAGACTGTAGACACCCTCTGCTGTCAGAACAATTTAAAGCTAAGGCATTTACCCCCCGTCCCTTTCCCCTCTGCTCCGCGTGTCCCTCCCCGAATCCTCCCTTTTTGCCCAGAGGTCTTTGTGCAGCGCCATGGTGGACGAGATCAGACTGTCGTTCACCTGCGAGAGACGGGTGAAACACAAGCCTCAGCCCCCGGTCATGATGAAGACGGATGCAGTGATCAACATGCACGCCTACAACGACCGACGACTCCCAGGAAAGGACATGAGCTGCAGCACTGGGATGACTCCTGTGTTCCCCTGACAATGTGTTCCCCGCAGGGCAAGAACCTCGTGAGCAGCATTTCAGGGGCAGTGCTGGAGCCCAGGGACAATGGCATAGACGGGATCACCAGATACATCATTAACAACAGTGACATGGGAACACTTACAAAACATGGGCAACTCAAATTGGCAGCATCAGCCACACAGGTATGACAGACACCACTGTAATCAACACTACAAAAAATATGTGGTTGTGGTTGTAAAGGTTGTGCAAGAGGCAGAAAAAACAACCTGACAAAGGAAACGGTACACCCAAATATGAATCAGTTCAAGTCTGATGTTTACATATGTACCACAAGAGAAAACACAATATTCAGTGGACCCTGAGTCACTTAAAAGATTAAAAATTTTATGTGAAAACATGGCCTGGCAAATGAAAAAAGGCTTTTTGAAAATGGCAATAAATGACTTTGATACAGTTCCAGAAGGATAAGGAGTTTTGTTATAAATCATGGTTATATATGAAGTTCTTTTGTTGAGCCTGTTGATTTTCACAAAACTGAATGACCTTTGGCAGCAGAAAGAGTTACCTCAAATATGTACAGGTTCAGCTGGGCGTCTGTGTCATTTAGTGTTGGCAACACTGTGACTGGTAGAACCTACAGCAAGATGTGAAACAGTAAATTTACATCTGATGTAGCTGTGATGTGTACCTAAAAATACTATTATACAAAAACAACCGCAATTGCTCATGCAAAGTGGATTGTGGACACATCAGCTGTATATTAAAAACATAAGATTCTAACTTGGGATATTTGACATGATTTTTGACTTTTTTTCAAGGTTCATTTTTCTTTCAAATTACTTTGTACATAATTAGATTATTACTAGATAACATGTTGATTGCCAAAGACCTGACCATTCAGCAGATTTATACTCAGAACATCAAGAGCCAGAGCTCTTTAATAACCAGGTGTTCATTTAACAGTGAATTAGAGGGGCTGAAGTGGGACTTTAAAGGACTCATTCTCCAGTTTATTTGCTGTAAGAGGCATTCAGATCTAACTATCTGTGTCTGGTTATGGCTGGACGTGGCTCACTATGTGATTCCAATTATATGATAACCTGGAATAAAGAACACTATGGAATCAAATCATTCATACAAAAATCTAAAACTGAAATGGATAACAAAATCTGAACATTTTAGTAAAAAAAACAGAACAACAACATAATTGTACTAAAATAATTGTACTAAATTATTTTAGTACAAATAATTTCATTTGTACTAAAATAACACTCCAGTTTTAACAGAATAAGATCTATAGCATTTCTTGACTACTTTTTTCATTTTGATATGTAGACTAAAGCAAAAATTAGGATCATCACCTGTGAAATTGAGCATAAATGTTTAAGTGTTTTAATTTACACCACCAAGGCATAAGAAGATAAATACTGACAGGCAAAGACTAGAAAACCGATTAGAATTTCAACTTGATACTCAGTAGCAGATGAGATCAATTTGAAAAGAAGTGAATATTTAATATATATAGTTGCTGCAGAAAAGCAGGAAAATACGGAAGTGTATGAATTTTAGTAAGAATATAAGAAGGGCCTATTTGTGTTGGCTTGACAACTGGATCAGAGCATCTACAAAACTGGACCTCTTGGTTGTGGTCTGCAGCGGACAGTTTCAATTTAAATTGTCCAAGGAAGAAAAGTGATGAACTGGGACCACAATCAGTCAAGGCCTATTGATGCACATGAACAGAAAAAGGTAGCCTGCTTGGTCCAACAGATGTGTTGTGGCTCAAAATGTAATACTACCTATGAAAGAAAGGTGTCAAGAATGTCCAGTGCATCAGGGATTGTAGAGTAAGAAACTGCATAGCTGCAGATAAGTTTGGGTGTCCATCCATTTGCTGACCCCTGTCCACTACCTCAGATATGGAAATAGGACAGTGGAAGATAGTGGAGTGGTTCCCATGAAGGGTGTTTGTCTTTATTTATTTATATTTCTTTTAAATGGATGGGCCTGTGCCTTGCCTATCTGGGGAATACAAGGCACTGCAGGAAAAAGACAAGCCAGCACAGGCTATGTGATGCCTTGGGCAATGTCCTGATGGTAAACTTTGAGTTCTGGGATCTATGAGGTTGTTGCTTTGACATGTACCAGTTACTCAAGCATTCTTGCAGACCATGTACACACTTTCATATAAAATCATTTCTTTGATGATTGTAGGCTCATTGGAAATAATGTTCCATGCCACAAAACAAAAAATGGCTCTCCAATACTTTGATTTGTCAAATTGCCCTCCAAATTTCCCAGATGTCAGTCAAATTGAGCATCTGTGGCATGTGTAAGACAAACAAGTCTGATCTATGGAGGGCCCATCCAAAAGTTACAGGACTTAAATGACCTGTTGTGAACATCTTGGAGCCAGATACCACAGCAGACCTTCAGGGGTCTAGTGGAGTCCATTATTCGGCTAGTCATGGATGTTTTGTTGGCAAAAGCAAGACCAACCCACTATTTATGGCACTAATGCCATGCTTTATTGTGTGTATACAATACCTGTTTTCTATATTCTACTCTTTTAGCAGAAAACAAATATCACACTGACATTAGCTAGTGGTCTACCTGGGCTATTTGCTGTTGTTGGTAGTTGACTACTGAACACCCTGCTAGAAGCTAGTTATCCTAACAGGAGGGATCATTGGCACTCCTTCAATTTTCTTGAAATAGCTTGTTTTACCCAGTCAACAACATTTACAGCTTTATTGTAAGAAATGAAAAATTACTGGAGTCATCTTTTGGCGGTGTCCAGAAACAGGTTGGGGAGGAGTGGTGTTCCATTAAATAGACCAATAAAAATGCTTGTTATTCCAGAACTGTCTGCACATTAAATGGTAAGGTACATTGACAAATTTGAGTACTTCTTGCCAGTCTTCTCAGAAAGTGAAACTCATGTCATATAGAATCATCACATAAGTAATGCTATATTCCAAGCCTTTGTTTCTTGTAATTTTGATGACTATGGTTTATAGATAATTTTAAAAAAGCAACTCAAAATCCACTGCCTCAGAAACTTTTATATTGTGAAAAATACCATTATTAAATTCCTGGTGTCCCATGTTAATAAGCTAATTAACTCAAAGAACTTGCACAGGTTCCCTGTTCTTTTAAATAGTCTTAACCCTCTGGAGTCCATGGACACGTATACAGTATTTTTTACATGTCTGCTTTGCGTCGACGCAGCAGCAAGACTCCACCTCCCCCATTCTCACTTTCAACTTGTGCTTAAAGTAGCCTATACATTTTAAGCTACACACCAGTTTTTAAATTGTGTTAATAGGCCAAGTAAAAACGGAGTTATGCTAAAATAAGTAAACCATATTTTTCGGAATGTCAGAAATGTTAAAAACGGGCTTTTCTAGGAACGTGACAGGAAATGAGCTTCAAACGCAAAAAACGAAACGCAACATTAGATTCCTTTGTTATTGGAAATCGCACATCTTCAACAAATAATTATGGGCTGTATCTTGTTGCTAAGAAACGAAGTAAAGTTGCTCAAGTTACGGTGAAGAGAAGCGGAAACGGAGTAGCGGCGTAGGCAGTGAGATCGCAAAATTGATGCAAAGATATCGGGGCGATCGGTGGCATCCCTAACTAATTTCTTTTTAGCTTAGTGGTTTCTGTTCTGTATACAAAGGATTATGTGAAGAATGAACGCGCTGCAGCAGCGTTCTGTTTTGTGCCGGAAGACGAAGAGGGGAAACCCGAAGCCGCAATCTGAGCGCAGTGAGGATTGACATGATGATGATGGCAGATCGATCGTTCTTATTAGCAACTGACAGAGTATCAGAGACTGAGAGTATGATGAGATTCTGGCAGTCTGAGAGGCAGATACTCAGAGATCCAAGCAGGGGAATGGCGGCACTGCGCAGCTGCGAGGAGTCGATCACTACGGGGTGATGCAGAGCCGCTCCCCCAGCAGCTAGTAGTAAACAGCTTACACCCACGGCTATCTCCGGGAGCCAAGGTTTTTCCTATATTCCAAAAGACCTTTTTTACCTTGTTCCCCCAAACAATTATACATTTTTTGTCATCTTGTTTTGACTTATGATGTTTTTTCAAAAAATTGCCTACAAACGAATGAAGAATTGCCTTCATTTTCATGCTAATAATGTTGTAAAACTGTGTTGTTTGCAATATTTTTACATCAGTTTAAGAAATTTACAGTATATATTGTAATTCTAAATCATAAAAAACATTTTTTGTGAATATTCGACATTTTCACAGTGAATTATTTTTTTTTTTTTCAAATCGGATTTAGTTTTTCTGTAACTCAAGGTCCAAAATGCAGCCACAGTATGTCCAAAAGTAAAAACTAAATGTAAATTCATAAAGTTCAGCTTGTCCTGAAAAAAAATGATACCACATGAGGCAATATTATAAATGATATTTTGGTCTCTTTTAGGGTAAAATCAAAATTGGTCAAAAACGACCTTATGTACCGGGATCCCAGAGGGTTAATCTATAAAATAACTATTTTTCTGAGATGACTGGCAAGAAATATTGCACTTTTACACAATATTAGATTTATTTTAGATCTAGCTATCATATTATGGATTAATGGGATGACATTACTGTAACTTGATTATTAAGATTCAGTATTCCTTGTTCCTAGTAAATTATCCATACCTAGTCCAGTCATTGCAGCTTTTTCATGTAAGCCTTTACATTTTGTTGAACCATTGTCCTTTAATGCTGTTGTCCTCCCATGTTTTTTTATGAATTGACAAGTCTCCACATAAATTAAGTTATATAAATTAATCTGTGATAGGTTCTCTCTGTTCTTGAATAGCATTTTTCTTCATAAAATTGTGCTTTTGGAACAGATACAATTTACTTTCAGTTTACTGACTTTTATATCAGTGGGTATAATATTCTACAAGGTTCAGTGTATAGACAAGAGCCACAACTTCAGTGCTCCCCTTTCCAAACTGTTCCAAACAGAACAAGACTTTTATTGGCTTCATTTTTGTCGTTACTCCAGTCTTCACCAAGTACTATGTTATTTTTTTTTAGAAAGATGAGTTCTGTTTTATATGAATCATTTTTGTGGGCAACTTCAAAATTCGTATTAAAATCCTTGATAGACTCACTGACCAATCTCCTCCAGCAGAAACACTCCTCCCACAGTGTTTCATAGCATGATGTCTCCTTAAGCAAGACTTGTGTTGACTTTGACAGTTTCCCTTTGGATGACTTTGCAACCATTTTGTAGTTGCTAGTGCCACTGCTTTATCCTATGTTGGATTGATTCTGAATTGCTTTGAACCAATTAAACATTCAAGAAGTGTAGATGCTTATTGCAAACCAATTACATCAGAAAAATTATGTCTAGCTAGCAAAATACATTTGGTTACTCCAACTTCTGTTACCTTCTTGGAAATAGCACCAATTATCAATTCTACAGCAACAGCTCTGGGTATAAGGTGGATATTTTAAGGGCGTAAATAACTGGTTTTTACTGAAAGTTAAGTGCATTTAATCAGGCTATATTCATTAAATTCTCAACTACTCTTTGGTTGATTGTGACCACAGAGTGCCTGGATGCCACATTTTTCAAACACATATTCAAAGTCTTTCCATGTCAGGTGTAATTTAAAAGAATTTTGAAAATAAGTTAGAATTATTTTATTTTTGAAAAATTAAAAAAAAGCATAAAAAAGGCTTGGGTTTAAAAGAAAAATGAACCACTTTTGAAGGGGATCTCAGAATAGATGATTGGTCGGCTTACTTACCTGGTCTGGACTTGTACTGAAAGACTGTATGGTAATTTGAGAAAGAATAGTCAATTATTCTTGTGTTTGTTTTGACTGTAATGCCTATAAATGTTTTTATCTCCAGCAAAATCCCCCAGAATACGGATCAGAGGAGTCTGTAAGTTGCCATTATGCTGAAGCAGAGAGAACATTGAACCTCTGTGAGGTTTACATTGTCTATACACAGTGACAAATGAGAGAAAATATCTATCTATGATTCAAGGAAACTTTAATCTGTAAAATTTAGCATTGGTTTGGTAGAGACTCGCTGTATAATTGTTTATCGATTCTCTTCTGCTAAGTAGAGTATGTAGATAAGATTGGCAGGAGAAGATGTATTTTACTAAATTTATACAGTTATATATTCATTCTGTTCACAAATATGTTCTAGATGCTATTTATTTCATCAGGCCACTTTACCCTTCCTCCCCACTTTAAGCCGAATCCACTTCCCCCAAACCCTGTTTATTTCATAGAAATACGTTTGAAAATGATATATTGGATTCTTTTCTAGATGAGAAAATGTATGTAAATTGTCTTTTATGATGGCTAATATATTTCTATATGGTAAAAATAAAGTGGAGAGATTGAGCTTCCCTAAGAGTTCAAGGGATATTCCCTCAGAGTAGGCGTTTTTTGTGTCAGTGGACCTTTATTTTTCACAAATTCCCCTTTACAACCTGGTCTAAGGTATAATTGCTGCTGATCTACAGTTATACTATTGTAACGTCACACTGATGTGTACTGGAACTTTTCTTGGAGGTGATTAAAAGACTTTTGAGACTCATTGTACAACATGTCTTTAATGTGTGGCAACAACAATACCGGAATGAAATTCTGTTAATTCTAACATGGCTGGTTCAGTCCATTTAGTTACTGAATATGAACATCTTTTTTAAAAATAAATAATGTGAATAATGTCATTTTACACAAAACTGTAAGAAATGTGAGAGAAAAGTTACAGAAAATGTAATCTACATAAACCTGTTCTATTACCTGTATGTGATAAATGTTTTTATTTTCATCCTTTTTTCATTTTTACCTTTTTAAGCCCTAACGCTTCTATCATCTGGCAAAATACCCTCCCAAATATATGAGAAATATGTTGGTGCCAACCAGGGTTTTCTTTGTGAACATACAGACTTTCTATGAATATAGTTTTTGTAAGATTTTGCTAAGAAAATATGAAAAAATTATTGAAAAAGTGGGACAGGTGTATTTGTTTTCATTGTAACTGTATGTGTAAAAAGAGCATCTCAATAATACACTGGAGGGTATCAGCAAACTACTATAGAAAACTTACTGAACTATTCTTTTTAACACACTGTGAATAATTTAATTGTACAGTTTGCTGTATGGGTTAAATGAAGTTTTAAATAAAAAAAATACAACCTACTTGTTCTACTGATTGTTGTTATGCACTGAAAAAACTAAGTAACAGGGGTAATAAAAACACATTATTTGGATAATATTTTGGTGGTACTGTATGTGAAGTGGAGTCTGGGTTTACAATTGCAGAAACAGTTACAGCAGTTTCACCTACAATGTGAGAGCACATCATATAACACAGACAAAGAGGAAAGTGCAGTAGCAAATACAGTCTCTTTTTTATTGTAAATGTCATTCGAATGTATAAAAAACATTAGGATTTCAGCAGAAGACCATTAGGTAGCTCATGCTTTGTTTTTCAAGCTGCGCACACTAAAGTAGATGGGCATAGATCAACAAATATCAGGAGAAGAAATGAACGAGCTCCTTCTGTGCTTTTCATACAGCCCGCACTCTACTGCAACAACCCCACACAAAAAAATACCCTCAAAACAGAGCTGCTTCTGGGGAAAACAGAAAGACAAAGAAAAATAATGTCATGTAAATTGCCTGTGGATGATAGATGCTGTAAATTGGTGTTTTATACATAAACCGAACCAAACTGAAAATAGGACCACAGTAAAATAGAACAATATGATGATGGATGAAAATCCTAAATGAAGAATCAAACCTTATTTTTCTGTCTTAAGATCTTGAAGCTTCAAAACTGTTTTATTACTTTGGTTAGACGTTTGGTCATTTTACTGCTTTGACTCTTCTTGGAGACAATTTTGTCACTATGACATGATGCATGTGTTTTGGACTAATTGATACATTTTGTTTGTCTAGATGGCTAATGGCAGCATTCATTTTTGACATAAAAGAACATGTTATTAATTATTCTGCAACAACAAATGCAAAGAGCAGTATCTGCAAAATAAATACTCATAAAATGTCTTTTTAGAAATGTGGAAGACAGAAGAAAAACCAGACTCCGTGCTGCTCCCATGTAAAAACAAATATTCAAGATGTTCAAATGTCTGTTTATCAGTACATTACCATTAAGAATATATGAGTTTATTTTCATCCATAGAAAATAATCACATTGAAGTTAAACCTAATAATTTATTTTGAGCTTTCGGTTTATTTCTGAAACCAGAAGAAAGACAATTATAAATCTAAGGGACAAAGACTAAAGACACACTTATTCTATGTTCATTCATGGATGAGCCAGAGTCTCAACGTAAGGGATCCAATCAAGTGCGATAGGGAGAGATTAACCTTGCTGACGTTGCAGTGGCAGATGTGCATGTTAAAAAAGCCAGGGAACCCCAGGCCACGGCATTGAGGAGCAGCGGGCGGATAATGAGCGATGGGAAGGGGGCCTTGCGCCTAATGGGGAGATTTATTATCTCTCACTATCAATTAATCCCCTTGGACAGACCGGGGCCAGCAGGAGCGCATCAGGAGTATGTAAAAGAGAAAAAGGCAGACTGGGGAAAGATGGGAGCTAGCCAAATGAAGAGAGAGATGGAAAAGGACACAGGGCTGGCAGAATCAGGAGCACTGGGACAAAACAAGAAATTATGTGGTGGGAATAGAAAGAGAGCCTGAAAGATGTGACAGCAGAAGTTGAAGGACAATGAGTTGATATTTATGATAAAAACGGGTTTCACAAACATGTAGCAACTTAATAGTTGACACAATAAGATAAGTTTTTGCCATGTTTAATAGATACATGTTTAATCTAAGCTGCAGAAGTGTTAAGTAAATGCAGTGGACTATATTCCAAAAACTATAGATTCACTAGATTTTTATTTGTTTTATTTTTTTACAACAAAAAGCCATTAATGGACATCTCCCGGTTTCATGAAAGGAGCTCATCTGTCATTGAAGAAAAGAAAGTTTTTCCTTCTATGTTAAAAGGCTATCTTGGTGTTTGAAATTGTTTTTATGATGTGAATAAAAAGGCAGAAAATTACACTTGGGGGATATGTAAATTTTTCACAGTATTATTGTGAATATGTGGTGCCTTATTTAAAATTCTTAGTTTACATGTAGGATCTATAATAAATCGTATAATATTTTTTTTCCACAAATCCTATTGTATAAATGTGTTATAAAATTTTTCAAATGGAATAAAAGTAGACTTTGGATTGAAGTTAAACAAATCCCAGAAGAAAATATGTCAGGCTGTAAAAGTTCACCTTCCACTAGGAAAGGGAGACTATAAACATATAGTCAGTCATATCCATTTGTTAGAACAGTAATAGTGTGACCCCCATCCAAAGTATCTATTTACTATGATTATACTTAAGCTATTTTACAAAGATGAATGGTCAAACATTATGTCTGAAACTCTGGAGCAGGAAACAGTTACAGGCACAGAAGTTGTGCTGATTTTGGGACCATGTTTCAGGATGGCACTAAAAGGGGAGGAAGGGGATTTGTAGTAGTAGAAATGACCAGATAAAGATTGAATCTGAAGGAAAGAAGTGTCTGATTGAGGCTGAGGAGAGCACGAGAACATCAGAGAACCAGGAGAAGGTAAGTCAATCCAACAAATTGAATTTGGCTGGAGACTTGTGTATGGTGGTGTTAAAATGTTTGCTCTTTTCATCTCCCAGTTTGGTAATTAGGATCAGTGAAATGTTGGATGCACATGCAGGTGAGGGAAGCAACGGCACCAACAGGAATCCACAAAGCTGTTACCAGGAGGGTTGCTTGAGGTGCAGTGGAGAAGAAAGGAAAGGCATCCAGGTACATTTTCTTGAAACAGACACTATAAATATCCCAGTGGACCACGGTAGGATTTGGACAGTAAAGCTAGGATCCGGTGTCTGTCAGGAGAGACAGAGAAGGTAAGAGTCAGAGCTCTGAGGAGCAAAGAACATAACAAGATGAGAGCCTGATTACTACTCGTGAGCAAAACAATATTACTATCACTGATGGAAAATATCTGTTCAGGCTTATTTAACATAATGCAAGTTAAAGGAATGTTAAGTGCTCTAATGACTTGTCAATGTTTATGGACATTTTTGTGATGAACTGGCCAATAAATCACGGAGTTGCCATGGTAATTAAACTGGGAAATCAGCATCTTCATCAAGCTTGTCAGCTATTGGAAGAACCATTTACTAAATTTCCTGGCAGACAGCTGCTATGATTTTAGACTTAAAACATAATGACAAACAATAATCCATAGGGTAAAAGCAGTGGTTCTATAAACTGTAAAATCTAGCCTTTTTCAAGTCCGGGAGGTATGACTTTAAATCACCGTCTTGATAGTGTTTTGGCTGACAGTGGCATCACAACCAGCTGTTTTACTTCTGCTTCAGAAGTAAAACAGCATTTAATTATAGAATTTGGTTCCTTATGTTTGTCCATCCATCTATCCATCCATCCATTATGTATTCCCACATATCCTTTCTGGGTCATGGGAAACTGGTGCCTATTTCCATGCAAGAGGCAGGGTTTGCCCTGAACAGGTTGCCAGTCCATCACAGCCTTATGTCTGTTGTGCTGCAAAATATTTTATTTTAGTTAAAGAGCGTGACTATAATTGACAAAACTGCTGCACGGAGGCGTTGCAGCAGAAGCTCTCCCCAGGCTTTTTTGCCATTATGGGAACTGCCTCAGCTTGTTGCTCATTTGAGCTCTTGCCAGTTAGCTCTCTTTGATGGCACATGTCCAGTCAAGTTTTCTTTTTGATGACCTTGACAGAGACGTTGCTGGGTGATATTCAGCTCCTCACTCTGGGACGACGTGTTAGACGATGATGGCTGCCATCATTGACCGATTTGGGGGTGAATGACTGTCTGACCTTTGCTGTGCCCATCTCAGTGGACCCACTGGGTGAGAGACGTATCTCAGCAGAAGCTGCATTTTGAAATTGGCTTGAAAAGAGGGCTGGTGTGCGATGAACCTTGCTATAGCCTATGTCATCATCTTAGAAAAATAACATCTCCCCCAGAAAGTAGATAATGTTTCTGAATGGAAATTGGTTTGAAGAAATAAAAACATTTCATTTCAGCAAAGAAACAAAGCTTAGAAGGAGGTTACAAATGGCAAACATTTCATAAATTATGATTTTTCTGTATTGTTATCATACTGTTTTAAAATCTATTCTTGCTTTACATTTTTCCACTTTATCCCTGATGATACTGTGGTAATTGGTTCACATGATGTTGTTTGTTCATTACTGTTCTCTCAAAAATTGATGCCTTCACTGAACAGCTGTACTTATAATGGAGTGAAATTACACACAGGTGGAATCTATTTACAAATTAGATGATTTCTAAAGGCAGGTGGTAGCTTTGGATTTTATTTAAGGACATGAACACATATGCATGCTCCTCAATTCTCTTTTATTTCTCATTATCATGCTCTACTTGGTGTTTTCCTATAACATAAAATATACTTGTGGTTATAATCAGACCAAAGGTGAAAAGGTTAAAGAGTTGTACATATTTTTAAAGGACCTAGGCAATCTACATTGATTGTATTTTATATTCTAATAATAAAGCTTCTTGATATTTGATGCTTGCATATTTCCAGTACACCATGGTATCCTATGGAGATGGGAAAACATATGTGTAATTTTAGTTTCTAAATGATTATTGCATAGCATTAATGACATTTTTCAGAGACATTATACCGCAGCGTTAAGAGACAACTGTTGTTTTTCACCAGCCTCCATCTCTTATTGAAACCACTGCGCTGGTATCAGAGCTTTATCTCTGCACCATCATGTTGAATTATCCATTTGAGTTTAGGTGAAATAGCTGATAGAGACATTGCCAATGAAATGCCTTAGTGACTTGCTCTTTCCCTTTGCTATCTTTGACCCTGATAACGACTGGAATAGAGGCTTTTCATGAATATAAATATAAATCGTGATGAAAGGCAATTTTCCCCAGTGCACATAAAATAACACTCTTGAACATTTAGTGTTTGTCAAGAAGGCATGCTTTCGAAGTTCAACTTCACTTTGTACAGAGTGGCCAGCAAAGCTCTATGTTTACATAAATCACTCATTTTGCTTGGAGGAGAGTCAAATGTAAATGAATCACTCTGTTGCCTACAGTACGTATACAAATATGAAATGCGTAAAAATGAAAATAAAGCGGTAAATACACAAGATCAATATTGTAAAAAAAAAATTTCCACCATCTGAGACAACATACATAAAATACAGTAGAAGAAACAATGAGACATAATAATGCATAATGAAGCTGTTTACAACTAAACTAGAGCAGCAAAGAATTGCTAATACTATGCCACGGGAGAAATTTAAGCAGCTATACTACTAACCACATTAACCCAGTTAAATACAGACTTAAATAAAATTTGACTTTAAATTATTATCTTTTTTCCTCATTTTCCAAAAAATAAAATAAAATTATATATATATATATATATATATATATATATATATATATATATATATATATATATATATATATATATATAGAGAGAGAGAGAGAGAGAGAGATATTGTGATTACTTTTAATATTGAAGAGTGGAGAAGAGTCCAGCAGCTGGCTGAACTGACTGACTGAGGATGCAGGAACTGTGGAGTGCTTGAAGGTAGCACCATAAACATGCTTCTACATTACATTGTTGCTTTCTACTGCTAACGTCACAGCTGCAGGTTTGAAACTGCTGAAGTGTTATTTTTCATCACTACTCTTGCAACACTGTAAAAACATCATTACCTCCCAGACTGGAATTATTGGATGCCTTATAGCACATAATTTCATCAAACAGTTACAGAAGGCCAAATCAATGGCAAAAAAGTGGAAGGATATCCCATTGCCACCTTTACTGTAGGGCAGTTAATGAACAATGAATCAAGATCACTTGGTCTGCTTAAATATTGTGTGTTGAAGTTGGAAGGGTTACACACTTCCTTAGCCGAATCATCTATTCAGTGTTTACAACACATGACCAGAGACATTGCTGAATGTGCAGTATTATGTCCGACTGCTTAGGTAAAAACCATATTAGAGAGTTTTTTGATATTAAAAGCTAGATCTGACTGAACTTTTTTCATGAAGGTTAAAATAAGAGATTCAAATTTAAAATTGAGTAATATCTGGACTAAGTCCTAAAGCATCCTTGGGATTGGTGGGACTACCATACCCATCTGCCCAGTTGCCCTAGAGTGTGAAATACTCATGTTGGTGGTTGATCTGCATTATGAAAGCAAATACTAGTCATGAATGTCTCCTAGACAAGAGAAACTCACTTGTTTTATTATCCATCCAGTATCTTACAATTATCTTGAGGTGTCGCAAAGGGTGCTGTTGCCTGTCTCCAGACATTAACGGGCAAGAGGCAGAGTACACCCTGGACAGGTCACCAGTTTGTTTTATTATGTATATTTTAATACAGACATTTTTACTAAGAAAGGCTCATATTGATGCCTAATATGTTTTACATAGGTTTTGAAAATAAAAACAAATTAATTATGCTGAAAAATAAATCTAAATTAAATTTTAAACAAAATTGTATTTTAGCTGATGGAACATTAGGACATTGAAGCCCCATAATAACTAGAGTTAATCCTTTGTAATAACCTCTGGAAAATTTCTGTAGTCTCTGAAGTTGGTCAAAGGGAATTTTGCACTACTCCTCACATTTAGATTTGAGATGTGTGAAGGGTTTCTTCCATGTACAACACAATTTCAAGTCATTGCACAAATCCAGGTCTTTGTTGATGTTCCATGGGCATTCACAGGGCATTCTTTTGAACACCTCCCACGTCACCTAAGCTTGTGCGATATCAATGAGAATTCAAAGAAAATAACAAAAGCCTGTTGTAGATTCCTTTAAGAAATGTTTTCTTTATTGGGTTTTTTAAGTATTTTGTGGTCAGATGTAAGGGTACACTTGATCGGACAGATAGAATTGTCCAATCAAGTGTTTGTTAATTTGAAATTGTTTGAGACCTCTTTAATTTCCTCATCTTCTCAGCTTCAAACCCTTTCCTGGAGGAGAAAAATAATTTGCTCATGAGGTGCTATGGGTAGATTCCTAATTTATTCACGGGACTACATAAAATGACAAAGTCACAGTCTTTTTCTTGATGCAAATTTTTTAAAAATTATGCCACACATGTCATATTTAGGTATATGTTTTGTATTAGAAGAAGGCTTATCAGACCAAACAATGCAACCAAGAAACTTACTACCGTTGAGATGAAACATTACCTGCATGAGTGGTTCACTGAAGTTACTTTCAAAAATGAAGGATATTTTCTAGTCTTCAAAGGCCTGGATTCCTTTGAAAGCCTCTAGTATCTTATTAAGTCCACACAGAAAAACATCGTCTGCTCCTGATGAAACAGACCTCTTTGCATCATTCCCAGTGATGAAAAGTTTCTAAAAGCATGCTAAAGCTTGTGCCCCAGTGCCTGCAGAAAGCAAGTAGCATTTTTCAAACCACCACTTGTGTTTCTTTGAGATTGGAAAACATGTATACCACAGAGGGATTTATTCTCACATATTCTTATTCAAGATAAAGCCTAAATATATTTAGTTGTTTAGGTCATCAACTTCATTAATTCATAAATATCAATCTAGTCTTGGTAACCATAGCTCAACCTATTTCAACCCATTCAGAGTACCATAAGTGAACTTAAATTAGGATCTGGAATGGTGAAGACTTCTTTTTAGTACTTCCTTTAGTTCTATCTGTGCAGTACAATAAATCGAAAAGTTATCTTTTCAGTCTATGTTAGTTTCAGTTACTTATCTATTTATACGATTTTTAAGATAGAGTATCTCTCTCTCATCATCAAAAATTAACCCTCTGTGTTCACTTCTGCCTGAGATTATACTGACTGTGTTTGATGTGTTTTATTCTGTTGTTGCCGACAGCAAGGCTGATTGATGTTGGCCTAGAACCAGACTATGCTCGGTTCCAGAGGGTGAGGAAGTTCACCAGCACCTGATTTACTATTCTTTATCAAGCTTCATCCCTGCGTTTTCCTCCATCAACTTGGGAAACAGCCGATTCAAGCCCATCGAGATTCAACTCAACTACAAAAGTGCTACAGTTTACAAATGGCAAGACTGCAGCAGCCTTATTTGCCATTAATATTTTGCCTAGACTAAGATGGGGCATACCCTTGCTTGCTTAGTCCTGAAAGGATATATTTTAATAATTGGCCAGAGCAGCAGCTACCCTGGTCTGACAGATTTAATGTAATGGCTTGATTGTAATGATAAGTTTAAAGTCTTTTACTATAGGAGGGGGAGACCAATTTTGGCCTACAATTACTTAGAGAAAGTAATTATTCTCGAATCAAACTTTAAATATGGCTTTTGCAAAATCTCCCTTTGACTCTTTAATAGAACATGAAAATCCTTGGCGATGAAAGTCAGAAAGCCTCTATTCTCTCTCAATTGCCTCCTCCATGAGAATAAGTTATGTGGCCTGTCCAGGGGGAAGGTGGTGGAAGGTATCTGGCTGCCTGGAGGAAAGTTTATGGTCTGTGAAGGCCAATTTGAGCAGCATGAAGAAGGAAAGCTGCCATGGCACCACTCTGTCTCCATTAGTTTGGTCTAGATAACACACAATAACTAATGATAACAATAATAGTAGTAATATCTAAAATAATATTAATTATCATCACGTACAGTCTAGTCTTGCCAGGTTGTTTAAGACTAGTTGACACTTTGTGACACACCAGCGTGCATTTGTGTCTGTAAATGGCTCATTAATATTAAACAAGGAAGTGGCAGTTGGAAACACTTGGCTCTCACGCTCTTGGCACATCAAGCAGAATTGCAAGTGAAAGCTGGGTGCTTTGTTGAGCCCAAAATGTGGTTGTGAAATGAGCGAACAGCTGCTTCCCATTTCTAAGACCAAGTTACTGCTTTGCTGTGTTAGCAAACCTTTTTTGACTGCAAATCCTATCATTTAATAGAAACTTTCTGCAAAGTTAAATCTACTTTGAAAGAGTGGCATAAAGCTACGAATGCAAAGACATTGATCAATCCCAGCTGTCTTTAAATGCCAGTGAAATGACAGTTTATTGACATTCCCTTATGCCACACTCTAAATATGCAGTAGTAAACCTTACAATGAAGCCATGATGTGCATAATAAAGTGTGTGTTAAGGATTCAGTTTTTATGGCAGATGACTGATGCTGTGCTACACTGGTTTTCATGGTTTTAACAAAGCCACAATGGTTAGTCTCCGAAAATAACTTTATGTTCTGTTTTTGTGGCTCCTAATTCTTAGTTTTTATGAGTAAGGCCAAATATAGTTATATTCAATTAAGGAGCATACATAAATACCCATAAAATGTTATGTCTTGGCATGTCAAATATTCTAACTAATATAAGTGCATCCCAATATCTTAAAATATTATTAAATTTTTAAATACTTTAAGCAATTCAGTCCAAAAAATAAAACACATATACTGTATTTATAGACTCAGACTGGATTAACTGGGACCTTGATTGAAAAACTAAATACTTTCTCATCTGCACAGGCAAGATGCTTCTTATGCTCTGGTTCAGGAGTGACTTAATACAAGGAATGAAACAACTTTATTTCCTGTTTTTTACCACCATGCACACTTCTTTTTTCCTCTTGATTTCCTGTTAACATTTATGGATACATGTTAAGATGGCTAGTCATCTTATGATTATCCATTTTCTTTCGTCGTGATATTTTGTTGCTTGACCCTTTTTTTTAAGGTTTGGATAACTGTCTGCTGTATAAAAGTCAGGTCTGCAGTCTTCTTTTTGATCCATTTTTATGTCAAAAATATATGTTTTTCTTGTCTTTTTCCTGATAAATTGAATTTGGAGTTCTTCTCAAGCTGTAAGCCATAATCATCAACATTAACCAAAAAGAAGATATCAAATACATCACTATTTGTCCTAAATGTATATATGTCTAACTATTTGAATCACATTACTGAAACATATAAACCATTTTAAACAGATTCAAAGAACCTACAACAATTTATTCTTTGAACCATAAAGCATGATTTACAGTGAAAAGTATGCAGGTTTGATGGGAAATTTCAATTTAGGAGCTCCATGTGAGTTCCAGTCCCTTGCCTTTTGACTTGTTCAGCTGAAAGATCGTTTGGAAAAATTGTTTGGCATAAAACAAGTGGCAGAGGCTTCGTTGGTGGTTTATGCCATTGCATATGGGAAGTCCTTCAAAGTCAACCCGCCATGCCGCAGGCAGCATTCTAATGAGGTCATCAATAACCTGCAACAGCTGCTCGGAGAGAGATCTCATCTGTTGAGCTTGAGACACCAGTGACTCTGCTATAACTGAACAAACAGCTCTGAAATAATGAGAAGAATTCTGCGTAACATACAGCACTACTTTACAATAAAACATTAATTGGCAGAATTGCAGCAGATTCTTCTTTTCATTTTACAGTAGAGGGAGTAAAAGTGAATGAGAATGTGAAAGTAATCCTCTCTGGGACTGTTTCTCTATTCCCTGTCAGAATTCTTCAAGAATGATTCTTTCAAAATAAAATAGTAGCAAACATATCATCATCTACAAAAGAGTAAAGAAAGAAGTCCCTCCATGAACCAGAATGATTGTTATTGTGCTCACAGTTTGCAATCAGATCACCATAAATATTAACAGACTTAGCTGGACAAGACAGATCAGAACAGAGATGAATAGAGAAAGGGTCTAAGCCTTCACTATATTTTATCAGAGACAAAAATAAATAGTTCAAAATTTGCTCTCTGATCTCTTGCCGTTTGCTTGGAAAGGCCACAGTGCCCTTCTGCTTTTCATGGTGCTGCTAAATTTGGACGAATGATTTTAGATCCTCAGTTTTCTTCCCTGAAACATGTCAGTGTCAAGCCTTTCACTGGTTTCACCACACAACAATATAATGGTTTTCATCATCACTCATTGGTTGACTCCTACCTCTTTTCTCCAACCACAAATCACTCAAATCACCACATTTGCAGTGTGACACCTGAACCAGTGCAAAAGCAGTACATTTTTTTCTGTTGTCTTTTCGAAAGGCAAGAGTCAGATAAAAAAAAAAGATGTAACTTTACTTGCTGGTAACAAGTAAAGTTCCTCCCTATTAAAATAGCTTTTCCAGCAAAGGCAGCTTGAAGAATGGCCTAGTTGGAAAAGAACCAAGTTCATCCCGTGTTACTAAGGAATTTCTTGAAAAATCAAAGGCTTTTACAGGATTGTACTTCTAGTTATAAAAATGTAACGGTCTGAGATTGGTTAAAGTAGAAGAGTTGGATATGTTACAATCTACATCTTAGATTTTTTCCTAAGAAGTTTCATGGTATAGTACAAAAAAACATTTCTCTGTAGTATGGAGGCTTCCTGGGAAAAAATCAAACAAAAATTGACTGTATTGCTGTTGCTGTGAATTGTCCCAGAAACTTTAGTAAAATTTAGAAGTGTGCCAGAACCACAAGTCACAAACACTTCAGTAAGACTTGCGCTTCAGTATTTTGTAGACACGCTGAAGTTGGGCAATGTGAATAAAATGTTGATAAGCCTCCATTTCTTTGTAGTTGTGCCAAGATTGCTCACATGCAGAGACTGGTAGGAGGGGAGTGGATGGATTAGAAAGACGTTCTGTCTCACCTAGAGTAGGACATGCTGAAGGTGGTGATCTAGGTTGGGCAGATGCTGCTGGAGGATAGCCATATTGAGGCTACATAGATTAGAAAGGGACACACTAAGATGACCAAACTGCAACACTTTTTATATGCAGAAGTTTCACATTAGATAAATTGAATTGGAGTCAATGAATGAAAAGAGATTGTGAAAAGATACACTGTCCTTCACAACTAACATAATAGCATATATACATATATAATAAGTATGATTTATTTTAATATCACATTTTAAAGGTGTCCATGAACTTAGCAATCAATTACTTTCAGTTTCATTGGGGTATAAATATAAAATGACAAAAAAAAAAACATTTTAAAAAACTTCTCACATGGCCCTAAGAGGGCCTATAATTATCGTGTCACCCTGCACAATGAGCAGTATCGCAGTATCGCAGTTTCGCAGTAAGCTCTTCAGTAAGCCTGTTTTCTAAGAGTCACAAACTCTCCACAAAAACTATTACTGTCAATGGTATCTAGATGCCATTGACATAAGTGATGGATGACAGAAGAAGCACTTTCTGTCCTACAATCACAAGTATAAATGCGTAGAGATTTAACAGTGCCAGAGCTTAAATTGAAGCTGTGTGGTAAATGAGACTAAGACTGATCACTTTGGTGTGAAACAAAGATTGAATATGAGGAAATTCCCACTCTTAAACACAGCAGAGGTTCAGTGATGCTGAGGGCATGCTTCTTTTACAAAGGTCTTGTGAACTCCCTGTAATACCAAAAATAAATATTTTCATACTGCCAAAAAGTGAACAAAATGTTGACAGTTAGGTATTGTCGACATTACCTAACTACCTAAATGTTGAATCTCTGTGTGACTTTTCTGGTTAAAATTAAGGCCAATAAATGCTGTTACTGTAAATTGTCATATTTTTCTCAGCAATCTTCTCTCATAATTTTGGTTGCAGAGTACTCTACCTAAGTGATTATGCTTAAAGATGCCAGTCCTCTATAAAATAATGCACATCTCCTATAAATATATTCCTGAGAACTGCATGTATCCTCCCCAGCAATGTTTATTGATTGACAGTATATGATATTTCTGTTTTCGGTGATATTTATTTTTGCAATGCAATTGTCAGAGTGTAAAAACAAAGGCAAAATTATCTTTTTGGTTGTCAAATCTGTTGAGTTAAATTTGACACACTGTCAGTCAAGCAAGAAGCACTGTTAAATTCTAAATGTTCACTAAAAAATTTTGACACAGGAAAACTTCCTAAACAAATAAAAGCCCTTGTGGACTGATGCAGGCAAAAAGAGTGAAACCTGACCTCGTCCTCGTCCTTTCTCTAACTTTTGCAATAGTTAACATCATAATGGTGCTATTTATGGTACCTGTTTAATAAGGCAATATCTCAGAATCGATTTTACTGCTGGTTGCTCTCCCCTTTGGCAGTCCCCTCAAACGCAAGTTGGATTTGATAACTCAAGGTTTATTGATTTTTCTATAAGCAAAAATAGCTTTTGGAAAGCTATAAACAAAAATATTTGTTATGGCTACCATCCTTTCTATAAAGATCAATATTCAAATGTTTTTGTTTGGGCCATGGTAACTTAATATAGTGAAGTTTATTAACAAAAACAGATGAGAAAATTACCAATCAAATGAAAGTGTACTGAATAAATATGGAGAATATTTAAAATTCTGTTGCCTAAGGTGACCCTGAGAAGCATTTCAGTTCTCACCATGCAAAATTGCTTTGTATGCCCTATGTGTTCTTGACAAGGGCATGGGCAGAAATATGATTTTAAAAGGATGCAGCTGATATAACATGAGTGATGACATACCAGGAGATTGCTGCACAGACACAAATGGAGATATGCCAAATGCAAAAAATGCAAACACACAAGAAAATGAAAAAAACACACTGGTATGGCAGTGTTTGGAAAGGTCTTTTGACACTCAAATGGCAGATTGCCATCTAACTTTCTGAGTTGGGGAAAAAGTGACATGGATTAATGGATTTTTGTGCCTGCTGTGATTAAGAGGCTATACTAAACCTGAGATAATGTGCAGATATCTGCTGGGAGCTGTTTGATGCTGGTTGATCATAATCAGTAAAGCCAAGACAGTCAGAAAGCTGCTCACCTTCCTGGAGCACTCAAGTCTGGCCTTCTCCATAGTCTCCCACTCCTGAAATAACAACGTGCTTGTTTGGAAACACAGGTAGAGCTTTGTGTAAAAGGAAAAAAAAAAAGTCAGGAAGACTGCTTTTATTGACAAACAAAATAAAGCCTGTTCTTGAGTGGAATATTAGTGCATCCAAGTAAAATACCAAATTATTGAAAATTTATTTCAGCAGTTCCATTAAAAAAGGGAATCGAAAATATTTTAACTGCACACAGATATACAATCAACATAACATTGACAACATATGATATAGCACAAGATTCTATTGCTATCACAAACTGTCTCAATATTTCTTATCTGCCTTTCATTTCAATTATATTAGAAGACATAATACCACAAGAAAGTAATTGTCTCACATTTCCTTCCCACATTTCACATTGTGGCGTGCACAGTTTGACCAATCCTATAAGCCAGGAAGACAACAAATTGTTTTGGACATGTCCAAAATATTGTGTCAAAAGTGCTGCAGTCCACACACAGAATAAGCTGCACACGTGAACCACTGTTAAAGAAACAACACAATTGTGACTCAAATATCACAGTAATAACCCAGTGATAACATTATGTAATGCTGTGCTACACTATTCAGATCATTCACTTATGCTGACTAACGTTTGAAACCGAAAGTTCAATGTCTGGCTTCCTTTATTTCATAATATGGCTAATAATCAAACTAAAACCCTCTTGTGAGAAATTTTATTCTCAAGTTGTCAATCGCTGTAATGATCTGAAAATATGAAAACTTAAACAGAAAGATGACATCACAGCAAAGTAACAGAGCTTTCATCATCAAAATGAATCGAAATGAACAATGGAAAACCCTCATTTCACTTTTAGATTTAAAGTAAACAACTGAAAGGAAGTGACCGCATACGTGAAATTGGGATTATAATTTAATTATATTAACACATGATGGACTTGGAGTCTGGAAAAAAATCGCTCTGTTTCATTAATTTGAGGACAACGTCGTAACAATTGGTGTGAACTCGTAAAGCGGAGTTGAAGTTTTATAATGTATATTCAAGCTGTGGTACATGAAACGTTGCTGATGTTTCTCCGTGTGGCCCTCGGGTTTCACTCTGCCGTTGTGCAGTTTAATTTTAATCTTAATCAATGTTCCGTGCTCTAATGAGAACACTAGTTTTTACACGCTTCTTGACCTGCCAGATCAGTAAGTGCTAAATTCGATCAGAGTCTTATTAGGCTTGAAAAGGTATAAGCTTTACGCCCATCCTTACAAAAAATTTAAAAAACTCCTGTTGAGAACCCTAAATAGCAGGAATAGGAGTTTAATTCGTACACCACTTCACCAATGCTATAATTCTCTTTGATAAGTCAATGTATTTCTTAAAAAACAATGAGCGAGAATTAGAGCATCGACCTGTGGAAATACGACTCTCATCAATTATTTCCGTGCTGTCATTACAGTTTAAGTGGACCAGAGGGACTACTTTACAGCAGAATAACAAGTTTCAGCATTGCAACAACCATATGTACTCTGCTTCCCTGGGGAAAAGGCTTCTGGCTGGTCGCATCTTGTTTCCTTGCTGTCATTTTTAGGCAGTTTACAGTGTACACACCTGACAAATATCTTGCATACAGAAATCTTTCAAACGTGAAAAAAAGTCCACTTTTACAACTTCTTTTGACTAATCTTGCATGTGAATATGGAAAAAAAATTGAGGAAAAGTGCCATAGTTATGCAAAAAACAAACTGTGGTTCCACTATGTTTACCACATTTTTTCTGTTGTAAGTTACATTTCCACCAATTATATCACAATGTCAATTCATGATAAAAGTACTTTGGAGAACAACTTTTCCTTGTCAGCTGTGTTCAGGTTTGGTGTTCACCATCGTTCTAATCATTTTTATGACTAATATATGTATTTATGTTTAAAAAAGAGACCTTTTTGTTGCGTGAGGAAAAATCTGTCCTCTTTATTTGTACCTCCACAAAGCTGGTCCAAGTTTCCTGGATAGCAAATGTGGTCACTTGATAGTTATTTACCACTTTTCCTGCATGCATCCATTTCTCATTTCCATTAAAAAGTTTTTTTTAATTAATCAACTATCTTATATGGCATAATCATCCACATATGGTGACTACTTTCTGTTTTTAAGAGCATTGTGTCTACAAAATCTTGTTGGTTTTTAAAATGAGAACGTACTTTGAAAAACGATGATAAGGCCAAATCTTATTTATTTATTTATGTTTCATTCCTTAAATATTTACAGTCCTTTTTTTAATTTCCCCTTTAAGTTTGATCAAAGATTCTGGAATTTTCACACTGTAAAAATTGTTTTATCTAATCTTATCTGTCCTAAAGCAAAAGTTAATGGATGAATGTGGAGATTAAAATAAATATATATGTTTCTCTGCTCTGGGTACTGCTGAAAGAGCTGAAGAAGACCTTTGAAGCTCATAGATAAAAAGTATCTAAAACCTTTAAGAATTGGACCACTTCTCTTTGTGAGCAATAACTTTAGACCAGAGCATTCTTCCATTTGTTTTACTGCACTTTGTACTTAGGGGGACTTTAAATATAAGCTTTTAATATTAATATCTCCCCATGCAGTGACACTTACAATATGATTCAGAATTAATTGCACAAATGAGTAGAATATCTCATTTGTTTATGTTTTTTCTCCTGTGTTCATTATCGAATTAAATAGCAAAATCCAATTAGCGGTGTGCATTAGCCTTTCTCGCAGTTTGATTAAGCAAGTAAAATATTAAGGCTGATGCTTAGCCAAATTATGTTGCATGTGAAATCCTCCGAAATAGAAGGTTTTAATTCATTTGCACAGACATTATTCTGCAATAACTGTCTGGGATGAAGGATGCAAACTAAAACGCTCTCATGTGCATAAAGTGGATCAGACGTGGAAGATTTAAACCAGCCTAATTTTGTTTCCTTGAACAACATTTGTGCTTGTTCCATACAACATGTTCAAGCCTTTCTAAGAGAATATTGTGATCAGCTATCTCAAATGCAGCATTGAGTTTTAACAGGACAAATACAGCCACAAGCCTCATGACTGACACCTTGAGAATATCCAGGTCTGTTTGAGCGCTATGATGTGCTTTAACCTTACTGAAACTCTTCTAACAGGTTTTATCTTCAAATGGTTGTTTGATAACCTAACTGTAGGTCTCCACCACTTTTTTTTATGTCTGTTCCCAATTGTTTTTTTTGTTTTTTTTGTTTGTTTGTTTTTTAACAAACTACTGAGGCTCTCACAAAGAAGCTGCATTTATGTGGAGTTGAAATTACACAGAAGTGGGCTCTGTTTACTTACTAGTGACTAAGTGTAATTTCATAGCCATGTGCTACTTTGTGTTGGTCTAGCACATACAATTTCAACATAATGCTTTGAAGTTTGTAGTTGTAAATATATACTTTTAGAAGGCACTGTACAAGCTGCTCCAATAAATTACAATTAGGCTTAGTGTTTTCCAGTTGTTGCTTCTTCAGTATTTTCCTTCCTGTTTGACAGTCAAAAAAACTCTTTAAATCGAAGGGGCCCCGTTTAAAAAAATCTATTTTCCTACACTATGTGTCACAAATTGAAGAATAGCAACAAATCAGGCCTGCCAAACTAATTCCAAGACAAGCTAAAAATGACACAGCTTACATCCAGTGGGTGTCAGAGTTTGCATGTCACTGTTTTGCAAACTTGGGATGTAGATATTTTGTTTTGTGTCATTCCTATTATCTGCTTGTTTTTTCTCTTTTTTTGTTGTTCCAAGGAGAGCTGTGACACACACACGCACACACGCACACCGTGTTTTCATTGTCCTTTAAGTGATAGCCTGACAGGGCCTCTAGAAAACACCTCTCTCTGTCTGTGCCCTCATACATTACTGCAGTGGTGTGTCTGCTGGAAAAAACAACAGCTGTTGAAAGCTGAAGGTTATCGCTTCTTATTTTAACAAAACATGGCAGATGTCATTAATAACCTACTGAAACATTGCAGCTGATTCTAAGGATTCACTTCAGCTATAAGTGAATTAAATGCTAAATGCTTACCCAGCAATGTGGAGACAAAGATGGAAAAATTATGTATTACTCCAATTTTTCTGAAGCTTCTGACATATATCTCGCTTTGCTGGTCTGACTGAACATAAATAGGTTTACTTTCTATTCTACCCAATCTTTAGCAAGGGTTGAGACATTAACTTGGCAAGGCCTGTGGTCTGTAATCTGGGCGAATTGCGATGCCATATATCAAAACTCTAGGCAAAGCTCCTGGGTTCAAATCTGTTTGAAAACCCACTAGATGGCAAGCAAGTCGCCTGGTGAGTGATTACAGAACAGGCGACAAAAAGAATGAATGTGTCCCTCTCACACTTGCTTTTAGTTTTACTAATGATCAACATCCTGAATGAGTGATTTCAAGGCTTACCCGTAAACAACCAAATCCATTTGTCCTGCGAAAGCTTAAATGCAAAGCAGTAAGATGTATTTGCTCACTTTACACAATCTTTCCACTCTGAAAAAAAAGATTGGATGCAGACATAATCCACATTTAAAGGTGAGAAGCCTAACTTAGGGTTCCTCAAACTGACATTGGAGAAACTGAGAAGACCCGAAACAATTGTGGGGAGGGCAGCTATTTGAAATAATAAAGAGCAAATATAAGCAGCCTCTCCTTAATGGAGCTCCTCACTGTATCACTCATTGCAGGGGTCCCTCAAGGCTTAGCAAGATTGAACACACCATATGTTTATCTGGAGCTTCTCCCTGCATAAGTGCTTCTGACTGCATGGTTTTGGCAGTACCCTTGTTCTTTCCATAATGCAATAATACAAAAGCTCATTTAGCCAGTCACTTTGCAAAAACCCCACACAAAGGAAAAATCAGGCCTTTGTTTAAATGAATGATTACTGAACTATCTGCTTTATACAATTTACATAATTTACTGTTAAGAGGCTATATTTCTTGTAATTATGTGAAATGTTGCATGCTGGAAATAACAGCCAGAAACACTGTAAAAAAAAAAACATAAAGTTGTTGTCTTTTGCATTTCGGGTTCCAACACAAATATTTATTTTATGACTTTAGTATGTTGGCAATAAAGTGTTCTGAGTCGATTTTTCATTGTATAAATATTACTGTCAAATTAGAGTGTATGTAATAGCTTTCTATATATTGTATTGAACTGATATGAACTGGACTGATTCAATTTAACTTCAATTTAACATAATGGGGTATGAATTAGACCTGTTTTCATTACAAAGTGCTTAGAGATGACATGCTTTAAACTGGCACGGTACAGATAAAATAACATAAATTCAATTACAAATGGTACAAATGTGTCAAGATGTATGAAATTCTTTCAGTTTGTGAAATGTGTTTAGAACACAATAATTACACAGACCTACTAATGATTATTGATGGACAACAAAAATTACCAATTATGGCAGAAGTTCAAAGACTTACTTGAACAGAAATCTGCTTCACACCTATCCAAAACCTCACCAACTGTTATCTTAACTAAAACTTTTTAACACCAATCTACGCATTACGTAACTAAGAAAAAAAAATCAAAATAATGGAAGATTAAAAGTCATAATAGGGCTGCTTTCTGTTTTTTTTTTTGTTTTTTTTTTCCATTTATATTGCTGAAATAACTGTAACTGAATAGAAAAGCCCTTTGAGCCAAAGTCAAAATCTATACAATATCTAATTTCCAACATAGAAGAAGTACATAAAAAAAAAAAAAGAACTTCTCTCAGAGTGGCAATTTCAACTGTGGTAAAAGCCTGGCATTATGAGTTTGGTTGGCAGCACAAGTTTTGTGATGAAGCTAATACAGTACAGTGGAATAGAATAATGTTTCTTTTGGTGAGCTGTCAAATGAGGGCCTACACAACAAATTCAGCAAGGTTAAAGGTCAAAGTAGAGTGATTAATAACTTTATTGGGGAAAAAACAAACCCAATACTGCTACCAATGCAAGTTATCATGCAAACACCAAACTAAAGCTGAACTGAGCAACAATAAAACGAGGGGATAGAAAAAGAGAAAAGGGCTTCTGGCAAACAACTTAGAGCAATCCTAGTACATATTAGTGACAGTGATTACTTGAGTGGCAGCAGGTGACTTAACTGACAGGACAGGCTGTGCTGGCAATCAGTTATAACATGTGGGAAACTGGGGACAGTGAGGAAATTAATCAAGTCAAAAGAAAATGAGAAATGAAGCCCATTGCTAATGCATTATTTTGCTATTTTTATTTTGTACTGTATTTTTTGCCAAACAGCTGAAGCACTTAACACTTTCAACACAAGCATTTTTAGAATGAAATGGAACCCATACACTCATTTTGAGTGACGTCCTAAAGCATTTTAAAATTGAAATACATTATGACAATATTGCTTTATCAGTATCACAGTCGAAGGTCTGCATGCTCCTTGTGTGCGAAAAGAGCTCTGATTACTTAATGATATTCGTATCTCATCTAACCTTGTAATGATCTTCCCTTGTCCTGCCTTTGTGGCCCTTCTCTCCACATTTAACCTGCTGTTGTACAGCCTTTTTAGCCCCATAATTTCCTTGGCAGTAAGGTACTGATGAGGTTGGTCAGGGATGAAGATTTCTATTAACTCAAATGTTGTACATGAAGGGAACTGCAGACCCATAAAGCAAGGTGTTGTCAGTCTCCTAGGTGAGCTCTTGCATGAAGAGCATGGCCTCCCTCTGCATCCCGCTGGCAAATTTGCCGTCAAAGTTACTCCAGTTAAGGGAGGATTGAAAAGAGAACAAGAAAATGTAAGAGGAATTTATGCTGTAAACTTGACTCAGAGCTTAATTAGGTACAGTAATAGAATGATTTAGACCTAGAAAGACCGGCTGCCCACCCCCAAATCTAAATTCTCAAAATTTAGACACAGAGACACGGAAAAAGAATAATAATCTGTGGGCATAAGCAGTCATAGGTTATACATTGCTGTAATGCTAACAAATATTTCCTCAAAATGCAAAATCTGACAGTTCTTTTATATTATCATGTATACACCAGTTCTGAGATTTAGGAAAAAAATAATAAAGTTTTGATTTTCCAATAGCTGTAAATTCTGATTGGTCTTAAGCTTGTCAGCAATGAGTTAACTCGGGTCTGGAAGCTGTCTTTGCTCGTAGTCTTAAAGCAGAATTTTTTTAAAACTTTATTTTCAAAGTTAAAATGTACTGTATTAAAGTGAAGTGTTTGAGAAGTGCATATATTAATTTTTTTACATGATAACTTTTTTATTCACATAACAGCATATTTTTATTTGTATTTTTTATTTATTTTCAAAATTTGTCTTTCATCACTGTGTTTGACTTATTGACTGATGCTTCATTCATCTTCTAACTGACAAAAATCATCTTCATACATGAAGATGATTTCAAATCTTGATCTGCCAAGGTTATGAATAATTTTGGGTTCAATATTACATTCAGAATTGAGGGGAACACAGTGTGTCTACTGAAACCGTTTCTTAACTTTTGAGAAAACCCAAGTTTCCATGTCAATATTTCTAAAAACTGGATTTAAAAACAGCTTCAGCAGAAAATGTTTTTGTCTTAGTGTACAGATGGAAACTATTTTACCACAGAGCAGAGTATCTACCTCATATGTCTGCTCGCACATTAATGAGAGACAGGGTAATGGGCTGTTTAATCTGGCCTCAGAGCGAGGATGGATATTATGATTAAGAATATGACAGTGCCACTTCCACACCTTGAGAAAGTGATGATTCTACACGTGTTGGTTGTCACCTTGCATTAAATGGATGTTTCATCACTGTCAGTGCCAGATGCCGCAAACCCCATCCTTCCATTTTGAGCTCCTGCAAAAGAGCTTCGTTACAACTGACTAATGTGACAGGAGAGGAATTAATTCACTAGTGTGTATTGTACTGTAAGGAATATCAATCCAGCTGCAATGTATGTGTAACCACAGGAAATACTGAATCATCACTGACAACAAAGTTCCTCCTGATGTATGATGAAAAGCTGTGTCACAGAAAAGGAGTCCTGGAGATCTCCAGATCCCCAGCTGGAAATGAAACACTCACTGTAATAGATCACCTGTTTCAAAAGAGGTTCATGCTTCTGGCCATTAGTACCTCTGAGGGTTTAACCACAACTTGGCAATAAGTTGCAGTCATAAACTACTAGAGTGTAATCATGTGGATCTGTATGAGCAGCACTCTCGGTGATGGAGTGCCCCAGACTCCACTGAACAGCAGTTGGATCATTTGGGCGTCATGCTGTTGAAGTGCAATATAAATATAGATTGTTCTGCTCTCACAGGGGCAAAATCTATAACCATGTCCTGGGAGGCTTTGATCTAGGGTTAACATATGACCAAGGCCATTTTTGTTTGCTGAAGGTAAGCAGGGCAATCCATAAAGAAACACAATCTCTCTGGATTGCAGGTGTATGACCATACTTTTAAGGAGGTTCCATGGAGGAAAGAAAAAAAAAGCTTGTGAGTGTGCACTCCAGAAGACTGACAGCAACTGATTTTCTGTCCTAGTTATTTTATTTATGATGTAAAATGTTTTCACTTCAACTCAAATTTTCAGAAAATAATTGGATATCACAATTACAATGATCTTTCAATTAAGGTTGTAGCTTTGAATGTTTTAAGAATTGAGTACACTGAACATTCTTTATCTCTTGTTTTTTGAAACCTGCAATTCAAGTGTAGCCTGATAGATTGTTAGAAAATTTAACTGAGGAGTTATATCAGGCTACCTTTAAGTGCTATTTTTAATGTTAATGAAATCAATTGTATGTCTAACAGTCATTTCATAATAGAACTAAATCTGTTTGGCTCCTGAATATTATTATTATTTTTTTTTTACAAACTTTAGACACTATGTGTGTTAAACTGTAAACTGTAGGAACTGTGAAAAAGCCTTCAATCATTGTTAATTTATAAGCTAAACATAAATATATACTCATATTGTCTGAAAACAGAGGTCAGTTTTACCAGAAACAGCTCAGACTGATTACTGACAAACCCGTTGAGTGAAATGTGGTTGTTCAGCTAAGGTAAATATATAATATGAATAAAGACCTTAGGTTGTCTGCCAGGTCTAAGTGGTTTGCATACACTGACAAAAAAAAGGCACTTCAGAAGCTGAATGTGGATGTTACTGAAATGGACAAAACATAAAATTAAAGACTATTACAAGAATAAACCCACTGATATAAACATTTTTTAGTTTTGATGTATTTTAATTAGCTAAATTCAACAAAAAAAGGCACTGCATGTCTGACTAACTTGTTTTTTTGGCCTACTCAGATGATTTATGTGCATCACAATATGCTAAGTGATGACATCATCTAATGACAGGAAAATAAACTTTACTTAAAAAATTCTATGTGGCTAAATCTTAAACCATGCTCTTAAAAATGAAGGGTCAAAACATTTCTAAAATTATGTTGAACACTAATTTCTAATTACTGCAAATGTTTGATAGCAGTGGTTACCCCCAAGGGTGAGACAACTAATTATTACATTTTGGTAACATTTAAATTAAATTTTTCACATAGGGCTTTGACTTATTTTGTTCACAAAATGAAATCTTGATTACTGAGCCACAACTTTCTGCAGGGAGGAAAAATTTATTTGAAAATATTTCTTTAACAAGCTGGCTGTCTCTTTATAGCTAAGATAATGCAGATCCAGCCAGCTAGTGAGTCTGTTAAAAGAACTTGGAGATTTTTAATAATCAAGTCTTTCAAATCATTTAAATAACTGTTTTAAGGAATATATATCATAATGCTAAACCATGCACTTTTAAGCATTAAGAAGACAAAAATGATTTGGAAATGTTTATTGGTAAATTGAAATCATTTTTAAAACATAAATAAATCCACGTGTGCTGCACATTTTGAAAGGATTTAATGGTAACTCAAATCAATTTGTCATGAGTACTCTGACCAGAATGGTTACCTTTGTGGACTAGTGCATACAGAACCCTTTTGTTCAAAAGACTGAATGGCTAGTGAGTGCTGACATGATGATGGAGGGAGTCCGGATGAGACCTTGTCAGCAGGAGACAGCGCCTCCCCCACGAGCTGAGCCACAGTGGATAAAGGTGCCATCGTCCTGTCCATTAACATGGAAAAAATGAGAGAGGTAAACCCAGGACCGTTGAAACAGGGTCACTGGGGACTCCCTGCATCTAGTCCCAGATCAAGAAATGAGAGGAGACACACAAGGTTGGCTTTTAGATGGAGCACTTTCACAAAGGAAGCATTGAATGGTGCTCTGTCAATTTGCCAAAGTAGCTCTGGTGATTAACATTTGAACTGTGGCACATCAAGAGCCCCCTGCGGATGAATGGTCATTCTATCAGCATCATTAGGGCAAACCTATTCAAGGATGCCAAGCACAAATTGCCCTGGCCGAACTGTCTAGCATGAATACAGACTGACAATGGCAACCCAGAGTAAACTGTCATGTCTCATGGATTGTTCAATTCTTTCAGTAAATAGCATTAAGGAGCCAAGATAAGAAATGAGCCTCTTAAAATGTTGGAGTGTCATAATCATAACTTGTCGAGCAGCATGCTCAGTTGTTTCAGTGTGGTTACCTTCTCTGAGTAAATAACATGAAAAAGGGAGGTATGAGATACAAACAGAAATAGGTGGTTACTTTCCATTTACACTTGAAAATAATAATAAAAAAAAAGATTTAAAAAAATTTCAAAAGATAAATCACAACTTACCCTAAAAGTTATGTGATTTACTTTCAGGAGAAAGATGTAAAACAATGTGAAACGTCAGATTTTACACTGAGGTGTTTAAATTCGAACTGTGAAAAACGTAATCCCTGTTGTAGATATTTTAATTGTGGTATCTAATTGTGTCCTGTATCTATGTGGTTTGATTTTGCTTACAAAATGAGAACAACAATGCATGGTAAAAATGAATACAAAGAGGATTATTTTATGGGCCAGAAAAGAAATGACTTTTCTGAAATCTTGAAATTTCAAAATGGCAGTACAATACAATTAAAATGATTAGATTACTGAAAAATCCTTTTTCTTCTATATCCTATGTGAGATCACTTTATATTGGTGCAAAAAAATATAGGTTCATGCTTGCTCTTCAACATTTCTGTTTTCCTTTCCCTCTCTCTTTCTTTTCAGTTAAAAATCAGCGTGATCTTGTTTGATAGACATGTTTACTCAAGCTCTTGATGGAATTCATTAGCCATAATTAAGCGTTTACTTGATCAGGAGGGTATAAAAAAAGGATTATGTGAAGTCAGATTAAAGGGAGCCGAGTGAAACCAACGAAGAGATTATCAAGCGCTGCCAGGCAAGCAGCCTGCCTTTGGAGTTGGGGCCTTTCTGATAGCTATCTTGTTAGTGCTTTATTCGTCAAGCACAAGCTAATGCTTGAAACAAGCTTGGCTTTTTCCAGACGCCTCAGCGGGAGCATAACTCTGGAGATTAATTATTGACCAATGGTAGAGTGCATGGACTGAGTCAGACAAAAGGTTAAACAGACTTGAGAGACCAGTGAAAACAGCTGAAAAAAATGCATTGAGGATGAGCATGCACTACTCACCGTTACATGAAAGATTTTTTTTGTTGTGTTTTTTTTTTTTTTATGTTTGGACACTTCAAGAATTTTAAGCAATAATAATTCAAGTTTTTAATCTAGATTCACATTTAATCTCTAATGTATGTTTGTAAAAGAAAAAAAAAACATGCATTCAGTGTTATTTTAACTTAAGAATCACCTTAAGACTGGACAAAAATACTACGAATAGATTAATCAGATATGGATTGATATATTGTGCACTCATTCTTTAAACCTGCCAAAATGCCATGGACTTTGTGGTTTTTTTCTGTCTTATTTATGTATTTTTTGTCTTTGTATTTTGAGTTATTTCTATATTTTCTATTTGAAGCCTTGTTTTTTTATAAGTGTTGTACTTATAATTATTTCTATACTCTTATCGGTCCATTATCCTCTACTCAGTCTTCTTCCTTGCTGGTTTCTGCAGTTGTCATTTTGTTTCCTGCCCCCATGTGATTCTTTTGAAAGTTCTAATATTTTTGAACTTTCTGAAGACGTGCACTCCTGCTTTTCACAGTTCATCAAATGTTATGGTGAGAGGTGTGGAAGGAAAAACTCAGCAAACCTGGCTGTACTATAATCAAAGCTGGTTTATTAGGCCTGCAGCACCACAGAAGAGTTCACACACAGTTCAAAATGGCTGCTTCCCCATCAGTCAGTCTGTCTGGTACATCCCTGCCTTCTCAATTTACCCCTAACCAATCAAACTCCAGCCATCACTGCTACCTCCATAAAAGAGCTGGGTTTGAGGTGGGCCTCCTTCTTATCAGGGTCACAAAGATGGCAGCTACCATGACACACCCACAAGGTAACAAACATTTCACAGACAAAGGATCATATACACACTCTAGAATTCAAACATTACGGAAAATCTTATAGCTTCTTAACATTTAAATTAAATGAAATTCTTTTACTACAATCTTAACAGAACAAACCCTTATAACATTGTGTCCTCGTTATTCTCATGGTTTACTTATGGGAAGAACAGCATCGTCAACTTTGATTGTTCTCTTAGAAAATTCTTAACTTAAAACACTATTTTTAAAAAATCTTTGCATTTCTTTAGGATCTTACATACTCATCAGATATTCAGTAACTGCAAAATAATCAGAAAATTGCATGTTATCAATCTCAAAATAGAAATTGGGCTTGTAGATAGGGGTCTTTATGTTTCTCATTAATGGGGATTGCTTTTCTAAAGTTTTTTTTTTTTTCTGAAGAGGTTTTATTACACCTCATTTCAGTATTTGGTTACAAAGTGGAACATGGTTTATCAGAATATCTCTAAAACACAAAAAAGGAGATCAGTGAATCTTTCCAAAGTAGATTGTAATGCTGGTGTTGTTACTTGATAAAAAAGTTTCGTCTCTTTTAATCAAAACTTCTGGTTTATTTCCTGGTGATTTCTTGACATACATGTCAGCACATGAGTAATTCCTCTCACACTGTCTTTGCGTCTCCCATCTCTGCAATGATTTTTCTGCCCTGATCTATCTCACACGTATTTATACAAGAATTCAATAATACAAAAGGACACTGACAGATTCCCTAACACAATTGTGTGACTAAGGTCAGAAATAATAAAATATTTCAGGCTTGTTAATTTTCTGACCTGCAAAGCACACCATGTTGGGTTGCTCTCGAGAACCTAGAAAAACTGCAATAAAGCCTGAGCGGTTAAAACTGAAGACGAACTGCCTCCTGCTAAAAGATGCAAATTTCTGGTCTGTGACTCATTGGTATCTGGGGTCTGTTTTGCTGTAAAAAGAAATCATGTCTATGTTAAAAATTTGATTTATGTCTAGCTTATTCTGACACATAAATATGCTTTAATCTAAACCTTTCAATTATAACCATGGCAGTATCTATCTGCATATATGCAGATAAATCCTATTCTCATTTCTTTTGCCGGATGTCTTTCCTTCCTTCTCTCTGCCCCCTTCCTGTGAGATTACTGATCAATAGTGCCAAAAAAAACCCAAAAGAATAAATGATGCATAACCTTATTACATCAGTCAATTATCGTTCCATTGAAGCACAACCAGTTTAAGGTTAACATAACATTAACTGAATTACATTTGACACAAAATTACTTTTAAACCTCCCTAAATAATAAAAACCTGGAAAACTGAGATGTTTGGTTTGAAACAATAAAACATTTTCTTGAACATTTTTGAAGATTTTTGAAGATAGGCATTTTTGTAATGTAAGTTTACAAAATTAAGCATAGTGATTAATCCTGATTAATAACATCGCTAGAGTGTGATTAATGTGATTATAGTTTTTAATTAATTGACAGCACTTATTTATTTACATATGCAGTTTTTGTGTGCATGCTTTATATTTAATTTTTGCTGGATTTGTTTGTAGAGAAAGAGAAAGAGAATAAAGGATGAGGGTTATTTTCCCTAGTCGACCAGGTTCCAGCAAAATCTATGACCTGCATATATTTATCTGTGTGAATGTGAAGATGCTGAAGGTTAAATCAGTGAAATGTTCACTGACCAAGTTGCCATGGCAGAGTCTGTCTGAAAAGAAAATGTGTTTTTATGGACCACTGATTTTCTCCCCTCAAGGGAGTGAAACATTCAACCTTCCTGTTTCCTCTTTTTAACTATTTGTTTAATTCGTTTTTAAATTTGAAACAACAACACCAAAAGAAACTGATTTACTTCAGTCATCTTTCCTCTGAATTTTACTGCTACACATGTGGATTATAGCTTTCCCCCGAAGCACTGCCACCCTGCAGACGTCAGCACTCATTTCCTAAATGTGTGCACTTTTTGCACAATGAAATGTTTTCATACATCCACTCTGGAATATGGCACCCTCACTCCACAGTAAGCAGATTACATGAGAGTATAACAAGTTTCACTGTGGCTTGAAAATAAATCAGCTTGTACTTCAATATCTACACATCAGAGCCTTTGCTTATTGTAATTACAATGTGCAATAAATCAAAATGGAAACTGGATGTGTTTGCAGTAGATTTTCTTTTTCCCAGCTGATATATTTTTTTTTTCCAGATGAACCTATTGCTGAGGCAGCTTTTCTTGAGACAACAAGCTCAGGAGAATTGCACATGTCTCAGCAGATATGAAAAACCAACATCAAAGGTAATGAAGTGACTGAAATAAGAATGCACTGTGTTGTGCAAACTTGTTGACCTACATTATCCTGGAAATATGACTTTTATGCTGCAATAATTTTAGCTTTGAATTCATAATGAATAAAAAAAACTTGATAATCTGATGGATAGGTGGAAAATGTCTCCTCTACCAAAAGTGGCTGTTATGTTTACAGTATTTTCAGTAAAGTCAGACACAAGACTGACACAATGTGTTCATTTCAGTGTTCCTTTCAGGAAACAATTACCAAAGACATGGACAAAAAAGTACCTCTCTTGTAGTTTTCATTGGCACATTTCAATTCAACAGCATCGTCACAATCAAATATAATCCACAAATCACTTCAGGCTTTCTTCAGACTTTGTGTGTTGGGGTGCACTGAGAGCAGAGGGGTAGGATTCTGTAGGGCACATCGCCCTTCCAAATGCCCACGAGGGCAGCAGGCTGTCACAATCACTCATAAGCAAAACCCTTTTCAGAGATGCATCAGCATTTCACACTGTGTGGACTGAAGTGATAAAGTCATTTGAATGTAGTCTGTGTTTTGAGAGCAGCTTCTTAAAAATGCAGTGGTGGAAAGTATCCTGATGCTTTAATTAAGAAGAAGTTACAACACAGTCTCCAGATAAGCCAGATGGCCACAATCTTTGATTCCAGTTCTGCTGATGGTCTCCCTCTGCACTGAGGAGAGTTGTTATTCCCAAATGCTGCCAAGAGCTTCCTTAAAAGGAATTCTTGGGTGCGTTTTATCTGAAATGCCTTGAGACAATTTTTAGCACTAAATTGGCACTATATAAATCAAAGTAAAGTGATGTGAATATCATTTAAATAAAAACTGCTCCAGCAACTACATTCATCTCGTTAGAGCTACACAATTTAAAGCTTCATCAGGCGAGACGATTCTTATACCCCAGTCATATTATTGTGCATCTGCCCACAAAGATATGTGGCCTAACGTAAATAATGTCACAGCATCAACCTTCCACACTTCTTGTCCTGCAACATACATCATTTTATCTCCATTTTGCTCTTGGACTGTTACATTTAAAGAGAACAATAACGGATGCCAAACACAGGCAAGAGAAATTTTTCTTCATCTTGGGCCAACTTTGACTAAGTGCTTAATCATTGGTGCTAAAATCAGTTAACAGACAGAGCATAGATGGTTAAACTTTATCATGTGCATTGTGAACACATAAAACTCAATTAGTGATAATAAAACTAGTTGATTGTAAAAATAATAATAACAATATTGTGAGCTTAGCATTTGGCTAAAGTATATTTGATTGACTTACACTTTACATGTTTATGTTGAAGTAAGGTGCATAGATAACAGAGGAGAAAAATAAACTTTTTTTTGTTTATAGGCCATTTTGTCTTACTTCTTTAAATTGATAATGTCAATGATTTGGCCTTCCATTAAAAACAAAGATACAAAACTGTGCAAATCCATTAACAAGATTCTTAGCGACATCAAATAAGACAGCTCCGAAGAAAAACAAAACAAAAACATAAAAACTTGAGTAAAACAAATCTTACAAGAACAGAAGGACCTTTCATCATTTAGATGTGTTTTTGACTAATAAAAAAACTCAGAGTAGAAAAGACTTAAACTCAGCAAAACATATTTTCAAAAATTCATGTCAGTCTGTTTTTTTAAATATTCCATTTTTACAATTTAGACAAACTAAGTTTAGCTGTTTTTCACACAGAAGAACATTAACAACAAATTCTTGATTTGAAGTTTGATTGAATTGAAGTTTCTCTTCTGAAGTTTTCATTTCTTGTCAGTGTCTAGGTTGATTGGTTGAATCAAGGAAGAACAAGAAGTTATCAGGAAATGTAGGCCTCTTAAGATAATGAACACTCTGGTTTCTAAGGCTACCAGAAGATGCCATGCAGCCGTGCCGACTTGTCAGTTTCAATTACAAAACGTCTGATTAGCATCAAGGTACTTGTGCAGGAGGAAGTAGCAGAGTTTTTCAGATCTTCAGACAGCTGTGCAACTCAGGGGCAATCAAAGTGTGTGATTGCTGTCATCTCACAAGGGTTCTGTTTGTGTAATAAATTAGCTGCAAAATCACCAAGAGGTCACTTTTTTCATTTTGTAGTACATCTTGGGTGCATTTTTGCTCTTACACTTAAAAGGTTTCTGAGCTGTTTGACCTATTTACTAGAGTTATAAATATTACATAAATTTAACCCATAACTTTGTGCTTTATTCACTTTATGAATCCACTGTACAGCTAAAGAGAAATATTTTGTTATTTATCTATATTGCTTTCCTTAGGTCAAACAGAGGACATAATCAAACTAATAAGAAAATTAGACTTGATAAAATTACTTCTGCCTTGGTGGTTAATGATACTGCAAACTTTGGAATCCCTTCAAGCAAGGAACGCACATTTATCGGATGGTCACAGTGCACATGGAGCTAAATTAACTTTGAAATCACAGATCACCATGCTTCTGTGGACCTTTAGGCTCTCTCAGCTCCAAATCCTCACAGCACAGCAATCACTGCACCTTAGAGGCAGCAAATGACTTTGACATGTGCAGTGTCAGCATACCTTCACTGCCATTTCTATTTACACAGAAAAAATCAGATTGCATGTTATGAGTGTTGGGATAAACATTGCTTTTTTTCTTAGGTTCTGTAGATTCAGTGATTCAGTCAACAATAATTATAGTGTAACAATTCCTCTACCTGGGACCCGATGTAGCTGTGCCGTGGCTTCTGTCGGTGCCCAAGGCCACTCTGGCGCTCGGTCAGACTTCACAGCCGCAGAGCTCTCAGTCCCACAGTGGGAGCTCATGTACAATGTCAGATGTCAGGTGGTATTATGTGGGTCCCAAAAAGAGGACTCCATTGTTTGTGAAAGCCCTGGTCATTGTCACACCACATCTCTTGCCTCAAGGAGAGATGGGCTAGGAACGATTCTAAAGTGATCTAATTCTCTTAGTTGATAAAACTGTGATTGGAAATGTGGTTTACTCGTATAGTAAAACTGATTTGGGAAATGCCTCATAGGTTGTAGCGTTACATCATAGGTTTAAATAAAGATTGTAAAATAGCAGGCTTTCTCCTTAATTCATCTTAATGAATTTGCCTAGCAAAAGTATTAGCAGTATCATGTATCCACAAACTTCAATATTTTACTGGGATTCTATTGTAGTAAAACAGCAGCAGAATAACACATACTAATATTTTTTTCAGAAATACAAATTTAATATGTGTGCATTTTGGTTAGATAATTTTAATCTAGAACATGTAAATGAAATCCAGAAGTGCTAATTGCCTTCATTTGTCACTTGTTTGGTAAATAAAGTCACTCCATGAGTAATTAAATCTTAATAGAAGTGTAACTGTTCACTGAAAGCCAAAGAGGTTGTTGTTAGGAAACATTAGAGAGCAAACAGAATTATATTGACCAAGGAAAATAGCAAGATAGATCATAAATAAGGCTGTTGAAACTTTTAAAGTAGGCCTAGATTATAAAACAATATCTCACACTTTGAACATCTTTAATCAGTTCATCATCTGAAAACAGCAGGCAGAAATGCTAGCCTGTAAAAATATGGTCGTACAGCTACTCTGGTTGCTGAGACAAGGAAAACGGTTATCAAAGAACCAACCAAAAGTCTGTAAGTGGAAAGAAAGTGTGGTAGAAAAGGTTTTACAAGCAGCAGGGATAGCCAGTGCTTTAAGAGGATTGTGAAGCAAAATCAATTTAAGATTTGGGAAAGATTCACAAGGTATGGATTGCAGCTAAATTTAGTGCTTCAAGACTTCAACACAAGCAGATGTCCAAGGGACATGAGCTACAACGGCCACATGACACAGAAAAAAACTGAAAAAATATGCATTTCTTGGCCCAAGGAGAAAAAGGATAAGACTTTTGCTCAGTGATCCAAAATCCTCCATTAATACTTATATTTGTTTTGAAAGTAAAGTTCTCAATGTATGTAGAAAGAGTGGAGATTCACAGAATCAAAGTTGCTTGAGGTTCAGGAAAGCAATGTCAAATTCTGGTGATGGTTTAAGTTTGAAGTCAAGGGAGCCATCTATCAGAAAACTTTAGAGCAGGTCATGCTTAACTTTTTGATTACTAAATTTAATAGCACATACCTTCATATATAATTAAGTAAGTTATTAATTTTTTAAAATGACGATAGTTGGGACATATGAGCTTTCTGATGACTCAAATCAGAACACACAGACCCAGAAACTGAGGGGATAATTAAATCAACTTGCAACTGAGCTCAACCTTTTCCTTACATAGAATTCTGCTGATTCTATTCACACATGCATTGACACACACTCACAAATGCTAACATGTTCAAAGACCAGTGCACAGACACATCATCCTCAAAAGGGAGCTGCAAGGTGAAGCATGATGAAGAAGAGACCAATTATCCTCTGGAAAAATATCTCAGCCTGGAAGACCTGGAGTTTCTGATAAATTTACAACTTTTGACTTAGATGCACACCTGAGGCGGTATTTAAGGGCAACATTATGTTGCAGCATCATGTTGTGCTGCAGGAAGGACTGGCACACTTCATAAACTTGATAGCATCCTGAAGGAAAAAATATATATATTATGTGGAATTAATGAAGGACACCCATAACATTGGAGCCGTCATGAATTTTAAAAGTCTTCTTTACTATAGTATAATATAATATAATATAATATAATATAATATAATATAATATAATATAATATAATATAATATAATATAATATAATATAATATAATATAATATAATATAATATAATATAATATAATATATAGATATATTTCATTATTCTGGCATTTAGCAAATAGAGATTATTTCTGTAACCTTAACTGGAGAGGACAAATTTGTCAAATTTGTTGTTAGATCTGGAGAATCAAAGTTTTGTCCCTCTTTTATGCAGCATGTATATATTTGGTTTCAGCTGTGCATTTACTCTAAATACAGACTCAAAATAAAATGAATCCTCATATCTATAAATTAGAAAAAAAAAGCTCCCACCGTACAGCCATTGATGTATTCACAATGTGACACCACAAAAATAATAAGATGAATTACATTAAAAATCAAAAATGTTTTTTGAATTTCTAGTTACTTTTCTGCTGATCTTAATATTGCATTGCCAATGGGTGAGACACAATCACCTTTTTTTTTACTTAAAAATTATTTTCATTTGTTAATTGCTTTGTTATTGTTGTTGGGCTCTGTACCATATGGCTGATTCCCAAAGTTCTTTGTTAGGTCAAAGTAACATGCATGAGACTGCCAGGACCTAGAGTTTCCTAGTTGTATTTTGCATTTTAAACCATCTGTCACTTGTTTTGTGTCTGCTCAGAGTGTATAAATTAAGCCAAGCAGTACTTCAAGCAAATTGCAGCTATAAAAGCAGATCCATCCTCCATGGAGCAAAGCCCTGAAGGAAAATATAAAAACCAATACATGTTTTGTACATGTAAGAAAAAATGTGCAGCTTATCAATGATGAGATCACTTGCTGATAGTCACGATCTGTCTTTGCTTATAGTCACAGTCTGTCTGCCTGTGAGCACTTTTCTGTTTCTGTTTTTAGGGCTACATTTTTCCAAAAAGATAAATATGTTTTCCGCTCTGCATCAGTGAGAAAAAACCAAATTACGTATCAAAGTGTTCACTGTTCTGAAGGACAGAATGCTCATCCTCAACTAACAAGTGGAATAAGTTCACTAAACATCAAATATACTAAAGTTAAGTAGTTTCAAATTCCTAAAATACTCATGTCATTGTATCGTTTTGGTTACATATCAGTTTTTAATACACATTGTTAACCACCTGCCCATGTTTCCATTCAGAAAACCTGCAGCTGCCAATCTATTTGTGTTGGGGATTTTTCTAACAATAACTTTGCTTGAGAGTGTAGAAAATCTTCAAATGCCTTGTTTCAGGACTGGTTTTGGTTCAAAAAAGGGGTTAATTTTGTGGTGGGAAAAATTGACTCACTTATTAAACATATGTAAACAACATTCATCTGGTATACATAATGCAGAGACAATGTGGGACTACAATACAATGCGACCTGGGGAGTTAATATACTCAATAGCACGACAAGTTGCTTAGTCAATGAAAGATTTCAGAATAAATTAACATAAGAATTTCCCCTGAGGTCTATTCTAATCAGGGTATACCATCATTTTCTGTTCCTGCTTAATGAATCATACGAATTATAGTCATATTATAAATGGCAAGTCTTTGCAGGGCTATTAGTTTGTTTCTTTAGGGGTCTAATAGAAGACATGCTTCATTTAGGGCCCTGTAGTGTCCCGCAGCAACAAAAAATGAATTGCATTATTTTCAATTGCAGCCATTTTCGAATGATCTTATCAGAAGTGCACCAACATAATGTGGCAGAGGAAGTTATTATTCCAGACCAGCCGTCTCACCCTCACTTCATAATAGCATTCATCTTCCTGAGCAGGTCTTTTACTTCTACCTCTCCGTCCTCCTCGCATATTTCCCTACATTCTTTCTTAATTACAAAAGATGTATTCCATCAGTAGATACTTTCGTGGTGAAGATTGATATTCAGCAAGAGCTGGCATTTAACTTTCATTTTAATGCTAATGCTTTTTTTTTCTGTCTTGTAAACTGGCATATGGAATGTGCAGCAGCCTGAATGCATTAGCTCCTTATTCAATGCACCGACTAAACTTTGGTGCATCTAAACAAGAATTTGTAAAGATTTCAGTGGGTAGAGCAAATATTTCCCCATCAGCTGAAGGGTCTTTCTTTCTTTTATTTTTCTTCCAAACATGGTGAACTGTGTCATATTTTGCTGGTAGTCTGGAAGAGAATGAACCACAAAGCTCTTTGTTTATCTTCGGAGTTGTTTATCATCAGTGAATCTAAACCTTGAACTTCTATCTCTATTGCAAAGTTCAAATGACTATAGATGGGTATCTTGCAGTAAAACAACAAAAGTTCTGAATTAGTGGGCAAAATTTGCAGGAAAAACCTCCAAGATAAATGGAGTCTTTTATGATGGAATAAGGGAAAGAAGTTTGGCATAGACTGACTATAAAAAGTATTCACCCCCTTGGATGTTTTACTCTTTTTTTTTTACGTTTACAAATCTGTCATGATCAACAACATCGGTGTTGTGGAAAATACCACAAGTTCGCTGGACTGTGCCTTGCAGGCTTATCTGTGATTGACTAGTTTGCCTGTCAATCATAGTCAACGACAACCTAATGTGTTGGAACTTTCTAGAGTGTGGCAGAACATTTAGTTTTTTGGGTTTTTTTTGTAGTAGTTTACAGTAGTTAAACAGTTTAGCAACTGTATTATCTAAAAGGAGTTAAAAGTGTGATGTTTGCCGATCATTTAGTTTCGTTGCATCAAGAATTGTAAGTTGAGCGATAATAAAAGAATGCCACATCTTTGAACGGATGCCTTCAGTTTTTTTCTGATACAAATCACTATGCCCTTTAGTTCAGGTCTTTTAGACAAAAAAATAAATAAATAAATAAATAAATAAAGTACCTTTAAATGATAAAAACTGTTTTCAAAAATAATCCAAATTAGATTTTAAAAATTAAGTATAAAATAAGTGATTGCATAAATAAACTTCTATTGCCCATGAAACATGGCTGACCTAATTTGACAAAGGTCTTGCCAACTGGTGCCAGTAGTCTCACAGTGAGTGAGGTGGAGATCACATGAATGTCCTGAGTGTGTTTCAAGTGATTGGTCCATTCTTTCTTTAGTCTGTATTCCTGGTCAGAACAGGAATACAACAAGGAGACGAAAGAACATGTCCCCTGGTGTTCAGTTAAATCAGTTAAAACTTGAGTCTCCACTGGCAAGTGGAAGAAGGTTTTTAGGTTTAAGAAGACGAAAATTGAGCCTTTTGGCCATCAGACTAGATGCCACATTTGGCAGACACTAAACACTGCCCATTACCACAAATACACTGTCTCCAATGTGAAGCTTGGTGGTGGAGATGAGTAGCAGCCCCTGGAAGCTTTGCAAATATAGAACGGAGAAGGTGAAAGGAATGCAGAAAAATATACAGAAATCCTGTAGGAAATTTTGTTTCCATCTGCAAGAGAACTATGGCTTTGGAGAACATTTATTTTCCTGCAAGACAACTGACCCAAAGACAACTGAAATGTTGTCACTTTAGCTGACATTTCTTTGTCAGCTAAAGTGACAAAGAAATGGTGTGAAAATAAAGAAGTGGATGTTTTGGAGTGGGAGAGTCAAAGCCCAGACCTCAATCTGATAGAGAATTTGTGGCAGGACTTGAGAAGGGCTGTTCGCAGCCGATGCCCACGCAACCTGACAGAGGTTGGCCAGACTTATAAGTAGGAATGGGGAAAAATTTTAGTGTCAGATGCCAAGCCTGATAGAGACCTATCCAAACAGACTCCATGCTGTGACTGCAACCAAAATCAAAGGTGGATTTATTTACTACTGACTCGATGAGGATGAATATTTATGCAATCATTTATTTTATGATAAATATTTTTATTTAATTGTCATAAATGTATTTGTTGTTACTATTTTATTATTATTAATTTCCACTTTAACATTATAGAGGGTTTTTATTTTTTTGCAAAAAAAATAAATAACATCAATATCTTATTGGTCATGATTGATTTGTAGATGCAATAAAAAGGTTAAAACATCCAAAGAGGTGAATACTTTTTATTGACACTTTACAAGTTTACTCTTACCGCCTGGACTCTCCACTCATCAACTGTGGATTAACAAAGTCACATATATTCTATAGTTATGATAATTTGACTGCCCTGGCTCCTTTTATACTGAAGGTGTGTATACACAACAATCCACCATATGTCATTTTAAACATGAATGTTCAACCAGACTGTAGAATTGTTTTCATCTCCAACTTCATTGTTAGCACATACATATTTCTACAGTTATGGTCTGAATGGTAACACTAGAGGGTGTGCTGGCCAAACTTTATTTATTCTAGTTTTAATGTTATGTTCTCATATTGAAATTAAGTTGAATTTCTAAAATAATCAAAGGAATAAGATTCAGTATTTCATTGACTCTTATTCCTTGCTTTTTGAAAACTTATCATGACTGTAATCTTTACAACTTATAATTTAAGCTACTAAACTCACCTACATTTATGGTTCTATAAATTTGTCTCCTTATTTTATTCAAACTAAACATGTACATATAGTAATTAACTTTAATTTAATCCAAACACTAGAACAAAGAGGCATCTCATTCATTTTGCATCTGTCTCTATGTTTTCCTATTGTTTAAGGTTTGAAGCAGTCTCATTCAGACATGAATAAGGGCATAGTTGTCTGATTACTTTAATAATACATGAGAAATCTAATGAAGGTATTCAGAAGAAGGCACAGTACTTGTTTGTGTGATACTGAGTGTTGATTAAAGTTTGCCTGCTTGGCATTTGAATAATGCGCACACACTGTGGAGAAATGGCAGCCATTAACCTTTCAAAGGCCCTCTTATTTTAAACAACATTGTATCTGGCTGTTCCAATTCATGATTCCTATTTTCCACTACATTACCCCTTACTGATTCTAAATGTGCCCCTGTCAACACAAAGGTGTATGTGAGGACTTTCACTGTAAGCTATCCAACAAGCTGATAATACTGTCAAAACCGTTGTCCAAGTACATGTGTGATGTGAAACAGAGGAGTCATGTGGCTTACAACTGAGCAAGATTCAAATCACAAATTTAATAACTTTGGAGGATGATTTCAAATAACCTGATGATTTCATGAAAGACTTTAGACTTGACTTGGTCTTTCACACCAATAACTTGTGGCGTCTCTCCGACTCGAGCTAAAGAACTAATGTATACTTGATGCTAGAATAAAAACTAACATTTTTGTGCTAAATTATTTAATCATGGAGCCTGGAAAATAACAAACTCCATGATTAACATAGTATATTATAGTAAAGTATAGTATAGTATGGTATGGTATAGTATAGTACAGTATAGTATAGAATAGAATAGTGAACATGGCAACACTATACTCCTGTTTACTTATTTATTTGGTTAATTCCTTTGATGAGGTTTATATTTTATTTACTTCTTGCTGTGGTTTTAAGGCATCGTTTATTTCTATAAAATTACAATTTTTTTGTAAATAAACAATGACCAATGAATAACTACTTTCATACACACAATTGTTACAATATTTGTGTTATTAGTTGTGTTTATTGCATAATTCTCAACTGTCACAGGAAAGTTGTTGAAAGTTGGATGTCTTACTGTGCTCAGAAACTTGCACTTCCTTTTAAAATTTTGGTCTTTGTGATTTCTGGCATGTTTTGGCCTTTGATAAGGTGAAAATATTCTTTTTTTTTATCTCAGAAGTGCAACTGTAAGTTATGAAAATAAATTAGGAATGAAAAACAAAGCTTTTTTGTTATGAGATGTACCAGTAAAAAAAAAAAAAAAATTCCAACTCTTACCAGTCATAAAACAACAAATTGTCAAATGAAAAGAAGTGTGGTTTCAAACAGCTGAAGCGAAGCCAGATGTCATAAAATTTCTGAGTCAGTTCAGCAGCAACCCTTCCTTTGTTAAAAGTTCTTTGTACAGTGCTTTGTGATGACTTTGAAACAATAAAAGCTGATTGCAGATGAGTGTGCTCTCTATTTTGACAAGGACTTTGCACCAGTCACTTTGTTCATTGCAACACATATTTTATAAGGCGCTGATACAATCACACATAATCAGAAATAGCAGTGACTAAGAGTGTGTATCTGTCCTAATTATTTGGGAGAACATTAGCCCCTGTTAGACCACAGCAAAAGTACTGTATAGAAAGTAAAATATGTGGTATATGATCGTATATGTTGGGTGGCGCGTGGAGCATGCTGACATAAACGAAGACTAAGCAACATATTTGCCACTGTTTTCTACCACACTCACGCCATGTGCAAATATTGATGTCGGGTGAAACTGGTAAAAATCTGTCAGTTTCTGAGTTAATGTTCAGCATATGGTCACAAGCAATAACTGTGACAGTCAACACCAAAAGGTGCAAACTTCTCCAAACAAGTCAACAACATGCCATCTGTAGGATATTTCCTGCTATCTCTGCAAAGAAGAGTGATTTTAAAGGACACAAGATAAAAATAGTTGAATGACATGCAATGCAAAATATAGGACTTCGCCCTGTATTTTTCTATTACTCAACCTTTCTCAATAATGGTCTACCTTTCGAATCTAAGTCAAAACTTCACATACACAAACATAACGCAAATCTGGATTCACAATCTACTTTCTGTAATAAAGGTTTGTCAAAGTATAGACCAAAAAAATGAACAGGGAAGAAAAGTTAAGTAGAAAAAAGTTTCTGAATCACTTTTGTTAGACAGGTTCTCTCAAAGTAATTGGACTTATTTTTATCAGGTTCAAAATGATTCAGGAGAAGTGGTTCTGAAAGAAACAGTTCTTTTAACAACGAGCAGGACTCCCATCATGTCTTAGCTACATATTTTCAAACTCCCAGAGGTCGTTTTCTGAAAAGTAAAGAAACACCAAGAAAAACAAAGTCAAGTTCTTTGTGAACAGTAAATGATGAAAAGCCATGTTCCATGTTGATGGAATGTCCACCTTCCCAAACCTGCTGTGCAGATTGCCAATTTTGAAGTTGTACTGCTTTTTTGCTAGCATCTTATGAAGAAGCACACCACCAACTGGGACTGAAGTTCAATTGTTTGCCTTAAAAAGAAAACCTGGAACTTTTTCCCCCAAAACACCATATTCACTATCCTGGTCAGTAAATTCTGAAACAAGAAAACATTTATGGGTTAGTTTTTATTTTATCATTAATATGTGGTCAATTAAAATACGCAATTACAAAGACAGGGCCTTGTGAATATTAAAGTATGGCAAGGTTTAAAAAAACTTTTCACAGGTGAAAAAATAACTAAAATACTAAAATCATATATGGCTTTGCGTGTCTCAGGTGTCAAGGGACATCTGCCCTTGATTTCTACCAAGTGCGTCACCTTTCCAAAACATCAGATTTCCTTTTAACTAGGTCTAAAATGCAAACCTTGAACATTCTGCAAATGTTCTCAAAAAAATTGATGCATGGTTCAACATTTTCAGTTTGACAGTACTCAGAAGATATTAGGTTAAAAGTCGAGCTGTCTGGCAAGGAAACAATTTTACAACATTAATGTGGTGATCACATAGTGACACATTATTTATTATACAAACCTTTTTCTGAGTGCATTGATCCAAGCAAACCTGTTCAATTTATGGCTTGCAAGTCACAGCCGGTCAATTTATTTATTTACGTGTTTATTTATGTAATAAATAAACAAGTATTTATTATGAGTATATCCATTTATTTCTCTAGTTACATGAGAAATAAATGGATGTAGAGCTAATAAAGACTATTGATTTCATGTATCTTACTATTTTATTTAATTAAACATTTTTCAAATCAAAATTACATTATTCCTCCCACAATGCAATAAATGACTTTATTTTAAGCATGTATCTAAAAAGCTAATATCACACTTCCTAAAATATTTATTTGCATATATGAATAAGGTCACAGTAGAGTAATTCTCATGTGCAAAGTTAATTAATGTTTCTTTAAAAGGTCAATACTTTACAAAAAGCAGTGATCAGTTATCTGCCACAAAATACCAGTCAGTGCATCTCTGTTAAAGTACCTCTTTTATCATGTCTGTTTTTTATACTTCCTCACACAATTATATAAAATAACATGAGAACACTCTTTATCAACTCTTTATCTGTTTGCATCTCCTTGTAAACTTGCTGATATGCTTGGTATGAGATCCATTAGCCTGGCAGCATTGAGGAGAAGTCCTTCTCATTTAGCATCCCTCAGAACTGCAGGAAATCTTCACTTAAACGTTTTGTTAAAACTGTACTAGAGCACTTGCATTAATGTTTGGAGTGTAATATTCACTTTCAGATTTACTTGGTGAACTTGTATGCATGCAGGTATTTAACTGTAAATCTAAAAAAAGGGGTGTTGCCTTTGGCAAAACTCATTAATTGCAACATTTTTAAATGGTGACTATCTGATTTTTCAAATCAGATATTCAAGCAGTACAGAACATAAGGTGACAACATAGATCAGCATAAATCTATTAATATTATTTGTTTAATATAGTCATTACAGAACAATAAAAACAAACACTCTGAATCAAAGAGAGACGCATATGCCTAACAACTTAAACCCGACGCTGCACTTTGTGTTCAATTGTATTTTATCAAACTTTTTCTAAAGTTTGTAAAGTTTAATATGAAAATATGGCACATTTATGCCGACACCAGCAGTTAAATGGTTCCAGTGGCTGCAGCTAATTGTCTGCTGCAGGTGGTAGCTCTTTATCTCTTATAAATGAGACATACAGCTATAATCATGCAAACTCCTTCCATTAAACCTGTGTTATCATTCTCAGCTGTTACATCATTGTTCAGGAACATTCACTGGTGTCAGTGGTTTTGTAAAGATACTCAACTTGGGTGTACAACATGAGGAACAATGAGATTTTGTTTGTGAAATTGAGACCAGAAAACAAAAGCCTTTCCCTCAAATTTTGGCTTGGTTCTTCTGGTAAAATGCTAATTTCTTGGTCAGAATCCCCCTCTGATTTGTTCATATGCTGTAGGCAATGTCTGATAACACTCCTATTGTTTGATAGCATTGGAATACCCGCACGCGCACACACATGCATTAAGTAACGCTATTATGGATGTACACTCACACTGTCACATGCACAGCAAGCAGTCTCTCTCTCTCTGTCTCTGTCTCTTTCTCTCTCTCTCATACACAAACACACACACACACACGCAAACTGCTGCTGTGGAAGGGGGACAAGTGTCAGCTGGAGGCATAGGAAGATAGGCCGCCCCCAGTACACAGTTAATCTTAATGAAAAACGAGTCTGCCTCCAGACTGGGTACTTTGGCTGACATCCATTGATGTTCTCCCCTCAATGTATTTATTATTTTTATAATGTGTCACACAGCGTAAAATCACTACATTTGACATTTACTAAACCTATTATTCAGCCTTACTAGTTTCCCTGCGTATCTCTTTGGTTATCAGATAAAAAGCAAATTATCTATTTGATTAACTGGAAGAAACTTATAAAGCATACATAATGCAATTTTAAGTATGCTCCTTTTAACATTAAAATTACATTGAATTACATTTAGCTTAGTATTTTTCACCCCAAAGTGACTCGATCCTTCAATAATTAAACTGCTATGCGATATTTGCTCCTTTTCAAGCAACTTACATTCTTGTGTCAGCCTGTATAGCACTTCTGGATAGATGCAAACTACATTTCGTTGCTTGTACTTATGACAGTGCAATGACAATAATGTTGAATTCTATTCTATTCTATTCTATTCTATTCTATTCTATTTAGTATAGCCAGTCAAGTTTTATTTATAAAACTCTTTTAATTTAATGCAACAAAGTACTTTACAAAATGTTCAATTCAGTAGAGATGTATATTTAAAATGATCAGATTAAATAGACAAAACCAATTATACTGAAATACAGAATTAAAACACAGAAATGATAGCATAAATAGTAAGTGAGCCGTACTTGCCATGATTACTAATTACTTAAATAATAAAAATAATACAATATAATTAGATAATATAAAAACTGCTAGAAGTTAGAATGAATAGCTGGGCCTTCAGTGTAATCCAGTTCTTAAATGGAAAGGCATTTGCAGCACCTTTAAAATCAGTGTGATGAGAGGTCGCTTTCTGGTCCTTGTCACCATAGCAACTGAAATCTGTGGTAGTTACGGTTCTTTACAGTTACAATAATTTAATCTCTGCATTTTAAAAGATATAAACTAAATTCTCTGAATTGGACGAGGATGCAAACAGTCCCAGTGGATCCCAAAAATTATGGAAATGTATTTCAAGTGTTAAGAAGCATTCTTTGTGACATTTCTAATGTGATTTGTGAAACTTAGGTTTGAATCAAATATGACACTGGTTTAGACCTGATCTAAAAGGTTAATTGCCGTTAGAAGGGGTCATTGCCAATTTAAAGAGTTAGGATGTGTCACATCCTAACTCATGAGGATTTCATGCTTTTGAATATTCATGCAAATTTTTGGCTACAGTTTTGTTTTCAGAAAGCAGCTATTCTGTTTGTTGCAGATAAGGAAAATATTTAATAAATAAAAGTATTAAGAAAATTGAACAGCAACCATTGCTGTGTGCTTCCCCCAAACTTACAGAATATCTTGGTACAATACAGCTTGTGAAGAAGTTTTCAAAAATAGTTTTTCCTCAAAACAAAATGAACACAACTAAGGAGCACTGAGGAAAAATCTAGTCTGACATGAACAACCAAGAATAAAATCTTCTTTGAATTAACTTATTTTTACTCAGTACTGTTTAATTAAAAGAAAGATAAAACTTTAACTTAATCTACAGGCTACTTATCAAAACATGGATACAAAAAATTGAAAGGAGTACTCAAGTTATAATAGGAGCAAAAGGATCAAAAGACCATAGGTTTTCCATGATAATATAGCTGTAGCATAATTCAAAGCAGCTGAAGGATTACACATTGTAGGCCATTAATCACCCCCACAATGATTATGAATGACAGAAGGCTTAAAATATTGGACATCAGTTTGTTTGTGCTTCCTTTTCAAGAGAATAAACATCAAAAGGACAACCTGTGGCAAAAACTAGATATTTACCAGCAAGGCCAGGGTGCGCCACAAAGAGAATTGCTCTCCTCTCTTATTATAAACAAGAACTTCAAGCTCAGTCCTGACCCTTTGCCCCAGTCAAATGGTGAACTTTGCAGTGAGACTTCCAATTTACTTCTTTGGCTGTTGCAGCACTAGAGGAGACGTGCTTCGTCATTACTTCTCAGCAGATAGACACAAATCTCAACTCAGCAATCTTGTTGCTCGGGGACCTTCTGCCGGCTTGGTTTATTTCTAAATTCTTGGAATGACGCAGTGCATTAAGGAACCACTGTGCTTAAGTGAATGAAGAGAGTTGACACTCTAACTCTGAATAGCCAAAGGCTTTGACACTTAATTAAGTCCTCACAGTTCTCTTCAGTATTCATTAATGTAAAGAACTGCTGAATCCAGTGAGCACATGAGCTTTGTCAAAGTGGTCTTCTCATGTGTGCAGTTTATCTGCACAACTGCAGCCACTTGCCCTATTAAATATCATGAAAACGGTCTCTCTCAGGGTTAGGCTGCTATACTATATGCAACCAATTCTCTTTTTTTGTAAAACATATTGAAAAAAAGTCAAGTGTGGATCTCAATAAATGTATATGTTGGGTGTAAATGTATTTGTAAATCTATTTTTAAGATAGAAGATAAATACTGACTGGATATTATTTTAAGCCATTCAATTGTATTTAAGACAAATTGAGAATGCTGTGAGGCAGAACATGTTTTTGCATCTAATAAAAATATTACCCGATGCTAAGTTTCAGAATGCTTTACTATCAATGTGGTTTGTTGTTGTAATTCCTATACCCTTAGTAAAACTTCAGCTGTTGTTATAATTTCAGGAAATGAGTCAAATGACTACTCAACAGAAAATGTACAACCGCCGAGTCTTTTGCAGTTTCTTTTGTGTCAGCACATATGTTGAGAGAAATATGTTCCAACACATTTAGACACTCATATTTATTCACATTTTGAGCTACTGAAAATTCCATTATTTGAATGGTGCTTGATTGAAATCACTGGTTTCGAGATCCTCAAAGATTTATGAGCAGCTTTCTTGTCATGAAATTTTTTAGCATTCTGCTGCATGGTTCTCCGTCTATCAAAACGCCGCTCACACACTCATCGCTTTATCAGAGAAGCTCTGAAGTAAACCACCTTTCAATATATCAAACATACTTGTACAGGCCTTGAGTCTCAGCTGCACACCTTTTTGTGTTTCACTTCATTGTGTGTGTCTGAGGTGGAAGTTGCAGGTCTAAAGCAATTACGTGCCACAGACGAGCCTTTTGTTGCACCACAGCAAACCAATTTCCGGAATCTATGGCAGTCAAGTGACTCATCACTTAATGTTTTTTTTTTCAGACTTCTTAGCATACAGGTAACATATAGGGCTCTCTGAAATAAGCAATAAATCCCATCTAAATGAATCAATAACCGCCATCTGCACACACCCGACACGAAAGCTGAATACTCAATTTCTTCTACAGTCTAGTCTCAAATAGCAAGTGATCAAAATACTGGAGCAAAGCAGCTTCATAATGCAGGAACTGTTGTTGGGTGATCTAAATTTACAAGTTCCATTAAACAGAGGGCGGCTCATCAGGTCTGAATAACAATGACACTGGTGCCCATTTTATAATAAGTCCTGGCTTCATGTGGAAGACAGCTTGAGCCGCTAGGGCTGAAATTGAATTTGGTTCATTTCCTTTGGCTGTCTGAATTCTTTTGTGCACTTTTTTTTCTGCTAAGCATTGATTGTAACCAGGTGCATTCAGGCTAGCTTTCATTCACAGATGCAGCATTCATATACAAAAAGGAGCACATGGGCTTGCAGAAAAATATTACAAACAAGGATAATCATTTAAAGCAAGCAAACAAATAAATAATAAAATCATTCTTAAGTTCAGTTTTTACCTTTTAGAACTTAACCATACTACATAGTTCACAAAATTTGTGTAAGATGCTGGAACGATATAAATTTAAGCATGGATAAGATGTGCACATTCACATGCAAAATGGCATGGGCTCTAGATCTTGTTACTCTGAATATTAAAAAAAAGAATAAAGAAGACAAAATTTTAAGCCGTGACTGAATAATAATTTGATCAGTGCTTTCAATACTCATGCCATCTTGTGATTTTGAAAAAAACTATTTGTTTTTGTTTGCATCTTGTTTCTTATTATCTCACTACAATGTATTGCTTCTACTACTAGCAGAGAAACAAGAAACAAGGCACGCAAGAAATAATATGTAAATGTTACCAGTAGGGGCCAGTGATGCACCAGCTCAAGTCTATTCTCGCCAAAAAAGTTTGGGACTGCTTCACTTCTGTCTGCTTCAGTTTCCAGTTGGCAACAGCAATATTTTATACTTCTTTATCTGAGGGGAAAATGGTTATAGCAACTTCTTTAACTGTTACAAATAATGAGGATGAAGCATTCCTGTGAATGGCTGAACTAATATTCAGTTGTATAACCATTATTTCTGAGAGTTGCTTCTAATGTGTGTTACATGGAGGTCCCCAACTTCAGACAAACATACCAACTTACTAATCCCTTCCTGCTGGCCAAGGGCACAACTACATACTTTCTGAGGTGTATGCAAACATGTCATCGGTGCACCCTCCGCCCCACTATGACATAAACTTGTACTTGTATAACTAATCTTTAATTAATGTATCAATAATATTAAATGTACATATATGTGTATAAATTGTTGCCCAGGGAAATTAAAAAAGAATGAAACAAAAACGAGGGCAATATTTCATCATTTAATATTTGAGCCAATGAGCTACTTGTGTTAGCCTGTGTCTAGAACTGGGCTGCATGTCTGAGCCATTTTGTTAGCATGTTTTCTATTATTCTTATAGCTTGATAGGAAGCCTTATCCAAACTGGTCACCCACATTAATAAAATGGTGAAATAATATTGATCACAAAACACTGTATTTATAAAAGATATCACAGTTTCTAACAAACATTTTTAATGTTGGAAAAAGTAAACGGTTTCTCTTCATAATATTTATTAATTTATTTATTAATCTATTCATATGATTTGTTCTTTAAATTGCCATTTATATTATTTTTCAGTCTCAGGACATGATTGAGAGATGAAGAGACTAATGTCTGGTATTTTAGGTTCTTTAGGTTCTTTAGGTTCTGCGGTGTTCCTCTCCTGACCCATTGTGTCTGATATCGAACAACACACTGAGCACCACTGAATATCCCTGACACATTTTTTAAATCACCTATTAATGTCACTGCAACTGTTTAGCCTGGAATGTGCGTCTTCACACTCAGGTCTGTATTTTTGCCAGAGGTTTTGCTTCTAAGGACAGTGGAGTATGGACCTTACCACAGGGGCCGCTTTTCATTGGCTGTTGCCTGTTGCCCATTCTACATAGTAGCGCGATTACAACGTGATTGGCCGTCTCACAAACAGAGGCTTCCCGTTAGCTAAGTACAGCATAATAGCAGTACAGATACAACTTCTACACCTTGAAGCCTGTCTGCTACACAGTCTTACTTTAGCTAAACAGATCAATATGCAATGTGTACTACATCTGACATACACTAACGATTTTATTTTAGCAGAAAAGGCTTTGGACTAAACTGTTACTCATGTTAGCCACTCTAGCGCCACGTACAGCTAGTCAACGGGCTGAATGTTATCTTTTTAACGTAATATTTGCTCGTCTTGCGGGGCGCAGGCGGTTGCCACAGTAACAAGTGTGCTTAAACTACAAAGAGAGAGAGAGAGTTAAAAGGTACAAGTGGTGTTGAGTTGATCGCCTGTTCGGGTTATTTTACCTTTGTTTACCTTTGCTGTGGCACATTATGGTTGCTGTAGTTTCTAATCGTTGGACTAATTATCTCGTTCATTTATGAATATACGTCATTCACAACAAACATCAAATAGAACAAATATATTTCTTAAAATTTTAACAAACAAATGGCTTCTACTGCGACAATTATGTGAAATTAAACTTCAGAAGATTTGCCTTTACCTTTACAGAGCTCTTTGGTTCCTCATATCAGTCTGTAGCTTCTCATATTGAGGTCATCAATCCAAATTTCAAATCTACCATAACTGACTGACACCTGCTGGCCTCAGGTTTGCAACCAGCTTGTAACTGAGAAACCAGTAACCTCCTCCCAGATGATGACATGAACTTGTTAGTTCCTCTGTCCAATGTAGTAGCTGATATATTGTGAAAATCCGGTAGAAATGATTCCCTAATCGAGTCATGTTTACGTTGAAACAACGCGTCGTGAGGCTCTGTTTGTGAGACTTGCGGTCACGTGGGTTGGTTCTGGGCAGAGCTTGGTAAGGTCCATCGGGTGGACATTTTAAAAAGATGCGGGTCGATAGTTCACATTGGCTGCTTAGTGTCCGTCTCTAGGCAACCATGACAACAGCGTCAGTTCGTGGAGGTTGTGGGGCGGGGGGTAGGACGGGAGGGCTATTTAGGTCCCGACAATTTAGCTGACCTTACTATTTACCATGTTTTGTTTTAGTCATTATTATTACACTTATTGTTCAAATGTGTGATAAGTGTCTATCGGACATTTATTGGTTCAATACGGGGCGGATACAACAACAACTACCTGCCATTTTAGGCTAGTTAACCTGAATATTTACAACTCTCTTGTTGATGCACTGACATTACTTACCTACAGGTACTGTCTTTCAACCACTTTGAAAAGCTTCCAACATCTTTATCCCTCCCCCTCTTCTGTTTTCAATTTTGTACCCCGGAGTTTTTTTTCCTGCCGCCCCATCTTTCCCTGCTGTTGAGTGCATTACTACAATTCAAATAAAAAAAATTAAAACAAAAAAACACGCCTCAGCGCTTTCTCAAAGGGAAGGGTGCCAAAGCTAGCTATATCGGAGGGGAGAGTGGCTGGCTGGAGGGGAGGGGCGCCTAATCAGTGTTGTTCCTCTGTTATTCATAATTTCATACACAAACAACTGTTAAGTACTTTAAATGCTGACTAGAAAAAAAATTCCTCACATCGTTTTTTGCGCCCCCTCTAGTGCACCACCCCTATGCATCTGTCCTGCAACTTATCGATGTATATATGCACATTTGTTGCAGAGTGTATGCTTCAATGCACTGCAGTAAAATTTTGTATTTTCTAATGTATCTAAAATTAATGAACATGTTTTAGATAAGCAAACATTTTTTAAATTACAATTACTACAATTCATAGAGTTCAAACATTCTAAAGTTAATAATTTCATTATAGAAACATAATACATAGTTTTTAAAATAAAATCACCATCTAGATAGTTGTGTGAACGGTCTCATCATTGGTTTTATTTTAAATCCTTCACTTTTATTGATGTGGCAGGGAGTGAAAGGCAAAGGCAGTAAATTCTCACATTAATTGGGTCATACCTGGTGTGCAGGGAAGGAATTTGTAATGGAATCTTATACACCAGAGAGTGTGTGCTAAGTTCAGATAAGCCAGCACTGCATGGATTCTCCATCTTATCTCGAGTCAGCAATGGGACTGTGAGATTGAATAATCCGGGGAAGGTTGGAGAGCAATGGTTCAGGCATCCATAGGCTCTTAAAAGCAATTTGACAATGGCTCCACACTCTAATAAGTGTGGCACATTCACTCTCTGTGCAGGATGTCAAAATAACAGGCTGCTACTTGACATCCTCACTTTCAAACAAATAAAGCAGCTAATATCTCTGGAGCCGAGGGAGAGCAGTACAGTGTCAAAGTCACATAATTTGAGGCTTCAGAGATTCCCTCATTTTAATCTTCAATGTATTGAAGATCTCACATTGGCATCAAAATATTAAAATTAAGCCCAGCCAAAAGAAGTTACTTTATTGGGATTTTTTTCTATTAAACCAAACAATGAACTAAAATTCCTTATTAAATTAATGACTTTCTAAAAGTCAAATAAAAATGCTTGCAATTAACTTGATTCTGATTCAGTGTTTAAACAATCTGTATATTAAAACATACCTAACCATATGGTTAATGTAGAACATTTCAAAAGTTCAAGACAAAAATAATTCACATTACCTAATTTCACAGAACTGAAATGTTCTTCAAATTGTCCTTGATTAAAGATCATCTTGCTCTGCAGAGGATGATTTCATAAGCAGGTTTTTGCTGAGGAACTAACATTAGTTTGCTTCCTCTCTATTTTAACATGACTTACTGGTACTTTCACTCGTAGTATGTCCTTCTCATAATTCCTATTAGAGAAAGTTATTTGATCTAACTACTGTAAACATATGGAGCTAACCTACAAAATAACCATTTCATCAATAAACTCAGTCATTGCTTATCGACGATTGTAGATTGAAGAGTGGAAATAAAGATTAAATATGCATTTTACAATTGTGTCTATTTATGCGATGCAATTCAAGTCTTAATGTTTTCATTATCGCAATGTCTTTCCTTTGATTTCATGAAAAACAGATTATATTGCTTTGTATATAAACAAATATTTAATTATCTCTATAGCAAATACAGATAGTACAAATGTCTATGACATTAGCTTTAGGGAAGCTTTTATTCTAGGAGAAACAAAAGAAATGCACTTCTATGGTTTCTCATCAGTAATCTTAAAGCCCAATAAAGTAAACAACCCTCTTCCAGTTGAGAGAAGGAAGAGGTTAGAACTGACACTCTGGCTTATTATTAATGCAAAGATTAGAGAGCATCAGAGTAAGAAGCTATGAAGTGTAAGTAAAGGAGTGGAAATTGAACCTCCCTGCCATAGCACCATTCAATCAGATAAATAAGAGTATAATCGAGTTTTACCCCTCAGATGCATAATTCATCTGACATTCAGTCCCATATTCTTCCCTTTCCCACAGTGACTTTCTTGCTTTAGATAAATTGTTGTGGGCTCAAACACGAGTATTTTCTTTTTACATTTTCACAGAATTTTATAGTCTTATAGCTAAAAGGAGATGGCTTTATGAATATCACTGTTTTGTCCTACCAGGTACTTATTCCTCTCATGGAACAAAAGGTTTATTTTTAACAAGAATAAATGTTTTGAGTGAAATACTGTTAAATCATATTTACCCACTTGAAGCTGTGTGTATCTTTTACAAAAAAAATATTTATTTTTTTTTCCCATTTTATTTAGTAAAACTGTCACCATGTCATTACAGCATATTATGAGACAGATAATCTGAGAAAAAAGAGTCAAGTTCCTCAATGTCCTCGCAGTATAGAAAAAAAGTTTTTAAAAAAATACAGAAAAAACATTAAAAAAAACATTTTTATAAAAGTTACAAACTGCAGCTTTAAGACTGAACTTTGAGGAATTATTCAAGAAATTGTTGGCAGTCTTATGCGTTCTGATTTGGTGTTATACTAAACTCACCTATTATCATGTCTCATTTCAGTCCTGCTTAAATACAACCAGCTTTTTGTAAAGTTCATAGTACTATAAAGAATGATCATACATAAATATCAATGAGATACCACTGATATATTAAATCCTTGGGAACTGCGGGACAGTCACCTGGGTAGAGAAAAATAGACTGTTTTCTTCTAGCACAGTTCTTGGCAGGTGAAGAGGCAGCTCACTCACAACTCAACAGACCACCTGCTGCCAAATCTGATTTAGTGCAGGGAAATATTTTCTCTTCGGGATCCTGCCATTGGTTTAGAAGGCCAGACCACATGTTGTGAAACGAAGTAGGCCGCCAAACTAACCGGGTTGTCATTTGCTCACACTGCGTGGCCATTGATTTACCGCTCCTTGCTGCTGATTTCCTGGAGGGGACTGTGAGCTCTAAAGAAAATGCCTGAGTGCTCCATCAAAAGAAAGGTTTCCCCCTGGTCAAACCTCCTATGAGGCTCCACTGTTAGCAGAAGGCCCAGTCAGAGGTTCAACAAATGAAGCTGAATTATTATTTCATGAGCTCAAAATTACCAGTTGTTTTGTTAGAGTTGCAATATGTTCCATCATTTAAGCAAAGCCTACACAAGGATTTCCAAAACCATTAGTGTGTAGCAGGTGTTGGCTTGAGTTTTTCTTTTGAAGTGGAGCTGAGGAGGTAAATCTAAATGAAGAAACAGAAATAAGCACTATTTCAGAAGTAAAACACGTATTTAGGCAACAACCAGCTATGCATATGTATATGAATATTATATTATATTATATTATATTATATTATATTATATTATATTATATTATATTATATTATTTTCATAACTTTTTTTGTGTGTTGCTATTTTACAAAACTGGAAAATGCTGTTTTTGCTTTGTGTGTAAAAACTGATAACAAATGTTATGTACTCTTCATATTGTTTTGCTGTGCTAAATATCTCATTACCACAAGAAAACACAATAAATCGCTTTCTAGCAACATTACATTTCTTTTCAGTTTTTGTTGTGTGCTGAGTGACACTTAAACATTACATCTTTGAGTGGAGCAGAGGTCAAGCACAACTAAGGAGGTCTTAGTCCTGCTGACCTTTGCGACATGTCTTCCCTCTCAATAGCACTTTAAATGAAACTTGTAAGACTGACCTACAGTTGAACTATCTCATTAGATTTTGGATAAATTATGTATTGTGGAGATATTTGTTTTTTACCAATACAATTTCTGAAAATATAGAAGTATTTGTATTTTAAAAAACCAAAAAAAGCTTGATCATTTACATTTTTTTACGTCTTCTTGGGTATGAAAATGAAATTGTAATCTAAGTAGCACTGAAGTTAATCTATTCAGACACGATCCTTCTGAGACTGCAGTATAGATATGTCAGTACAACTACAAAAAGTAAAAGGAGTTTTAACAACACTGCTCTCTTCTCTGGTTATATCTCATTTACCATATCTTTATATATTAAGAAAAAACTTCATAAATTGCCATATACGACATAATCATGTACAATACTGGGTTATAAATATTACACAAAAGTAGAGAATAAAATAAGGATGTCAAATATCCAGTCAAAACAGTGCTCCATTAAGAATTTGCCTGAGTATTTTAACCAAGCATAAAAAGCATACTGATCAAATATGAAGTATTTGATTAAATCTGGGGACCAATTTCAGTTCCACCTCACAACAGTCATTCCTAAAAAAAGATTTTATTCCAATCTAGACCTGACTTATTTACTCCATAGCTGGCAAATTGAGATAGTGATGCACTTCAATTATTTCAAAACAAGTTCATAAGGCAACGTTAATGCAATCTGTTTGTGTGATTAGTGCTGGTGGCGAAGGTGCAGACTGGCTGCACGTTGCATATGATCAGCCCATTACATGCTGCCAGGGCTGGTTATGGAAATAGACTTATAACAGTGCTACCTGATGTTGCTGCCCACTGAGACAGAGGGAGAAATCACATTCATTTCCCAGCCTCCAATTAGTGCTGAGCCCACATCATCATCAATTCACATACTAATTGTCTTGTGTGGCTTACACAGCATACCACCATCTGTGCAGGTCCTCTAACTCTTGAGGAGCAGGTTGGGTATTTTTAGGTATGACAGAGAAGTAGTTGCACTTGAGATGTACATATTTGCACTGTATATATTAAGAAGGCTAAACCCTTGTCAAAATTTTCAGTGCCTCATTAAAAGCTATGAGAAAAAAACTAACGCAAACTGTGGAGAAAAAATAAATATTTAACATGTCAACATTTTTCATATTGAAATCCAAAGAAATCCTTACATACAAAATAATTAGCAGAAAACAATCCAGACATCAAAGTACATCAGAAAATGGCCTGAAAAAGGGAATCAGTGTTAAACACGTGAAGGAAAGAAGCTTCAACTTGTTAGAGGTGGTGATGAGCTACAAGTATATGACAGTGATAGAACCTCCGCCTGGCTCTGATTGGTTGTTTCTAGTTAGAACTGGGAGAATGCAGAGGTTGTAAAATGGCACTATGTTCATGGAAAATACATAATAGCACCCCTTTAAGAAGAAATCCTTACCGTATCTGCTTCCATTCTGTGTTCATGATCAAACACAGGAAAAGCTCCACCACAATAAAGGTTAATTTTTCTTCTAGCTGTAACTTGAACAAGTCAAAATATAAAGCAGCCAGATAAGTTCAGTTTCAGTCTGTCAGTATTGATTGGGGAGGTGAAATGATCATGATGTTGGCTCCCACAGCTGCTATTAGACAGTGAGGTAATAGCTGCTGTGGTCTCCCACATAAAAACAATAGGTAAATTTAGTTGCTCTTCACCCGCAGATTTTTCAGAAATTAGGAAGATGTGCTTAATTGTTTTTAAAGCTTATGCAAAGATGGTGGGTGGCAATGACAAGAGACTCCTGTATGTTTTATCCACTGTAACAGTTCCCTGCAGATAGTGTAGCATGTTGTACATTAATCTTAAAGTGAATGACTTCTGTTCTGCATGAATAAAAAAAAAAGAAAACAAAACTTTGGCCAGGATAAAAATGCTATATTACAGAACAGTGACAAAAAGAGTAGCTCATTTTCAATGTCTTGTGGTCAAGCCATCTCCTTCCTACTGGAGTGGAGTCCCATTTAGAGTTACTTGTAAAAGTAACTGTTTACAACTAACAGTTACTTGTAAACTGTTACTTACAGTTTACAAGTAAACTGTTATGCAAGTAACCTAGGGTAATGGTATTGGAATTACAGTATTATAGTGCAAGTGTTACACCTTCTCACAGGCCAATGATATTCATCTTACTCCAGTCTTTGTTACTTGTGGACAGAGGCAGGATGCTTTGGCTGAACCAGTTTTTTGTTTATTTTTTATTTTTTTTTTAGAAGGAAAGTAATAATGTTGCTCCATTATAAGATAAACTTCTAAAATGTTCTGATATTATAGTTACTGTCATATTCTCTAGGAATTTCCATTGATTTTACATTCTGTACTTAGTGGTCTATGTATTAGTTTGAGTTTACATTTTGAAGTTTTTGTTTCTGGTTGTAGATCATCACTGCGTCTCATGATATTTTATGCAATGCCGTTGAATATGTTTGAAGCGATATTGTTTTTAAAGCTAATTGATAATAGATAATAATGCATAGTGGAAATAAGGGTATCATAAAGCTTCCTGTTCCACAGGAAAAGTAAAAATAAGGATTACTTTTCTTGGAGCTATTACTGTGTGTTTTTTTTAGAGAACCCCATTTGAACGGCATATGTCTTAGTCTGTATATGTTTTAAGATATCAGTGGTTAAGTTTGTTTCTGATAACACATTTCAACTTGACTCTGAATCCAATCACGCATCCAATTCAATCCCCTTGGCTGGCTGCAAAGTAAAAATGATTCAATACATCCAATAAGCTTCTCTCTTTCTTTTCATTTCCTTCATTTGAAGCTGCCTGTGTACTGCCATCCTGGGTCACTCAACCCCATTTCAAGTGGCTCTCCTTCAATCTACACAATGTATATCCTCTGTGGCTTTTCTTTTTTTTTCCTTAAGAAAGATCCACAACTTAGAAATCAGGTTAACAAAAAGCACAAAAGAAAATAAATCCTTTGCAAAAATAACAAAGTTCAGTGAGCCAAAGAGGATTAGTTACAATAATGCCCCTGCTTTGTTTGATCCAGATTGTTTCAAGGTATTACTCTATTTGTCAGTGAACAAGATGAATCTACTTTGTAAATACCCTACCTAGAAGTCCTGAACAATTGCTCAGTGAATTCTCTAGGCCATGCATGTGCAATACTTTAAGTACTACATAAAAGATTTTTTTTTCTATGCCCATGAGTTTGAACCAAGCACATTTGTGAGAAAGGACAGACATAAAAAGGGGCATTAAGAATGTCATCTTCCACTCTACCTTTGCTGACAGCCCTTTCTCCAATAGACACAATTGTCTGTTGGATAATGTTCACATTAGGATTTGAATTATTCATCGTCACCATTCATAGCCTTCTATGAAACATTAAAGTGAATATTACTGTGCGCGCATTACATCTCACTCCAGTGGAACTATTTCTACTTGGAACAAATCCCCAACATAGATCACCAAACTAAAAGGAAGCCTTTGATTAGCCTACTGATTGTCCTATCAAATCCAAACAACTGGTCCTCTAACATTGATGAGACTGTTAACCTTGATACATTTTCAAATCTTTTCTGGAACATTAAACATTTTGAATTTGTTTGGATCCCAATTCAACAATGATAATGTCATGTATCTTTATGCTAAGAAGTTATCTTGGACATATATATTGATTTTCTATCTGGCAAGAGTGTGGGTTGAGGACTAGGTCAGGTTTCTGATGTTCATCAGCTCAAAGACAATTATGGAGTGAAAACTTAAGGGTAGCAGAGGGTAATCCTTTTACCAAGCTTCCCACGAGCTTTTCAATGGGTTACTTGATTCAAGATGCTGACTCCAACCACTCTTGTCTGACCCCAAAATTGCCTATTGATTTACCCTTTTAACAGTTTTTGTTGGAAACGTAATAACAGTGACCTACATTGTCATAAAAAGTACATGTTGTTTGGCACTAGCTGTTGCTTCTCCTTTCATGTCTTACCTACAAGTATTACTGCTGCTGAAGCACAGGCATGAAAAATCAATACAGTCAGAACACAAGACACGTCTTTTGCAGCAGGACTTGATTATCTATACTTATCTTACATACAATGATTAATTTTAACATTATTTACATGTTCAGAACATTCAGTCCTATTACAGGCACGTTTATGGCAGCGGAATTTGTTCCCTGTGATAATCACAAAGACACAGTTACTGCACTGTTTTCAAAATGTTGTGTTATGTAATGCTGACAAGAGTGCTCAAAGGCAACATTTTCATTTATTTTAAGTAATGATTATTCATAATTTTAATATTTTTTGTGAACATTATGCTCAGTTACTACCATAGTCTAATGTATAACAGTATGCCTTAATACAAATGTTCAATGTTTATAAAACACAGGGATGGGGAAGTTTTATATTTTTCCCACATGAGGTTCAATGATTGGTGCTGAAGGCCATTTCATTGGATAAACTCAAATATTCCAAAAAACTAATTTAGTAATCAGCTTTAAACTTTTTTCTCTTCTGCTAGAAAAGTACCCAGAGCAACTGAATATTAAAATGTTACACAGATTGAGTCATATTAAACTATATTAATTAACTGGAAAAATTTAAATTTCTTTTGTTTAGCTCAAAAGAAATTCTGAATTGTATGATGTGAACCAAGATGACGCTAAAACTTTATTTGCCCTAAATAGTGTACTATATCTATTCTATATATGACTTAAATTATCTTTACAGATATTAAAATAATAATAAATACTCAATGCCCCAAAGTCCAATGCTCATCAAGATGTTTTAAGATCTAACGAAACCCCACCTCTGTTTAACCTACTGAAGTCCAGTCAAAGAAATTTCTGAAATGCTTGGCCAAATAGAAATTACAATTTCTGTTAATTGCAACATGCTATAAGATGTAGAAAACATTTGTATGGAATGTGCAAATGCACAGTATGAATGCATTTTTTCACAGTTGCAATTATCTGTGCTGCTTATCCTCATTCCAATTGGAAGAAGATCATTCCTGTCACTACATCATTAAAGATTTATATTATTTTCCCATTTTCTGCAGTAAGATTCCTCTCAGCAAGTTATGGATGTATGTTTTCTCTCCCTGCTGGATCTTATGTTTTTTATAGCCATTACTGCAGGCATTAGTTGAGTGTTTGCACTCTGCACTTAAGCTTTGTGGCACAATAAACCATTAATTTTTCACTCCATCTGACAGAGTACCATTAAGCTCAGTTATAATGTAAAGAGTGCAAATAAAGTAAGGCATTCATATAATAATCTGCTGCACAAGTTTAGTAATATTATACTACTGGGCGCCAAACAAATATTTCATGGTGTTGACATTGTAATGTGCAGCACCAATGACATATGATTTACATGAAACTGGGTGTAAGAGTAGACGATGAGTCTTTTAAAAAGAACAATGTCTGACATAAAAAATAAGGAGAAAATATGCAGAATAGTAACTGTAAAAATGCAGCCAAAATCAATTTTTTGTGTATACATTTTTCTCGTTTTCACTGCCATCTTTTTAAAGACTGCCATCATGTGTCACCTTAATACACTCTAAAAAGAAAAAAAGAAAATTTCCTTCATCCCAGAAGCTTCAGAGTGCAAAAGAAAACTAGTTTGCAGATGATATCAGTCCATCTCCCAACCATGGAGATTATAGCAATGACAGCTGTTGTGGCAAACAGCTTACAGCTTATAGAAGTACCTGCAAAGCGATGGACATGATAAAATAAATTACCTGTGTGACAGCTGACAGCTTAAGAACACCAGTTTATTTCATTTCATTTTTTTACTCACTAACAAAATTTATCTGATTTTGGTTGGACTAAAATATAAAAAGTAGTGTTTTTTTCCCCTCATAGATGCAATTCTCATTCTAAACTAAATGCCTTTATGTTCATGTTTGACTCCATGTGCTACAATGTGGGATTATTTTTGTTTTTTAAGAGGCAGTGATAAGCTTCAATAATTTATGAAAGACAATAGACTTATTGGGATGAAATAGAAGTTCACCCACAAAACAAGACTGCTATGTTTTTGATTTTCATCAACTCCATAGTAACATATCTGGATCCGGCTTAATGTCCGACTGTTCCATACATTTTTTCAACCAGACAACAAATCAGTAAGCCTGTTGTAAAATCCATTTAAATCAGGGGTCTCAAACTCCAGTCCTGGAGGGCAGCAGTCCTGCAACTTTTAGATGTGCCTCCGCTGCACCACACCTGAATAGAATAATTAGGTCATTAGCAAGGCTCTGGAGAACTGATCTACACAAGGAGGAGGTAATTAAGCCATTTCATTCCAGTGTTTTGTACCTGTGTCACATCTAAAACCTGCTGGACAGTGGCCCTCGAGGACTGGAGTTTGAGACCCCTGATTTAAATGATGATGCACTGGTTAGATCCAGAGTTCAAATCCTGTCCTCTGTCCCTGCACCACAAGTGCCAAAAAAGTAAAAAAAAACAAAAAAAACAGCACCACCACCACAAAAAGAAAAAAAAAACAACAACAACCTGCAGGCAGAGAAAAAAATAAATTAATGGAGTTTACCAACATGCATCCAGTTAACATACAGACTGACTTCACGCTTGTTAATAGACATGGCTGACCTGGGACTCATGCTGTTAAAGCATTGGTGGATGTGGCATGTGAAACTCTCCTCTCCAATTTAAAATGTTGCATTTGATGGACATATCTACTCCCTTTAACACCATCTAAACAGAACAAACACAGTTTTATTTTATAAATAATTTTGACTGAATCAAATAACTTCTTGTCATTAAATGGGAAAATCTCTTTTAAGGAGAGATTAAAACAGACTGATATATGCAATCTTGTCCCAGGCCTTCATTTGATCTGTTGAAAAAAAAAAAAAAAATTGTATATAATCTGCCCTCCACTGAAAGCAGGAAAAATAGACTGGGCAGAGAAATGTGATCGTTGATGTGAAACTATGGTTTTGGTAATGCTGTGTACTCCTCTGCTCCTCTCTTTCCAGGTCCAGCCTGTAGAGATGAGGTTTAAACGAATGGCCTTATCTATGTCCTCCAGGTCCAAAACCTCCACTGACGTCAGTATTCTCCAGGGTTTAGGTTGAGAAAAAAGGGGAAGATGGGTAGAATGAGAAACACTCTTAACATACAAATAGGACAGAAAACCAAAACAAAGGGGGCAGGATGATGAAAGGAAAAAAATGCAACTAAAAATATAAATTGACAAAAACTAAACTGGAATAAGTTGACTGAGAGAATTGAATAGATTATCTTTGTTCTAGCACCTACCTACTAGTATGGCAAATCTAATATCACCCTCTACCTCAGTGAGAAAGGATTAGGGCAATGATAACCATTACTATCTTACTGGTAAGGATTAACTCTACTGCAAAGGATGGCAGACCAAATAAGAAAGTGGGCACCATGGAAGAGGGGTCCAGCTGGCATATTAGAGCTCAGAAATGATCCTAAATATGGTTTAAGACCACATTAATTACATTTTTTTCATTCCAGAGCTAGAGCTGCACACTCTGCTATTTGTCTGGCTAATGTGATTACTTAGCATTGTGTTTTTGTATCTTTTACGTACAGTGTCTTGTAAAGATAATTATATCTATCGACATTGCAAAATTTTTCACATTTGTAAAGTAAGAAAAAAGAATAAGCCTTGTGTTAATGTTTTTATACAAGAAAATCTGAAGAATTGCCCAGATTGGTATTTGGGTCCATCCATCTTACAATTGACACTGACTATCTGACTCGTTACTCATGAAGAACTCCAAGTAGCTGCCTTATCCCCCTGAGAACACCATGGGGATGGTTCACAAGGGCTGCTTCTTTGATTAATGCTTTACTTATATTTTGTTAAGTTACCTCTTGTTTCAAACTAGTTTGAGACATGACATTTTAAAGAAAGTTGTTAAATTTGCATTGTTTTTATCTTTAGTAGGCTTGAAAGGTGGGCTGTTTCAATTCATATAAATAGACCAAATGCTTTATCTGTTGGTAATTTTTGTATTAACCACTTTCTGCAACACAACAAACACCTTTTACAGACTTGAGATTAATAAATAAACCTATTAGTTGATTGAAATTTATTAGCAAAATATCTAACACCCCAAATTATTCCATTGATTGTTGAATTTTAGCAAGGATAAAAAGCATGCTCTCTTAATTCTACTGACATGAGTGGTCCACATCTTGAATTCAGTGTCTTTGCCGAAAATAACATACCATTGAGAGAACATGGGGTATGCCGAGCACATCTAAATATGGCAGAAAGGCTAGAACAGTAGGACCTCCAGCCCTCAGATGACAACAAAGGTAGCATGAGTCGCTGTTGGTACGTTCTAATTTAAGACATATCTCCAGGGGCAGATTAGCCAGCACCACACACCCCCACAATGGCAAGACATATTTCTTTAAATTAAGGCCTAAAATGCTGGAGGCCGATACGATCTGGAGGTGGTCAAGTCATCTTTGAAAAGTGGGCTGAAGACAAAAGAAGAAAATATTATCAAGGTCAATTGGTTATATCAACATATATTTCTGCAAAGTTATTTCACTGTGATGAGTTTGTGCTGATATATTCTGAACAGAGAAGTAATAAATAAAATTTCATACAAAAGATACACAGTAGAACCATTAAGGCATTTTTAAACTTACAGTTCATAGATTCAAATAGGATTTTATAATCAAATAAAGTCTCAAACAATCAGAGATGAGCAAACTCCTTTTATTACATCTGATTACAATTTATGTTGAGGAAATGATGCCTTGTGCCTACAACTGCTTGCTTGTGGCCTAAACATTTAAAAGCATCCCTGGCTCAGTCTATCAAAATGAATGACTGAACTACCTCCTGGGCATGCCAATAATTTTATAGACTGCTTTTGTTGACCTAATCATAATATTTAAGTGTGTTCAAGCTAAAGCACATCTAAAAGTTTCAGGATATGGGCCCTCGAGGATTGGAGTGTGAAACACACTGTTCAAAACATAATGGCAGCTGCCGTTTGAGATTCTAACACAACATATAAAACATGTGTAAGCTTTACAATCTAAAACTAAGTTTTAGATTATACTATATAAAAGTAAGTTAATGTGTCAAACAGCAGTCCTTATAAATTGCTTACAAATGGTAAAATGTGAATTTAACAAATAAATAATAAAAATCCTAAATTAATTGGCACAACTCTCTGTAGAAAAACAAAATAGTGTGAATAAAACTTCATGCTGGTCAACACACCATTTAAACCACAAATAAACAATATATTTATTGTGGAGTTATAGTGAAACCTAACAAAAAGGATTAATTTAACTTTGTCAGATTGATCAGGCTCTAAAAACTGATGAAGCGCCAAAAAGTGGAGTCTATTTTGAGAAAATTGTTAAGATTTCACTTTGCAAACAGCAGGAGTCACCACTGAGAAAAACAAAACCTCTCTGAAAAAGGAAGGCAGCTTTAGGATTTTATCTACCAATTAGATTTTCATCTTTGATCTAAACTGACTTACCAGTGCAAGCATACTGCATCTAATCACACATGCATGCACACGAAGCTATAGAAAACTATTAATCTTCAAATCTCTACTAGTTCCCAGTGGCCAAACAATCATGCACACCCTCTGTCTCAGGAGGTGGAGCTGTTATCACCAATCATTATAGGCTGTTTGACCTCCAGTTCTACTCCACATGTTCGGTATACATTGCAATGTCTTTTCCTGAGACAAGGTTTTAATGGTTAGCAAACATTGTTCTAGTAATTCATTTCATGTATCATTACTTTACAATATTCCTTTTACAATATTTGAATTTTCACATTGACTTGGACATCAGTAGTTAATGTGTCTGATTGGTACTGCTAAACTGAGAGATTTTGCTTATTATACTGATTAAGACCAACAGCTCGGAGAGAAAACTATGTGACAAATTCTGTAAGAACTGTCACCTTGCATCACAAATTTGGTAATGAGGTACTAGATTGTAAAATAAAGAAAGAGAAATTGTGTCTAAATGGAACGCTGGAAATTATTTAGGTTGTTTAAGTGAAACCATCAAAAACAGTGCTACAAAAAAACTATTTGCCTCATTGATTTTTTTTTTAATCACACTTAACTGTTTCAGATCATCAGACTGATTAGATACAAAAGGCAGTTTTCAAATGGTGATTTCATTTCTTAAGGAAACAATGCCCAGGTAAGTCATTAATTAACTTTAATCACTTTTTTCAGAGTTCAATTTCTGTTGCTACCCCCAGGGCTGATTGTGGTCAGAATGACAGAATCAAGAAATCACAAAAAATATGACTTGTTTGACCACATTAAAAAAGATTAAAGGTATCTTAATCCAAAAATAACAAATCATGCTGATATGAAAAGAACGGATTAAACAGAAACGAACATCGGTCAGTCTGGGAAGGGTTATGAAGCAATTTCTCCACAGATGGAAAAAGAAAAACATTAAACTTTTCAGGAGTTGCTGGCATACCAGGATGACTCCATGACCACATCAACAACTCAAGTTACATTTGTACCTTTGTGCACCAACTACCTCAGGAGAAGTAGGACATGCTGTTCACACCTCCTTCATGCAGAATGATGTTTTGCACCACTTGACATTTCTGATGTGGTTCAGTCATTTGATAAGACCTTCAAAACATCACAGAACAGGACTTTAAAGACCAACACAGAATATTACAAAAAAATAAATAAAATGAATATGTTTCTTTACTGTTCTTAAGGGGTAAGTTAAGAACTTTTCAGTCTATGAAATCATTTTCTGAGCTCCATGGTGTGGATTGTGAAGTTTAGAGAACATTGACATTTCCCTTTTTTATCAAGAAAGATTTAAATCACTTATCAGGGAACCAAATACGAAGGAAATCATGAAAAGAGTGGCTTAAAATGCCACAGCTTTGAGATAATATTCAAACGTTTTGATGTAACTTTAAAAGCTTTTTTATTAAGGCAAAGCTCTCTGAAATCCGATGCAGCAATTATCTACACACCAGTATTGTGCTATGAACCTGCTAATGGAAGACTGCAGTGGTGATTGTTATTGCAGACTCAAGGGTGCACACTTCAGTGATTGTTTATTTTGCGTATGAAAGGTATGATAAGACTTTTTCCCCCCCTCCATAATCTCACATCTCACAAATAGCAAAAAACTAAGGTGACTTTCATAACGCTTGGCAACCTTCTGTAATTGGAAGCTGTTATAATGGAGCAAGGCTGCTTTTGAAGAGACTCTCAAGGCATGAAAGATCCAATGGAAAGATGTGTCCTCGACACTAGGTGGAAAAAATAGTTTGTTAAAACGACTGTTTGGCTACTTATTGAAAAGATCTTTTGTCTTTTTTTTAATGGAGGTAACATTCTTTCAATTTGAGGGAAAGTAGAAGAAGCATTTCATACGATAATATTGAATCTTTCTTTTCCTTAATAGCTCAAATTATCTTTGTTTAAGCTAGTAATTTTGTTTTTAAATTGAAAAAGGTATTACATTAAAAAACACTGCATTCTAGTAATGTCAAAAGAAATTAAAATATCCATATGAATCGGAATTAGATGCATTTTGATAATAGCTTTGGAAGGAGGTGAACACACTGAGGCCTAAAAGCCATTGTTGCTGACATGAATGCAATTCACCACAAGCAACCAAAAAAAAAGGGTGGGGTTAAATTGTGGGAATTATTATACCCTATTTTCCACCATGCTACATTAGATATTGTCAGACATCCAGTCAGAAGCAGAATAAATCTGTCCAACTGAGAGAAACCGTTAACACCTCACAGACACATTCCCTTGAAATGACAAGTGGGCACCATGACACACCAAAGTGGTGCAGCAGGTGAGCCAAATCATTAGATTAGGCAGATTTATGGCTTCATGAAACTTGTTATTACCCACGGTGTGCTCCTCTGATGTTTAGCGTGATGTCTTTATGAGCAGGCCGGTGTTCACCTTGCCCTGACAAACACTGTGTGGTGATTAGAATATTATAGACTTCATTTAACAAATTTTTCGGGTCAGAAAACCAGATGCCTGTCTTGGCATTTAAAACACATTTGGTCCGACATGAAAACATAATCCCTCAAGCAAGTTTATCCCCCTTTACTAGCAGTATGTTTTATTTTAGCTTTTTTTCTTCTTGGTTTAAAACATTAAAGCATGTCTAAAACGTTTCAACAAAGGAGCAACATAATTATAAGGTTAGCATGTGAAGTAGGGGGCTCCTTTGGCTGTAGCCCTTTGGTGAACTATGATGAACCATAATTTAAAAAAAAAAAAAGTCAGCAGCTTATATCAAACAAGAAATAAATCCAATGTTTGTCAAAATAAGATATACTCACTGATTATTAATTAAGTAAATCAGAAACTATATACTATAAATATCTTACATTTTCACACAGGTTAAAAGGAAGATTTATGTCTCTAAATGAACATTTAAAATGTTATCTGACTAATTAAACATCCTATATTTAAAAAAAGATTCTTTAAACTCAGAGACTTAAAACAAATCAACAATCTATTACTGTAGTCATAATATCTCATGATAGGATGTTTTTAAAATTTTGCAATCATCTCATTGGACATAAGACAGAACTCACATTCATGCCATAAACACATGCAACATCATATCCATTAAATGTTGCAGTGTGAAACACCTTGCCACTAACAGAGGACTGGAAAATTATATTTTCCACTCAGTGTCAGTGCTCCATTGCTACACTGTTGCAAGTGAATGATAGAAAAGTAGCAGTTTAGAGCTCCCATGAGCTATAGCTTCAAAGATTGTAGGATGTTTTGTGATCTTTCTTATGTTTGTTTTGCCTTCTAGCAAATTATGTTGATGTAGTTTTTTTTATTAGCTTTTTTAACTTGTGTTTTCTGATGAAAATACCTCAGTTTAGATGTTATGGGCTTCTTAAAAGTGCAAGAATGTCAAAAGCTAAATTGAAAAAGCTCGACCTAATAATGCAGTACAATACCAAGTTATCCCACATTTCCCATAATAAAAAGCTGTGTTCTACAATTCTGCTCTAGAATTTACATATATATATATATATATATATATATATATATATATATATATATATATATATATATATATATATATATATATATATATATATATATATATATATATACTTATATTTATCCCCTTACATACGGAAATTTTGCGCATGCGGACAACATTGAAGGGCAAAAAGACTATACTTTCACATGCCATCCATAGCTGCGCTGCCAAGGCAGAATAATTCCTTTTCCTCAATGAAACTTGGAAATATAAATATCATTAATTTAGTGCTATGCTGCACAGCAAAGGGGAAAACAGTTGAAGTACAACTCAAACCAGCTTTTTCTCTCTATCAGCTAAGTTACACAGTTACTCGTTGTGTGTAGCCCCCCTTATTTACAGTATCACCAGCTTGCGGTCTCTTAGTCTGCAGACACAGTCACAGTGTCTGGGATCATGAGCGCCCCCTGCCATGAGGCAAGAAAACTGCCTGCCTCACCTTGAGTCTGTTCTCTGCCATTTCTGATCGCTCATCAGCACTCGAATCACGTTACACACAAAACTCCGTACATTATATAGATAAGCTAAATGATGGAAAATCAGTTTGTATATTGAAAGTTTTTTAACCATTTTATTGGCGATGAACAGACAGGAGTAACATATTCCCATAGAGAGGAAGCCAGTGCAGTTAGCGAGAGGTTGCGCAATCCCAGGTAAGACTCAGCTCACTGCTGCCTCATCAGCTTCGCTTCTGAGCATTTGAATGGGAAATTGCAAAAAATTAGCAATTTTGAAGAAAAAACAATCAAAATTGGTTAAGCTAAATTAAAAATAAATACTTTATAGTACAAAACACAGGGTGAAAATAGCACTATAATTTATTTTAACATGTCATATTCTTCCATTGTATATTTCCAAGTTTCATTGAGTATTGTAAAATTAACTTGAATATGAAGTGAGTAAGAAAGCCACAAAGGCGCATACAGCACATCATTCCATGCAAATCTGAAGTTTTTAATCCTATGCATTTGTTTGTTCTACATAAAAAATTTATTTACAGACATATTTTATCATCTTTGTGGCTAGTGGTTCATTCCTAAGAGTATTTCTTCTGCTCAGAAGGACTACCAGAATGGATCACTGAGGCTTAATTTAAAACTACAAACAATGGAAAACAGTCGCAAATAACGGCAGCCATTACAAGCTTATCAGGCTGAGCAGGGATTACAAGGGAAATGAATCATTAACACTATTGCCACTTGAATGGGGCTAAAGCATGATTGGCAGGATGAAAGCTGGGTGTTAGAAGGGGTGAAAGGAAATGGGTGGAGCTGTGGTTTGAAGCGGGTATCATTATCAGATGAAAGCTCCAGGACACTGAGCCAAAATAACCCTCGGCGTTTGAGTATAAGGCAGAGCAGGGGGAAAGAATAGATGAAAGAAAATTAAAGCATGAAAGATTGAGCATAGTTTAAGCTCGGTGCCCACCATGCTTGGGTGAATAAAAGACACGCCAATATCAGATTCAAAGTCCATGATCCTGCTCACAAACACAATATGCTCCTTGCAAGAGTTGAACTGCAATTTTGATTTCTCTTTCTGTTTCTGTACTGCTTTTACAGAGACATTGGTACATACAAAACAGAGTGCTCCACATCCCCAGAGTCCCCTCACCCAGTATGACACCAGGTAGATTTTAATAGTTTTATGGAAAATAGTGAGATGCCATGCTGGTGAAGGGGATTCTGGGTCATGGAGGGATTTGTTAAGCTATTACAGTGTCTGGAGCAGGGCCCTTATCGGCACCTGCCAAGTCTTTGGCGGACCCAGTGGGATTGTAGTGACCCTGGTGGAAGTAATGGATATTAGAAAATCTTCACGCTGTGAGGAACAGGTGAAAGAGCAGGGAGAAAGCAGTGAGGGAAGAGAAATGGACAGAACATCAAGGACACAACACTGGGATATAGAAACACTAAACTAAGCGATGGGATTCAACTATCATCAAGAAGAGTTGCCAAAAATGAGCAAGAGATTTAATTTGATGTTATCTAATCAGAATTTTAAGAGTTAGAACCTAAAAATAATTTTAAAAACTTGTAATTTGTCTTTAATTATTGAACAGTTTCTTGGCTTTTGCATACTATGCTCAGCAAGGACATTGTTTTACTCTGCCAACTAAAGACTTAATCAAAGTTAGGTTTATGAAAACATGGAATACGATGTCTGCCAATCCTACAAAAAGCTTGTGAGAAGTACTGAGAAGTTTTTGCACTAAGGACCTCACCAGCTGCTCCATTGTTGTGTATGGGGACAGACTGGATGAGTCATCACCGCTGCCAGTTGATGGCGGACAATTAATTACCATAGCAACGGAGCCAGCAGCAGCTGGCTGCTGCTGGCAACAGCTCAGACAGTCCGTCCGGTGTATGACTCATAATTGGTTGAGAGAGAAGGAGGAAGAAGGACAGCAGAACCGTGATGGTAGAGTAGGGTGACCATATTTTCATTTGGGAAAACCGGGACACCTTTGAGCGGGGGGGAGAGGGGGGTGAGACGGCGACACCCTGACACGTTGGACCGGGGAGGGGGGGAAGACACCACGACACGTTGGACCGGGGGATGGGTCGGGGAGATACCACGAAAAAACAGGACGCCCGGGACAGGACGTGAAATACGGACATGTCCCAGGAAATACGGACGTTTGGTCACCCTATGGTAGAGAACGGAGGGTGAGACGACAAGAAGTGAAGAAAACACTCAAAGAGTTAAAAACTGGACAAAAGTACGAAGGAGGAGGAGATTCGGGAGACTTGGAGGAGCTTGGTCGCCGCGACGGGACCAGAGGAGCTAGACGCAAGTAGTCCTGACGAGTTTTGACCTAAGCTAAGTGAGCTAGCCGCTTCAGCACCACGTGTTCAGCTGCGTTCAACGGAAGACCAGTGAATTGCAATGCTCTCCATGTTTCTCAGTCTGTGAGGGGTGAGGTGGGGCACAAAGCCCAAATCTGATTGGTCAGTTTGCTTTTGTTTATTTCACATTTTGGCGTTTTTCTGTAAGATAAACATGAATGAGTGGAGTTTGAACCTCCTGTAGTCCTAAGATCCCACCTGAGCTTTTTACAGTGCGCGGTTCTGGCGGGTCGCCGGTTAAATAGCCTTTCTGTGGTTTCACAAACTGAACTGCTGACGGGTCACCGCTGGCTGACACCAACAGATGTCGAAAAATAAAAAAAAAGGTCCAACAGATTGGAGGGTAGCACAAAACTGTCACTGCACCTGACCTGCAAGAGCACAACCACCTCCCCAACGGCCTGGCTCCAGGGTGGGGCCTCATGTAGGGGCCAACAGAACCACTGTTTCCAATGGTCGTTTTCATCATAAGGATCTTTGGGCTGCACTTGGTCTGGTTCCTCACCTTGGACCTGTCTGCACCGGGGGGCCCGACCAGAGGCATGAAGCCCCCACAGCAAGACTCCTAGGATCACTGGGACACTCAAACCCCCCCACCACGATAAGGTGGCAGCCCATGGAGGGTGTGTGTGTGTGTGTGTGTGTGTAAATATGAAGTAACCTGTTAATTATGTAAGAGAGAAAGAAAATGAGAGAGAGAGGAAGAAAGTTGTTTTTTAAGATGAGGAAACAGATTCTGACCTTTGGTCCAGTTGGGAGGTGAAATGAATCTTTTTAGTTTTTTAAAAAGATTTTTAGGCTCTAATAAAGTTTATTAGGCCGTTATTTAACAGGCTGAACAGGAAGTTGGGAGGAGAGAGAAGGAAACGACATGCAGCTGATTCCCCAGGACTGGGAATTGAACCCAGGCTGACAAACAAAACCTAGAAGTAACATCCTAAACAAAACATCATTTACAGTTTTACTATAAATCTGGTTAAAAAGTAACTGCCCTGTGACAGCTCAACATGTGGCTGAGGAAGCTGCAATCGAACTTGCAACCTTCTGGTCACAAGACGACCACTCTACCCGCTGAGCCACAGTCTGTTGCTCCACTGTGAACCTTGGAAGCAATGACCGCAGCATTAAGGACTGCTGGGTCACTGAACTTCTCTAATCTCTCAAGTTCCCTCTTTGGCCTGGTTGATGAATGTTTCTTTGAGAGCTTTCTGTTTCTTTAACTGGAGTTTCGTCTCTTCCAGTTCGGCCTCCAGATGGGCCAGTTTTTGGTCCCTTCCGGCTCTCTCCATTTCCAGGAGGTAGTTGAGTCTCTGGATTTCCCCGTGGAAGACATTCGGGTGTGCAGGAGGGAACCAGCCTGGGGGGTTTTGCTGGCCTCCCCTTCTCCAGTGGGATCCCATCGTCCCACTGTGAAATCTCGGTGAATGGTGAGACATTTTCTCCTAATACAATCACTACAATCGTCGATCTGTAAACTTCTCTAAAGAGCTTTGCGAACGTCTGAACTGGTCAGTAATATTGCAAGCAATGAAAAATATGCAGAATTGTGTTGCATACAATTCTGCAGTTGATGACATCACAGCCTGTGACAGCAGTCTTCCATTGCTGGTGGTGTGACATCATTCCACCACCAAATATCTCACTCTATATTCTTGTTTACATTCAAAATAGTCCAGGATTCACTCGTTTTTATCCCAGATATCAGGGCATCAAACTCATTTCCATTTTGGGCAGATCAAACACCTGAATGTTCATAAAGGTCTGTTGCTTCAGATCGTACTGATAAAAAATGATCCAGTTGTTAAAATATCAATATAAAGGTGTTTCAGCATTCAATAATTATAACTTTCAGCGTCGGAACGCAGGGTCCAGACCGACGGGCGCGCTTTGGCAGGCCCCGTTTAAATTTCTTCAGAAATTTTCTAGTTATATATCTTACCTTACATATGAATGGTTGTCCTTCTAAGTTACTGTCCAATAAAATAACTGAAAATACAACTTAAACGATGAGATTGTTACTTTTAGAAAGTGGGCACTGCAAACTCTGGCATTGTTAGTTTCCGCACCTCCTATTTTTAGCTGTAGATTGTTGATCCACTTTTTTCCTCTTTTTTTCTTTAAGTTTTTTAAAATTAAATCCCTTGTGACCAACTACCTTCAAAACACAAAAATAACATTTATTTTTCTCTCTATTAGAACGGTTAGAACAACCATACAGGACACAAACTTTAGACATTTTGATGCTGGATCAACAAAATAAATGGGCTGCATTTACTTCCGGCCCTCCATCTGCATTGGGTGATGTTGATGCTGTGTCATCTGAAACCCAGCAATAGTTATGGTTTTGCTGTTTTGAGCGTGCTACTGGGAGACCGGTAGCCATAAGAAATGGACCTTACCAGAGGGGCCGCTTTTCATTGGCTGATGCCCATTCTACTTGGTCACGTGGGTGGCTGTCTCACAAACTCACGCTTCCCGTTAGCTAAGTACAGCAGCACTGATACAACTTCTACACCTTGAAGCCTGTCTGCTACACAGTCTTACATTAGCTAAACAGATCAATATGCAACGTGTACTGTATCTGACATACACTAAAGATTTTATTTTAGCAGAAAAGGCTTTGGACTAAACTGTTACTCGTGTTAGCCACTCTAACACCAAGTGCAGCTAGTCAATCAACCATCGCTGTGTTCAGGGAAGCGCTGATTAATAATCCAGAAATAAATATCAAGCCTGGAAACTTGATATCGTAACGGACTGAATGTTATGTTTTTAACGTAATCTTTGCTCGTCTTGCGGGGCGCAGGCGGTTGCCACGGTAACAAGTGTGCTTAAACTACAAAGAGAGACAGAGTAAAAAGGTACGAGTGGGTTTGAGTTGATCACCTGTTTGGGTTATTTTACCTTTATTTACCTTTGCTGTGGCTCATTACAGCCGCTGTAGTTTCAAAACGTTGTACTCATTACCTCGTTCGTTTGTGACTATACGTCATTCACAACAAACATCAAATAGAACAAATATATTTCATAAAATTTTAACAAACAAATGGCTTCTTTACCTTAACAGAGTTCTTTGGGTCCTCTTAACAGTCTGTAGCTTCTCATATTGAGGTCATCAAACCAAATTTCAGATCTACCATAACTGACTGACTGACACCTGCTGGCCTCAGGTTTGCAACCAGCTTGTGACTGAGAAACCAGTAACCTCCTCCCAGTTGATGACATGAACTTGTTAGTTCCTCTGTCCATTGTAGTAGCTGATATATTGTGAAAATCCGGTAGAAATGATGCACTAATGGAGTCATGTTTACATAGAAACAGTGCGCTATGAGGCTTTGCTTGTGAGACTTGCGGTCACGTGGGGTCGGTTGTGGGCGGAGCTTGGTAAGGTCCATAAGACTGCCAGGCAGATGGAATTTTTTGATGTATGGAGGGAACATACTTCTGACCTGAAAGCTGTAAAAGTATGTCCTAGTCACATTATGGGCGGATGGCTTTTCTTTCTTTTCTGGACTACAGATCAGTTTAAAAATGCGTCGCATCTCAAGACAGCGAGCTGAACTGTTTCCAGGACCAAGTTCAGTATACTAAGCTAAGCTAGCGCCTAAGCTAACGCTACTGCGTTTGAGTTGATCGGAGCTAGGCTGTTGGCGCCTGTGGATCAGCACTCACTCACCTGCGTTCAGGAGGGCGAGGAAGAGAAATTCTTCATGCACACAGCTGCTGTTTAACACTGGGCAGGAGAGTTGCCTTCAGTCTGGTAAGATTACTGTTTTTCATTGTGTTTAAACTTTAAAGGGAATCTTGTAGTGATGCGTCGGTCGCGAACGTTTTGGCTCTTGCATCCGCTCTTGTGCGAAATTATGACCCCCTCTGAAAATCTGTTTCCTTTGTGTCGGGAGCGCGAACTGCGGCCAGAGAGGTGGATTCCACCATTTTCACGGCCCATTTGTCGCTTTTTTAGTAAAAAAACTCGTATACTCATGTCAAGGTTGTAACATTCAGTTTAATCGGCAACTGCTGTTAAAAAACAACAATAACAAAATTGTAATGTGTAGAGGTCTTCCTACATAGTTTTATGTTGTTTTCTTAATCGCGAAGGGAATCTGTATTTTTCCAACTTCTGTGTCTTAAGCCTGACACATAAAAGTCAGTCATAAAACACGGTTCTCCAACACATTTTGTGTATTTATAATTTTTCATTACTAATATAAGAGGATGAAAGCTAGCTGATGGCAGGGCAAAAGATGAGAGTGTAGGCTTTCTGTAAAATCCCGTTCTAATGTAAAATGTGACAGATTACTCACACATAACAATCGCTGAGAATTTCTAAACATTTGGTCTTTATTTACCAAAGTTACCTGGGGGGAACCAAATATTTCAGCTGTCTGAAATAACCTGTTCACCTGTTCAGCCATTACAAAATAAAGTTTATGACAGCAAGGACAATGGAAGAGAAAAAAAATGCATGAAAAGCACTGGCAACATGCTGACTTAACAAGTTTGGTGTTAATGCATTCTTTATCTTGACCTTGGAACATTTAGCTGTGTACAATAGAGTTTAGATTTATAGCCAGAGCCCGACCCAAAATTCGGGCTGCGTTGGGCCAAAATTATTTGCTTAGTCGTTGGATTGGAGTGCATTTATTAAGCTTTCAATACATACACAGAGCAAACTAAGTCAGAATGCACAATATAATGTTGCGTTAAACTATTTCTTGTAGTCTAAATAGAGGAGAAGGTAGATCACCCTGTTAAGGAAAGACAGAAATTAGGGTGCAGCATTTGATTAGACTTTAACAAATCCAGCACACAGCATATTGCCCTGCCCTTTTCTGCTCTCATCAATCACATTTGCATTTGTCTCACCCTAAGGTTACAACAAGCGACAAGATTGAGCTGGAAGATATTAAACAAAAGTTAATAACAGGACAACTTACACTGCTTTTTAATTGAAATCATATTTTGGGTTTACTTCTGTCTGTGTATAATTCAAGTCGAGTTGAATCGGACTCAGACACAATGTCAATGCTGGGTAGGTTTTTTTTTAGGCCTGAGCTATACTGAAGTGTGCAATGGGCTTTGAACTAAGGGAAATGCCGAAAGAAGTGCAAAGTATCTAAAAGGAAAATTATTGGTATGTGAAAACATTGAAAAATGTGATTCCTCAGGGTTAACATTTAGTCTTGTGTGGAATAAAAATGTGTAAATCTTTCTAGTCCTTAATTTACTTTTTATTCAGTATAAAAACTTAATAACTTTATATTATGATGTATGTGCTAACATCCAAAACGGCACATGTTCCCACAGTGAACTCTGCCTTCTGACAACATGTTTCCCTTGTCAAGTTTAACCAGCAGTCAGTAAAACGTCTTTGCCCATAAACACTACTCAAACATGTTCCACACTTTATATTTGGCTCTGCATTACATATTTTAGAAAAAATTGAGTTCCTCTCTTTGATTAAGTTTTGCATTTATGACCTAACAGACACAAACCAGGCCAAACAAATCAAAGCTGTGCATGAATGTTTCAGAGCTTGTCATATTCCCCGTTGGTTCTTAGAGTAAAATGATTTCCCTTTTCCTTTAATGCTAATCTTGCAGGCAGACAAAATATGATATCCAGTAGCTGAACTGTCAGAAAAGGAGGTAGGATCAAGTGACTCCTTATCAGGATGCAAAAAATAGACCAAGAAGAAACCTTTTTTTTTTTGTTGTTGTCAGCGCTTTCATGTTGTTCTGTCATCAGGCATCCCATGTGGATTTGGTCTCAGAGATGACGACGTTTAGACATCACACCTTGCCCTACTGCTGAGTAAACACCAGAGCAAAAGTACACACTGCAAAAACAGCCTTGGTAATCAGTCATCAGCCAGCTAGGATATTGAGTCAATGTAACAGCTTAGATGGAAAGCGCATTAGGACACAAGGAAAATCCATTGTCTCCATTTTTCACTGTTATACATCATGTTCCAGGGACAGACAGGAGATTTAGAGGGGGAGAAAGACATAGTTTCGCTTTGGGGATTTGAAACCCAGAGGATGGAAGGGGATTTTTTTTCTGTCTACACTTTCGTGTAAGGCGAGACAAGAAAAATTACTGACAGTAAATAGATGAGTTTGATAAGGTCTCCTAAATATAAGTCTTATCTCTCTCAATTTGAAACAGCCATGGGAAAAATAGGCCATGTTGTCACTCAAGCTTTTAATTAAAATCAGAAGAAAAGACTGCATGTGCGTGTGCATGTGATCCAGGAGAGAGTAGTTTTAAAAACATTTATTCATACTTAATGCTTATCACCTCTGAGTGACCTTGCTCTTTTGATATTATTTCCTTTTCTTTTTCTGTCTGTTTCAGCCTAATTCACCCTTCGTCAAACAGGGTGAATGACACAGTCGGAGACGGACAGAAAAACAGAAAGACAGGAGAGGGGTGATGTGACCCCATGTCTATTAATCAGCAGCTCAGCCATATGCTCCCATCACAAGAAGAGATAACAGTGAGTGTTGTCACACAAGTGAAAATAATGGCCGGGATGTACCCGTTTTCTGATAGCGGCTTGTCCGAATCCTGAGATGTAGACCGACAAAGACACGTACAAGGCTGGAAAACAGAGAGCCGCTGTCAGGCCTTTGACTGATAACAGCTTGAGTGAGTGGAGCACGTCAGAACGGATAACAGTGGCCTAAATGTGATTATGGTTCATCATCAGTTAGAAAGCCCTCCTCGATCTGTGCCTTCTTAATTTATCAGACATGACGTAAAGCAGCCATTAGTTCAATGCTACAGAAAAACAACGTAATTTCTTTTAGGATAATTCATTTGAGTGCTCTGTTCTTAAAGTACACTCTATTGTGATATTTGGAATAATGCCTGGGTAAAACCAAATAAAAGCTGGTTTAAATGTGGAAAGGTTTGGCCAGATTTAGCTGTTTTAGAGTTCTATTTTCAATCTAGTCACTTTGTGTAAATACACCAGGTTTCCCACATTTAATGTTCAACTACACCAATAGCAATTTTTCAAGAGTGTCAAAAACACTAAACTCGCAAATCAAACAAATACCCCAAATCAGACATAACAGTATAACCACTAACAAGTGATTATTTGATACCAATTTTCTTCACTTTAATTTTGCCATCCACATAAAGTGACCAAACAGTTTCTTTTTTAAACGTTCTTGTCCAAAGGCAACAGCTTGTCTTGTCTGAATTTACTGTGATTTTTCTCTAATCCATAAATAGTGAAACTACACAAATGGCCACAAATGTACTTTGCCAAAACTTAATTGTAAGCTATTTTATAATGGTAACATCAACAATGTGTCTCCACTGATAAGGTTGAACTGAAGAGGAGATTGTACAAAAAAATAAAAAACGTGAGTAATTTGTGAACCGTTTTATTTTTTGAACCGTTATAGGCTAATGTATATTTTTTACACGTTTGCTGCATAATCAGCAGACAGTACGTCAACAATGTGAATATAATTGTTCAGACCACCTCCGAAGTCAAAGCACAGTTGAACAGGTTATACACATTACGTTAGAGTCAAGGCTGCATGTCCTTTATTAGCAGGATTCAATTATTGTGGAGAGAACGCTACGTTCGCGAGAAAACATTGCTATCTTGAAACATTACTTGAAATGAGACACATTTTTTCTTGTTCTAAGTCTTTATTGAAGTTCAAAACAAAAGGTACACATTGTACAACAGCTGAAAATCTGAAGAATTAAAAGAAGTAGCCCACTTTGGTTTGTTTTGGCGCAAGATGGGGTGACGGTGACGTCATCGGCCAAAATTATAACTGTTAATATCTCAAAGACGAAAGCTGCACAAACGAAAATTTCAACGGCACAAACCTGCACAAACGGAGCACTAACGAACTAGCGCACTTTGGTTTGTTTTGGAGCATATGGGGGGATGGTGACGTCATCGGCCAAAATTATAACTTTTAATATCTCAAAGACGAAAGCTGCACAAACGAAAATTTCAACAGCACAAACCTGCACAAACGGAGCACTAACGAACTAGCCCACTTTGGTTTGTTTTGGAGCGATATGGGGGGATGGTGAACTCTAGATGACCTAAAAAATAATTTTTAATATCTCAGAAATCAAAACTGCACAAACGAAAATTTCAACGGCACAAACCTGCACAAACGGAGCACTAACGAACTAGCCCACTTTGGTTTGTTTTGGAGCGATATGGGGGGATGGTGACGTCATCGGCCAAAATTATAACTGTTAACATCTCAAAGACGAAAGCTGCACAAACGAAAATTTTAACGGCACAAACGGAGCACTAACGAACTAGCCTACTTTGGTTTGTTTTGGAGCGATATGGGGGGATGGTGACGTCATCGGCCAAAATTATAACTGTTAATATCTCAAAGACGAAAGCTGCACAAACGAAAATTTCAACGGCACAAACCTGCACAAACGGAGCACTAACGAACTAGCGCACTTTGGTTTGTTTTGGAGCGATATGGGGGGATGGTGAACTCTAGATGACCTAAAAAATAACTTTTAATATCTCAGAAACCAAAACTGCACAAACGAAAATTTTAACGGCACAAACCTGCACAAACGGAGCACTAACCATTCAGACTATTTGCTGAATTTTTTGACGTGGGTGGGGTGTCAGCTTCACACAGCTGTAGATGAGATATCTTGGATGTATCCTTAGTGTCTCACTTCTCACTATCCCACCTCCTGCGGATGTTGCTGCTCCGTCTCTCATCCAGCTCCTTACTACAACCGGTTCTGATGTTAGTTCTTTGGGTTGTCCACCATCCATGTTGTTCAACAGTAAATATAGAAACCAACAAAATAAACAAAATCTTCCCTTCCAACTAAGCTGTTTCAAAACTACAATAGAGTTGTGTGCAATCAACATTTATACCAAATTCACTTTAGTCTGTTAATAGACCACTTGGTCCTTCACTCAAAGTTTAACTCAACACCACATTAAACTACCTTTGACCCTAGAGATGTAATCTTGTTTATCATGTAACAAAAATGTAAAATGAATCCATTCACAAAAGTACAACTATTTTCTTTAATTAAAAATGTAAAAATTGGAAACAGAACTTTGAAAACAGAAAAAAAAAAATAATAATTTTCATCAGTCCAGCTCATGTCCTGGATTTCACTGTCAGGCTCCTCCTCGGTCTGGACAGCAGCATCCTTTCTTTCTGAAAGATTTTAGCATAAAAAAAGAATATCAGAACACGTATAGCAATTCCATGTGAATATAGTAAAATAAATAAATTTTCAGGATAATCCACACGATGAACTATAAAAAGACTAAGAAATACTGATACATTGAATATGAAGGGATAGCTAGTAGGTGCTCACTAGAGAGGGGTGAATATTTATACAATCATTATTTCACATCTAAATGAGTGAATGAATGTCATTCTTTTGTACAGCTCAATCTTCATTTTGATATCTATTACAGTTTTGGAATGTTTTTTAATAAAAAGTGAATCTCTTTCCTTTTATTCACAATGCATTTGTAAAAAGAACAAAAATAATAAATCATTCAAAAACCAAAAATACTTTCAGCATACATTAAAGATACCTCATAATATGCCATTATACCAGATGTTAATTAATTTTACAATATAAAACAGAAATAAAACTTATAAGCAACATGATATACTATAAATATACTTACCATCAGTATAGAAAGCAGCAGCGCCTTCCAGCACCTCAATTCTTCCCTCCGACTCAACAAGTTTCTTTTGGTGATTTTGAAGCTCGTTTTGCAGAAACTTTACTTTTTGTTCCAAAGCTGCAGCTTGTCGGCACTTTTTTTCAATAGCCTCCAGGCTGAGCTTAAAAGCATCATTAATGCTTTTTTTGACCTCATGCCGATAGGCTGTGGGATCTGTGCAATGGTACTATAAGAAAAAAAAAACAGTTACATATTTTACAATGAACACTAATACTTTACTAAACACCATAAATAATAAATCATACTATGGAGACTGTTCCATCACTCTAAATACTTCTTGTGAAACATGCTATTTGTGAATGAAAGTTTAAAACAGACAAAACATCTAAAGACAACTTAGAACTTCACACAAAATAAATCAATCTTTTAAGAAGAGGGTCACATATGAAACACGTGAAAACTGCAGTCAGTTGTTTAAGAGAATAGAATTCAAATCAAGGGGATAAATTCAGACTGTTCTGTCAAGCAACATTGTAATACATTTAAATTAAACAACAACATAAAATCCAGGATACCACAATGTGCTGAAGAAATATATATTCCATGAATCCCACCAAGAAAGAAATGCATGTTACATAAAAAGCTACCCTAAAAAAATACAAAATAAGAATTCACTGCTAAATTTTTTTAGATTTGCATCACAAGAATTTTTCACTAAAACGACTGTGATGGCTGCAACTACAGCCACCCAAATGTGGTAATATTTAATCACACAATAAGTCAGCCATTCTCATTACATTTACATTTGGATTTCTTTAAGTTTAGGATTTAATTTACAGAATAATTTGGTTTAAGGAAAGGCATAACACTGTATTCTGGAATAAGTGCGCACATTTTAGTTTACACTGTTATGTTCTGCTTGATTTAACCTTTGTTTGTTTTTGAGTCACCTCAGTGCTGGCTGCTCCAGTCCTTCAGGAGAACAGAGGGGTGGAGCCAGCCTATTGAAACTGCAAATTGGTTTACACCACTACTCATCAGCAAGAGGGGGGGAATGGGATTTTCCTTTGTTAGTTATAGTTAGGTTTTTGTGTGTTTCCCCCTTTGTGTCTTCTATGTGGCCTGATGAGCCAGTATTTAAGTTTCCCCTTTTGTCTCGTTTCAGTAGGTCTGTTTGTTTCAGTAGGTCTGTTTGTTAGCCTGAGTTGATTTTTGTTACTTTGACCTCTTTTATGGGCCCAAATTTGTAATTTGTTCATTATTGACCCATGTTCTTTGTTTTGGGTTCAATAAAAAAGACATTTTTGAATCTAAACCTGTGCCTGAATCTCCTTCGACTGCTCAGACCATCACAACGACCTATGCAACTTGAAGATGAACCAAATATTAATTAAATAAAATTCTAAAAATAGAAAGTTCAAACAATATAAACTATTTAGAAATATTTAGTAATCTACAACAATCTAATCATTTTAATATTGCTTTTGCAGCTGATAGGTCTTCTCTTTTGCTTAACTTTTTATTACAATTCTACCAAAACTGAAATAATCTATTACATATAGATATTTACATTACATTTATTGTGTTGGTGATGTTTAGGAAGGTAATAGCAGACCAGCAATTGTGCACTTATGAATGTCTTCAACAAAAATATTGTAATTATATTTTTATGCAATATCAATAAAGAATTTAACAACTTCACTTGAAATGAAATAAGTCTTACGTAAAACATATTTAAAACTGCGTTGATATCAAACGCATGTAAAGTTTAAAGTTTGAAACGTATGCACAAAAAACAAGCCTTGCTTGTCAGGTTTAGATTAAAATATGTGGAGTGTCGGACGCACTCGAAGCATAGAACGCTCCATACAGTTCGAATCGCGCAACGAAAAAAGAAATGCCCCGCAACAATCCAACATGCCATCCACATAGACTTTCAAAATGAAACATGCGTACCTGATAATTAAAAGGCAAGATTTATTTTACCAACACGAATCCACATCGCCCTTCTGGAAACCACCATGATTTATAACTTTTTAATAATTACCCGTAAAGTCTACCGTATTGGGAGGGAACTACGGTTTATTTTACCAGCCTTTCCAACCGTGCTCCAATATTAATATTTTCCCATATTGCCCCACTTCCCTCTATTTAAGTACCCCGGTCTTACGCCAAAGTCTCTCTTCCACATTAAGTACTTTCTTTCTTCCGTCTTAAATTTATCCCGCGCCATTAACTAACGTTCATCTGCCTAATAGTGTAAAGGTCACCCTTTTTTCCCTCCATTTTACGTATGTAATTTAACATGTACCAACTCCAGGCAAAGGTTACTGTATTCTCTAACATAAAACGTCACAGGTATGCTTTTATATATATAAAAAAGAATCATCGAAATTCGAATTATTTAACACTACACAACCTAATACACAAACTTCCAAACACAGTATTTTTTTTTTTATTTGTTACCAAATAATATACTTACACAAGCAAGCTGGGCCACGGTCTGCACGGCCTTGAATTCAGGGTCCGTGAGTTTGGGCAATTTCAAAGGCGAATAATTGTCCATCTTCTAGAAAGAACAAAATATAAACACAATAACTATAAAGACGAAACACAATAAAAAACATTACCTTATTGTACAAATGATACCATAAAATACCTACTTCAAGCAGTCTGATATAGAAGAAAAGAAAATGTCCGACGGAAACTGAGAATATATAACGCAAAACATAAAGTGGGTGGTACTAAAAGAAAGGCCCGCCCTGCTTCTCAAATTTAACTGGAAAAACTTTGTGATGGATGGAGGAAGTTGCTTTCTTAATGGACCTTACCACAGGGAACGCTTTTCATTGGCTGATGCCCATTCTACGTGGTAGCGCCATTAATTCATTCATTTTGTTTACAAATAATCACATCAAAAGTTCGAAATGTTGTCCTCCCCGCCAAAATATAATAATGTGTGACAGATTTACTTGTATTAACTTGCTGGTAAATAAGCCAATTTCAATATGGCGGACGCTATAACGTATCGCAACAATGGGCTCAACCATTCAAGAGATAACTTCCGGGTGAAAAGCTCTGTGTTACAATCAGCAATATCTCAGATCACCAACTGGGAGAAAACCCTTTCTGTTTTTTTTAATGTTGTAGTACTTTTGTAATTTGTAATTGTGCTTCGTTAATGTTGTAGTGGTTTGCACTTCAGAGCCACCATAAGATAATGTGAACAGATTTCCAAGACTAAATCTGTGGAGATTTCTCGCTCAGTGATAAAGAAAAAGAAAATGTATCACAATAAAATTAAGAAACTGGGATAGTTACCCTTTACATATTTATTAATATTTAAACATTAAAAATCAAATATAAAAGCAGGAGCGCATCTCTTCACACAGTAGTAATAATAATAAAACTAATAGAAAGTTCAAACTGGATATATGGGGGCAAATTGTGTCCATACTTTGGAAGTGAGCATAAATGAATAGTTGGTACTTCTGTTAATGAACAAAAAGCCCACAGTGGTAACAGAAGTTAGTTGAAACTGACAAAAGTAGTAAAAACTTGTTTACTGACAAAACTGATGAAAGTCAGACACTGCTTTTAAATTGTTGCTCAATTAAAATTATGGTAGCTAAAACTTATTTGCATTTTTGTATCTGTGACCAAAGAGCTGATGGACCTTTTGTCTCATTTCTCTCAGAAATGAGACAAAAGGTCTCATTTCTGGGAGAAATGAGACCTTTTCAGGTAAATTCAGCCTCACTGAATGTGCTTCATCTATACTCTCTAGTAGAACAATTTCACCTTGATTTTGAGTTAATGGGCCACATGATTTGGAAGCTATTGAAGAAATCATATTATTTAATATTAAAATTATTTATCCAACCATCTTCTTACACTAGGGGTGTCAAACTCCAGTCCTCAAGGGCCGCTGTCCTGCAACTTTTAGATGTGCCGCTGCTGCACCACCTGGATAGAATAATTAGGTCATTAGCCCCACCCACTTCCGACAGGAAGTCACCTTTTTTTCCTGCTGTATGTCTTACTTTTCTCTGTTTTTTATATGGATTTAATCCAGTGCAAACCCACTTAAAATGATAAGGTGATGACATCTGTCAATGCTGGCTGAACAGTGTGGGCATGGCCAGATGGTGAATGTCAGGCCCTCGCCATATTCATACGATTGTCTTTAAATCACACATGGATGATCCGATTGGCACCAAACTTGAAATGTAAGACCTGTGGTAACCTTTCAAGAGCTCAAATGTTTTGAAATGTAATTTGACTCCACTGCGCCCCCTAGGTTAATCCATCCGCTATATCTCCGCCGTAAATGGACCGATCTGCACCAGATTTTCTGTGAGTCGTCGGGGAGCGCTGCCGAACGCATTCACGTGTGTCGTCTGGCGGGCGATCGGGCGGGGAAGGTTCGCGACAGCTCCTGCTGTGGCGAGCGGGCACCGGCTCTGGAAACGGTGCGGGAGCTTCCGCGGTGGCTGGAACTCCGCGGTGGCCAGTGAGCCGGAGCAGCGCTTGCTGCGAGGGCCGCACGAGGCTGCTTGCAGCTTTAATTTCATTTGAATCCCAACTGACTGCAGGATTCCGCATCAATCCCTCCTTGTGAACAAGTATGTAATAGTAAAAAGTTGATTTTAATTATCCACTGTCCAATCTAGTAAAAACTGAGGACAGGCTTCCTTGCAACTTGCTAGTGGACATTTATCTAGTTAATACTGGAAATATAAGTAGAGTGCATCTGAAAAGTGTGCTAAATTAATCTCTTTCCTAAAGATTTCACACACATACCCCATTATGACAATGTGGAAATGGGAAAAATATTATTTCAGGTGATGTTTTTTGTTGTGTTCCGTAACTTTTTCTAAAATTAAAATAATCATGTTTGGATTAGCAGCAGCAGGAACTGGCAGACTAGTCGTGATAGAAAGATGAATTCAGCAAAGTTCAGAGGCTGCTGAGAACTTGCTCCAGAGCTCTCTTGACCTCAGATTGGGGTGGCAGCTCATTTGTCAGGACAACAATCCAAAGCACATGGGAAGATCTCAAACGAGTGACTTCAAAACCACTTGGTGGATGTCCTGGAGTGATCAAGTCAGAGTCCAGACTTGAGACCGATTGAATATCATCTCTGGAGAGATCTGAAAATGGCTGCACACACGACTCGCATCCAATCTGATAGAGCTTGAGAAGTTCTGCAAAGAATTGGCAAAACTGCCTAATGGGTTTGCTAAGCTTGTGTTATCATATTCAAACAGACTTATGGCTGTAAAAGGTGGATCAACTAAGTATTGAGCAAACACAGTGAATACCTGGGTGATTTATTTATTTTTTGTCCTTCAAAAAATACGTAGCCCCCTAGGCTCTTAGGAATATATATATATATATATATATATATGTTATTGTTGTTTTGAAAAATGATGAATTTAATGTATGCAACTTAATATCTTAATATAAGATATAAAAATTTATAAGGTAGTAGTTTGAAATGGGCAAGAGTTCATTTAAAAGAAAATAAACAGTTGAAGTAAAAAGTCTATTAAAATATTGTTTTCTGTCACTTTAAGAATGAACAATATTGTATAGTTTGTATGTAAAGTACAGCTCAACACGAGGTGTGAAAGACTACATTACATTCCATCACACTAAGGGAAAAGTAGTGAAACCAGTTTCTTGGGGAGTAACATTAAATAAATAGAATCCAGAGTGCTAAATCTAATCTTAGATACCAGAAAGCCCTACTGGGAGGAAGTTACTGGTTTCTCAGTTACAAGCTGGTTGCAAACCTGAGGCCAGCAGGTGTCAGTCAGTTATGGTAGAGCTGAAATTTAGTTTGATGACCTCAATATGAGAACTAAAGACTAATTGGAGGAACCAAAGAGCTCTGTAAAGGTAAAGGCAAATCTTCTGAAGTTGGGATATAATTAATTTAATTTCACATAATTATCGCGGTAGAAGCCATTTCTTGAAATGAAATATATTTGTTCTATTTGATGTTTGTTGTGAATGACGTATACTCACAAAACAAACGAGGTAATTAGTCCAACGTTTAGAAACTACAGCGACCGTAATGTGCCACAGCAAAGGTAAACAAAGGTAAAATAATCCGAACAAGTGACCAACTCAAAACCACTTGTACTTTTTTCTCTCTCTTTTTAGTTTAAGCACACCTGTTACCGTGGCAACCGCCTGCGCCTCGCAAGACGGGCAAATATTACATTAAAAACATAATATTCAGTCCGTTACGATGTCAAGTTTCCAGGCTTGATATTTATTTCTCGATTATTAATCAGCGCTTCCCTGAACACAGGGATGGTTGATTGACTAGCTGTACTTGGTGCTAGAGTGGCTAACATGAGTAACAGTTTAGTCCAAAGCCTTTTCTGCTAAAATAAAATCTTTAGTGTATGTCAGATGCGGTACACATTGCATATTGATCTGTTTAGCTAACGCAGTGCTTCTCAATTCCGGTCCTCAGGCCCCCCTGCTCTGCATGTTTTAGGTTTTTCCCTCCTGTCACACACCTGGATTGAATCTATGGGTGATTAACAGGGTTCTGCAGCACTTGATGATCATGCAATGATTAGAATCACCTGTTCTGGAATAGAGACACATCTAAAACAAGCAGAGCAGGGGGGCCTGAGGACTGGAATTGAGAAGCACTGAGCTAACGTAAGACTGTGTAGCAGACAGGCTTCAAGGTGTAGAAGTTGTACCAGTACTGCCATTATGCTGTACTTAGCTAACGGGAAGCCTCTGTTTGTGAGACGGCCATGCACGTGTCCACACACGTGACCACGTAGAATGGGCATCAGCCAATGAAAAGCGGCCCCTGTGGCAAGGTCCATTATGTTTGTCTATGTAGGTTACTTATTACTATCACATATAGTAGTCTTACTGTTTCAATCCCTCATTCAATCGGTATAAAGAAGGGCCTTCAAGGCAGCTGTTAACATTTTTTGCCCCTCCATTTAGCATTTCTTCAGCTGTGCAAGCTCCATTGTTTTAATTTTATGCAAGATGTAGTTTCATGTTTTGGTTATAGTAGAAGTAAATTCAAAAGTAAAAGCCTTTTTGGTTTTTTTCTGAACAGGAGCTGATGAGAATATTCATGGCTTTTATCTCACATTTAAAGTCAAATTATATCTTAATTTTGTTTGTGTGTGCATATGTGTGTTCATAAAAGAAAAGACAAAGTCAGACTCCTTGGTCTTTTTGAGTATTTCAGTCATGGGCTTCAGATGAAATTCTTATCTGCATGCCTGCTGAAACCACCCACTCCATACATCAACCCACTGGGTGATCAAAAGTCAAGTCAACAGGGATACGGCACGAGGGGGAGTTTAATTACTAACCTAAAATACTTTGAAAGGATGCTTGGACTGATGACTGGAGGCAAGTGTCTATCAGTGAGGGGAGCCTGAGTTTAGATAATTTCAGAGTCAAAGCAGCTGCTTTATTTGTGTTGTGGGATTTAGAAAGTAACTGGAGCAGAGATCAATAAGGTTTAATAGGCCTGGGAATGAAATGATGCCAAAGTGTCCCTTGTCAATGACTCTGCTTATCTCTCTGTGCCAAACTCTAGTCTACTCACTCATGCTTGCTCACCTGTAGATTACTGATATTGAACTGGAGGAGCTGTAGAAGTATTGAGTAAAGCCCGGATTTAATTCTGAGTGCTTGAATTAGAACCAAAGGTATTCCCTCTGTAACTACATGCTTGGTGTCCACAGCCCCCAATAATTATGAGATAAGACTGGAATTATTATAGTTAATTATATATATATATATATATATATATATATATATATATGTTAATATAATATATTAACATAATGTTAATATTATCAATGCATGTCATATATATGTTATTTTTTTCATATAATTTGAGTCAGTGACATTTACAATGTTTTAATTTCAAGATGTCTGAAACAATATTCTTATTTTGAAAAACATTAGTTGTGAATTACTGTATTAATGGGAACTATGAAGGAAATTATAAACAAAACTCAGCTGAAAATCATATTTTATTAAAAATGATGTTTTAAAATCAACACTTTAAAACAAGGAAAGAATTAAGTCGGCCTCTATTATTTGTGTTTTTGAAGGGGTGAAAACATGGAGGAGTTGTTTCCTGCATGTACACAAATGCATTTTAGGTTTATTGTTTCAATTTATAAAAGGAAATATTCTGGAACATTAAAAAGTAAAATATAACTTTTATGTGTATTGTGTAAATATGAACTGATTTGTTTTTGTTTCCCTTGAATCTAAAGAAGTATTTGTCAATTGGTTTTAGGAAATCACATGGCAGTTATATGAGCAACATATGCTGTGTGTGTTGAAAGATTAGAAGGACTTACCAAAGAAATCGGTGTCACTCTGGCCAGAAATATCTCCCCACCAGGCTTTCACCCAGAGTCTCCATGGTAACTGCAGTTTTGGTTGGTTGGCTCATCACTTCCCATGATGTTTTATACTTTAACCTTCAAAGACACCCTAGCACCATGCCATGTTTTAGTGCAAATGCCTTCCATTGTATTGTGTGGACAGGTAAATGTTAGCTGTCAGTACTGTTAGCGTGCCCAGTAACATGTTTGTTATTAATGTTATGTTAAAATAAGGTAAGGTAATTTTATTTACATAGCACGTTTTCAGCAACAAGGCAATTCCATAACATACAATACAACATACAACAACAATCTTGTAGCAGATTCCACTTTTACTATCATGTTCTGTTACCTAAATCCTTATGTTATTTGAGCTGGCTTCCAATTGGTTTAAGCACTGCCTAAACTAATTGTTTAATTGTGCTACTTTTTTTTTTTTTTTGATAATTTAATTAATTGTCAGAATAAAAATAAAAAACGGCCCAATAGTCGTCCTTTGATTGTTACTGGTTTACGGTATGACAACAAGTGTTTGGAAAAGGTTCTCAGTTTTTCTTCAACAACTTTTACATATTAGCTGATACTTGTCTCTGGGTCTATCTGGACATGGCCAACTGTATCTTATTTGTTTCTAAAACAGCAATTACACATTTAGTTCATCACACCTTCTTCCTCCATTCGTCCACTAATGGATATTCTGCAACCTCACCTTTTAAGGTTGTAGCATTGTACAAAACATGAAGAAGAAAAACAAGTAAAACCTTCTCCTGGCACACACTGATAAGGCATGTGCACATGCACCCTGGTATTCCCTTATCTCACTGACATGCTCAGAACGCCCCCATACCAGTGCCGACCATGACATGTGCAGCCCTGTGTTATTAGTTTGATAGCAATAGGCTGTTTAATGCAAAGACGTGATAAACATAGCAAATGCTACAAAAAATATGTAAGCAGCTGTCATCATCTTTCCAAACCAGTTTTCCCGTCATAGGGTACAGCTTGGCTGATGTGAAGCCGGTACTGAAAAGAAAAGTGAAGCTAACGGTGAGCAGCGAGCCAAATTGAGGAGTGTGTGTCAGGTTAACACCTATCTGTCTGTCGCATGGTGGGAGCAGGTGCTGGTCTCTCAGGGTCTCTTATGGCACTGATGTGGAGTGTTGGAGCATGACCTGAATGGATGAGTCTTGACATCCACCAATTATTTGTTAGTACATATATATATATATATATATATATATATATATATATATATATATATATATATATATACATACATACAGTGCTGCTTGAAACATCCAAATCTCAAATTGTAAAGCAGTCCTTCCAAATACGGGAAACAAAGAAAAAAAATATACATGTTTTCATTATTTATTCAACAAAAGTATTTTATCTGTCAAAAAACAGCAAATCTGCCAAGTGCAAAGGTATGTGAACTCTTTCAGTTAGTACCTTGTGGCACCTCCTTTTATAGTCATTACTTCAACTAGATGTCTTCTGTAACCACCAACGAGTATCTCACATCTGCTTTTTGGGAATTTTGTCCACTCCTCCTTGCAGAACTCTGCCAGTTGAGTGAGGTTGGACGGACATCTGGCATGTACTGCCCGTTTCAGATCTTGCCACAGCATTTCTATAGGATTGAGATCTGGACTTTGACTGGGCCAATCCAGAGCGTGAATCTTCTTTCTCTTAAGCCATTCTTTGGTACTTTTCCTGGAATACTTTGGGCCGTTGTCTTGTTGCATAATCCATTTCTGTCCCAGCTTTAACTCCCTGACTGATGGCAGGAGATTCTAGTCAAGAATTTGTTGATAGTTCTGTGAATTGATGGTTCCCTGTATTATATGGAGTCATCCAGGTCCAGAGGCAGAACAGCAGGCCTAGACTTTCACATTTCCACCACCATGCTTCACTGTTCGGAGGAGGTTCTTCTCTTTAAATGCAGTGTTTACTTTTCTCCAAACATGGCGCCTGTGATTGAGGCCAAATAATTCAATTTTGGACTCATCCGTCCAGAGAATGGACTTCCAGAAAGCCTCTGGTTTGTCCAACTGCTCTTTGGCAAATTTTAAACGGGCAGATTTGTTCTTTCTTGAGAGCAGAGGCTTCCTTATAGCAACTCTCCCATGAATGCCATGTCTATTGAAATTTCGCCTGATTGTAGACGTATGCACATTTATCCCAGACGCTGACAGAGAGGTCTGCAACTCTCTGGAGGTGATGCATGGGTTGGCCTTTATCTGCATTATTATTTTTCTGTTGCTTCTTTGTGTGAGTTCTGATGGCCGTCCACTTCTGGGCAGAGTTGCGGTGATGCCTAGTTCCCTCCATTTGTAAAGGATTCGTCTCACAGTGGATGGATGAGGCTAGAATCTTTTGGAGATGGTCTCATAGCTTTCCCCAGACTGATGGGCTGTCACCACCTTCTTCCTGATGTCGTCAGATGTCTCCTTTCCTCTCGGTATTGTTGATCTGGTTTTTATGCCTTGACACAACAGTAGTTTGGTTGGCTTTCTCCCCCTTTTAACCAGTGCACCTCAAAACTTTTTCCAAAGATGTCTCATTTGATTGGTCTGCTTAACTGATTACTCGAGCGCTCAGATGTGTTTCACCTGAGTCTTTTACCTGATTGTCTTTACCAGTGCAGCTGTGGTTCACTTACTTTTGCAGATGCTCTGATTCCATGTTTCATTTAGTCTGCTTGCAATTCACATATTTCCTTCAAAACAAGCAAATGGAATCAATGAACATAACCCTGACATCTTGTATACAAAAACTGGTAATGAGAAAATAAGAAAATTATGGTTAAATATAAGAAAAATCTAAACTACTCAACTAGTTCACAAACTAGTTGCACTAAAACCTTAGCAAAGATTTTACTGCGAAGATTATAGAATGAGCTAAAAAATATGATAGCATAATAAGGTTTTCACTTGTAAAAAGAACCAAATATATTGTCATGTTTACCTGAAGAAACCATGCTTCTCTTTTTATTATAAGGTACACAAAAACTACACTTACTATCTGTACATAATATATAATGATATATTCACCCCTCTATTATATATATTTTCTATACCTATAGTGTAAAAATATATACATGCTTATTTTTTATTGCTTCAAAAACCTGATAGGCATTTTAAATCTGTGCAAATTGTGTATGACAAAATGTGTATGACATAAATATTAGTATTGCAAATATTAGTGCACCATATGTACATGTGTGCAAAGTTATACCTCGTCTCCACTGATCGTTGTAGGACGGGTTGGTTCGATACGTTCTTTTATGGTCCGGCATTGCGTAACAGGTGCCATCCTAAACAAACATGATGGACTAGTTTCTCTTGTGCTTGTTGCAAGCAGAAAAGGTTTTCTGTCCCACAATCAATGAGCTATGTTGTGTGATGCCAGTAGCGCTTCCCTGACCTCTCCATACCATTGTCCTGTGGGCTTGCAAATGAACAGGTTAAAATTAGTGGTTTTTGGTCGTTCAGTCTTACAGGCGAAATAACTGCCTATGTAGCTCTGTATTGATCAAAAGTGACAATAACAAAACTTTAGGGAAAATTCTTCATTGTAACTACCACTATTCCCTGTCCATACATACCCTCTCCTACCTTTTCTCCACCTCCTTCATTGTCTGACTCTAAACGTACCAACACCTGTAACTTTGTGTCCATTTACTGTGAATATGATTTCTCAGTGGGTTCTGCCTGGAGTGATAGTTTTGCAAGTTACCATGCTACTATTAAGATTTTGATCTTAAGGAGTGCATTTTTACACATTCAAGTCCTGTGTGAATTTGCCAGGCTTAAAGAGACAGGTTAATGGGTTGTCTCAGAAGGATTGTGTTCAAATTGTAAAACTATAATGAGAACTTTCTAATACAATGATTTAGGATTTTTTCTTGTCTTTTAAGGTTAAACTTTCTTTTAAAATGCTTTATTTTTTTCCATGTAGTAATATTACTTGAGTCATACATGCATGCCCTTATTTTAACATTTCATCATTTTATATGAGGCATTACTTTTGTCTTATTCACCAAGATCTTCTCTTTGATGTGCTTTGGACTAAAAGTAAACACAACCTCCAATTGTCCTTGGCTAGCTCTTGACAAATAAAAGCGGACTTTTATGATAAAAAGGTAAACTACTGTTGCATTCAGGAGCTTGACTGTGGATCTTAGAGTTTTATTGGCACGCATTGCTCTATTACTTGCCAGACTTTTTAGCAGATGACTCAGATTTTATTTGTTTTCCTTTTTTCTGGCTTAATAAATGTGTGGGCTACAGCACAACTATTGACCTTGACAAGTGCTCAGGGGTTGAAAGCCTCTTGAGTACAAGTGTGTATAATTTTGCACAGTCCAACGCAAACACTCGTTTGTGATAAAAAGTAGTCAAACCATGACACTCAGATAAAATGGATGCAAAGATAATAAACTTTGAATAGTATCATCAATAGTCTATTCATTATGGGGGAGTTGATATCAGACAAGCATAGAGAACATGCATAAGCGTTTGTTTTATAACAAGATTTAGGATTTACTGTTCATCCAAGAGGTTTCCAGAAGCAAGTAGGAGTAAGAGGATTATAAAAAAGGATAAATGTAACAAAGGATGAGGAAAGAATAAAATATTTATTGCATTACTTCCCCTTCCTACAATAAATAAGAATGGCATAGAAGGGATTGTGGGATACAGAGGAGAGAGATGACATGGAACAGATTTGTGTATCCAAATTTGCATGACATAAGTGATTTGAGGATAAATGGCTGAGTTAAAGGGATAGTAGAAAATCCCAAAATTCAATTGTATTTTCATGTGGTTTTGTTACAAAAACTTAGATTTTTTTATTTTTATTCCTTTGTACAGTACACTGATCAGCCGCAACAGCGAAACTTTGTCTGATAGTGTGTTGGTCCACGTTTTGCTGATGAAATAGGTCATATCCATCAACATGGGATCTCTACCAGAACTCTGAAGGAATGTTGTGGTATCAGGAATCAAAATGTTACTAACAAATTAGTTAAGTCCTGCACGTTTTGAGTTGGGGTCTACATGGATTTTACATTCTTTTTTATTTAAATGACATTATTTGCCCTTGATTTGCTTGGTCACAACTAGATTTTTATTATATACCCATATGTGTTTAAGCTACTGGCTGAATTCTCACTTTTTTCATATTGCTGAAACCGCAGTCATGTGCACATATGTGGTTTTTAAGGTTTTGTGTCATCACAGTGCAGTTGTAGCGCAACATTTCATCTCCACCTCCTCTCTGCCCTCTGCATGACCAGTATCACACAAACACAAAACAAGCAACTTTAAGGTTATTTAAAGGACAGTGATCAATAATGCTCCTGTAACTCCTACTTAATCTCCATAATGAGCTTTATTGCAGCAATTAATCATGTCGTAGCAGCCAGCATCCCAGAATAATGCGACCAGAATAAAGGCCAGGCCCAGCTGGCACAGGCCACAGTATCCCAAGTGAGGTGATCCAGCTTCAAGAAATACGGTGGCCTCTTCGAGTTATATCGATGGCCGCTTGAACATGTTTTAAAATTTTCTCTGTTGCAAGTAAAAGATTCAGTTAAAAAAAACTAAGTCGTATTTATTAAAATGCATAAACAAACCAGACAACTAAGAGATATTGTTTCACACCATAAAAGCAATGTAGAAATATGCATAGAGGGATGCAGTCGCATCAGAAAAATCAGTGATACTGCAGATCAGCAGCAATAAAATATTACAAATTATTAGACAAGTCATTATACAAAATGCTTCAGAATTGACTGCTATATATTTCTGGTTGTGAATAAACCAAATTTAAGCAGTAAATGTACATGCATGTTTTGTATGTGTGCATATTAGAGGTGCACCAATAAATTGACCAGCAGATAAATCAGTCCGGATTTTTTTAATTTTGGGACGTTGGTGATCACCACATGTGAATCCAATCTTATCCACCGTTTTTATCTACCGCAAAAAAGCCCTAAAAAATCAACCACTGTCATCTTCTGCTCTCCTGTGAGAGATTGTTACTAACTCAACTACTGTCTTTCTGTATTTAGTGTTGTTTCAGACAAAAAAAAAAAAGTTAAAATCGAAATCAGCACACCCAGGTTTCTTTAAAATTGGTAATCTGTGAACAGCCAGAAAACTGCAATTGGTGCACCCTTAAAGTTTATGGATAACATTTCCATGTACTTGTATGGATGTGCCTAAATAATTTGTATGTTGTCACTAAGGATTTTTGGTTTTGGGTACTAAGGAAACTTTAGAGTGTACAAAGTAAGTGACAAAGTAGTCACTTACTTGTCACTACTTTGTGACAAAGTCACTTTTATGACTTTTATATTATAAGTTATATAAAAACTTATATAAGTTTTTATATTATAAGTTATATAAAAACTTGTATAAGTTTTTATATTATAAGTTATATAAAAACTTATACGGTGGTAAAGTCTGACATACACCGCTCTAACATAAGAATGGCAAAAATGAGCATAAGAAACATATGAAACATTCAGAAATTAATCATTCACGAGAAAAATATTGTAGTGTACTGCACAGACTTAAGTTAGTGGTGTAAATATGAACTTATGGTTAAAGTGACTGGAAATGTTTGTTGTTTTTGGTTAATGTAAAGGTTATATTATGATAGAATACTGAAGTTTTCTTATTGACATGATTTCAAAATATCAAAATATTTCCTTCAGGTTCCTTATAAAATAAACTCATTTAACGCTGTGAATAAAATGTTCTATGACTCATAAACATGTGCTTTTATGTTTTACATTTATTACTAATAAGTCAATTTGCTATGCTTCTGTTTGAAACAAATTCTTGCCCCTTATTCATGCAGACCTCAGCTTCCCCAACCAAGTGTCTCGTAGGAGTCAGATTTGATTTCAACCTTGGGCTGTAAGGTATTTTCAAATCTTTGAAACCGATGGAATCTTCAAGCAGCATGATCAAGCCTTGCTCTTAGGGGGGTTTGCATAAATGACCACTTAATTTTCTCTCTGTGTGCTGGCAAAAGCAGCAAAACAAGTTGGATGGGGTAGCAGGCGGTAGATGAGGTGGACAGCATAGGGCCCTTTATGATGAACAATTCGCCTGCATTTAGAAATCTATTGATTCTGTCCCAGCTCTAATAGAAGGTGATGATGGCACAGAGGTGAATCCATCACAAGGTGGGAAGCTGTGCGAGCCGCGCAGGGGGATAGTGTGTCCTATTCCATTTGTCCCCACCACAACATACAAACCAGGAGGAAGAAGCAAATGTGACTAGAGAGTGTCCCTCTACACATGAAGTCAAGAGCGTTGTCTCTGAGAACTGACAGCAAAAGGATGCCATCTGTGGAATCTTAATTAGAAATTCTTTTCTATAAGTAGGACAAATAGAGCAAAATCCAAAAGATTATTTAATGTGAGCAGAATTTTTGAAGTGAGGCTCAGTTGAAAGTGTCTTAGCAGTTAATATCTTACCTAGAGTACATAATTCAGTTGATGTTATCATTTAGTATGAACTCTGATTAGATAGTTCTGGAGACTGAATACAGCAACTAGTCTGACAGACCTTTAGGCCAATGCAGACTTCAGTTTTTAGCCAGAACTTGTTGTCACTGACTTGACGGGATGAGTTGAATACATTTTCTGATTAATCAAAATTATACTCCTTGATCACTTGGCATACTCAAAGCAATTTTAATGTGATTGATTTTACAACCACACCAAGCCAGCTACTAAATCCACTTACAACTTGAACTTACATCTTGAACACATGTCTAGAATAAACAGGACAGAAAAAGCTGAAACATAATTCCAGGAGGTAGGATGATTGTGTCTTTACTAATTTCTGTAAAACAATCAGTCAGGTAGCTGTAGCTCATCCAAAATTCTGGCCAACCAGGAAACACCAGGGAAAGGATTATATTATACTAGTTCTTAAATTGCTCCGTTGGCTTCCCATGATTTGTAGCTTTTCAGAAAAGTGCACATTAAAAAAAAAAGTTGTCTTTTTAATTCAAAATGAACAAATTTTTTAAAAAGTATTTCGTCTTCTATTCCATTGAGGATGAAAATATATGTTCAGTTATGCATAAATTCTGCCAGACAATCAGTCTATCGCAAGCTTTTCATAAGACATAGTTGGCCTCTGAAAACAAGGCTGGAGTGCTTCAGAGACCAACAAAACTCATGATTTTCTTACTCTTGCCATTTCAGTGGCATTGCCATGGGCTGATCTGCTTGACTGTTTCCATGAAGGTCTTGTGACATTTGATTAGAAAGCCTTTTGGGAATTTCTACATGCCTCTTCTGGACTTGTTTGAAGTGTTTCTAGCTCAATGGAGGTGCATAAACAGCGGCTATAAATTCTGTAGGGCTTTTTCTTAAGAATCCAAAAGTGTGTGTCATTCCTTCTTAAATTTTGGGCCGACCCTTTGCTTCTAGTGGGTGAGAGGGTAAAGAAACTTGGACCTTTAAGTCTCCAGTGGATCCTAATGGCTTAGTTAAATGTTTAAATATTTTTAGCCAAATCAATCAGAGAACAGGTGAGAGAATGTTTGCTTGAGCTGAGCAATGTAAATCTTCATCGGTACAGAAAATGCACCTGTATGATAGATACATAATCTATCATAAGATTATGTGGTGATATTTAAGAAGTGATTGCATCAATTCCATACCAGTGGAGCATCAGCATGAAATTTCAAAGTGGATCACCTAGTGGGGAATCTTACATGTTCCTTAAAGCCAGGGTTGGCTGGTGATCAAATTTTTTATGCTACAATGTAAAATCCATTGGAAAGCAATGCTGGAGCTTTACTTATACATTGCAGTGTCTGTCTTATAATGGAAGACGGATACACTATTGTGTGAAAGGGACTTATGAGATTATACACCCACTTTTATTCAGATTTTAGACAGTTGCATTGTCAAAACAATGCTGTAATTTTCATGATCACAGTTTGGCCGGGAATTGGCATAACCTGATTGTTACTCCATTACACCAGGTATTGATTCTATACCCTTTCACATCCATATGCATGAAAATACAAATATATAACTTTAATGAAAATCACTTTCCAGCAACACTTATATGAATCTGATATTGTATTTTGATCAGTAGGTAAGCCAGTGTACCATGGATTTTATGAGAAATATTTCAACTCAAAGACACCACATACACCAGATAAATGATCGGCTGCAACAAAATGTACATGTGCTACACAAATGTTGGAGAAATTAACTGATACCTTTACTTAATCTTTTCACACATGGTACAGACACTCTTTCTGTGCTGATCAAAATTTATCCACCTTGACTTGCCAGATGCTCTAAATAGCCAACATAAACAGGGAAATTGGGTTTATGCACTCGTCATTTAATGTAGTTATTATTTAAGGTCACTGATTGTTCATAGAATGTTTAGCTTTTTAAGAAGTGCATTAAAAATGCTTTAAAATGTAAACTATAATTATTTTCAAAAATAATTTCATTTGATTTGCTCAGACTGGTTGAAAAATAATTATCTGAATAAACGTATAGGAAGAAGAAACAGAAACATAAAACCAGTAAAAAGTGAGATTTGATTCACCGAAACCTTTAGAATTATAACTGTATTTTTCTGTCATGTCTTTAATTCCCCACTGTGCTATTGTAAAGGCTAAACTCCAATCCTTATCATAACATGCAGCCATTTGCTTAAGGGTAAAGTATTTTTAGCTCAGGACAAAATAAATATATATGTAGGGAGCCTATTTACCACCATCATATCGTGAAACTGTCAAGAGCCATCTTTTGCCTACTAAACCTTTTGCATATCTGTGTACTCGTAATTGATTCTCTGTTACATTGCCAGCGAAATGCCACCAAGATAACTGAGCATTGCAGCGTAGATGGTAAAAAACCTTCACTGAGGTTTGATAGACTGTCACATCTTATCATCTTTGAAACACTGTGGAGAAGAAGAAAAAGAGGGGAGAATGTGCTCTCAACTGCTGTACCTCAAAAGGTGTTCCTGTGCTAAACATTTTCAAAGCACTCTGCCTTAAAATATCATTTTGTATTTTTCAGGTAGGTGGAAGAGTACAAGGATTATGTGAGATAGAGGTAACGACCGACTTCAAGAGAAAAAACTTTGGGTTTTAGCACAAGTTTGTGTTTGGAACTTTCTGTGTAAAGTGCAAAGAGAAATGTGAACACAGCAAATGCAAGTCTGCATACAAATTTTTGGCATATGTCCATAAAGTAGGACAACTTAACTGGCATTCAGAAGGAAATGAAATCTCCTGAAAAGTAACATTTGTGAGGCATATAAAATTTTCTGAGGTTCATGAGATCATAACAAGAGACATCATGATCCACTTAGCATATTGATTATGCGCCCATATGAGCAATAGCCTGATTTCTACAGAGAGGATAAATATGTACTTCATGTAGTCATAATTCAATGTTAGGTCCAAGTATAGCAATCATATAATAGGAAACATCCTGTCTTAGTATTAAGAAACCTGTTTAGTTTAAATGGGGTAGAAACTTAGAAATCGTGTTAAAAGATTTGTAACAATTACAAAATACTGAGTCATACAAAAAAGACATCTTGTTTTGATTTAGTTGGAATAAACAAATATCCCTGTTTCAGTTGTAAAACTAGGGTAAAAACATTGTGTAGAGAAACACTAAGAATTGATGGATATTTTTATCACTAAAAGTAAATCAAATATAATCCTGGTAAATATGATTACATATTTAGATGTATCTGTTGATGGATGGAAACAACTTACACTTTTATCTAGAAAGAAAAATGACATTTGTTCCAAATGGAAAGTTACATGGAAGAAAGTGCCGGTTACCAGAACCACGGTCATAAAATGACAACAGCTCTATGACCAACTTGATTATAACATGTAGATATGAATTGACAGAATAAATCAGTTTGTGGACCAGATTGTAATCTGCATTTATATTTTAATAAATAAATAATTAACAATATAAACAGTAACAATAATAACCATCACTGGCACACTGACTGCATATATGAACATGATTATTTTGTAGCATTTCTATCCAAAAGACAGATATTTGTCATTCCAATGTAATTCAAGCCAAGCAGTTTAACAAACAGCCAGCCATAAGCCAGTGTAACATCTGCCAAAAGTAAAAAAAAAATAAATCACTGCTTCACTGCAGACTCACTGCATTATTTTGCTCCATTTTAACATTTAGCCCCTGATAGAATGGGGAGGTTCAGTGTTACCTCCCATGTGCTTATCTTTTTTCAGTTCCTGCTCTGACTGGTCATACGGTTTGTTCTACAAATTGAAGTGCTGGCCTTTGATGTAAAGTGTATCGGCTGTAGTGACATCTAACAGTAGAAGCCACAAACTGCAATCTCACCTGCTTCACACTTCCCCTTCCAAACACGCATGGTTGTGAAAACATAAAATGACTTTTCTTGTGTTTGTAGTTTCTGCTTTGCTCCTTTTGGGATGTCGAAGGGACAGAAGAGGGACCTGCTCCATTTCTTTGACATGAATTGTTCAATTTGACATAATGAAAACAAGTCTAATTTTTACTCAGACACCAAGACAAATAACACATTAAAATATTGTGCGTTGTTCTTGTTTCAGTCTTTTATTCAAGTGAATCCTATACAAATGAAACTATTTTTTAAAGGTTTTATTGGCCTAGTGGCCTTTATTTGAGAGTGGTTAGACAGGAAAGTAGGTAATGAGGGAGGAGGAGGACATGTGAAAAGGGCCATCAGGCCAGGACTCAAACCTGTGACATCCACGTCAAGGATTTAGGATTATGGTTTGTGCTTTACCCCTGCACTAATAAAGCACCCAAATGAGACTATTTAAAAAGAAAAAACACCCCAAAAGACCTCTGACTCATTCCCACGTTTTACTTAATGTCAGTATACAAATTTCTCATTGGTTTTCACTTCCTGCTTTTTGTTGTGGTCAAACAACTCTATTTTAATATTATTCTTACATTTTTTAGGCATATTATGCTGAAACGTTTAGCCAGTGCAAAATTGGTCTAAAAATAACTGCAGATGGTATCTTAACATTAAGATAGACAAATTGTATCAACAAACTATGAACCCTTGTTTATATAACCTTCAACCTCTATGATTATTTGTGTGTGTGTGTGTGTGCGTGCGTGTGTGTGTGTGTGTGTGTGTGTATGTTTTAGCATTTCTCATCTTGTAAGTCCCAGTTTTCCAACAAATGCTGAATTGTGAGGACCCACTGCTTATTGTGGGGCCCAAACCATGGCCCCATAAAAAGTGAGTTTTAGAGTAGGGATTATATTTAGGGCCCAGTTGTGAATTGAGTTTAGGTTAGGCATAAATGCAGTCACTAAAATGAATGGAAATCATTGGACCAATAGAAGTACAAGGAGTTGTGTGTGTGTGTGTGTCGCTTTTGTATTGCCTTGTTGCTGAAATGTGCTACATAAATAAAATTACCTTTACCTTTTACCTTTACCTCATATTTGATACATTTTAAGGCCCAATTTTCTAACAAATACTACATTGTGAAGACTCACTCTTCTTTACGGGGTCGAAAGCCTGGGCAGAACAGTGCTGTTTTAGGATTAGGAATTAGGTTTTAATTGAGTTTAGGTTAGTGTTTAAATTTAGTTGAAGTGCCAGGGTTATGCCATTAAATCAAAAATGAATGGAAGTAAATGTAAAGTCACTGTGAAGATAGAATGATGTGCTATTTCTGTGTGTGAAAGAGAGGGTTTATCACATTCACTTTACTGCTACTGTTCATCCACAAAGCCGTGGAGTACTACCAATAATTAGAGAAATCAGATGGCAAAATCAAAAATCTAAATCTGGACTTGATATGAAGAGATGTTGTTATAGCTATTTTGTAATCTTGAAATATAAAAGATGTGTTGACACCGCAGGCCTGCCATGTCCTGCTGAGCAGTGTGTGAGAAAACTCCCTCCAACAAAGAGTACCGTCTTCACTCAGCTTCAAAAGCCTCCACAAAACGATGCTTCGTTCCAAGTTCCCAGTTTTTTTCTTAACATGTGCCATCTTTGAATGTCCACTTCAAAACCAGATCCCCAAATCACATGAAATCATAAGCATCAACTGTCACATCAAATTTATGTCTCACAAATGAGTCTGACAGAGTTCCTCTGGGTCTTCCTTTTGTCAATGTGCTGTAAAAAGACATCAGCCTCTGACTGTAACCATCAGATTGTCTGATGCCCAGCACATCAGTGACCTAATTTAAATTTAAGTTTCACAATTTTAACATCAGGCTTTTAGATGTTTCTGGTCTTATTGAATACATTACACATTGCAATTATCAGCTTACAGCCAAATCATGTGTTGCTACAACTAGTAATACAAGTCTGTGACTGGGGAGGTTAAATCAGGTTAACTAAAATGTACTGTCTGTGTTCACATTGTTTTGAAATGATAACTCCCTCGTGTTTTGTGTTCAAAGTGCTTTTTTAATACTGATTCCCAATTGGATTTAGGGCTTTACTTTGACAGGGCCATTCTAATACAGAAATAAACTTTAATTTAAATAATTGAATTTTATTTCTTATTAATAAGAAATTAGCTTTTACTTGTTCATGCTCATGAATGCGCTGCTCATACGCGTCATAGCACAGCATGAAAAAGCTCTAGATTGCTGGTTTGCTCCAGCTGCGCTATAGAGAAACAACCTAACGTTGCAGGAAAACTGTTTATCTGCCGTCTTCAGTGGCTATGCTTACTAGTCTGCGCATTCATAGTAGACTCCACTGTGGGCAGGAACTAAATATAGTTGGCCATTGCAGCTTCAGATACAAAATAATTGAGCTTAACAGCCAAGTTGAGACAGTTAAAGTCTAAATCATTTACAATCAAATCAAACTTTATTTGTATAGCACATTTCAGCAGCAAGGCATTTCAAAGTGCTCAATGCAAAATTAAAGAACAAAAGAACAATATAGGGGCAAAAATTAATACTTTTCATCTGTCCTAAAATGATTTGTGCTCCAATGCTCTTCATGTCAGGCCTGTCAGTTTAGGTTAGTCCATATCTTGGTAGATATGCCATATTATTTTCATTTTCAGCTATGAGATTGAGCAGTACTCAGAGATATTCAAAACCTGGTTGCTTTATAATCTAACTCTACTTTAGGCTTCTAAGCAACTTAGTCCTCGACCTGTGTGGTGTGTTTCTAAGAGAATCTCTAACAAACACCTATCTTTGTTTAAATTTGATCAACAAGTTGACGGTCGTTACCACATAACTGACTTTTGACAAAAATATAGTTACACTGTAATTTATTTCGGAGTTTCAGATGAAAGGGGGTCGCATGCATACATATGAAAAAGTATATGTATGTAAAATATGCACTGGGAAATATTTTAATGTATGGCACAGTGATGTTAAGTAATTTGACAAAATGAGAACAATTCTAATTGCTTTTTAAGGCGTCATAATTGTCTCTGAAACTTCTCTTGTCAAAGATGCATTTCTCACAAAGTTGCAGCACCTTTTCAAAATAGCCTTTTACTCTGCTGGAAACTTGTGCTTTTATGCACTGTGGGACATAAAAGATGGCAGAATTACACCATGTGTTACATAACGAAAACATAAAGACCTCAAAATAAATGATAACATCTCAGTAGTTTTATGTCATTGTACTTGAAAGTAAAGAAAAAATATGACCTTTACCTTAGCATCCTGCAAAAAATCCACAATAAAAGCTTTTTTATCGTACAGCCTATATTGCTTTTTCACAATGTGATTCGCAGTTACAATGAGTCACCATGTGACTTGTCAGAGAAGTTTAGTTGGTGCTGAGCATGTTCAGCCTCACTGCCTTAGGAAAATGAGATTGCATGTCAAAGGTGCACTTTCCGTTCATTAGGCATGTTGATACAGCTTGCATATAGGCACAGTGATGCATAAAACATACAGTTTTATAATAAGTCTTGTAAAATAAAAGTTACTTGAAGTGGAAAAGACCATCTTCCTTCCAAAAATTTCCCATGAAGTAAATTTTAATGGTATATTAAAATTGTTATAGTGCTTCTCCCCAGGTAGCACCAATTACTGCATGAATTGACAGGGATAATGAGGAAATTAGGTTTTATTAATTTACCTAGAAGACAAAATGAGAGGTAAGCAGGGGAGAAGACAAGGACTCCATCTTTACTATAAAGGTTAATTTGGAGATGAGGGTGGCAGCACAGACAGTGGTCCTGACAATATTTTGGTGCAACTGGATGTAAGCCAGCTGTCCCACTATGGAGTCCACTCTGGGACCAGAGAGATTGAGAGATGGACAAGGGCATTAATTCAGCACCAAACATTTTAGGGTCAAGGCTGGGAATCACGCCAAGACAATTAGGAGTGCTAGCTTCCTCCTTAAAGCCAGCAGCTACATCGGGCCATTTTAGCTTTGGTGAAAGCTTCTAGTGCTTCACACGCTGGGTTAAGAGGCATTAGCAGCTCAACCCTCGACTTTGATGAGGTCAGGCTTGAGGAGCAGCCGGCAGAGTGGCATGGGGCTGATGACCTCATGCTTTCCTGCTGTTGACCTAGAAACGCTCAGAACCACCTTCCTTATGGATAATGACCAAGATCACCTCCTGAATATTACACATCCATGAACAGTAAATTGTCATGCGACTACTGCTTGAGTTCTAGTCTTTTTAAAGGCCATGATCTTACTTAAGTAATATATCCAAGCGGTTTTGTAAGAGGTACTTTTACAGTCGTTCAGGGTCCAGATTTTAAAAGTTGATTAAATGTGTTTTTGCCGATGGAAATCTTTCACCTCAAGATTTACAAGCCTGCTGGTAACTAAACATAAAAATAAGCAGCATACAGTATCTATGTCCTACAAATCTGGAACAAATTTCTGTCAACCTGCAAAATGGCTGAAATACTGAGTTATTTTAAATCAACATTGATCAATATGTGTGAAGTACATCTGATGATTATTCTAAATAATTTTGATGATGGAATTTAACTATGTGTAACATTAGTTGCTTGTTTCATGATTTGTCATATGTCGTTTTCATCACGTAATACACTTTGAACTGCCTTGTTGCTGAAATGCATGATACAAATTAACTTTTTGCAAGGCACATTGTGACTTCCAAAAGTCACAATGTTCCTTAAAACGTGACTTTACCAGCAGAGAACATGTAACGATATTACCGACAGTGATGAATACACTCAACCATGGTTAATAAATTAAAAGCAAACATACGCTTTAAATATTGACTGAAGTAACATTACATCCTTTTTCTCTGCTGTCACATAGTCAGTAGCTCTGTTTACTTTAAAAATTGACGTGAAGCCAGTGTGGAGAAATTCATATTCAGTACCACTCTGTTCAAATAGCAAGTCACTTTTTCTCTACAAGTATTCCTATGAAATAATATAATTTAGCCCACCTTTGTCCTGGGTTTGTTCTACCACATTTCCCTGTCTACCTTCATGTTCTATTCAAACTATTTTGCCATTTTGACTCCATATTATCTAATTTTCTAATTACTTGTATTTGCTTTCAGTCCTCTGCGATGGTTCTCAAGAATTTTTCTTTGGAAGTGAATGTGGTGGCGAGGCATGCTGCTTTAAAACACATCAACTCTTTACCAGCTGTTTGCACAGTTGTAGCTTGCCCTGTTTCTGTATTTTTTTCCTGTCCGTCCATACAAGCATAAGTACTTGTCCACACAAAAGGCCTCTCTGTGAAACAGCAGTGGTCATGCACTACCTGCCCACACACACTTTTGTCCGTGCTCTAATTAATTTTGACAACATCTCTTCAGTGGAAACCACACAAACTATCTTAAATCTCTACAACCTCAGCTTGGTTCCACTGGTCAATGCCATCAATCAGGTTTTGGTTTAACTTTATACCAGAATGTTTATTACTAGAAAATGTTTGTGAAAACTAAGAAAGAGTCCAAGTTTCACAAGTCTATGTAACCTAGTCTATGCTTTTTATGACTGTCACAATGTAATGTAGATAATGAAAGTTAATTTATGTATAATATTAAAATTTTATGAAAACCCCTAAGTAGGCTGTTCATGTTACAAACATCTTTTGTTTCATATGTTGCTGTTGATCTAAACTTCTAAAGAAGACTAACATTCAGACACTTTTATAGTTTCATGTCTCAGAGATTCTCTTTCTTCCCTTTCCAATTTTCACACTAAACAAATAAGAGATTTTGCTCATATTTCATGTTCAGAGTCATTCTACTGCTCACTGGTCAATATTTTAATTTCTTGAACAAATTTTCAAACTCGGATTTGAAGTCACTATATTAGGACTATGCAACCTACTATAGTTTTAGTTTTCAATTAATAAAACAGTCGAGTTGTATGTCACAGAAGATGAAATAACCTCATGACTGAAACATTAATTTTTATCATCTGCAGGAAAGATAAGAAAACAGTTTTGTCAAAACACCTTTAAAATAATTTTATAAGGCCAATAAGAAAAATAAAGGTATATGGTAATAATGCAGTCTCATGTGCTCCATTTAAAGTCTGCAGGGTGTTTCTGAATGGAAATAATGGGAATCAGCTAGCTTTCATAGAGCAAAATGTGATATGAAAACTTCGCACATTCATTTCCATGGGATGAATTTCTTTAGAAACAGTTCAGTATTTCGAAAAGTTAAAATTTTTAAAATAATACTTCAATTTGGAGAGACTCTCACAGGGACAAAGCAGCAATTAGAGCGTTTCATTTGACTTGAAGGTAGATTCCTTTGGCGCTTGGACCCTGGAAGAAAACGTGTATGCTGAGATTCGCCAACAGCTTAAATGGGCAGTTTAGGACGAGAATCCGGATCTTCTTCCCCCGGAGTCCGGACACTGGTGGTGGAGTGGAGACCGCAAAAGAGGGGAGCCTGAAGAAGCCTGGGAGGAGGAGGATGTATCCTTGGATAAAGAGCCTTGTAGGGATTCTTGAATGGTGATTTGTTGTGGCAGAGTGAGTTCCTGACCGTGGTTGGTTGTGGTGGAGACTAAGCAAGTGGATGATGATAGTGAGGCTGAAAAAGGTCTTCCAGCTTTTTGTTTTTGGTCTTAGGGTTCACATGTCATACTTTTTTATACAATGAAAGAGGTGAAAAGCCAAATACTTGAATGGTTAAAATGGCACAAAGATTGGAGAAGTAGTTTGATGTACATGTACCAAGAAAAACGGTCAGTAGTGAGAACTCAACAGTACTTATGTATAATATTTAAAATGCAATAAATTGTGCAGATATCTGAAATGATTTTTTTATATTTAAATTGCACCTGATTTAAATTTGCATTTGCCAGATGAACAAGACGGGGACAGAACAACCCCATGCACAAGTCATAACTGAAAAGCATTTCTCAAGTGTGTTGTCTATGGTGCTCTAATGTAATTATTCAAATGTCTGACTCCACCTAGGCGCTGCAACACAGGCCATCAGAGCAGACATTGTGGAATCACTCAGACGGTACGTCAAGTTAAATAAGATATTTATGTGTAACTGCCTGCACTGTTGTTTGTTGTTTTCAGCGGTGATGCTGTCCTTTATAATGTTATCGCATTCTGTCTTACTGGGTCAGCATGCCCTACTCAAAGTGCCACTTCAGCTAGGCTTATGTAGGACACATAATTGTCACTTATCTAAAGTGCATATTTGTAAAGTGCATGGCGAAGCAAAAGGAGAAATCATTTTTTTTTTTTTTTAAGTGAAACAAACTATTCCTGCATAAACTAAAAAAAATAAAAAATATAAAGTGATTAACTTCACTTACCAGGCAGAATATTAAGTTAATTTAAATCAGAGCCATCTAGTTTCCTCTCTTCAGATTCTATCCAAATAGACTCTGGATGTTACAGAGCCTAATGATGAGATGGGGAAAAACAAACAAAAACAAAAAAAACATGAGCACAACTTGATAACTCGTGGGAACCACTTGTTTAATTTGTGGGAATTGTGGCTCATTATCAACGCAGTGTTTGTGTGTATCCCAATTGACATAAGTATAACAATGATCATGTTGTAAATGATCATTGTTATACTTTGACGATACTTGTCTGCTTCGAAGATCATATATAAATCTTCAAAGCTAAACATTTTTTAAATGTCCCGATGTTCAGACCTATATCCAATGGAAATGTATGGTACAGCTTGAAATTACTCTTTGCACACACTCTTCATATAGTCTCACAAAGCTTGAGTTATTTTGTGAAAAATATTCAGTTCCAGATGGGTAAAACTGCTAGCAACATACTCCAAAGAACTATAAGTTGAAAATACTGCGGAAAACTCTGAATTCATATGTGCACCTCATTTTTTGATTTTTATTTGTAAAAACAAACTCAAACTTTTCTTCCACTGCTTGATTATGCATTATTTCAAGGTGGTCTATCAAATAAAATACATTAAAATGTATAATGTCACAAAATGTGACTTAATACTAATGTTGAATTTAGCATAAAATTATTAAAAGAACAAGTTCAAAAGTTGTTTTTTGCTTAACTTAATGAAACACTGTCTTTATCTTAGATACTAACTTTCAGTTGTAGAAAGTTGGTATCTAAGTTAGTGTCTAGATACTAACTTTCTCTTCCTAAACTCATTTAAAATTATGTTTTTCCATCTTTCATTCAGCTTCACAAATATGCCCAAGGTTCAACTATAAATGCTTAATCCAGTTCATACAGATTGGAGCCAAGTAAAACAACAACTACACAAGTTGCCGGTGATAGCAAACCCAACTGTAGCCAGCATGGAGCTTATTACAACAGTTGCTTCAGAAGGATATGACAAGACTTTGTCTTGCTGGAATTGCTTTTCTGGCTGAAACAAAGAACAGCTCCTCATGCCAGACCAGGATGTGCACAGAAAGCCAAAGCCATCCAGTCCCCTCCAAATATACTCCCAGGGGAGTGATTGATGGAAGCTTTGCTGGGGCAATCGCACCCAAAAATCCGCCTTTTTCTATCTTTCATTCTCAAAGGGTTCCTGAGCATTTCCAAACAAACCGGTGTGCTGGTTTTCACGAAAGGTACTTGCATTCTGAGCAAGCATTTGTTAATGTTTTGTAGATGTCTGTATTGAGCCCCTTAGCTAGGAAGTCAGACTCTGAAAGCTCTTGCTAAGATTTGTTCAGCGTCTATTTTTCCTTTTAAGCTGTGATGAGGCCTTATTACTACCATAATAAATGACCATGAAACTGACTAATTTAATGTTCAGGCAGAAATTGGATATCAATCATGACATGAAAATGGAACAGAAGGTACTGCTATCAGGAGGGTCCAAACATAAATTATACAAAGTTTCAATTAAAATCTGGACCCAAAATTGTGTAACTGCACCCATAAACATGTGAGCCTGGAAAACGTTGCTTCAAATGTTTCCAAAGCTCTACATGATAAAATATTTCCATTAAAAACACCCAGAGAGAAATGTCCTTCTTTTTCTTCTACCAACCCTCTTGAAGAATAACATCTTGAAAATAATGTCAAGTACCACATAATCCCTGATTAAAGATCAGTGTTACTTGTTGGAGCTGGGTTGGTGGTATAATGAGAAGAAAAGCTACTCCACCTGAAATGAAGCTTCCGTAATCTGCACAGTAAACACTTATCATGCATTTTCCATTGATTAGGATATGCCTCTCATCAATCATCAGTGGCTCATCTGAGCAGATTAATAATGATGACATCTGTATTTAGTCAAGAGCTCTGATTAGAAGGAGGAGAGAGGCAAAAGCATCTGATAAAAGTGAGCAGCAAGGTGTTCAGGAACTTCATCATGCTGTCTGGTTCATTTGCTATTTGTGGTGTTGTACTTTCCCAAGTTTGTTTGCTGACATTTCTTTCAGCCTGAACATTTTCTTCAGTAGTAAAACTAACAAAACAGTCGTTTTAAGTACACTGGAACTGGGAGACGTGTATTTTCTGTACACTTTTCTTTATAATGCTTTTTTTCATTTTAAATAACCCACTAACAAACGGTCCAACATTATGCCATTAAGCAGATTGCCAGGGCACTCGTGGTTCAGGCTTTTACCCAAGAGAAGCTGGAATAAAACTCACAACCTTCTAATGGTGAAATCTTTATTTCTCCCTCTTAGCTTATAAAAACTACAAATAGGCCACTGTCTAATAAAAACAGTGATGCGATTTGTGTAAACAGTAGAACCGACATAAAATTAGACCTAATATTTTTAGTGACTCTCAAAAGTCTTCACGACCTTGTTTCAATGTCAAATATTTTTCATGTAAAAATATGAGACTGATAAATACTTTACGATTTATTACATATATTTGACTTACTCTCGAACAATCCAAATAAAAAAAGCAAACATATATTTTAGGGGCTAAATATAAAACAATGAAAGTGTTGACTCAGAACCCTGATAAGTGTTTTTAGACAGTAATAAAGTGCATGACAGTGTTTTTTTTTTTCTTTTAAATTATTTTAGCAACTGTATTTGCTTTCAAAATAGCCATGCAAACCAAATGTTTTTATAGACACAACCACAATTAAACATCAGAAATGGGAACTTCGCTAAATACCTTGTGTTGGTTCTCTTAGTTTTGGGGTTGCAAACAACATTTATCCCAGCTGCAGAGGAGGCAGGCCAGCACATAGTGGAAAGACTTCAGCTTTCACTTGTCCAATTGCAGAGGAGCTGCAGTCTTCAACCTAGTCTCATGATAAAAAAAATGCATATTGTGCCATACAAACATATTTACCTTATTTTGTAAGGTTGGGGAAAAAAGCTGTTTCTTATGTTGTTTATTTTAATACATTAAAATGCCACATATAAATCCTAGTATTTTTCTGCTGAAATATCTTTAGTAAATGGATGAAGAAAAGTACAAAGACTTTTAATATCTCTAAAGTCTGATGCTATCTATAAAGGAATGGATTTTTTTGTTTGATTTTTTTTTGTTTTGTTTTTTAAGAAATTAACAGTAAAAGCCCAACCTTTGCTTGAAGAATGTCTGGGAGAGCACTTATCTGGCAAATATTAAAAATAGATTACGGGGCCATTGGGAGGTAAGTGGTTCCATAAGTAGAATTGATGGCATTAAAAAGTGTCATAGAGACAACCTTCATTACCTTGAGGGTCCCATACTATTAATGATGCCATGTTTCACATGCTTTTCCTCCTGAAGAATGGCAGCCATTTTGCTGTGGGCTCTGACACTTCACTTAAAGTGCTATTCCAAACAGCTAACCGGAGCTGCATGGCTCAAATAGCAGACAGCTGGAAGACCGATAAGAGAGTCAACCTGCCGGTGAAAAAGTTTGAACACATAAACAAGAATGATAAGGGTGAATAAAATGTTCAATTCTAGAAAAAGCAATAAAGTCAGTTCTGACCTACAGAGTTGAAAAACAAATTCTGGTTCCTGCAATGTGGCATAAATACCCCAAAGGTGAACTTTTACCAATACACTTATTTTATGGATCTCTCTGAATGCTCTTGTAGGACCGTAGATGTAGTCAAAGAAAATTTTATCCATGTACCTAGTGAGCCAGAATTTCAATTCATTAGGTATTAAGATATCTTGATAACACTTTATTTGACAGGTTGTGAATAAGACTGTCATGACACCGTCATAAACAAGACATAATACCTGTCATGAACATGAGTAAGTCTTCATGAGTATTTATGACTGCTGTCATAAAGTGTCATTTGGTAAATCATGACACTTTTAATACAAAGTTGACATTATTCAAAATGTCTTTGATATGACAACTTGACATTAAGTATATTACATTCAAATATTCTAATCAGTCTGCAACCATTTACAGAACACTTCAATCTACCATTTAAAGTAATTACAGACTTTAAAAGTAGACAAATGTAATTAGATTTGGTTTAATTTGACATTGAGTATCAAATCTACTTCTGAGAATGTGATAAACTCCAGGAATAATTTTCAGATTTTTGATTAGTTTTCTTTAATAAGTAGTGTGTATACTTTAAGTTTCTTGCAGTGTTTTAATTGCTAGTTTGATAAAAGAATTTGCATTTGGAACAGGCATAAAGTCGCCATTCACAAAATAGAATTGGAATTTCTTTTTGAAAAGCCTTGGTTTGTGCTCCCGGCATGATTTCATCTCTTATGAAAGATGCACTGCTCTCAGAGAGCTCAGAGGAAAGGTGTGGACAGCTGCCAGCTCCGTAGGGTTTGGAGATGCCTTGTGCAATTAGATTTTTTTTCACGGCAAAAGACTTCCCGTGCTGGTGCTGCCAGGCCCTTTTCCTGGACCCTGAACCTCATCTCACAGCCAGCCTGCCAGTAGGCAGGTTGAAAGGTGGCATTTGACCATGGAGATGGGACTTCCTTCCCTGCCAGCAAGCTTCTGAGCCGATTTGAAGGCTTGTGCCCCTGGACTGGAAAATCTTCCCTATCCGAAAAGTCGATTAAAGCCAACAGCTGTGTTTCAGGTTGTGCCAGGCAACTGTGGTATGGATGCGCACACAGGCACACAAGCTGAAACTTTGACACCAAGAAGTGTCTGGAACTGTTCAGCTGTTTGCATTCACCATGTCCAAATATAAAGAGATCTTTCTACACTTTATCACTCTCCCACCAATAAGTTGTGAAGGATCTTTTGTTCTTTATCAACCGACTATTTCAGACTTAATGAGAGTATGCTGCAGACAAAGAATAACTTTCCAATAAAAAAATGGTGGATTAAAAAACCCATCAAGCTACAAGATTTTTTTTGTTATCTTGGTCCAGAAAGTGAAAAGAAGCTTTAAACAAAACTTTAAAAAAAAATCATGTCACATTTTTTTAGAATCCCCACTTGGTCTTTGGAGTTTCAGCTGTTTGTGTCAGGCAATTGAGCACAGCAATGGGCCTCATTTCTCAACCGCCACCAAATAAATTTCCATTGCAGGAAGGGAAATCGATACACGCATTCTGCCTCTTTTAGGGTCCTTGTAGACGCTCCGTTGTAATTTTAAAAGTATGTTAATGTAATTTATTGAACCTCTTACCCTAATCACACACATTGCCTATAATTACATACCTTGACGGCTGCTGGACTTCTAATTGCTAATGCTTTTTCCTGGAATTTGTCCTCTAATCCTTGTATGTAATGACTCTTAAGAGAAGGGAAAGTGCTTTGCTGCTACTTTTATCTGCTTTCTGGGCTGAAGCGGCAGTGTGGTTCAAGTTGTCTCTTCAGTTCCTTTTAATTCATGCACACCGCTGGATAAAAAGCAGGTTTGAATCTGTGCATAGTACTTAAATCATTTTTATCATTACTTGTAAAAAATATTTAGATCAATTTGCATTCTGGGTAAACTGTAATAATGTAACAATTAAAGGTAAACTTAATAAAAAAATATGTAAGACAAACTAATGTACTGTGAAAAAGCATTTCGACAAACAGATTTCTTCTGTTTCTGCTAAACTTAAATTTTTCAGATTATTAAGAGAATGTTGTCTTTTGTCAAACCACAACACCCTACAAAAATACTGCAAGCAGTTTCAAAATGATTTTATCTATTTGACAAAAAAACTGTCCTATACCATCCTGGCTCAATGTAAAAACAAAAAAAAAGTAATCACGTCTATTGTTAAATCCTAACAAATCTACAATTAATCCAATTTAATAAGTCTGAGAAAGGTTGCAAAGTCATTAATAAGGATCTCTGATCCCAAATTGAGAGCTACCATAAAAAGAGGAAGCATTTGTATAGAGAAATTTTTGGTACAGAAGTATTTCTGTCCTCTGGGTTCAGGAGTGGTGCGATATGTCAGTTGTGTTGCTTTTACCATGGAAACAGGGTACTAAACCCTCTTTGAAACTAAACATGCTTTAAAGTGTGACAAATAAGCAAAAAATTGAAAAATCTGAAAGAATACTTTTTCAGCATTCTGTAATTCTATAATACCTCACTGAAAACAACCACGACAAACATCTTTTTACTGTTCACATTTTTCAACTAATTTTCTTTTTTGTCAAAATAACAAACGTTCTACATAACAATCTCAACAGTACTGCCAAAAAATTATTAGTGACAATAAACTGGACACGTTGAGTGTAGTTTACAGGTTATTTGATGACCCTTTGCGGACATGCTGACTGTAGCAAACAACCAGAACTTGATGGGACACTTGATTTGTTTTAAAGCCTGCCTATATTTTCATTTGTTACCTTTCTACCATGACAAATGAAACTCAGTCTAAACTCAGTAACACATTAGCCACAGACAGATGCTCCTACTGTTGTCTTTGCTGCAGGTTTGCCTTACCAGCTGGAAATCAACGGATCCCACTGTTTTAAAATCCATTAAACCTCAGCCCATTTCAGCCTCATTCCATGGTCTAAGCAGTCACATGTTGACAATGTTAGCAATATCTTCTGTGCTGCTGTTTCTCATCTTTTGCAACAATCACTGAGAAGCTAGTTTGTTCTTCATTTTCTTCCACCATCCTCTCTGCAGACATCTGTGTTGTTTTTTCAAGTGGTTTCCCTGCTCTGCGCCACAATGTCAATAACTCAGATTGTGAAGTGTATTTATGTACCAGCTATAAATTGGCTGTTTTTATTTCACTGTTACGCAGGTTTAATACAGATTTTCTTTCAATCCAAGTCAGGTAGTTTAAAAACTTAGATAAGGTGCCTTGAAAAAGTATTTGTATTGCTACAAGCTTAAACTTCCATCCACTCCATTTAACCCTGGTGAGCTATCCTCCCCATACTTTTATTCACTTCTCTTTATTTAAGCACCGTAATGTATTTTTTTTTCTGGTTGCTCCTTCATTGTGTTATGTTTTTATCATATAAAGCACTTTGCTTCGCCTTGTTGCTGAAGTGTGGAATAATGAAACTGGATTTGACTTCCATTTGAAAAGTTAACTCTAAACTAGAGACTGTTTGGATCCCTATTGATATCGACTTGCTACACATTGGCATTCTACCATAAGAACCATTGTGTACCCTTTATATGAATCTAAACATGTTTGATTTTAACAATTAACCTTCTGAATAATGAAAGTTTGAATATTGTGAAAAATGTTTTACTTTACAAATAGCATGTTATTTTCATAACATGTCATGAAAATTCAAGTTACTTGTGATTTTTACAAATCTTTGCATAACAATGAGACATGACCTAATACTAAATTCTGTACCTCTCCCCGTTTGTTTAAATTGCATGTTTAAATTAAATGTTTTCTTATGAACATTTATTAAATGTTCATAAGAAAAGCAGACTGTTTCCGCCATAATAAAGGAGCAGCGAAGCCACTTGGTGGAATTTACTATGTTTGACATAAATGATGTGACTGCCACACATCACTGTGTGCTCATTCATCCGCAACATTCTTGAAAACAATATCATGATTTGTGAAGACGTTTCGCAATACAAAGATACATGGCAGAAAACAATTTCTTTCATCCTTCGTTCTCCTCAGTCCTCTCATCCATGCTGAGAGCCTAATGTCTTCCTCTCTGCTTTCCAAGTCTCCTCTCTATTTGGCACAAAATGATCCACCAGAACAATGACAGAGCTTCAGCGTCAGGGTAAAAGGAGCATATGCTTCTTTACAAAACCAAGCATTATATATTTGTAGGGTGTTTTACAGTCTCATATTCAAGATAAAGGTAACAGAAATGTGTTAGAATTTATGGTGTAACTACAAACTAATCACTCCTCTAAAATGTACGCCTACATTTAATTTGCATGGAGTAATCATGATCATATTTTTTTTTCCTAAATTAATGATGTTCATTTCAGAAAATTGCAGCCATAGTTCCAATTCTGTTGAAAGAAATGTCATAATTTTTAAAACTTATCATATATCTGCCTATAAATTCAGTTGATTAAAGTGTATTTAAGATGGCATCTGAATGTCTTAAAATAAATAAAATCTGATCACTACAAAAGAAGTTAAAATAAATTTAAAATGCAAAATTTGATCTCTTATTACCACTTGAGGATAAATCAAATCTATAAAATACTGGTTGTGACAAAAATTTTAATTTGTTTTTTCTACATTTGGAGGCAAAACATTTTTGCACATTCACTAAATATACAAGGATCTGGAACTACTTCTTTTTCACAATTTTCAACTCTGTTGAATTTATTGAGAGGTTCTGGTTTACTCTAATCTGATCATTAGCTGTATGTATATATCCTTGGTGCGACACATTTGTCAGTGACTTGTTCTGTTGTATGCTTGTGTGCCTCATCCCTATTAAATAGGTGAAATGAATTCTTCACGTAGTTCTAGAGTGATGCTTGGGAAGATCATGACAGATGTCACAATCGGATGATGGGTAATTGATGGGATGACCCATCAGGCCATCAGTTCCCAAAAAACGTGTAAAAAGTGCTTGTGGTATTAGTCTGACCCAGATAGTGAGGGGTAGGATACATGGGGTCAATCTGATCCCTCGGGCACGACGGATGAAGGAGAGGAGTCCACTCAAAGGGCAAAAAGCACATATGGGATCCATTCGATTCCTCCTGGGAATGTGGGAGAGATAAAGTCTGAACATAATGCAAGTTTGAACCCATCGGTTTATGTGAAGCGTCGGTCATAAATATTCATGAATCCTTGACGGTTGTTATTTGAAAATGCTAAACTGTTCTAAGTGAGCTAAACATGACAATACTGAAAAACAGTTAGCTACTCACTGATTCCTGAATAGGTGATTCTGTCCCTGACCTGATTATATAGCAAGTAAAATAATTTACATGAATGGATTTATGCAATGTAGTTTTAGATGACCTTTGTTCTCCCTTTTGTAGTTATTTGATGTTTTTATATCTTCCCTCTACAATTAGCTGGGTCTCAACCTCAACAGGAAAGACCTCTTTTATTTCCATCTAATACTTTCACAGACCACCACCCTATTTTTTTATATTTCATTCTAAGTCTACATTTAATTTGCATGGAGTAATCATGATCATATTTTTTTTTCCTAAATTAATGATGTTCATTTCAGAAAATTGCAGCCATAGTTCCAATTCTGTTGAAAGAAATGTCATAATTTTTAAAACTTATCATATATCTGCCTATAAATTCAGTTGATTAAAGTGTATTTAAGATGGCATCTGAATGTCTTAAAATAAATAAAATCTGATCACTACAAAAGAAGTTAAAATAAATTTAAAATGCAAAATTTGATCTCTTATTACCACTTGAGGATAAATCAAATCTATAAAATACTGGTTGTGACAAAAATTTTAATTTGTTTTTTCTACATTTGGAGGCAAAACATTTTTGCACATTCACTAAATATACAAGGATCTGGAACTACTTCTTTTTCACAATTTTCAACTCTGTTGAATTTATTGAGAGTTTGGTTTACTCTAATCTGATCATTAGCTGTATGTATATACTTGTCATCCATGTCAATACAAAGACATTTGTCAAAAATGGAACTGTTGTTCTGTGACCTGACAAGTGAGTGGAGTGTCATGGAATCTAATGTTTCTCCTCCACTTCTTCTGTCCACAAGTCTTCCTCAAAAAGAGGAAAAGGACTCTTCCCCCTAAGTGATTTTCTCTGACTCCCCAAGGTGATAAAGTGCACTTTAAAGCCACCCTCAGAGACCTGTTCCTGAAACACCTAGCAATTCACAACTGTGGATTTGACAAGCCAGTTTTATCCCTCAAAAAGTAAAGTGAAAGTCTTTTCTAATGGACCCAACATCACTACTGTAAAAACCAACAATCCCCATGGCACCATCAAATGAGACTTGTGCTACAGCAGAGAGGAAAATAAATGTCATAAAAATGCAATTTCTCCTTTAATCTAAAGAACTCTCCTGGCTCCCACTCTGGATATTTATTAGCATATTATCTGTAGTAATGCAATTCTACAACATTTTCATGTAAAGTTTTGTATTTGTGCACTGTTCAAATTTATCTGATTATATGCTGTGGCTTTTAATAAATAAAGTTGAAATGAAAAGTAGTTGTATATTATGTAATATATTTTTTTAAAGGTGGTGAAAGTTAACAAAAAATTGTTGTTGGACCTCAATTTTTTTATTTTTTTTTTTTGCATTTATTAGTTGGATAATCAGTGCTCGGCAATTTATCCATGCCACTTGCACTGGACCATTTTTTGTTACAGCTACGAGCCTGAATGTACTTCATAAGGATTTAAAGTGACAATCCACCACAAAGTAGTGCAAAATTGCCTTACAGTAGTGTAATGAGTAGTGTGCCAAATTCAAATTTATTACCACAAGATGTTGCCACTACTTTTTTTCACTTTAGAGATGGTATGTTCAATGTGATGTGCTATGCTCTACTTTGTGTTGGTCTATCACATAAAATCCCAATAAAATACATGTAGTTGCACAGGAAGGGAGCGGCCTCCTCCTCCAAGATACCACAGAAATGATAAGTCCACTAAATTATTATTTTAAAATATCAAAATTACATGAACAAATACATAATATAATCTGATATATCAATTTGGTTTTCTAGGTTCAGGGTAACAAGAACAGTAAATTTATTCCTGCACTTCCCATATCAAGTATATTGCCAAACGTATTTGCACATCTGCCTTCATGTACTTGTAAAATTGAGTGACATACCATTCCAAATTAATTGTGTTACATTGGCTACAACTGTTCTGGCAAGGCTTTCTACAAGGTTCAGGAGTGTGGTTATGGTAATTTTTGACCATTCTTCCAGAAGCACCTTTGTAAGGTCAGATATGTTGGATGAAAAGCCCTGGGTCACAGTCTTTGCTCTACATCATCTCAAAAGTCTTCTCTTGGATTGAGTTTGTAACTTGCATGCTCTCCCACACTAATTTGTTCATTTGTGTGACTCCAGACTTTGTACACTCGTGCAAAGTCGTGTTGGACCGGGATGGAGCCTTCCCAAACTATCCCCAAAAAGATGGATTTGGATGGGTGACCCAATACTTCTGGTAATATAATGCATTTCATTTATTTATTCTTATGACAGCCTAATGAAATGAAGGATTGAAATGTCTACCTGCTTTTGTAAATGAGCATGTTTGTGTTATTCATGTTTGTATGTGTTTGTGTTCCTCATAGTTTCAGTTCACTGTTTTATCTCTCCATACATAATTAAGAAGCTGCTTACACTGATCCTGATAATGTCTGTGTAAAACTAATCTATAATTATCAACAGGGTGTGCTGCTTGTATCCCCAAAAGCGTCATAGCCATGTTTTTTTTTCTCCCTGAAAAACATCAAAGAAGCTAAACAGCGGCAGAGAAAAGAGAGATATGTTTTTCGTTCAAATTGATTTCATTCTTTTGTATGAATATCAAAGTTTCATTCACTGCCGTCATTCCCCTCACTCCCCATGGTAGCGTGAATTCATTTGGACTGCTGTTCCAACCAGATAAACAGTTTTTTTTTTGTTGTTTATGGCAATTATTGCCTGAGGATTGTTTCAAATGTGACGTGCCTGACAATGAGGAGGCAGGCAGGAGGGAGGGAAGATGTGATGAGAGGGAATTTAAACCAACTGCCAGAGCACATTCTGCATTTGCTCTAGGGAACATCTGCCATCAATATGGCTGATACTTATGGAAGTTGTGTTGAAGCCAGACGTGCATGTTCTGAGTAAATGCTCCTAGCATTAAATATTTAGCTTTATACTGTCTATAATCAGGAGTTGAACTGTCAGTCTGGGTTGATTTTGAACATGACAGCATTTGTGGATTTAAGAGTGTTACTCATAGATTTACAAGTAAAAAGTAAACTTTTAAGAGCACATTTACATCCAGAAATGCATTTTATCAGCTTGACAGACATTTCACAAGGGTTACTATAAAATTCCACCATAACTGTTGTCTGCAAGTCCAGAAAACATACAGAGATTTCTACAGTCAGGCTAGATGATTTTAAAAATGGTGTGTGGCACACAAGTATTCACCTCTTACTGCTTTTTGTCTTTTAGATCATCAAACAAGTTTAACATTGTACAAAGACACTGAATGCATTCAAAGTATGTGCTCATTTGTATGCACAAACGAGGAGGACCTGGACGTTTTTCATACACCTACACAATTTGTTTAGATATTCTTATGAATAACACAACAGATCTAATATCAATCACTGCAGCTCCACAACCTGAAATGCAACTATTTGGGGTAGTAACATAGTTAGGGCAGGAAGGCTTTAACTCTCAGCATGTGTGCAGAATGTGTAAGGCTTTAACACAGCAGGAAGCCCAAACTCTACCCAATACATGCAAGATGAAATTATGCACCTGAAAATACATTTGAGTTATACAATCTTTAATTATATATTCCTTTTTCCAAATGATCATGTTTTTTTCACTTATCCATGATTTAATCCTTGAGGCAGAATGAAAAATAGGTTATTCTAGGCATCTGTCTCTTTAGAATCTTTTTTTTCTTCTTGTCAAGTCATTACCAGCCTATTGAGAAGTATACTCCCTCCAATGACTTCTTGCACAACTTTGGGGTTTATAACCAGTTAGACCTGTCAAGACATCTTACCAAAGAACTACACAGTATCCTAATAGGACATATTCACCTCTTTAGTTAGCTCTAATTCTGAGCTCAGGAATCTGAGAAAGAAGCCTTTGTTAGCACTTGTTTATCTAATCCCGTGTGGTTCTGTCTATGGCGTTTATATATTCACCGTATCTTTTTACTTACCAGGCGAGGAAAGGGCTGCTACCAGCTGCAGCTCATCAGTTCATCAACTCAGTGTTCTCAGTGCTTCAAGGATTCAGAGATAATGTGTTTTGAAGTGGGTTTCTGTGATGTTTTAGGCGTTCATTTTCTTATGATGCCATCTGGCAGTCTTGGGTTTAAAGGCCAACTGTCAGATGTGCCATTTTAGTTAAATTAATTTATTCTAAACAACTCAGGGGAAAATGTTCTCAATCATTGGATACAATTATCGATAAGCAAAGATCAAACAACTATACTTTCACAAGAGAAGATTCTCAGTTTTTCATTGTTTTCTTACCCAATCAACATCTATGTTTCCAAAAGTATTTCAAAAAGAATATCCCTATAACTAGCTCTTAACCCTGAGCCACTGAGACATTCTTCACTTTTCTCCACAACAGCATGACAAGTCTGATTGATCTGCAGAATTCACAAAAGCTCTATTCATACTCACTGGACTATATACACCTATCTGTCAGCACTTTGCCCTCTTTGCCTAGATATTCACTGCCATTAAATCTAAATTTTTGGATCCTCAAAAATTTTAGCAACACTAATAAACTCACATTTGTTGTCTTTTCTTTCATCTGATTCATCATCTGCTATTCAGACTCTATGTAAGCTGCTGGTAGAGACTTTAGATCTATGAACAACCATAGTATTAAACTTCTTGCTTTCTTACACAAGAAGTTTAAAAGAAAACTTCTTAAGGTTTCTGGAGTATATTATTGACGGATTTCTTTCTCTTAGTCTATGTGTAGAAATGACGATTTAAATATTTTGTTGATTTTGAGACTATGGATGGCATGCAAATAAAGGAGTAAATAGACTTTTTACCTAACTGCAAATACTGTCAGTTCCATTGCATGTTGCAGTCTTTTTAAAGGCAAAAAATAGCATAAGGTCCCAATATAGGAACATTTATGTCCTTTGCTAGAGGCTTAAATCTACCTCCAACATGAAGCAGTCTAATATTTTCCGAGCTGTGGTCTTAGGGTTTGAGGTCTTCTCTTCTGGTCACTTGACATTTGTCTGTGAAACATCACAGTATGTCATAAAGGTCACAATAAAGTTTAGACAGAGATTCTGATGCTTTGACATGTTTTGTGTTTTAGCACTGTGGTGTGTTGTTATAGGAACTGCTTTTCAAAGCAGCAGCAATTAAAAAAAAAAATCAAAACCACATACTCCAAGTGTATTGTACTATGTTCCAAATATCCACAAAAACCATTCCTGATCAGTAGTATTGTGCTTTTTGAGGTGTGTGGGGAGGTAGAATAATCCATCCATCCATCACTCCATTCATTTTCTTACACCCTTATCCCATTGGGGTTGAGAATTGTGCTGGTGCCTATTTCCAGCTGTCAACAGGCGAGAGGCAAGGTACACCCTGGACAGGTCGCCTGCACATCACAGGAGGTACAAATAATTTACAGCAAAAATCAAAAAAGTCACCTTTAAAATTTATTTAAGTCACAGCTCAAGTAAACAAACAGCTTTTGTCTGATTACTATTTTTTTATTGCCTCTTCCTTGATAACCACAATGGCTGAAAATATCCCAGCTGTCATTCAATGAAATAGGAAAGGGTCACTATTTCCTTGACTGCAGTCGAGCACAGTACAAGCTCAAAGTCAATCACAATGCATACTCCAATTTACAATCAGCATCTATTCTAAAATGACATCCACACCAAGAGAAACTATTATTTAGGGTAATATTACCCATTGATATTTTTTAATAAAAAGCAAGCATATGAGTATACAAATGTTGAGTAATTGATCTAAAGCTTGTCATTATTATTGGAATGCTCCAGCCATCTGGTTAAAGAAGAAGCTTCACTTGTCTCTTAATAGCTCAAGTTATGCTTAAGTCCATACCAGATAAATGTTGTTGTTAGCTGCATGCACACACAAAGCTTCACTGAGTAGTTTAAACAACTCACACACAACTAATGTCAGTTGTCATGTGCTCCATTCCTGTGCTGCCACTTTGGAAAGTTCCAGCATATTGAGGTTTTAATTGGCTGATGTCACTTGTGATTAGCAGGTAGCCCAGCTAATTATGGTATAGAGCAGATTTTAATTCACAGACAGGCAAACCTCGAGTCTTTTTCACAGTAATAGTTAAATTATACAATATTTACTTTGTAACAAGTGTTGCTTAATCGTATACGTTAGAACTTGACAAAATATGTCATATGCAGCAGAGAATAGTAAACCTGATAGCGATTTGTATTGATATATGTTGCATTACAATTAAGTATAAACATGGTAACTTTAACTAGTGTACATGCAAAAGTCAAACTTGATAAGTTTACCTTCTTAAACCTATGGCAGTTGTTTGAAATGAATGACATGTTAGTTGTGGTTGTCATAGAAAATCTTTAACTTCCTTTTTTTAAAACGGGTTTTAAAATACTTTGCTTATTTTTGAAGTATTGCTATTTCAGGAAGTTTTTATGACCGTATCACAGAACAATTATTTTTGTTTCCTTTCAGCGGGGAGGATCACCTCGCCATAATAATTCTTTGGCTGATTTGGTTTCAACCTGAGCTTGTAGGTTTTAAAAAATGTAAATTTAATCTCTTACCTCATTTAGAAGTCAACTGTTTTCCAGGCAACTATTGTTATTAAAATTGCTGTTCCTAATTACCGGTCAGGTTAAATAAATGAAAAAAATCCTGTTGCCTGAGCCAATTATTCTTATTTAAGTGAAATGATATATGGCTTGCAGAAAGCAGAGACAATGAAAGAGACACTAAAGATTTAGCAGTAAAATAGGTTCCCTTAATTGCATAGGATTGTCTCTTGAGTTCTTGCTCATCATTTTTCTGTGAACAGCCATATTATTATTGCAAAAAGCCAATAATTAGTTCCTTTTTTACTGACACAAATGAGCTGGGCCTTGTCTTAGAGCAATTATTAAATGAAAGCAATAAACACTTGTTTCCCCGATGCTACTGGAGTGATTTGGGCAGTATATCTGGCAAAGGTCAGACATATTCACTAAGTGGGCAATAGTGACCTCAAAATGGTCATGGAAGAGGGGCTTCCTTCAGGAATGGATGTTTTAGTCTAAACATTAGGTATGTAGAATGGGAATGAATGGTTACTCATAGAAATACTACTATTGGAAATTCTCTCTATATTTCTGTTTCTTTACAAGTTTAAGACTTCTTAAATTACTATTAGATATTCAGGTCAGTGGGCTGCACAGTGGTGCTGTTGGTAGAGCTGTTGCCTTGCAGCAAGAAGGTCCTGGGTTTGATTCCCGGCCCGGGGTCTTTCTGCATGGAGTTTGCATGTTCTCCCTGTGCATGCATGGGTTCTCTCCGGGTTCTCTGGCTTCCTCCCACAGTCCAAAAACATGACTGTCAGGTTAATTGGTCTCTCTAAATTCTCCCTAGGTGTGAGTGTGTGTGTGAATAGTTGTTTGTTTTGTATGTCTTTGTGTTGCCCTGCGACAGACTAGCGACCTGTCCAGGGTGTACCCCGCCTCTCGCCCGGAACGTAGCTGGAGAGGCACCAGCAACCCTCCCGACCCCATTAGGGACAAAGGTGAACAGAAAATGGATGGATGGATGGATGGATATTCAGGTCAGTCAAAAATATATAATATGAATGTTGTTTTTGTCCTGAGATGTTTGTTAGGATAGAATTCTAGGTGAACATGATATAATTTGGTAAAGTGTGAAAATGATTTTCTTTCTTTTCCCCTGACGAATAATTATGTCATTTATATCATGCTATTCACATGTGGATTTATTTTACATATGCAAAACACTTTTTTTAGTCATGTCATAGATTTAGCTACAATTATTTTTAACTGTGGGTTTCCTTGCCATGACCACATGCTTTTTCAATGTGATCAAAGACAAGAGTTGAAAATGAACAATAGTGATAAACCCACTGTACATCAGTTGTATTCCATGTATTGAAACTATATTAAACTCTGTCTAACTCTATCATTTACATAAATTGATTTTTTTAATCAATCATTTCCAAAGAGGATCTTTTTTACAAATTATTGCAGCTGGTTTCCCATTGAAATGTTTTTTTTATTTTTTTTTCATAGATGTGGGAGTCTTCAGTCAGAAGCGACATCTGTGTCTAGTCTCTTCCAGTTTCTGTATTTCTTCATTAATTAAACTGTTGCAGTCATTCATCACCTCAAACTATTTGACCTGACCAAAGCACACACTTGTTCATTTCCACTCTACCTCTCTGGAGTGGCACTCTGCAAGCAAATGAAAGACGGCATACTTTGCTTTCAGACCATTACACACTTTCATATGGTTATTCAAAGGGGCCCTTTTATCAAAAAATACAGCTTCATGAAGGATCAATGCTGCTGTTAGAAGACCTTCCCTAACTCTTCAGGGCAGGAATCAAGTCTTGAGTTTATGCAGAATGAATAGTTAATGTTTAAAAAGTAATTTCTCAAACCTGCATGACATTTACTAATAAAATCCTTGTTACAATGTGTGGAGCCTTGTAAAGGACGTCAAATGCATGACAAATGATCCAGAGGAGCCTTTAAAGTAATTCTTGACTCTCAGCAATAATTAGGTAGAAAACACTTCATTAGATCAGTGTGTTTCCCTTGCATTTGTCAACTTGTCAGGAGGCAGCAAACACTGTTGCAATATGCATATTATAAAAGGTACAAACGTGCTTGAGCAACTATCTAATTAATAAGTCAAAACAGACATGTTGGAAGTTTTAGTCAGTGCCTTACAAAAGTGTTCAGACCCTTTGGATATTTTTACATTTTGTTTCTCTAAAACCATCAACTTTAATTTTCTTTTTTTTGGCTTTTATGAGATTGACCAACATAAAGTTGTAAGTCATTGTAAAGGGGAAGGGCAAATTTAAAAATCTTTCACAATTACAAATCTGAAAAGTGTGCTGCACATTTTCTCTGATACCCTCACAATAAAATACAGTGTTGCAAATTACTTTCAAAAGTCAACTAATTGATAAATACAGTCTGTAATTTACTCTCATATAGATAAATGCAGCTGCTTTTAAATGTCGTATAGACTGGAGAATATGTTGGGCAACAAATATTAGGCAAAAGAGAACCGCAAGAAATCTCAATTTGGATTGGTAACAAGTCATGCAGGGAATATAGAAAATATATAGCAGAGGATTCAATGATTAGATTTAACCAAAATTGCGCTTTACAGTGTAAATTAAACGTACTTTGAGAATCTAACAATAAACTTTACCCTTAAAAAACATTCACCACAAAACATGGTGATAAGAGCATCCATGCTTTTCAAATGCTTCCTTTCAGTAGAGACAGGGAATCTCCACAGAGGTGATGGGAAGATCATTATAGATAAACACAGAACAAAAAACACAAACATTCATCTGACGCTATCATGCAATAGTTCAGATTAAAGTTTATTCATATGTTATATTGGCCTATTCAAAGTGCAAACGAAACTCAATTAGGATTAAGTGTTAAGAACCACTACACTTTTTAGATTCACCACTTTTGTGAATGATACAATGTAGGAATGGATGGATTGATTAATACTTTTTGAAGGTGCTGTATTATATCTTATGTTGTGTTTATTCCTTTAGTCATGCTTTCTTGGGGTCTCAGTAAATTAAGCAGATAGTTCATTGAAATGCTGAAATACTGAAATTATTTATCCACTATTAAAAGAATGATTGCACTGGGTCTTCCATTAAGTAAGCCATCAGGCATCCTGAATGTTGCTGATTGCATTAATACTGAATTAGAGTACATCTCAACACAATTACCATTTAACTGAATCCAGGATTGCTTATTATGCTTTCTTTCACTTTTTACCCAAACATGAACGAACATAATAGTATTTCATTACAAATGTGACATTTAATCAGCAAGAGAAACTCATATTTTGGCTTCTAAAGGAGTAAATGCCTAAAAAACTAAAGACAACATCCTGATGAGTTTTGTTTAAATGCATACACCAAGTGATCACTTTTCCTGAAATGTCAAGATAAATTAGGAAAAGGGTAATTTTACTTTATTATATTTTATTTATTTATTTTTAAAATATGCCAATATGCTTATTCATTCACATTATCTCCACATCTTTTCGCCTTGGGAACATTTAGAGCTGATATGCAAACACCATTCCCTTAATACCGATAAATGTGACCTGCTGGTTTTGCTGGGAGTGGTGGAGTGTGGGAGCAGCTAACATTATTTTCTCAATCCCTAGCCTCTGGGATGCTTTGTTGGGCTTTGTAGCTGTAATGCCTGGAAGCCGAATGTGAGGTTGTAGCACTCACTACTGGTGGCATTTCACTATAAGCCAGAGGCAGACCACAGGCTTTCCTTGGGGGATTTGCACCGTAAAAAATGAGTCAGGCTCGTTTGCAACCCCAGGAAGTGGCAGTGGAACAGAGGAGAAAAAGTGAAATGGTGCCATAAAAAATCTATCACCTTACACTTTGCAATGCATGCCATACAGTGCTGAGGAAATTGCTTGTGGTCAGAAAGATTGTGGCTTGCATAATGATTCTCCCTCTATGTTCTCTTTTTCTGTCCTATTCTCCACACTTACTTCATTTTTTTCTACTTCTGCTGCCACCTTAATGCATACACACACAAAGTGGAAAAAAAGACACTAAACAAAGCTGCTCAGAAGATTATTTACACATTTTTATTTATCAAAATTGAATATCTTTCACCACTGAAGAGGGAAGGGCAAAAACAATGTTTTAAAGTTCACTGAGGACCTCAGTCCCATTAATTCAGCATGTGTGTTGTACAGAGGCAATAGAATCATCTAGATGGCATATGACCATTGAGATTAGAAGGATGTGCTATGTCATCAGGAGACAGGCCAGAATCACAGTTGCTGCCCAATTAGGATTAAGTGTTAAGAACCACTACACTTTTTAGATTCACCACTTTTGTGAATGATACAATGTAGGAATGGATGGATTGATTAATACTTTTATTATATCTTATGTTGTGTTTATTCCTTTAGTCATGCTTTCTTGGGGTCTCAGTAAATTAAACAGATAGTTCATTGAAATGCTGAAATGCTGAAATTATTTATCCACTATTAAAAGAATGATTGCACTGGATCTTCCATTAAGTAAGCCATCAGGCATTCTGAATGTTGCTGATTGCATTAATACTGAATTAGAGTACATATCAACACAATTACCATTTAACTGAATCCAGGATTGCTTATTATGCTTTCTTTCACTTTTTACCCAAACATGAACGAACATAATAGTATTTCATTACAAATGTGACATTTAATCAGCAAGAGAAACTCATATTTTGGCTTCTAAAGGAGTAAATGCCTAAAAAACTAAAGACAACATCCTGATGAGTTTTGTTTAAATGCATACACCAAGTGATCACTTTTCCTGAAATGTCAAGATAAATTAGGAAAAGGGTAATTTTACTTTATTATATTTTATTTATTTATTTTAAAATATGCCAATATGCTTATTCATTCACATTATCTCCACATCTTTTTCGCCTTTGGGAACATTTAGAGCTGATATGCAAACACCATTCCCTTAATACCGATAAATGTGACCTGCTGGTTTTGCTATGAGTGGTGGAGTGTGGGAGCAGCTAACATTATTTTCTCAATCCCTAGCCTCTGGGATGCTTTGTTGGGCTTTGTAGCTGTAATGCCTGGAAGCCGAATGTGAGGTTGTAGCACTCACTACTGGTGGCATTTCACTATAAGCCAGAGGCAGACCAGCAGGCTTTCCTTGGGGATTTGCATGGTTTTCAAAGTAGAAAGAGTCCGTCAATACTTAATGAGTCGCAATGTGTCTCCACTGATAAGGTTGAACTGAAGAGGAGATTGTACAAAAAAAAAACATGAGTAATTTGTGTGGTCCACTGTTGTCTGGAAAACTCTAAGAAGGATAGCCTCCAGATTCTGCGTTGCGCCCCTGAGTTTGATGTACTTGGCGCACAGAGCTCCTCCTGCAGCTCCACAGCTCAGAGGCAATAGAATCATCTAGATGGCATATGACCATTGAGATTAGAAGGATGTGCTATGTCATCAGGAGACAGGCCAGAATCACAGTTGCTGAGAAACCAAGATTACATCGCCAAAGAAGAGACTAAATCCTATCAGACAAGTCAGTGAAGAGAAAGGAGTCCATCGACACGGTGCTGAAGCATTGCACTAATGAACATTCAGGTCATTGCATGGAAGAAAAGTCAGAGGAAATTGACTAAAACTACCTTAATGACGGACAAATTCTGGGATTTATTATGAGTCTCTGCTTATTTCCAACCCCAAATGAGCCGCTCATTAAATTTGCAAGACTTTTAAAAGATGAAGCCCAAAGCCGTTTATAATAATGGATTTCGGCGACAGAAACTGAAAATAGTTCCAGTTTTTCCACCAACAAATGCGATCTCCTCCATTGTTTACATTTCTGTCATAGAGACCCTCACATGTATAAAACCACCAGCACTTACTGATTCCTCCCAGTAGCTTTCAATAACAAAAAGAAGATAGTAACGAAAAAATGATTTTGATAAGTAACTGTAAAAGTGAGCAGAAAGCAGTTCCCTTTTGGTTCCAAATGTATGACTGGAGACTTCTAATTCACTCTTTGTCTGTTTCAAAACAGACAAAGAGTGACCCTTTGTCCTTTTTCCTACAGCATTCATTACATTTATGGGCATGGGAATTTTTCCTAAATCCACAGAGTTGATCGTATGCGTAAAAGATGTTTCTCTCACATCAGTAGACAGCAAGCAGATAATTAGTTATATTAGGAGCAGAGTTAAGAGGGCCTGATTTTTCTGGCCAGATGTTCACAAGTGAGGGTTGGTCAGGCAGAAAAGCAGTTGCTTTCTGTATGCGGTTCTCTAGTATAATGGGCAGATTTATTATTGCTTTCTAAATAACTTTGGTTTAATAAGTACGCAAATTTGTTGGACACTGTAAATGTTACATAGTAATGTAGTTAAGGGTGAAATAACTTGATTAAAATACTTCAATAAGACCATGCAGTCAATGCAGTTTAACCTAACTGCAAAATAACACAGCTAGCACATTAACACAATATAATGGCAATTCCACTGGGTATTTCAGCAGTCAAGCCTTTATTGGTCCAGGGTACAAGAGAGATTGCAACAAAATATTTGGTGACAAGAACAGGAAGCTGAATATGAAGAGTAAATCAATTCTTGAGGAGAGCGGAGCCAGGTGAATGGTCCTGTGATGGGCACCTGGGGATGTGATGTCATCAGTCAATACCCAAGTCTGATGATGAACAGGGAGTTTTTCTCAGTACCTCTTTTGTTGATTATCAAACAGGCTCACCTTCTCTTTCCTGACACGAGATCGATACTAAAACAGCCCAGGCATTTTCCAGTGACCACAGTCTCATTTCAATCATTATGCCTCATGAGAAGTTTAAACTTAATTTCTACATTAGCACCATGACAACCGACAGCCTCCAGAGAAGAGTATAGCTGCAGTGACAAGGGTTTTTTTTTCATTTTTTTTTTTTTTTTCATGGAGCCCTCCCCATTTGGTTAAGTGATGTATCATTGTGTGGCAGTACACATAATGACTTGTGCTTTTCTTCAGCACTTCTCTTACAGCACACAGAGGCTGGCGGAAAATCTCAGACCGGGCGAAGAGAGCAAAATCAATAATCTATTCTATTTAATGGGCTGGAGTGTCACAGTAACGAGACAGGAGTGGATGAAGTGGATTGTCCATTGCCAAATCTTAACAGAAGGTTGCTAACAGAGTCTCTCCTTTTCCCTTCCCATCCTTCTGCCTCTGTCTCCTTCCTATCATCCACAATGTTATACAATACATGCTGTTTCTGTCCTTGCTATAAGAAATAGTTGTGCTGCAGGTTATTTCAGCTGTTTAATTACTTTTTTCGACTTTGCTGCATCTGTTTATAAAATCTTAATCCTCAACTAAATACTGTACAGTTCCTTCCTTTTCATCTACATTCAGAATATTCGAAAAGGACTCAAGGCCTCTGTTTACTTCCCTTTCCACTGCTGAGTTTAAACACCACAAAACTGTCTACATTACTTTTCACAAAACGTGATCTGCAAAACTCATGCATAAAAATTCTTTCAAGACCTTTTACTTTGATGCTTGTTTTCCCTCACAGTGCGCTCTTCTTCAGTATCGACTACCAAATTAATCTCTGTGATTAAGATATACTGGAAGGTGACTGTTTCATTTCATGTACTACAAACAGACGATTTAGCTGTAGTGTTTCACTGTCACTCCAACTTGGCATGCAATATTGGCAGCGCAGTGATTTAATACTTGGCTGATGGAAATTGGAAATCATCTTCTGAGACAACCATATTGTGTGCAACCTTTCCCTGAATGCTACATAGCAACGTGAGTGGAGTTTAAACACCTTCTCCTCCTAAGCCTGTCTTTACGGCTTGTGGGCACCTTGACCTTTAGTGGATATTTTTGTAAAACCAACACACTGTCTAAGAACTACACACATGCTGTCACATCTGTAATCTAGAGTGATGGAAAATGTTTAGTTTTTTTGCATAATATAGACTTTTGTAGACAGTGATTTGTTCAGTATGTAGAAAATTATGTGAAATATTCTTGTACTGTTTCTGCAGGCTTGTCAATACATTTCTGTCTTCTAGCATCTTTTATTAGCACATTTGTCTTTACAGTTCACTATAGTTCCACTCTATAATTTTGCTATGTTGACTTAGTATGCTAGTTTGCTGATGCTATGACACACATTACTTGGTTTTCCCTTCTCTGCAACATTATACCCATATATGTCAGCATTAGCACACAAACTGCAGGGGTTCTGGTGGACATGACAACTTAATGCCATGGTAACAACTTGCTACAAAATGACATCATACTTAATGCCATTCTGTAACACAAATGGCATAATGCCTGAAAAATACATAATATTTTATGTATTTAATAATAGGTCATACATGCACTTTTAAAAGAAAACTGCACCCCAGCTAACAAAAACCCAAACACAGATTATTTTCAACCTGTTATCTTGGGAATACAGAAGTTTTTACAAGGCAAAACAACTTTGAGAACAATTACATTTAAAAATGTTTTTTGTTTTTTTTTGTCATGTCACAACAGCTATAAATTGTCATGCTAAGAGTAGTAAGATGTTATTTGGCCAGCCTACTTACCTGTACTTTAGCAGATCAAGATGTAAAGCTGGTTATGCATGCACAGAAACTGTGAAGAAGGTATAATGGGATAACATTTTTGATGAAATGGATAAAGAACACAGGGGGATATAAAAAATGGAAACAAAAAGGTTTAATAAGATGAACACAAGATGGTATGTTTGGTGATTAGGGCTGAATGTATAGCAGAATGGCTCCCAGACTAATATGTTTGAATCATCGTTCTCCGATAACCCATCTGAACCAACTTCAATCCCTTTAATGCAATTAACATAAAATATGAGATAAGCTATAGTGCGTTCAGTTTCAACTTGATCTAGACATGTTTTATCTTTCCTTAAATTGGCTAGGGAAATTAATGGTTTCTGATATGAGATGATGAAACAATTCCAAAGCCATAGAGTCATTCAGTTCAGCATGAGGTAATGTTAACAGGGCTTATAGGCTTTGATGTCAAATGACACACACCGAGAGTTTAATGGATATAGTATTAAATTTGGTATTGACCTGTATGTTGATGAAGTCAGTATGGTTACTTGAAATCTAAAAAACATAAAAAAATATTTCCACTGAAAGAGATCACAAATGTTTACCCCAATATTTGAATTTGGCAAGCTAATATATTTTTTGGTGCCAAATGACTCACGCCCTCCTCACTCCTGTAAAGCAACGCAGCAGGGAGGGAGGGAGACATCAATCAATGTGCAACAGCAGGGTACACTCATTACTTAGGAGTGTAATAAGATTTTCTGATAATAAACACTGCAAACTTTCTTGTCACAGTAAAGTCTGTCTCGAGCGCTATGCAGTCATCACGTGACTGTCTGGTGAAGTTAAAAGTTTTAGATAAGAGCCTTGCAAATGGAGGTGAGTACCTTTAACTTGTCACGTTGCTGTGGTTATGCTTAGACCTCAAACTTTTATTAGCAAAAATAAAAATGGTTCATGACTTCCTTGGTTGTGCTGACAGTTGCCTAATACAGACCCAACATCGGCCAGGCTGAGCAAACAAAAGCATTAAAGACGCCTCCACCACCACTTAAGTGATTTGTGTGGGAGCATTTCTCATACTCAGTAGAAAATAGAAACATTTATAAAGTAACACTGGCACCAGGCATTAGGAATACCTTAGGATTAGAGAAGTATAAACACTGCAGTGCATATCCTAGTTAAAACTGAACTGTGTTGCTCTAAAGTGAATACAGATAATTCCAAGTGCAATTCAGTTCTGAAAACAAACATTTTTCCCAAAAAACATTGCTGAAATGTTGTCTTTCAAACTGATATCATGCATCATCTCCTCTCATGAGCTTTATGTCTCAACACTGCACATCTCTCCTCATGACAGGTTCGTGTTTATTGTAGGCCCAACATAGTTGCATGAGACAACCAACCACAAACATTTACTAAAAAAATCTACAAGATTTCATAGTTCTGGATAGTTTGTAAGTCAGAGTTGCAGTTTTTTTTTTACTAAAGTTGGAGCAGGCAGGGTGAGCAGACTGCCCCTGGTGTCCTGTACTACACCAACTTCATCAAAGACACCTGGATAGTAGGAGCTGCCTGCCGGACATTCAGCTTCTGAGAAACGACCCTATGTGGGCTTCACACTGTAACTACTCCTGAGATCACCTTTTAGAGAAACCACTCTGAGGCAAGCTAAAAAACTTCCACAATATACTCACCTGGATTACTGAATGACTCACCGTCTCTCCTGTAGCTCCTCTGACCAGGTCAGCTTCACACCTCCTGCCTGTCTGCCCTCCAACGCTCTGCTCCAAAACGGCCTGTATGTCACCTTGGCACAACAATACCCAATTTTGTAGAAAACCAAAACGAATGGTACCTTTCTCTGAACCTAAACTAACCTGAAAACTAGTAATATTACTTTTCTATTATAATTTATACTCATATCAGTCCACAAGATTGTCAGCTCTTCCATCTCTTTTCCATTGATGCCTTCTGGTATTAGGAGAAACTTGTTGCTAAACTCCTTGTCACTGATTTTTTTAAGAGTCTTGCTCTGTGTTGATCAAGAAATTGCCAGTAAAAAGAAGCAGTACGGTTGCTATAGAGTTCCCATTTAACTTAACAGGGATGATTTTGGACCTGTGTACCCGGTCAAACTCTGTTCATTTAACAAACAAACTTTACATTCCAGTCCATATTCAATCCAACTGTCTAGCTGTGAGGTAATGGTGCTAATCATTGTTTCCCTGTACATGTTTCCTTACTGTTAAGTAATTACACAGTATTACAACTCAGCTTCTTTCTTCACTATGAAAAAGGCAGATAAATGAACATTTTGTCATGAACAGGAAAAACAAGCATGTCTATTTACTTAGCTCTATTCAATCAAGGGATATTTGTAAACCAACCCACACAAACAGAAGCCATATGTCCTGCAAGACACCAAAACATAAACTATAATCTTTGAGGCTGATAATTACATGATAGTGAAATACCTTATTTTACTTTTTTCTGCCATTTTAAGAAAAAGTGAGCCGTACACTGATGTGCTTGTTCAATGTTTGGTTAGACATTCACACATATGAGTGTAGTTCATGACAGAAAATGAAGTACTCTCATACATTTACGTTCCACAATCTCCAGTTAAACAGCTCAACCAAATTTGTGTATGTGTAACTCACTCATTGTTTTCCTGCTCATTGTATTATCTAAGTCAAAAAATGTTAATTTGTCAGAGTTGTTTGTTTGAACATGATTTATTATATATTTTTTTTCTAATTTAAAATTTTTTAAAAGAATTACCTGAGAAAAATAGCAACGGTGAGATGTTTTGTCCCCTAGAAGGTAATTACGAGGTACAAGTCAGAATCCACAGTGACTCAAAATGATAACCTGTTTGCTACATTCAGTGCAATATCTGTTCAGCTGTCCAGTCTGTGAGAATTTGTGCTGATTGACAGGCTATGTTTGTTTACAATTCTATAACTTCCTATGCTGCAGTCTCTGGGCTACTACAAAAAGGCAGCTGTAGACGAGGAGCAAAGACAGCTTCAAGGGCACCTTGGCTTGGTGCAGCTCTTTCTAACTTGTAGCAAATCTTGACTTCTGCATACAAAATGCAGAGCGTAATAGTTAAGGCTGGAGGCAATACACAGTAGAGAAAGTCTGCATTTTTTACCCAAGGAAAACAGATAATACAGATCTGTCATATAATGATATCTTTTCAACTGCAGTACTTTTTTACTAGAAATATATAAAGCAAACACCTTACATTATTTAATGCAAAAAGAAAGTTTACGCTAAAAAGTGTGGATGTAAAATGTAAGAAGTATGCATTTTAATCTAACCAAGTAACACTTATTAGAGAATAAATTACATTTTCTTGCAATCAAAACTTGAAAGAACATTGAGTAGATATCTAAGGATATCAATCCACTTACCACTCTATTGAGAGAAACACTGCTTTTTCCAAAGTCAGTCAATTGTTACTTCCTGGTTTTATCCAAAGCTATGCAGTATTGGGGCATTAGTCTTAGCATTTTAACAAGATGCATTTAACTCATGGAGGGAAGACATGAGTGACTTGACTTTAGTTTTCAAGATGTCTGAGGGCAACGGGCTGAGCAGCTGCAGACTACTCCAGCTGCCGGGAAGTTCAGATCAGCCAAAGGCCAAGGACACAATTGCCCAACACAGTACAGAGGAAATCAGCACATTTCATCAGAATAAAGGCAACAGCTGAATGGCCTGTGATAAAAGCTCATACCGAGCCATTTTAAGAATTGGCAGCAGTGGTGGAAACTGATTGCATGCATTCACTGCATCTCATTTCCTCCTCTTTCTTTCTTATAATAAGTCACAATTTCAAGATTTTGATAGTAAGAGGAGAAAAGGACATTTGTATGTCATTTTCATGCAAAATATGTTCATTTATGTCACTGAGTGGGAGTGAGGAAGACAGAGGATTAAATCCTGTGACTGGCATGCCACAGGTCTGCAGTAGTTTTCATATTAGTATTGTAATTATTTGTGACTTGTTATAGCGTTAATTGAAGTTGCAGGATTTTCAATTCTGTGACTAAAGGGATAATCCTGCCTACATTTACAGGTAAGACGTGTTTATATATCAAGTATAAGTCAAAATGGCAATATCCTGCATATGGATGCATGGGTGGGTGGATTTAAGGGTTTGAGCTTTTAGGAACTGTATTACTTTGCACAAAGTTGTCACAATTAGCAACCTTGTCACCATTTAGTTCAGATTTTTCAAAAATATAAACGCATGGTTGGCTGATAATATATAATATATTCTTATATTCTTTTCACTTTTGAATTACTGTGCTAATTGTGCTCACAAAAACATTCAGATGTTTAGAAGTACTTTTGTAAACATGAACATGTAACATGTAAATTTAGATAACACCTTAAAATTTATTTAAAAGTACCTGAACTTAAAGCCTGTCAATTTCAGGGTGACCTGTGGTGACCCCACATCCCACCCAGGAGCCTGAAAACATTCACAAAAAATAATCAATAATTCACTGGTTTACCAAGCTGAAGTAAAAATGAACTGAATGATAACAATGACATTGCACATTTTGCATAAGAATCACTTTAAAATTAGACCAGATGTGCTTTGTATGAAAACATATAAACTATATTGCGCTTGATTTATGTTGCATATAAATATGAAGAAGTTATATTTGGTTTCTGAGTCAAGGTTATAATTTTCTCTTGTAATTATATTGTCTACTGACACAAACTGCATAATATTGCACACAGTTTGTAAAGTAAAAAGGTCACAAATTGTTCTTCTCCTTGATGTGCAAATCTAATTTGTTTATAGCATCTGTGACTGAGCATCTGCTGCTTACCAAGGAGACAATTAGCAATCCATCAGTCAGTGCTCTGTTTTGTAGTTAATTCTGATCATGCTCTGCCAATAAGGATGGGGATCAACAAAAAAGTGCTGGCTATTGGGTGTGAACCCAAGCTGGGCGTTTGCCCTACAACTGATGAGTCAGAATATCTCAGAGCAGCGGCTAAAATATTACTTAATAAAAATGACCAGGTAAAGATTTTAATTACTGAATGTCTCAGGTTACTAACTTTGCTCACTAATTTAACTTGAAGGGATGCAAAATGTCAGGAATACAGTAAACTGCTTCACTATACACATCTATGCATATCAATGTACATATTTGGTGTGTGATTTGTTAAAATAGGTAGTTTTAAGGTGTGGTTGCCCTTAGGCCATTCAAATACCCAGGGTCCACTGCATACAAAGTAGAGATGTGCTAAATGTGTAAATTTAGGATGATATTAATATAAATTTCTCAAAGTTTATATATTTTTGGCTAAAGCTGTTTACCAATGTTTGCATCTTTGGTTTTTTCATTCCCTCAAGGCTACAGTATGTGACATTTTTAAGAAAAGAGCAGGAGATCAGTGAGGCTTACATGAGGGTGATTGACAGATCTAAAACCCTCCCCCTTGGCTCTGAGTAGCTAATTTTATTTATAGATGTTCTATACTGTGATGACATAGTGAGAGTTTCAATAAATATGTAAAAACTGTTTAATATAAAAGCTGCATACTGCAGTTTTAAATGACAACGAAGGTTTTTCAAGATTTATTAATGTAACCCTTTTCATGTATTTAATGTTAAGTAGTATTCTAGAAGTGTACAAATACCAATTGTTTATTAATTGTTAACTTAAATAGTTAACCTAAATATGGATGGATACACATAATTTTCAATTCACTGTCATAATTACAATGTGTTTTCATTCTATGACTGATGTTCATGCATATGGTTGAACAATGTGCATGATAAAATATTCTGATTTATCTGTAGTCTATTATTAAAGTCATTGAACATAAGTAAAATTAATTGTATTGGGAATCACCACTCCCAGACTGTCAGAAACCTTCTATTATCTGTGAAGTCTGGCAGCTGCTGTGAACTACATTTGCTGCTGAGAGGTCCCTCCTGGTTATTGAGTGAGGTCACATCTCTTCATCACTTCATTTTACATGGAGTGAAACATACCTCCATGATCACCTCAGGCATTCTGATGCGCAGCCTAATGAGCTCTCCAACCAATTCTGATCCTGTGGAGACTCCCAATCCTCTTATTTGCATCTGCTACTATGCTCACACAATAAATATCTGCAGAGAACATTCCTGCTTGAATGCAAGACATTGCTCTGGGGACAGCAAGATGGATTTGCTATGACTAGGTACTATTCTGTTAGTATATCCCCTTCAAATAAAAATGTCCCTCACTGCAGCTCTCCCCACTGGGACAATCTGCAGCATGACGAAGTACAATTATGTGCCGCATAATAGCCAGTTCTAACCCCAACCCTGTTTAAGACGCGAAGGGCAAACCAAAACCCTGTGGGACATACTGTGACTGTGGAGAATTGGGAAGGAGAATGCACATGACACACTGACTGAGAAACCTGGCAACAATAGCTTAATAATGGAAGGTCATGCCTTGATCTGATATCACCAAGCAGAGGCGACTTGTCAGTGAGAAGTTTCTGTTCATGAAGAGACACGTCGGGAATTACTAGGCAGTGCTGCTACTGATTCCAGTTACTTAAAGTGGGGGGCTGATACTACTGATCTCTTAGAAGAGATCTGTATCAAAGTAGAAGTTAATAACATATAATCCTCAAAAATGTGACTAGGGATTTTCAGTATAAAGGAAACAGAAATAATTTGTCATTCTCATTAAACATTGTTTTTCAAACAAATGTTGCTATAATTTGTAAGAACTCTAAATAATAATTTTACCTGACATTTTTTGTCACTCTATCTCTTCTAATATGATGGGTTTTTGTATCCTTCTTTTTTTTACACCATTGCAGATTATTTCCATCACTTCCACTTAAGTGACATTTACAAATGAGGGTAAAATCAAGAAGGCAGTGGGTCTTAAATTGGAAAAGGCATTGAACTGAGGATAATGCCACAGGCTTCTTAATATCAAACCAAATGATATGAAATGTCAAATGATGTAAAATTGTTGCAGACAAATTTTATGCTCCCACCCTCATCAGAGCAGCACTTTTTAGGACTCTTTATTCAGCCCTGTAAGTGAATTCTTGATAAGATTATTGCTATGTGCGGAATCACTGAACACCACTGTCACTCTGAGAACTTATTTTCCTAACTAAAATAAAAGGTTGACTTGTAGAAAAAAGAAATGAAAGTTTGTATAGAAACCTGATGTTGAGGAAATTTGCACGTTTGAGTTTAATGTTCCTTAGTACATTATTTATTTATTTTCTTATCTTGTGCCTTGAGGCTGAAAGCAAAGAAATGTGGTCTTCCACAGATGGGGAAAGACATGATGGTTTTATTTTACCAGCCAGCTGTATGCTGGTGAATATTTCATGTGGCTTCTGTGCTTTCTGGTGGCATCCGAGATATTCATTGACATCCAATCTCACGCAATGTTTCCCCCTGTGAATGGTCAATTTCTCACTTACCGTTACCCATGTAACAGTGGTGATTATTCGTTTTTTTATCCTCTAGTTGATTATCTCAGTCTGCCTCATTAAAGGTCTGATTTCTGTGCCTGGAAATGCAGTTAATTTAGGCTAATTTGTGAGACTGGAGACAGAATGAGAGGTCAGGGTCATTGTTTAAAGCAAGTAGTCAATTACATCGGCTCTAATGAGATCAAAGCAATGGAGGTCATCAAAAAACACAAAGGCTCATCAATTGCAAATTATAAGTCAGTCTAAGCATTTCTGGTGGTTAATATCAAAAATGTGAAACTTATTTAATCTATGAACCCGTTTATATAACGTGGTCACTAAAGTTCACAGCTAATCAAAAGCCTTTCTTTGTATGTGCTGCTGTTCATTGGCATCTTAGTCACTTCGCTGTGTTTAATTTGATGCTCCATAAGATGCCAAATAGAGGCCAATCAATTTAAGTACATAATGTTTCTAGATTCTCTTCCTCAAAATGTAAATCTAGAAGCATCCACTTCTAAGGTGCACGTGCACCTTTAATGCAGGCGGACTTGTGTTGAAAACTAGATGTTAAGAAATAGGTTCTGGTATTCTTTTAATGCCTGAAGATGAATAAAATCACTTCAAAGAAATCCAGACTGTGTCATGTCTGCATGTTACTACATTTTTGGTAAAATCCATGTTGATAAAGCTCTAAGACACTGAGCTCTAAACATTGTATAGTCCTGTGTTATGTCTAATTAGGGTCTTGACCTCACTGTCTTTGATATGTGATGCAGGATGAGGAGAAAATCCCATCTCGCTGAAGCCTTTGTCGTCTCCTGCTGAACCCATGCCCCTTGTTCCATTACATTTGATTTGGAAACCTGTTCACGGTCCAGTGACTCCCATTTTCTCATGGGATTATCGACAGGGAGCCTTCATTTGTTCTAATCCTTCTCTTTGTCATTCAGGACCGGATGTCAATTTCATAATTATGTTTCTAACTTCCAGTGAGATCCGCCTGTCTGATTTGCATGTAAAACAGGAAGAATTTCAATATCGCACCTTTGCAAATAAAAAAAACAAAAAAAAAAGGAAGCAAAAAAATGTGCTCTTTGTATGAAAAAAGATTTTCTCTATTGATGTGAAGTAAGAGGCCTCAGCAGTTTTATCTTTTCTTAGACTCTAGTTTCCTGGAGTTACTCATTGTTTTCTTCACTAGAACCTACATTAGAAATGGCTGCTGTTGTGTGAGGTGTGGCACTAATGTTGTCATACTAAATGCACAGTACTTAGTAGTCATATGTTACATTATGAAATACAATTAGAGGGATAAACTTCATTTGGAAGTCAAGGCTGTTGAAAGCAATCATGAGAACACACTGTCTTAATTTTTTGGATTTTTAGAAAAAAACATCATTTATGTATTCACAAATACATAAATGATTAGAATACAGATATAAATGTGTTCGGCAAAATAATAGAGATGTAATAGTTTTTTGTTTTTTTTGTTTTTTTCTCTGGCAGATCTCACAATAGAACAGAACATGTTGTATGTAAAGGAAATCTGTCTGCTGGACAGATCTCACAATAGAACAGAACATGTTGTATGTAAAGGAAATCTGTCTGCTGGACTTGACATATTCACAACGGAACCAAATCCTTTAACAGCCTCTTTACCATGAACAGGAGGGATCTGAGTCATGCAAGCCATTCTTGTGCTATTCTACTGAAAAAGATCCAGAACATGCACAGGAGGAACAGTGGCACAGGGTGCATACCTTCCTTAATCGATGTGCAAATATTTTGTAATATCTAAATTTTCCACAATTCTATAACTGCATTCCTAGTATGCAGCTCTCTGGAGGGAAAGAGGGAAATGCTTTGTCTGAAGCAAGTGGCATGCAAAGAAAAAATAGCCTTGTCTATAACTGGTATTAACATGCATCATAACTGATCCAATTTTAAGTTGACCAGCTTTTTAATGATTATTGCATTCACTAAATTTCTCCCTGAATAATTGGATCTGTTTTCTGCTCTCAGTGCAAAAAAATAAAAAATAAAAATGTGGGGGCATTTTCAGCTGTATTCATAGTTCCCATGAGTTTTCTGAATCTTTGTAATATCCTAATATAATAGATTACATCCTTTAAACATCATACCAGAGTATCTTTGTAAGTTAAAACCAGCAAAAATGTTTAGAATGTTTTGGATTGTACTTTTAGCAGGGATATATATTTCTTAGTTTACTTTGATTTACTCTGTAGATTGAGAACTATTCCAACTGCTGGATGTGTACACCACAATTGTTTCATTAAATAAATATCAAGTGTCCCATAAGGTAAAATAATGACATTAGGGAAAGCTCAAGTTTCACATTTCTGTGGTGCAACCAATGAAAGACATACAACATACAGTGCAGGGAATGCAAACGTATTCAGCTTACTGTCTACAATCTACTGATGTAATTTTGTGCTTGCACCCTTGGGCGACCAGTTTCTCCAAAATCTCTCAGTATATTTGTTGTTGCGAGTTGTTTCATCCATTTTTCACTGCATATGCTCTTTGACCACAAAGAACACATTCTCTTTGTGGCTCTTTTTGTATAATAGTTGATTTTGTTTTATTTTACAGAAATTCATAAACCACATTCAGTTATTTTCAAACATCTTCAGAGTGTGTGAGAGAGAGACGGAGAGGTGGGGAATAATGTGCATGTGTTGCTTTAGCTTTTTCAAAATACAGAATAACTCAAACTCTTCAAAGTACTTAAAGGCAGCTTTTGGTTTTGGGCTCATGTTTTGCATTTTTCTAAAAAATAAACGCTTATGGTGGGACATTTTAATTATCAATAATATCACAGTGTCAGCTGGTGGGTTTAAACAGAGTTTAAAAGCATGAAACTGTGAACACAGTAAAGCTACAGGGATCCAAGGACATTCTGCCCAGGCGAACATTTTTTAACCAAGCTCTCAAGTCGTGACCTGTAATCAGTCCCGATACCATTAATAGAAGAAACAGATTTTAATCCATGCTGGTCCTTTTATACTTATGTTTTTTTTCCTGTGAGGCAGTGCTGTATTTTATTAGAATAATTATTTGCCATTCTTGAAACCATTTGCATTATTCCCTGAAAGGTATCATCAATGTTGTGAAAGTTAGATCACGCTTTCAAAAGCATGGAGAGTTAAGAAAGACACATTCTGCTTATAACTGATGTATTTCAAATGTACTTCTTGGTCTTTGAATCCTTATTCTGTTCAGCTCTGCCGTTGGAGAGACTAAAATGGTACTCAGGTTTTCAGCCTCATTGGTATTAGCTATCTGTTCTGATTAAGCTTAGCAGCACATGCATAGAAGCATGTGACCATTAGACCTTGTAGATTCTTCTTTTTTTTATTGATCTTAGAGATTTTACCTCACTGACTTTATTAGGTTTTCTAGTTATCCCTAAGCATTTGCTCTTTCAACCCAAAGTCCAAACAGATCTTACTCCCAAAGGAGTAAAGATAGACTCCAGAGAAGCTGGAGGGCAAGCCACAAAAATCAAAAGCACTTTTAAATTCAGAACTTGAAAAAAGGCCTTAAAGGTCATTCTTTTAGGCTTTGAGGAGGATGTGATGAATAGGATGTTCTGTAAAACTATTAATAGGAGAGCATATGACTCTGGAAAGCACAGACGAATGCAGGAGCCACTGAAGAGAAAGATGTTTGTGTTGAAAAGGTTTTTTTTGGGGGGGTTTTGAATGTGCAGTGTCAGCTCAGTTCCCGTGTTTTTTGCTTACAGAGCCAGAAAGACTCGGTCAACCTGGTGGGTCACAGCAAGGCATAGATTCTCTCGGTTGCATAGCGACCGCCCACCATGTCATTGTGATGCTTCTGTAAACTACCACTGGAGTGTTTGGATGCCTGTAAACAAGACTCTTCAGTGATGACCTGGGCGATGCAAAAGTAAATCACTTCTCAATCCCAACAACTCTCCAATTTCTAAGCCACAGCTCATGCCAGCTAAACAGCTAAACCTTGCAAAAGTGTTCAGACCCTTTAAACTGTTCATATTTTGCTATGTTTCAACTGCAAACTTCAATCTATTTTATGAAGATACAAATTTTTGGGCATACTGCAAAAGATTGCTATATGTTACATTTACAGAGTCATTCACATTATATAACAATGCATTTTGAAGCATGTATATCATTATCAGATCATTTGTAAAACAAGGTTTTGCTTTGGAATTTTACATTTACAGCATACATGAATTGGGTAAAATATAAACTTGACAGCATTGTTATTTATACAGTCTGCAGCCACAAACTGATGGCTTTAAAAACATTAAAAATGACTAGTGCAATGACCAGACAAAGAAGTAAAATAGATTTTAAGAAGACTGACTTATAAGCAGGATTATTCGAATGACTTATTTGTGAATGCTCACCCACAGGCCATCCTTTATAATTGAAACATTCCCCTCAAACCTCTTTATGTTGGCTCGATACTCTAACATTTGGCTTATACAGGCAGGTTTTGAGAAGGATGCACTTCCACCAAGACATATTCATTATGCGATGGTTGTCTTGATATAATGGATACATTTAATCACCAGAAACAAAGCCAACACATGGAGAGGAATGGTGATAGTGCCACCAATGATTGTTCTGTGTTTTGCAAATTATCTAATTTATTTCATGATTTATTTATCACTGTGTTTCTGCTTCATTGCATCACTCAGCTGTCGTTGTGCGCCATAAATTCTTAGGCTTATCACCTTTGCTTTGTGGCACATTTAAGATTCATCTTCACATCCTGCTTGGACTGAATAACGGCATTCATGGCTGACTTTAAAATGGGCAATCGGTTAGAGTGTATTTTGCCCCTGAGTTTTAACCTGCCAGACTGAATACGTCGAGACACTGTTTTGATTTCAAGTTGAACCCCACTGCCTGCACAGGGCTGTCCATGAAAGGGAAAGAAAACTACTAAACCCTGCCCTGCAATCTTCACTGGGCTGAAGTAAATTGCTTTCTTTTTGACCAGGTCTCCTTTGTTATAATGTGACAAGGCTACTGATTAGACAAGAGGGAGATCAATAAACTGCCAAGTTTCTGGCTCAAAAGCAGTACAGAGAAATCCAGAGAGACTTTGTCTACCCTAACATTGAGTGAAGTTTACATTGAGCCTCCAGTCTTCTGGAGGCTCATTTTATTTTACATGTAAAAGCTTAAACCGGCAGAGATTCAGACAGACCCTTTAGTTGTACAGAATGATTTTGCTACACTATCTTCGAAATTGTGGTTTTTCATTGACACGAGTTCCTTGCATGTATGTTTGAACCACAGTTTGTAACATTATGTGCCCTTAGTGGGTAGATGCTGTGCAAACTCAGCTGTGTGGGCCAGTCTGCTGGGAGTTTGCTCTCCCCATTCCTGTGTAGATTTTCTCTGACTGTTTCAACTTCAGGGCAAAAACACACCCTCTAGGTTACTTGGTGATTCCAAATCCACTTTCTCTGTGGTGTTCTGTTTCTGAGAAGGCCTTGTGATAGATTGATTGCTTCCAGACTTTTCCTGTTGGTTTCTATAGTTCCCTGAGTCCCACATCTTCTTGATCTTTTGTTGTTGGGTATATGAGGTCTGGCATTGGAACTGGTTAAGGAAGGAACAACATCCACACAGGATGGAAAGGTGGCAACCCACATTTCTTGTTGTTCAGTACTTTCCCATCACATAGAATTATTCCCAAATTTATACATGCTTTTTCAGTGACCCCTGATTGGTTGTGTCTGACAAGATTTATAAGAAATTAAATCAAGGTGTAATATTAAGTTTTCAGATGTACTACTGAATTCAGTATGATGTTAAGCTTACCAGAAATTGCTTCCACTCTAAACAATCGACCCACACTGCAAAGAGAGAAGTGCAGAGGTGAACGAAATGGCTTTTCATGGTATTCGATATTTGGAAGCATGGCCAACATGGACCGAATGGCTTGGTTCACTACCTGTACTGCCACTGCCAATATGCAACTCTTCTTTGTCCATCATTTAGACAGACATGGTCAAAAAAAATCCCAACATAATCTATTTTTACTTTTACAAAATGATAATTGCATATTCAATTGAATTTATTTTAATTATTTTAGTTAGTTTTCAACAAGCTGAACAGAGAATCCACATCGTGCCATCTCTCATCAAGTAGAGTACAAGCAGCTTTTTCCTTCACAATGACAAAAACTATTGACTGTGGCTCCCAGTAACTACATAAAAACAACACTAAAATATCACACTTAAATTATGAATATGGATATAAACATCGCACGAGCTTGTGCATAACCAAATTTCTCAGGGTTTTGAGGTGGATCAGAGCTCTGCAACCAAACTGTAGACTGGAATTTCAACCAAAGTTTTGAAATCTGTGAACTTTTCTCGAGTTGAAGCAATCAGAAGTCAGCAAGACTTTCTGAACAAGTAGCAGCAGGAGGAAATCCACAGAATGCGCTCCTATCACACTAGACATGCTCCAAATCATGCATATCTCTTTGACATGCTGTCAGCAGGACATATTTAACTCAGGGTCCATGACCGATATGGTATCATGGGAATTTTTTGTATTAATTTTGTTACCTCTGTGATGTGAAGAATGCTTTCGATATGACTTGTGAACTGCATTTTTTTTTTAGTAATAAGGTAAAGTAAGCCTGTGGACAATATAGCTCATTAACTCTTTTTTTTTAAACCTCAATTTTAAATGCAAATAATGCATTTAAATAACTAATTAACTAATGCGTTTTGCTGAAAAAAAGTTGATTCTTTTAAGTCATCACAAAAGTTCCACTCATTTTCTAGTAATTATTTTCTACAAATCACCTGGAATAGAATGTGGCTCCTCCTGTTGTTTTGTACAATGTGTAGAATGTTTAAATAGCTTGGACAAAGTCAAAAATTGGAGCTCACTTATATATAAAATTCAGAATATAGCCTTACTGTTTAAGAGATGCTAGCTGAATGTGTTTTTCTTCAGTAATTTTGGATGGCATTTTGGCTGAGAAAGGGAGCTGCGACAAGTCAACTACCTGACATTTACTCTTATCACTAAAACGGCAGGCAATTATTCAAATACCCATTATCTTCTGTTTTATGGCACATCTTAAAATTTAAAATCTTAATTTATTTTTCTTTGTTATTTCCTTGGTTATTACTTCTTGCAGGTTCCAGAGCAAGTTCAGGGCATAAGTTGTCTAAGAAATTGTTTATTTCAACCTACACACATGATCTTGATATAATTTAAAAGTTTTCATTGCTCTTTTAGATGCGGTAGTTTGTTTTGGCGTCTAAGCTTTGACATTTTAAAAATATATCTAGTAAAACTGTGGTTAAACAAGTATTATTGCAATGAATAGTCATTAATTCCTTATGGATGGTGACATTATTCTGTGTATGTACTTGGGAAACTGAGAGAAGTAACACTTAGCACATCAATGAAATGGCCTTTTCATAATAAATCACGGATATCTTTAAACTCAATTTAACTAGCAATTAGCACCGTTAGTACAGTTGCCATTGCTAAGTCTCTCTCTGTGTTTTGAAAATTGTGTGTATTACTACTTTGTGTCAAAGTCTTCCAACAGACTGTGAGCTTTTACATATTGATTAAGCTCTATGGCAGATAGAGGTTAGAAATTCAGTAAATTAAAATGAGGAATGTCAACAGAGATAAAGATGTGTATAATCCAAGTAAATGTTTAATTGTACATTTAAACGTACTGACCAGCATTTGTCAAAATACGACTTCCATCAACACAGGACCACAGCTTTCTGAAATGCTGGACGTCCGGCCTCAGTTTTAATCACATCATTAGGTCAGTATTGGTTGTATGGTGTGGGAACAAGCTAATTTGTACTTAATTGTAAACTGTAACCACAATAAACTTGGCAACTGTGGGATGTTTCTGTTTTGATTGTCATGAGTAACATTTTCCACTTTTTATTCTTTTATGTTTTCTATTAACACAGTTGTGTTCAAAATAATAGTAGTTCAATGTTGCAAACCAGATGGATGTATTAGTTGCATGTCTACATGTCAAACACTTCACTGGTAGGTCAGGAAGATTAACGCAAATTGTATGTAGTCATTACATGTAAAGTATGTTCTTATATATGTTTGTGATACCTGGAAATATTTATGGTAAGAAATTGCAAATGACTTTACCTTTTGCTTAGACTTTGTCATGCTCAGTTGTAATATTAGTCAGTCATCCTTGAAACAAGTTGTGAGTTACCTCAAGCCACTTATGATGCAATAGAAAATGTTTTTTTCTATTTTTGTCTTTTTTTCCTTGCTCTTCAGGCTGATGCTCATCGACAGTGACGCTGATAGGACAGGGCAGGTGTCCTTTTGATGTCCTCAGCACAGTCATTAACAAGTCATATTGTATGTGAAAACCAATCATAAAGGATAACAAGCAGTAATAGCTGTTGTCCCAGAATAATTGTTTAGAACACAGAGAGCAAAGAGTGGTGAATGAGATGCATGGTAAAGACACATTTGTGCTTACTTTCTATGTTTTTTTTCTTCTTTTCTTTTTTTAGAGATTGTCCTCTGTGATAGGAGATGGCACAGCAGGTAGTTATTTGCCATCCAATTAAAATTACTTACAGAGTTCAACAAGCATAAGCCAACCTGAAAACCATTTTTCCTCCCATTTCCAGTTGCTTTCTTTAATGATAAAGATAGAGGGGTGGGGATGCTAATGAATGCCGCAGTCTTAAACAGGAAGGAACGACCAATCACATTTCTGATCTGCTTATCAAATAATGACTAAATGAGAGTCTCAGTAGTGCCTGCAGTGTAAGCTGTATGTTTTTAAGTGATTTTCTCTAATCATCCTGTGTAGTTCATTAAGCCCGAAGCATCTTGATGCCTTTTAACACAGTTTCTAAAACAGTGTTATTAAGTGTGCAACAGCTGTGGGATTCTAACTTTTGCTGTTTTTACTGCACGACATTGGATAGTGTTGTAATCTTAGAAACTACATGTAGTGCTGTGCAAACTGTGAAAACACAACATAAGCCATGTTTACCTCTAGTGTCGATGCAGAGGGGAAATAAAGGAAGCACTTCACGTCAGTACACCTGGTGATAAAATAGCTGCTCCCCTTGTGGCTACCTGCTGTTGTAGCTGAAGTACTTTGCTATATGGAGATCTTTGATTATGAGGTTTGCATGTGGCTCCTTAGAGATCTTCAGGGAAAATTAGATAATTCTCTGTGGAGCAAAATACAGAGTATTGAAACGAAAGACAAAAGAAAATTTACTTTGATCGCCACATTTGTTCACAAGGAATTTGCCTTCCGTTCCACTTTGCTGTCAATATACATGCATTTCTAAATATAAATATTTAATATGCATAAAAATGTTTTTAAAAAAAAGAAGACAAGGTTGAATTAGTATGAATATGCATTGTTATTGATCTGGTGAAGACACTTTTTGATTTCTTATTTGTTTTTCTAAATATTGTTTTGTAACACCAATCTGCGCAAACCAAACCATGTTTGTCCAGGATGTCAAGAAAGAACCACAAGTGATCCATAATGGACACAGTTTTACTGAAGATGGTGAAAGTAGTAGGGTGATAGTCTATTGGAAGTCCCTGGTCATCTCCATAGTCTTAAGTTGGTTAAGCGTCATTTTGGCATAACCAATAGACAAACCTATCCACCCACTGACTAGGAAGCACTGGCCCAGTGCTTTTGTATCTCTGATTGCTATGAGGTCACTATTTTTGAAGGACCTTAGTGAGGTTTGTGCTGGTTGAACAATGATGAGAAAATCTGGGTCCTTTGTATCCACGTTTGTTATAAGGTCAGAAAGCAGTTTTTCAGCTAAACATGAGCCTAAAACAATGAGGAAAAACTCTCAGTGAATAGAAAAATGTTCAGTTTATAGAAAAAGGATTCCAGGTAAAGGCTGCATAACTTTTATGACTCTGAGATCAGTCCACCAACATTCCTTTAAATAAAGCCTGATTCCTGCTCCTCTTGTTTTCCCCTAGAGTTCTGCACTGCTGTAGGGTCAGAGGAGCTGGAAGCTCACCATCTGTAGTGTGCAGCCTGGGGAATTCTCACCAAGTCAAGTTTTGGTAAAGCAGAGGGCAGCAGATCTGCAAACGTCTCAGTTTTTTTGAGTTGAGAAGCAGCGGTTCATCTGTTTTATTAGCCGGGGAGCAGACGTTAGTCAAGTGGATTGAGGGCAAGGGTGCACAGAGTCTGTGTTGCCAAAGTTTTACAAGCCTGCCTGCCCTTTCACCTTGCATGCCGTTAAATCCAATTGATAGCCATTGCACCACCAACCAAGAACTCAGTGAAGTTGTCTGGGTTAATTTAATTAATTAAATTAAATCTAATTTAAATTAGAGAAAACAAACAGAGGGCTGCCTTATGTTAGGGAAATTTTCTCTACTAAAAGGGAATGAAGAATGTAGCAAGGAGCAGAATAAAAATGCAAAAATATGCAAAGCAGTAGAGAGAAACGCATCAAGACGGCTGTCTGCAGTGCTATTTTGGAAAACTTGCTAAAAAGTTAGGTTTCAGTGATGTAATGTTATTGAGATCAAAAACAAATCCCAAAATACAGAAAATTATTTAGAAAAAAAATAACACCTTGAGTTTTTATTGCAGTTTCTATTCGCTTTTACTTGTATATTGAACTGGTGCCTACGTCCAAGAGACACCAGTTGGAGATTGGGCCGCAGGTGGAGTACACCCTGGCACCAGATCATCTATACATCTGAAAGATGTCAATAGGATTCAAATCTGGGTCATTTCTGACTCATCAAAAAACTTAGATCTACTTCCAATGAAGTTATTCTTTAGTTGACTCAAATCTATGCTTTGTAGCTGATTTGCTGCAGGAGCCTGAAGGTTTTGTTCGAACAAATAGCTGTTATTTGAGATAATTCTCTTTACCTTAATTAGTTAAGGTAAACAAAACAAAAATGTCCTAAAACATGATGTAGATATTCCAGTGCTTTTCTGTGGCTATACTGTTCTTTTATTGACATGATGAGTTTGGGTGCAACATATTGATTTTAGAATTTAGTGTTCCTGTTTGTCAGCGGGAGATCAATCTGACTAAATAGGATCACGTTATCTCAGCTTGAATAGTTGAGTTATTCAAGTTGAGAGAAAAAAAACAAACTATTGTCTCTCGTGGTCTCGTGTGATATCCCGTAATTCCCATGATCTCGTATGAACTCGCGTGACATCCCGTGATCTCACTCGTTGTCTTCAGCACAAAATCACTCTGACTATAATGAATCATGTTATCTCAACGTGATTAAATTTCATAAACGTGAAGTTGTTGAATTTCTTGTTTATCCAAGATGATTGTATCACGTTTTTGTTTGAAACATGAAATTATTTAGTTAAAAGTACATGATATTCTTTTGTTTATGTGATAACCCCCTAAGTTCATTTTTTCAGTGTAGAAGAACCATCACCTAAAAACAGAAATTACTGCAAATCCTTTATAGTTGCTGTAGTCCTCTTGCAGCCTTTGAAGACCTTTTTTTTTTTACATTTTGGAGGGACATGCAGTTCTTGGTAAAGGAACTGTACCTCCGCTTGTAGGTACAGTCCATATTTTCTCCAGACGGGCCCTGCATTATATATAATGAATAATATTTTATATTAGATTTTGTTTCCTACTGTGACAACATGCCCTGCGACAGACTGGCGACCTGTCCAGGGTGTAACCCGCCTCTCGTCCGGAACGCAGCTGGAGAGGCACCAGCAACCCTCCTGACCCCATTAGGGACAAAGGGTGAATAGAAAATGGATGGATGGACTCTGACAACATTTGAAAATTGATACCCTGGATCCTTTGAAATTTCCTTGGGGACCATGGCATTTGCTGCTAAAGCAACACCTGATTGTATACCGCTGGATTTAATTTAAGATTTATTGTAGACTATTTAAATAAGGACAGTTGTATTTGACTCCTTAACATGAGTTTGGATATTTTTTAATCTTTTATTTTAGATTAGCATTTTTCTGTTTTTTTATTTCTTTACAATAATTCAGTTTGACCTTTAGAGGTCACAGGTCATTTTAAAGTGGAAAAAGTCCTGAAATGTTTCATCTTTCTCTTATTATTTTACATCGTAAAACAGGTATTTAAGAAGGGTGTGTAAACTTTTTTGAATTCACTGTACCTTTTGGATGTACCATTTTTGAAACTTGAGGAGCTGTTGACAGCAAGCCTAGAGGGCAAAAAACAGCGGTGCTTCACTTTGATCTCGACAAAAACATGTAGACATCCCCCAAAATATCATCTTTTCCCAGCTTGACCCACTTGTTTGCTCTTATCTTTGGAATATTGAAGAGGAGTAAAATCATATGTTGTTGCCGGCAGAAACTGATTCTTTTGATTTCTTTTCAAACAACAGAATGTTTACCAGTGAAACATGATACACATTGTTTCGCATACTGTTATCCAAAATGACTTACTGCAAGTGCATGCATGTGTGCAAGCAGCCAAAGTATGAGCTATAATATACCCAATGAGCTATACCCAGTTTTGACAGACAAAGTCATTCACACTGAAGACTGCTAGTAGATAAGAGTGTGCCTCCCTTTTTAAAGTGTCATTTTGTAGAGCTGCAGGATGTTCGGTATATGACTACAGGCTCCTGTGGTGTTACAAGTGCAGCCGGATCAGTGAGCCGGACAAATTCAAGGCTCTAGCAAGGTGACTCTTTATATGTCAACAGCTCATGTCTAACACCCATAAAATCCTGTGTCTGAGATGTTGCATTCAGATCAGATTTTAGACAGAACCTCTTTACGTTTGTTAACAACCAGTAACTTTGTCACTGTCACACTCCCAGCTGTGCTGCTTGGCACTTTTTCTTATCCCAGTGGGCTTAATGACCCACAGCACCAGCATGCGTGATCCAAAAGGGCGCCATTATTAGTCTTCCTTAATAAAGTGAGATTGTTTTGGTGAAATGTTTCTAAATACGGAGTCCATTCTTCTATTTATCAGCTTGATGCAAATGTTGTTATCGTCTGCAGCAGAAAAGCTTGGTTATAATCTCAGATAATTAATTTTGCAATTTAAAAAGGCGTGTGGAGGACAAAATACAGAAAATCATCTTTAAAAAAAAATGTTTAAATGGAAATGAAAAAATGTTATTGCTCATTTTAGCAATTACCACTGTCAGTGTTCTTTTCTTGGGCATTAACAGGATGAACTAGATTCTTAAAAAAAGGGAATTATATTAATTAAAGAAGAGCAAAAATGTGTTTTGTTTGGGTTTTTCATGTACAGCAAGGGAGATTTCTTAGCAAACAAGGACTGTGCTAGAGAGATAAGGTGTAGAGTCTCTTTTGCTGTCTTATCAGAATCCTCTGCAGTCTTAACATTGCCACAGCTCCTGGGAATTGACAATAACAACCAAAATGTTTTTTTACCCTTGCTTTTCCTGGAAATGGATTTGTGGGATCTTAGCGTCTAAAAGCCATCACCAAGCCCCAGCTTTAAACGCTATCTTACCTTATTTAGTCAGAGAGAACTTCAGAAAACTAAATGCATTCACTCAACTTTATGGGTTTTACTGACATGGACAAGCAAAAAGAGTATTTTACATTTGCATAATCCATGATAATAATTTCTTTACGATTTTCAGCTATTCATATATATAGATAAATATAACAACTGAGAGTAATAAATTGTGCTAAAGTAAGGAGAGTGTGGAGTTTATTTGCATTGGATTCTCACAGAGTATGAGATTCTGAATTCCATTACAGTTGATCTTTGCATACAGCAAATCTATCTACATCAAAAACAAAATATCTACAACAAAAACAAAGCGGCAAAAGTGTAAATTTCAGAAATGCATTTCAGGTGATTTCATTACTATGTTCTGCAAAACATAACCAAAAAAGTATGACTTCAATTAACAGGAAATAGCATTGCTTAGGTTATTATTGTGTTGAGAATTTAAACAGTTTTTCAGAAAATAACAAACTTTAAAACATATTATTAAAAGATAATGTTTGGTTATTGCTCAACCAGACTGCTGTAAATATAGTGTTCACTGAAGGACATATCATTTTGCAAAGAATTAAAATCTGATTGAAGCTCAGTAAAACAGAGTCTGAGAGCAGTGCTCAGAACGCTAAAAAAGCTGAATAAATATAATGTTGCCTTCTCTCTCGGTTGGTCTTGAAACCCATTAGTAATTCTTATTGGAAGTGAGCTTTAATAACATCATCTGAATTATTTAAAAGATCCCCTTTTTGTTTCTGTTGTTTATGATTTTTTCCCCATTACAGATGGAAAATAAAACAAAAAATGCCACAGACATTTCTCTCATATGTGCTAAAGTCTCAGCAAGTGCCAGAGATGATTAATTTCACTTGCAGAGACAATATGGTGGCTCAGGCTTCCTTCACTTTGCACGTAGTGCTCCTCTGTGTCCTTTGTGTGACATCCACAGCGGGACAAAGGGGCTGCAGAGGGGTGACTAATGTATCCAGGAGGTTCACATCTAGCAGGCTGTATAATAAGTAGAATGGGATCAAATTTTTTAAGTGGAAACAGATCAGGAACTGTATCTTGCTCCCTGTGATACTAAAGCAGTGACCTTGATGACAGTTGAAGCTTAGCTTTGGGTATATAGCCAGAGGTTAGATCAAGGTTATTTATCCTAAGCTTTCTCATGTTCAGCAAATGCTTTTTATGATTTAAAAGATCAGGACAAATTTAATCCTTAGTTTGTGAAATTTTTGAGAAAGCTCAATATTTCTACTCATTCGTTAGAGATTTCTTGACCTGCTAGACGATCATTGTCTTAAAGCAAAATTGGAGATGAAAACTAAAACTACAAAAACATGATAGCTTATCACGAAAACAGAGGTTTCAGATTCCACTCAGTACAGGTCCGGCAAGGCAAACCATAGAACAATAAAAGCACTCCTCGCACTTGTCTGTGCACCCCTTCACAAAAAGCTGCACAGTGCCATCTAGAGGTGCCTCAGGCAACGCATGAAGTGAGGAATGAAAAAAAGTCTTATGCAGGTGTCATCCACATTTCTGCAGGTGTATCAGATGTTGTGAGCTGATATCTGTCTCCAGCACAAGCATGCATGCTTTGAGATGATCTGCAGGTGAAACGAAGCCAACATGTCACTGTGATTGCTGATTCTGTTCTCCCCTCATGACTAATCCCCACTGATCCTATTTGGGAGAGAGGGGGGGAAAATGTGGTGCTACTAAAACTGGAGCAAGAATGTATTTTCTGGGGACACGGCTGGCATGTAAGGAAGTAAAGAAAGCAAAAGTCAGGAAAATTCAGAGCGGTGTGTTTGGAAGTTGTCGAATAGATGGAATTCGAAAATGGCTGCTTCCAAGGAGGAATCCATTGCCTTTTTCAATTTTAATCACCAGTGCTCAACTGTCCCTACCAGCAGAGTGACATCTTTTAACAGTGCAGGTATACGACCCACAGATAGACACAATCATCAATTTTCCTGCCCACTGAGCACACATTGTTTACGTTCGGTAAAGCCTTGTCACAAAAGTCAAACCTCATTTTTCTCACATTTGCTGTTGGTTAACATTCAAAACTCACTTGACCAGATAAACAGTCGTTTGTTTCTGCAGAAAAAAAAAAGAAAATTATAGGAAAGGAGTAAGTGTTTTCTAATTGCAAACCAACAGTTAAGGTGCTGGTTATTTTTTCCATTAAAAGTCTATATATATATATATATATATATTTAAGAATAAGCTAATGCAATAAAATCTATATATTTCTTTTTTTTATTTTAAGGCTTTTTACACATTCTTACCACATGTACTCTGCTATATTTGACTGGTTTTTAGGCCGGCGGATGAGGTGAGGACTGGGATATTTTAGTGTAAAAATGGGGACAAAAGTCTGGAGTGGGCCCCAGCCTGAATTAATTGCAAACACCTGAAGCAAGTGGCTCTTCAGTTTTGCCACCCGATAATTACAGAGGTCAGTGGTGCACTTGGAGCTCTTGTCCTCATTCTCGGCTAAAAGAAAAAAAAAAAAAAACGTGTTCCTTCAGGGCATGCTGTGACTTTAACCAATGTCACAGTTAAAATATTCCAAATTTGGATGCATTAAGGACATTTTCATCTGTTCTGCAACAATTATCTACGCAAGTGAAGATGTTTTGGGGGTAGACCTATTTCTGTCTTTCCTGAACTGTGGAACATCAATATAATTACTTCATAACCTGAAGTCGCAGTCTATGCTGGGTGACAGCAAAAGTTTAGTAAAAAAAAGTAAAACAATTAATATTTTTAAGTCTTGACACCTGAAAGACAGTGTTGATATTTTTTGTCACATTGACAGTCATACACAAGCTGTTGTAGCATTGTAGCAATAATCTCACACTTGAATAATGTTTTAGAATCTGCAAGACATGTTTCATACTTAATAGCGTAACCCGGTGCTAACGAGAAATAACTCTGAATCAGTATTGTTGATAATATATATTTTGCTGAATGAACATATTTTAACTTCTAAATCTTATTCATATTTTTTAAGCCAGAGATACACCAATTTGTAGTTTCTGTAAAACTTTGTCCTGCCACCAACACACCAATTTTAGCTGATTTGGATTCATTTTTAAGAACTATATGAACAAGATATATGAACAGAGTTGGGGTGTTTAGCCTACTCACAGAAATTCATCATTAATGAGGACCTGTTTTTGTTTGTTTTTGTATTTCATTCAACACTGCTTGTAGAAAAAGACTCCAGAAAGTATTTGCCAACAGACTGTGACCAAAGTAGAGTTCTGTCTCTATTGTTCATTACAAAGCTGCAGATTAAACACAACTTACCTTTCAGAAACCACTTTCTGCAGGAGATATGCATGAGGCTTCACATCTTCTGGTTCTGGTTCTGACTCAGGGTCAAATTTGTGCGGTTTTGCAGTTGCCCATTTCCACAATGCTGCTCTTTGCTCTGCTCTTCCAAAGAGCTCCCAGCAGCTTTGTGGAAACTCTCAGGCTCCAAGCTGAGCTTCTGCCTCACAGAGCACCAAAGCCTCATGCTTTCCTCATTCAGCTCCTCCAGACTAGTGGCAGAAGCAATTAGCAAACACCTGGTGGAATTGTACGTTTATGACCTTATCATATGAATTACTTCTCAGTCTGATGCTCCTAAGAACAGATGTAAACAGCATAATGGAGTAACATTGCTGTGATGACACGCTGAAGTTGGAATGTGGCAAGAGCTTTTAAAAAAGACAGAGACCATAAAACTGCAAAGTTACATTTATGTTTGATATATACAGCATTTCTAACATCTGAAAGTACCATAGTTATTTTATTGTGCTATAAAAAGGCACTAAGTTACTTCCTTTCATCCTTCCTTTTTAAGAAAAACTTAAAGGTGTTGTAATTTTGTCGTCTTCTGGTTCTGTAAACCACTTTGGATTGCCTCATGTATGAAATAGTGTTATATAAATAAACTTTAAATAAACTTCCCCTACCTTGCCTAAATATAGTGCAACTGCTCCATTATGTGTTTGACATGAATGGACATTGTTTTACTCATGTAAGATGGCTCAACACCTTTGCAAGGCTGGCTGGAGAAATGACCTGGAAAATAACATTTATTCTGGCAACATCATCTGTCACAAAAAAAAAAAAAAAAATCAATTGAGAGGTTTGCACGCAGTATGTATAAATACAAGAAGAGTGGTGGCACTATTGGGTTACTAGGTTTTATGTAAAGCACATACATTCACTTAAAAGAAAGCTCAGTTGCTATGAAAACACAGAAGCTGACAGTCAATCCTTCTCAAGTGCAGACTATGCAAGTCCATACTTTTGCTGTAATTTTTCTCCTCTGCATGACATGTTTTCATTGTCAGTTTTACTATATGTTGCTATTTCATGGAAGACAGCATTAAAGATCATTTTCAGCATGCTCTAGGGCTGTCCCCTCTGGGAGTTTCCCTGCACTTTGTCTGCCATGTCACTATCTCAGCATGCAGGCGACAAATTGATCCATTCAGCTAATGCTTAACCTCCTCCCTCAGACAAGGTGCAAACTCATAGCTGTTCAAAATTTTAAATTTAAATTTACATCAAAATGGTGATGTGGGAAATATTATTTCAGATTTCACGACAAGTACAAAATGTTATTTTATTGCCTTTTTATTAAAAGTCTATGTATTTTAATGGAAGATATCAGACATGGAACAATTTATTCAGCTGCACAGTCACAAGCACACTCATATTATTCAAAATTATTTAAGCTTAAATAATGAAAACAGCCACTCCATTGCACTCTAATTAATAGAAAGCTAACCTTTCTCTTAACACTATCTTTGAATTAAAATAAAACATTTGTAATTAATAAAACAGCGATGACCATTCAGTCTTTTTGATTAAGTTACTGAGTCAACTTAATGTATCCCCTGTCTAGTGAAGCTGATGGCACTGTGGTAGGCGGTGCGCCCTGTAGTGTAAGGTCAGGATGAGCATCATTCAGGTTGTCTTCACAAATGTAATATGGTACGGAAGGTAAAATAAAGGACAAAACTTGCCATGAAAATGTTTATCTTAATTAAAATCAAATTTCTTACATTGCATTGAATACCAAAATGTTGCTTATATATGGCTTATAGAAGCAGGGTCATCTGGACAGATAATGTAGTCATATCTTCTTCTTTTTTCCATAGTACAGTGGAGGAAGTTCATTATGGCCACTGTGCAACAACTATCCTTAAAATGCACAAGGGATATTTCCAAATGTCCCAAAATGAATAAAATTTGTTTCAGTGATTTCATTAAAAGAGTTCTTGGTAAATTGCTGTGGTAATAAGAGAAACTATAATCAGTCACCAGCACTCAGTGTTCAAGGATTTGTCTTGGGAATGTGGAGGAGGGAGACAGGTAGAACTGTCTCCTTGATACGCCAGATGTTTCCTCAGGAGCTCCTCATAAGGCCTCAGGCAAGACAGCAAAGCGGGACTTAGAAGAAGTTCAATGAATCAAAACATCTCCTTTCCTTCACCACTCTAACTTTGGAAATGCTGTTGTTTCTGTTGAACTTACTGTCTCAGCTTATACATGACAACTATTGGATTTGACAAGTTTTAATGTAGAAAACTTTACCAGTTGTTGCATTTCCAACCAGAAATATTTCAGAAATATTTCTTGCATCTATCTGATCACATCTTACATACACTATTAAACTCAAACAACTTAAAAGAGTTTTGTCTTTTACTGTCAGAAACCCAAATAACTTTGACACATTTGAGCACACAAACTACTTTTGTCAACAAAAGTAGGCTACAGAAATATGTTTAACCAAATTCTACTACTGCTCTCACTTCAGAAAAGGTTTTCCAAACTACGGTTTTGAAAAAGCCTAATTATCAGTTCAGTATCCGTTCATTGAATGTTCACCAGTTTCAGTGTGGCTTCTCTGCTCCTGCGGAAATCCACCTTGTTATGGATGGCTAGTCATGATGTTTATCATGGTGCCCCTAAACATTGTTCCAACTTTATACTAAACCCTGACAAACACAATTAGTTAATAAGTTTTTTGGGAAACATAATACTATAAAACATAAAGTTTAGAGAAAACAATCATGAAGACCCAGTATACCATATGTCTTTTTTAATTTTGCAATCAGTGATCATCGTGCTCATCTTGGAACAGTGACTTCAGATGCTGTGTTTGTAAGGGTAAATTCACTGAAGGATAACTGTACTGTGTGAGTTTTTCTGACAAAGGGTAAGCACTGTTTCACAAGAGTAAAAGTTATTGCCACAAACAACAAATTTAGGGATTAACAAGTTGGAACAGCAGGATGCTGTATGCAGTTTTTCCTCATTAGACCTTAAATATTATATAAGGCCCATATTGGTACCTCTTTGCACATTAAACATGCAAGGTGAAACATAATGCATGTCAATCTGGATCAAAACAACAGCTCACATCATCTAACCAGAGTTCTTGTGCGTAGGTGAACTTGTGGGCTGACACGGAGCAGGGAAGAAGACCTGAGGCACACGCTGTCTTTCACTCTGCAGCTACCTACTTATAAATATAGCATCAATACAGAACCAGCCTGTCAGGTGTTTTGGGTGAGGAGAATGAAGCAACTTCACTTGAAGACTCAGTGATCTTAGATGAATGAGGTATCATTCAGGGAATAAGCAGTGCAAGGAGGAGGGATTTGATGCCAAGTGCTGCAGCTGCTAGGAAGGGCAGCTCTCTCAACCTCACTCACCAAACCTTGAACTATCTGTGCACTCTATTGCACAACTCTGTCCTTTCATTAGCAGCTCTGCTGCTACTGAAAACCTTTTTAAGTTCTTATTAGACTCAGCCCTCAACAGTTATGAATAATTGAAACTCAAGGTGTATTTAATATTATAAAAATATCATCAAAAGCAAATTTAATTCAATCATATAATGTAAAAAAAATTAAACTCACATATCAGCTGTCAGCAGTTTATTCCATATTTTTGTGCTTCATAACATAGCAGAACATTTCAGTCCTAAAATATATTTTATTGGTCTTATGTAATACAGTGATCATCTAATAAACAGATTTTTCTGTTTGAATTAGCTGTAACTCATTATCAAATAAACAGAAATATATCTGAGTTAAATTTTTGTATCAAATTACTAAATACTTAACAAATAACCTCTTTAATGACTTCTTAGCTGTTTGAAATATGACTATATAAACAATGTATTTCATAATTTGTTCAAATATCTTTTTTAACAATTCAAAAACTTTTTTTATCTCAGAATTCAAAATTAATTCTCACAAAAGTAAAAACTTTAAGTATATATTCAAATTTATTTATTTATTTGTTTGTTTTTGCAACAACACCTGACTTTTGACTGTGAGAATTTCAACAGAATCGTTGATGTTACAAGATGTTTCGGTTGAATGGCAACATATGTAGCCACATGCCTGTCTGACAGAAAAATAAGCATGGAAAAAATAAAACACTGCCGAGTTTCACAGTGAAAGCTGTTGAAGTCTAACTCCACTTTTCCTGAGAGAATAGCTTTTGACTGTGCACAGGTGGACCTATCAGTCTGGTGTTTGTTTTCATGGTTACCACCAGATGTTAGCTTGCATGACCAAAAGCAACTTTTTTGTTGTTTTATTTTGCTCTTCAGTAGAATTCTATGGAAACATTTTTTTTTCTCTTGTTATTGTTTTTTTTTGCCTTGTGTGACATTTTTGAGACACTAACCAAAAATAAAAAATGAGCTAAGAAATATGATAAAGATTCTACTTCTTTTGATCTATGAACGTATTGTGCAATGTAAGCAATGTTTTTTGTTTTTGTCAACAACAACAAAAAAAGAAACCTTAACCAAAGACACAGATTATAATACATGTTGTGGAATTTTCATGTGCTGCACTTCTATTCTTCATCCATCCATCCATTTTCTATACACCCTTAATCCCTAATGGGGTCGGGAGGGTTGCTGGTGCCTATCCCCAGCTAACGTTCCGGGCGAGAGGCGGGGTTCACCCTGGACAGGTCGCCAGTCTGTTGCAGACTTCTATTCTTGAAGAACAAAATAATTTAGCCCAGAGATTAAAAATTTACTTGTTTTATACATAACAATAGGTACTACAGGGTACTTTTTTATAGTACCCTGTAGATGAAGTGACAAATTATGTCAAAAAAAGCTGCAACTGGACCATTAAAGGATTTTCTAAATTTTTGCTTGTATTAAAATTATTGTGGATTTTCTTAGTTTATTTGCCTGAAAATTCGTATTTAAAATTTGGGATCCAAACCATCAATTTAGTAGGTCAGTAAATGTGATCTTAGGTAATTGGATTTCCTGTGCTGCTATTGTTGATTTAAAAGTTTCTTATGCTCTGTCTGTTAAACCAAATAATAAACAAAAGCTGCATACACTGTTCTATGTAAAGCTAAGGAGAAAACATCTCAAGTCAGCAGTTGAGGGTATAGCATTTATGGTTTTGTTTGTGTCCTGTCTTTCAGCATCCCACCATGCTGTGCTGTGTCCTGTCTGTTGTCCTGAGTAGGATGAAGCTGTGCTTCCACCAGCTGTTTACTTGTCCTCTCCTCTCATATCATGTTACATGTCGTCATGATCTCTATGGCAATAATCTGACCTGATTCCTTCCTTCTTTAGTCAACATGAATGCTATTAATTCTGTATGGCATGAAGCTAGTTATCATGGCAAAGTGGCAAAAATAAAACCATTGTCAAAATAAAATCATTTAAAAAATTGCACCTTTTAGCAAGACATAAAGGAAAGGCAGCAAGCATCTCAAAGAAGTGCCCTGACCAGATTAGAGAAAATTGAACTGATGGTGTTGTAGTATTTTGCACGACATCCTGAACACATCATCCATACTGTGAAACATGCTGGTGACAGCATAATGCTGTTACGTTTCTTCAGGAGGGAAAGTGAAGATGGTTGTAAATTGGAAAGTGAATGGAGCTAAATAACAGGCAATCTTGGAAGAAAGTGTTTGAGATCTGTCAACCCATTTCCTGGCAAGGATTCTTGAAAATATCCTCTTGTACTTCACTACTTTCCAGTACTTTTAAGGGTTAAGTTTCATTGTTGATCACTAAACCACCTAAACATTTAAAACTCCCGTATGACACATATATACTGATCATTTTTAATAGTTAGGCAAAACATTATTCACAGTCCTGATAGATATATTCTAAATCATGTCATGCAACCATGAAGTCCACTCCTGAAAGCAAATAAGGGCATCTCTAAAGACATAACAAAACAACGTAAAAGAATAATAAGTTTAAAAAGTGCCTATTTGTCTTTTATTTTACATTTACATTTGTAATATTACAATTACATTTAAAATATTTTTTATATTGTTCTTAATATCCAGTGGAAAAATCCTTATTGACATTACAGCAATCAAACCATGCTTATAAATACATCCAGTGTTTTGCATTTTTCTACTGGTATTTCAAGATTTATCTTCAGTAATGGTAATTTGTAGTTTCCTCAGCATATTAGCAGTCAAATCCAAATTGGGCCACTCCAAAACCGCAAACAACTAGAAATTTTATGAAGAAATTTAAACAGGGCCTGCTAACTCGTGCCCATCCCAGCAGTCTGATGCTAAAATTAGCAACAATGCTAATGTAAGCTACAATGTACTCAATAGAATGTGAGTACATTTTAACACCTCACATAAGGTGAGGTGTTAAAAAGTCCTAAGGTGAGATTTGACATGACTTTTGGAGTGGGCATGAGCTACCTAGCCTATCCACCTTATTCCTGGGAGACTTACTGGGGAAACGATTATGGTCTTACTTCAGGCGCCCGCTAGAAGAAGCAGTATTTCACAATAATTTGTAGGGTTTTTTGCTAATCTGTATTCATGATAGAAGTTACATATCTCTTTTTGGTTATAATACAATATTTAGTTAAACTTGTTCATGGACACACCGTCCGCTATCAGAGAAATCTTACCTGGTGGCCACAAAAGCCAGGATTGCTCTGAAGCAATACATGAGAACCAAGCCTACTAAGTGGGGGCTAAAGTTTTTCGTGCTGGTGGATGTGAATGGCTACACTGTTGACTTCTCTCTTTACCAGGGCAAGTCAACAGCAGCGTCAGGGAACGGGCTCTATGATGTGGTGACGTCACTAGTAAATAAAGATTGCCTTGGGTCCGGTTATATTATTCACTGTGCCAACTTCTACACAAGCCATGTCCTCTTCCCTTATTCTGGGCTTGTGGCACTTACAGGCAATGGAGGGTCGGTGTTTCTACGCGCATAGAAAATTAGTGACCAAGGTGTTCCATTCGATGGATCAGGGAGCACAACCTTCTCTTTGTAAAGTGGATGAATACAAAATAATTTTCCATCTGTACAAATGTCTATTCAGTTTACAAAGGGGAGACAGTGGTCTGCTGGCAGAAGACAGAGGATGGGAAAGACCCTCCATGCATTGCATGGAAGGCATTGAAATCCCTTGCTGTCCTATGCATTGCTTTGTCAGGTCACAATTACTTTAAACCCAAATCTGACATGGGGTATGAAGAATTTTGGATGGAATTGTAAATGCCCTTGGCACACAAAGGAGATCTGGCCTTTTATCAATTGCTAGTGAATTATTGATCTGAAGCCCCCTACGTGAGCAGCAGGGTAGTGTAGTTGTTAGCATTGATGGCTGGCAGCAAGAGAGTCTTGGGTTTGAATCCCAGTATGTGCTCTGTGTGTGTGAGCATGGCGTCCTACCATAGTCTAAAAACACAACTGTTAGGTTAATTGACTGCTCTAAATTGCCCCTGGGCATGAAGGTGTGTGTGCGTGTGCGTGTGTGTGCGTGTGTGTGCGCGTGCATAGTTAAATTTTTCAGTTTTCTCTGTGTTACCCTCTAATGGACTGTTGATCAAGTGTACGCTGACTCTTTCCTAATGTCACCAGGAGATAAACCAAAGCGCCCGATAACCCAGATCAGCTTTGTTGTGTTTTAAGATTCCTGTTTTGTTTGTGTTTTGGTTAGACTCAGTTGTTTTAAAGGTTTCTGAACAAAACTGTGTCTCAAATCCCATATGACAATGCTTCTGTGAGACTGTGGCGTGGTGTCATTTTTATTACTGTTTTAATTTGTGTTTCTCTAAACAATATGCATTGCTTTGGAATGTTTTTTGAGTTTAACATGTTTCTTTTAACGTTATTATTCATAGTGATGATGTTTATTCATAATTTAGATTACCCACACACACAAAGCATGAAATAAAAATATCCTTATTCCCTTTTTTTATTTCTGTTGAAGATATTTTGCATAAGCGGTACCTCTGTTCCCACTGGCTGTAATTTAATTACAGTGGACCTTGGCATACCCAGGTAGTGCCCACGCAGAGCGATGTAGAGTGCCAGCCGGGAACATCCTGTCTAAGGCGACAGGAACATCAGATGCGACAGATGGCTCATAAATCATGGAGGTGCGGGAGCAGAGTCAATGGGAGTCCTTCCTCTGGAGAACACACCATGAGCAGGTGGGCAAAGGGAGCACCAGCTCAGCAGCATGTGCCCTGGATGCATTACCGATGCGACTAAGCTGCCGCTTGTTGTCCCAGAGGCAGAATGAGGAGGGAAAACAGAGAAAATCTGCTTTCATTGTGTCACACTCTGCTTTTTGTCTCGCTTTCTCTAGGTCGTGGTTTCATTTATTGTAAAAATGTGTTGTTAAATGTATCAGAGAAGAGTCATGCACACACTGTATGTAAATGCAAGAGTCTGATTTTCAATATGCAATAGTCTGACTTTCAACATGCACCATATGGCCGAGTTCTTACCAGAAAAAATAAATCCATCTCTTGTGGATCAAGATGTAAACAAAAGTAAGCCTGAATTTAATCTGAATTTAATTGCCATCCAGTGCTGGTTTATTGCAAATCAAATTATTTATTGCAGGACAATGATCTTCGGTTGGCAAATTGATAGAATTTTAGCACCAACTGTATCCTGTAGAAACAGAATATAGTTGTCCAGACACCCATGCTGAAAAATATTTAAATTTTCTTCTTTAAGAAGAAAAATTTCCAAGTTTCTGATTAAATACTGTTTTAACATCAGCTCTCCTCCCACAGAAACGGACCTCAGCACCAGGTCCTCCCCCGCTTTCCTCACCACAGCTATTCATCCCTCATCTGCGGCAAGTTAATTAAGACAGCATAGCATTAATTGATCCTGATATGCAATTCATTCACAGGAAAAGTAATTTCCTTTTTGATCGCTAACTGCCTTGGCTTCTAATCAGCGCTTTATTTTGCATTTACTCACATGAAAGAGTTGTTTCTCCCGCAAGCGTAAGGAGAGGTGCAGCAGGTGAAAATGTGCTGCATTAATAAAAAACAATCCCCTTTTGAAACAGAGCTTGTTTGTTACTCTCAGTCCATTTAAAGGGAATGCTTCACTGAGTGTGAAAACACACTTGAATTCCAACATATTGTTACACTGTTATCCAGTATTACATATTTTAGTTCATCTGTCTTACGGGAAACTGAAAAAGGGAACTCATTGATGACCAACAATATAAGTTAAAACAAGATGTATAAATTACTTAATCTACATTTACAATGTTTTCAAATCAGGTTTTCCAGGTCATTTCTTCATTAGAACCAAACTCTGGCATCCCTGAGCAAATGAAAGAATTATGTTTTTAATCAGATACAACCGAGAGTAAATGCCAGACATCACCATCTGACAGGGAGCTAGCCCTGCAGTAACAATATGGTCATTTTTTACCCTATTAGACAATATTAGGCCTTAAAGCGACAGAGGCTTTATGAATATGTATGCAGCATGGCATGTGAATTATAGACGGGTCAAATAGCGCTTGCATACTATTAGTGTTTTAGAGTTTTGAAATGTCTCCAAGCAGGGCTTTCCTGGATCATAACATTTAACCCCCGCTAGTGGAAAAGAAGTTGGCAGCAAGTTAAAAATAAATTATTATTTTAATTGTTTTTTAGTGCTTGGATTAATTCAGGTTACTAATTGCCTTGCTTTTGTGTTGTCATACACAGTCCTTTTCTTTTTATGTTCCTATCCATTTTGTCACATTATGAGCATACACTTTTCATTGGATTTTGCATGAATGGCCAACACAAAGCAGAGCATAATTGTAAAGCGGAACAAAAATGGTACATCTAAAAAATGTGGAATATATTAGTGGCACAATATGCTTTTACTGTGAAACTCCCGAAAAATGAATTGGGCAATCTTCAATACTCACCATAGGCACCTTGGGTTAATAGTTTGTTGTCTGCAATTATTGCTTCTTTTGGGGATGTGTCTCTATGACTATTGCACTGCTAGAAACTGAAAATTATATAGCTCAGACTATATACCGTACCGTCAGGTTTGATGGAGCACATAATTTTTTAGCATCCATTTTGAATTTTTGCCACAGACTCTCCATTGCAGGATTATGACTTGACAAGTCTAACACATAAATGTGGTTTGATCGAAACCTTCCCATGTGTCAATGTCCTGATAGAAGATGAACCTCTGCCCCTGTTTAAAGTCTTCCAATACATTAAACAGTTTTTATTCAAGGATTTCATGTTCCCATGATTGTTGACAATTGTGAAGAAAAGTATTCTCACAGCATTTTTCTGTTGCCACCATGTTTTTAATTCAGGATGATTTACTCGTTGTGATGTGCAGTGGTAGCTTTTCTTCGAATAGAACATTTAAATGTTCAATTTTGTCTTTTCCTAATGAAGTCACCTTCTTCCACATAGTTACTAATTTTGTTTGTGGAAAACTGTGAAGATAAAATATCTTGTGGCTACATTTTTCTGCGATCCTTGTCCATCCACTCAGTTTAGGTGGATTATTTTGTCTTGGTTGGCTTTTTATTGTGTCATGCACTTTCACCTTTTAGATAATGGACAACAAAGCTCATTACTGAGATATCCAAAGGTTAGGAAATTGTTTTATAACCCATTTCCACCTTAAATCTCTCTGCAACTTTTTTGTTCCTGACCTGCTTTATTCTCTTGCATCTAAAATATGAATAAATAAATAAAAATAAAACTATGAAAACATGAGGGAGAGATTTTAATAGAAGAACCCGTATGTCTCACTGAGGCAGCAATGTGACCTTAAGTCAAAATGTAAAGTTAATATGAATAATAACTGTCTTTAATTAACTTATTTACATGGTCCAGGAGATACAGCAAAAACCAAACGTGTGAAAAAGGTACCCGTTTGACATTACATCATTTTTATTACTTTCTTCAAATTTAGATGCTGACACCCTCATACTTCATGGTTCAATAGTGTTCTCAGGCTCCCGACTTTACCCTCTAACTTTAATGATGGTCATTATAGTCAAACACTTCAAATTTAAATTCAATCAGACCGTAGGACATGTCTCCAAAACGTATGGTCTTTGTCTTTGCTTTTGGCACATGTCACTTTAGGATGTTTCACTGTATATAATGACTCTAACCAGCTTCAACCAGCATCTTCAAAAAACTTAGCTTTTATCGTGGAGCTTATACAAATTTAACACCATTAAATATTTATTTATGGGACACAGATTGCATCTCTTTCCTAAACACGAGAACTGACAAGTCCACAATTCTCCTCTTGATATTGTGGTTGATTCATTTTTTACTTTTAGTGTTGACTTAAAATACAAGTGTATCTCCATTTGACCCATACATTGTGACTTAACCTAATAGAGGCTTATAAAGTCATACAATCATAATCTGGAGTTTCTCCAATAGTATAAATGAATATCCATGTATGTAAACATCTGAATTTGAAGAAGGTACTCAGCAGTGCAAGTAAAAAATCAGTTTTCAACTGTACGTTGAACACTTAAAGCTTTAAATACATTATTAGCTTGCTTAGAATTTCAGTTCTCCATTATAATCACAAGTCAATGCGAGGACACGGGAGATCTGCAAAGGTTATCACATCCCTGTGTTACACCTGCTGGATCAGCGGGGTCACTAGGCAAGAGTGGCAGAGGCAAATGAAAAATTCAAGATAATTTCAATTAGTGACAGAGACAAGCCTTTGATACGCGGATATGTGTCTGGATAAACAGAATGACAGATGAACTAATGAATAATAAACTCACAGACTCTATGAGTGAGATTGATTCCTCACTAGATCAATACCTTGCATACTCACCTTGATGTGAAAGTGTAGGTATCCCCATTCTGAATCAGAGCACATCACAGCACACTCTGGGGAACCAAACAGCTCTGCAATGTTAAAAGACTGAACAGGCTGAAATATTCAGCATTAACTGCACTTGAAGCCAATGTCACAGGTCGTCTTTTTTGCAACTGGCTTTTATACTGATTCCTCCTGGGCTAAAAAACCTTTTTATCACCTTTTTGAGTAAATGTAACATCCAGTTGTTTAAATTGAATCTATTATTCACTTGTTATAAAAAGCAATTGCATGCATCGTCTTAAAGAGAAGCGTGGCATGCTGTCAAAATCAGTCTGTAACCCAGAAAAGGAAAATCAAAACAGCAAAATCCTCCTATGACAACCAATCACTTTGAAAGACAGATGAGAATGGAAATTATGCTGCGCAAATAAATGTGTGGAAAGCTTTTCACCAGCAGTATTGAAAGATTATTCACTTAGTTGCTTGTGCATTGGTCTGGCCAACACTTCAGTCCAGATTGATATGTGAGCAACAGCTGCAAGGATTTTCCAGAAATTTTAAGTGAACAGGGTGAATCTTTCTTGACGTTTCTTGCTGTATCACTAAAATATTTACCATGATGCATGATAATCTTGCATCTGTTCCCATGTGTAAAAGGTGTGTCAGGTCTAAATGGGTAAAGTTGGGGGTATAGGGAGTTTGGGAAGGTGATTCAGAGTTTTTCCAAGTCTCTTTTATTGTCTTTGTGCACTTAGTCCAAACCCAAACCTTATCAATGTGGGTGGGTGAAGCTCTAACATTTCTAAAAAGTATCTGTCTTTCCTTGCTGTTTTTTTTTTCCTCACCTACAGCTACAACTAGATGAACTGCAATGGTAGACGTAGCTGGTACCTAAACAGGAACACTTAGTATTGCCTCTGTTTCAGTTGTGATTATCTTCATGTCTCTCCTCTTCTGTTCAACAAACCTTGTTTTTGCTGCAACCTAACTTACTCTGTTTAAAAGCTAAGACATCTCTACTAAGCATAATTCTTCAGAGGCATTTTAAAAAAATCTGATTCAAGCTCCCTTTAGAATTGAGGTAGATAGAAAGTACTGTCATCAGTTAAGAGAAAAAACTAAAAGAGGAGAAAAAGAGCTCAATCTGAACATTCAGTAATATTTCAGAAAAGCAATATTAGAAAGTGGTAAGAAAAACCAAACAAATGCAGCCTGTAAAGGTTGCATTGCAATGGGTGCATTGAGTTCAGGGACGAAAAACTTTTCATTTCCAAACCTTTGAAATAAGGCACAGTTTTTACTTTTCTGAATAAAGTGCTGCAGTGCTGAATGATGAAAGGCCATTGACATTTCTCTTTTTTTATTTGAGGGTAACTTGAAATGATTTATCATACAGCAGCTGCCAGAGCAGCAGCTATGATTGGGCTCCACTCTAAGGCATCATGGTGTTCACTCTGCAATCAAGGTCTGCTCTGCCTTTGTCTGCACTGATTTTTTTAACTACTTCAGCTTGTCTCGTCTTTATTTGCTGCTTCACATACAAGCGTCTGGTGAGCAAGCTGCTTTTCTGAATTGCTCATTTGAAGTCTTGCTTTCTGTGAGGAATTTTGTATTTTCAAGCACCCTGACAAATAACTTGATTAACAAAGAGTTTTTAGCTTTCTAGATTTTAATGAATATCATTCATATTCAAGTTTTTGATTGCCAAACTGTGCTCCATGCTCTGCTGTTCATCAAAGGTTTGGATGTGTGTGGGTTCATCTTATTTCATATTGCCATTTATTAACAATTGAAAGCTTTCCGATGGTAAGTCATGTAATAAGATAAAAGCTTAAAAAATACAACTTTAGGGTTGTGGTTTTAATTATTTGGAAATTAAGACCAAATTTAAAGTAGGATAATCAAATGAACAAATTAGAACTGCAACTAACTGTTATTTTTGCAATGGATTATTCTGATGATTAATTGATTAATTGGATTTCATTTGACCAATTAAATTTTATATAACATAAAGAAGTTAAAAGATGTAAATAAACAATTAATTTATGTCCTTTTAAAATAGAAAAAAATTTTTCCTTAAAATTCAACAACATTGCACTCCTTCAGTGCAAGCTTTACTTTAAATGCAAAATGTGTGTATTTTTTGTACAGTTTTTGGTGAATTACAGCTCTGACTGTGTTCTTTCAGGAAATTGTCTTATTGAGTCTGTACTTTAGTTTATGAAAAGTTAATTACTTTTCATAAATTTGTTGATAATTATTTCTATTGTTGTTTCATCACAATTAATCTGATTAATCAACCCTAGCGCAACCATCCCAGAGGAAGCCTAAACAATTTTTTTAACCATGTTGTCTGACTCTGCGACAGACTGGCGACCTGTCCAGGGTGACCCCCGCCTCTCGCCCAAAACGTAGCTGGAGACAGGCACCAGCAACCCTCCTTACCCTATTAGGGACAAGGGTGAACAGAAGATGGATGGATGAATGTTGTGTGATTTTCCTTGATGGATTATTACCACTGAATACCATTACAATCTATGATGACCACCGCTCAACGATTTGGCATTTGGGTCAAGGAATTATATATTTCTTTGTTTAGATCCCCTCATAGGCAACTTCCCCAAGCTGGTCATGATTCACAGATTCTGGTTGACCTTGCACTTACTGCCTCACCTGCAGGGAAGCTTCTCATACCGACATCCAGCAAATATTGTGCCAACTCCTGGATAGAACAGAGTTCTGCTCTGCTGAGTGCCAGAGGCGGCAACGAGTCAAATGTATAATTCATCTGTAATGTATAGCCTGTCTAACCCCACAGCATGCCTCGCTGTTACCATTGGCTCTTCTGTTTGACCTGTCAATCTGCTCTTGACCAGTTGTTTAGGCATACAGATTTGAGATACATTAAAAAAGGTGTATTTTTTTGTCGTGTTATTGCTGATTTTTCAGTCCATTAATGCAACTCTCACAATGGTGCTGACATCTCCTGTCAACACAGATAAAACACTGACCCTGTGAAGCTGTGCTCAATTTTCGCTTCACTTGCAGTCCTGTCTCTCTTAACCACAAGGATGGCGGCCAATTAAGTAACCTAAATCTGTGTTATTCAGCACAATCAAATAAATGTTGACTGCAGAACGAAAACACACTAAGTGGGATGCCGAAGCTGCCTGTGAAAAGTTTAAAGGGCTGGTTTCCAGTTTGCCAACAGATCTGTTTTATTCACTGCTGGGGGGATATGACCATGCTGCAGTAACAGTAAAATAACACTTTCTCTATTTGACACGTAGCTATTGTATGCAATATGGAGCAAGTGTAAGTATCTGTTTGTTTTGGTGATGAATTTCAAGTGTTTATCAATTAAATAGTCAGTAATTCAGTTCTTAAAAGTGTTCAGTAGATTTGCAGCAGAAAAGAAATTCACCTACTGGACTCAAAACTTAGTGTCTTGAAGGAAACATTTGTCTTACTTCTAGCATAATAAAACTTATTTATATGAAATTTAAGCCCAATACCAGAGATTTCTTGTGCAGTTTTTTTCCTGAAAAAGTTCTACTCTCAAACTATATAGACATTTTTTTATGTAAAGTTTTGATAAGTGTTCTATGACATCTAACAACGAAGTTAACCCATTTCACTTTGCTATAATATTTGTGACATTATACTCTTTGACACTTTTTCTATATTTTAAAGTTTGTGTCGGGTAAAAGCAAGCAACACTCCAATATCAGATTGTGCAAAATTTTATTCAAGAAATTCATTACTTTCAAGAGATGTGTACATCCTGTAATTCTGATTAAATCCTTTGTTCTGTTTTTGTATCGGATTTTAAGCAGCCTGAATTTAGTATAGGTGAAGACATCAGCCATTGAGATAAGCAGAGTGTGAGGACAATAAACCTTAAGAAAAAGCTTTTGTAATGCTGTCTCTGAAGATTTGCTGCATCAACCCTTACAATTTTTTAAGCCACCAAATGCAACTACATAACATTTACTTTGATTTAAAACTACCAAAAATGTATTATTTACAGTATCTCTCCATGAACAGGAACCACAAAAGTGTTAAGATTTCTTCCAGATCTAGAAGCCAAGGGACAGGTGTGTGCAGACAGACAAAGGGGCTGCACAAACACCATGAACAGAGGGAAGAAGCCAAGACCTGCCAAGCATACACAGACACCAGCAAACCCCCAAATGACACAACATATGGAGAACTGCGAAAATTCCCCCTTCCCATTTTCATCCGCCATCACCCAATTCTCTCTTCTCTTTCAGCTATGTGAAAAACTGGCACAAAGCTGTGATGGAGAACAGAATATCTGAATAGCTATTTTTATGGCAATTGCAACCATTTTAGGCATTCTCAGAAGACATGCAGAATAATATTCCATTTCATACGGAGAAGCCTTCAGCTGAAATCATCTAATTTCGTATAATAAGTGAATCGGTGAGGCTTGTTAGAAATAACAGTTTGCCTGCAGGATCAAAGATGGCATGGTAAAACCTGAGTCCTGACTTCTGAATAAGACACAGGGTGTAAAAGTGTGAGTGCCGTATTTATGATGTATGATAGTGTTGACAGAATCGATACAATCGATGTGTTGCCTTATTATGCAGATGTCTTTTCATTAATGAGGAAAGACATCGTTTGAATGCCAGGATCAACCATCACAGCATAAAAGTTCCTTTTCTATATTGTGATCTATCTGGTTTGTTTTGTTTTTTTGCAGTACCTAAACTTTATACAGGTTTCAACTTTTTTGTCACTGTATTCTCAGTATTATTATGTATCATATTCTATTTGTTTCTAGTAAAGAAGTTGTTTTTGTCCTCAGAACCACTTTGCTGCCTGACTTCTAATTTTACATTTTTCTTATTCTGTTGAATGTCCATTCATTTTATCCATGCTACCCATCATGGTGACACTTTGGAGTAAAAGTCTTCAGAAGTTAATAGTCACCTACTACACCAGCAGAAGGGCTTTGATTGCAGGGCACATCCAGATGTACAGTGGCTCAGACAGACATTACCAGGAGGCTTTGCACCCACAGGCCTATGGCCTAATAACAGCCTGTCACAACCAGCTAATGCTTGCCCCTTGGCTTCCCATCTTGAGGCCTTCCAAGATGCTATTTCCCTGCTGGCTCAATTTCATGAGTTCATTGCATTTTTCTCTGAACCAAACATCCAATTTAGCCACAAATGTTACCTGTACATAAGCTGAGTTTTAAGGATCAAGGCAGATGGTAAGCTATGTCACCGACTGTTTCCTCTCTACACTGATTTATTCAGTCTTAAAATGTGACACCAGTATGACCAATTACATTATTCATCACTGATGTATTCTGTCCAAAAGGAATGGCAGTCACCATCTGCCATCTTTTTCAGTTACTCTAATAAATGTTTTGTCCTGGAGACGAAAAAATGCAGAAACGAGAAAGTATAAAACACTTGCTAGTCAGACACAATTTTCTTGTAATTTTTACATCAATGAAACAAAGAGAAATTAGTTAAAGTGCACTTTATCATTAGAAACGTGCTCTTGCTGAATCAGTTGTTCAAAGTGTACCTTAAACTAACTCTGTAATTAGGAAAATTAAGTTGGCGGTGATTTTACTCAAAAGCTGTGTTCCCAGTGAAAGCTTTTAAAATGTATTACACCAGAAAGAAATACACTTTTGATTCTCATAAAGTGGGTTTATGCCTTCTTCCAGCTGGCCATGATTTGCTGTCTGTATTTAAAATCATCCAACTTATGCAGAAAATTGTAGAAACTCTTTATGCTACAGTTTCTGCTGCATCTCTTTTGTGTCTCTACCAGCTTTTTACATCTACAGGCTGAAGTTCTTGTCCGTTCTTCTCTGTAAATGAGAGCGCTGATGTAGACTCACTACAGATTGTGATCACAGTCTGGTGTATTTGGTCACAATCAAACCATGTCTTCTAATTCAATAGGAATCAAAAGAGCAGAAACCCCAGTGGGAACCGGCTCGATGATTCGCTGCTCAGCTCTCACTCTCAGCGCTGCCGCCCTGCTCTTTGCAGAACTTTGTTTCGATTGGTAGCATAGCTGCCTTCTGGCCAACCACATGTGATAATACATACTAATATGTGAAAACAAAGAGGGAAGAATCTTTCTGCCCCTTCAATCAGTAGACAGAGGTGAGGAGAGTGCATTGTAAAAATCTGTAAATATGTCTGACATTTGTAACTGAAGCAGTTTAAACATATAATATAATAATACATTTTTATCAAGTTGTTTTTTTGTGGTATATTGGTTTTGGGCGTTTTAGTTGAATTTGTGTTAAATAATAATAAAAACTTTAAAATACAACACAAAAGTAAAAATACTTGCTTCTATAACATGAAACATTTGGCAGGAATAAGGCAATAGTAATGCAAAATGATTTATTAGAATCAATTCATAATTGACAATATGAACATAATAAGCATGAGGTTATAGATGATAATAAATTTAGCCGTTTTGGAGCTGAAAGAGTCCACAAGCAGTCTCAACTGTGTTGGAACCTGTAACAAGTTTTCTTTCAGGATTGCCTTGCATTTAGCTCTGTTCATCTCACCACAACTCTGACCAGCTTTGAGTTGAAAAAAATGCATCCCATAGCATGATGATCCCACCACTGAATTCCACCACCACTCCACCACTGGGATGGTTTTCCACAGTTGTGTATTTCAGCAGATTTTACCACCTGAGCTGTTTCTATAGACACACATATTTTCGAGGCACATTAAGGTGGACAGAATTAGAGTTTACGGGCTTTTAAAGTTTAAACATTTTTGGGGTGTGTGAAATGATTTTATTGTATATCTCTTTATTCATATAACAAGAACATACAAATCTTTGTCCCAGGAAGAGAATTATATTTTTAGCACCATTGCATTTATAGACATGTAATTTACTTAAACATGTCATGCTGCCAAAAGGTGCAGTCATCAAAATGCTTGAAGTAGCTTACATATCAGAACCACTTTAAGAAAGACAGCACAACTGATTCATCTTTCCTTTCCTTTTCCTTCTACTTACTAGCTTGCCTGAGTTTCTTAGCATGTGTGATCCAAACATAACTAATTAATCCCTGACACTGAGCCCAGAGTAGGAAGATATTTTGAGATGGTACCACACTTTGTTTTTTGTTTTCTGACAACCAACTGCAGACACAATAAAAGTCCCTTCACACATGCAGAAACCAACCACAAGGGGCATTTTTTTGGGTGATATCACAAACAATACTTGCTGACTATTTTCTTTTCCTAATTGGAATGGAATCTGAAGGAGCAATCTCAGCAGTGTCATTGTTAATTATACTGCTGGGCTTATTTTGTTTTTGCAAAGTTTTCTAATTTTTGAAAAACAGGGGGGAGGAAGGGACAGATTGCAGGCAGCAGTCTATGTTGTTTAAAAGATGAGAGAGAAATGTTCCAGAAAGGCCTAAATTAATTGTCATCTCAAATCACAGGCTCAGCAAGCCTGGAGCCTGCAGAAGTCTAAAATGGCTGTAAAATGAACAGGAGCAGCACTGAAGAAGTGGTCTGTTTGGTAAAAGAAACAAATCGTCTGCTTCCTCTTGCACACATTTATTCTCTGCCATTTTTGGGTGGGTTTAGCTATTTGCTTTAAAAAAGTTGATCTCTCTGAGTGTGTTCATATCCTCATTTCCCTTGCTCCCTGTGCTGATTGCTATTCGTGTTTGAGAGGCAGTTTGAGCCCTAAAGCTCAAAGAGTTCAGTATGTTCTTTGCTAAGAGAGGGAACGAGTAGGCAGCATTAAAATGGTAGAACTGTGCAGGAAAATTAGTTTGAATTTTAAATATGGTCTCAGCCTACAACATGCAAGTTTATATATCTATGTGTATTATTTAGATTATGGCTGTACTGGTAACAGTTTGACATCAGAATTTAGTTTAAAAATATTCAGATTAATAAAAGTGAAGCATTCATTCTACTAAACATGCTGTCAATCTTCTACAGTAGATTCTTATGTTTCATTGCAAATTCTAAGAAAAAGTAGATAGTGTAATATAATAAACAGATAATGCAGTTTGTTATCCCATAACTACAGTTCAAACAAAGCTTTGTTGGAAGCTATTTATTTTCTTGCTAAGCTCTGTAACCATGTTTTTATCTGTAATGTTCTGCTTTGACTCCATTGCTAAAAATACTAGAGAAAGCACTAAAACGTCTAAAGGGAAATGTAACTCATGACAAAATATTACTCTGAAGCAGAAGCAGAAATTGACCTATAAACGTTTGTTAGGTAAGTTCCTTAATATTTATTTCAAGAGGAAATGTAGATATTTGTAAAATGCATGTTTTGAAAGGATGTAGTCAGAAGATAAAGCAACCTCAAAACAAATATTTAAAAGTAGAGCAACATCAGTGTTTCTAATATGATGTAATCTACTTAATATATGATAAGAAAAGTGTGGGTTGATCACAATTGACATCTATATAGCAATTAAAAACAACTATATCATAATTATTTTTAAGCAGAATTGAGCAGTGTATAATAATAAATCACATTCCTTTACAGGAAAAATATGTTACTACTATTGCTTCAAAAATAATAATGAATATTAGTCCATATATAAGACCGTGTTATTCTGTCTACCTACATAAAATAAAAACTACACTTAGCTGTTCCTAAAGTAAACATGCCTTTTTCACAGCATTTTGGTTCTTTTCTGCTTCTGTATTTGTTGTAAAGTTATTAGGAATCTGAAAAGCTGCTTTGCTGTTAGGTAGTGGTGTCTAAGCCTGCAGGAGACCACTCATCTCATAAATAATTCACATCTCCAAGCCAAAACTTTTGTTTTGTTTTTGTTTGTTTGTTGTTGATTTTTACAAAACAAAAATCTGTTCTCTTTTGGTCATCGAGGAAAGCTGACCGATGACTTGCATGAAAACTTCACAAAACATCGGATTTGCCAAAAAGGTCGAAGACATGAGAAATGGCTCAGTGCTGCAGAAGACAGGGTGTACCACTCTGTTGTAATCAGAGAACTATGCATTGTCAATTGCAAGAAGTTCAAACCAAAGAAATGATATAAAATTTTACTGCCTTTAAAACTGCCATCATATCTGGACTCAAAAGGTGAGTATTAGAAAATAAACAAACCTTATTTTTGTGCTTTTGTACTGTTTTTGTTTGTTTTCTTTCAAGACTTTTTTACAGTCAAGAATAATAAACTCTGTTTCTGTGTGACAGTTTCAGTGGTGGATTCTTTAATTTATACTAATGTGGAAAATAAATGCACAAAGCCATGTGGAAGATTACATGGCTGCATATGTTGTCCCTGTTATTTCTGTCCCAGTTCTACATGCAAACCTCTCTCACACACACACGCCTACACACAACCACTGGTAAAAACACTCTGGCAAACACTGTTTACAGATATGCGGATTGGGTTTAAGAGCGGAACGCTGAGTATTTCAATCTAAACAGTAAACACTCCTAATTGGATTGCGTGCTTTGATGTGAATCCTCTGAGGACTGTATATTAATAGGCCTAATTGATTCTGATACATATTTGCACAAGTTTAGGAAATTAACCCAAAACAAATGTGAGTATTTTGTGTTTTTTTTGTTTTGTTTTATGGATCTCATTGCAAAGCATTAAATTGCACCTTTTAGTTGAAAGACGCTGGAATGGAAACAATGTGGTGTCAGAGTTCACTTGGCAGTTCAGTGAGCGCACTCTGTTTGGTGTCAACCTCTGGTGGAGATAATTCATGGGTCTCCTGATCATCACAAATGAGGCCCAGAGGTGATGATGGGAGGCAGCTGATGGGACTGGGGTCAAGAGGTGGAGCACTGATAGTTTGTTGCTGACCCTGTTTACCATCACCAGCCTCCAGAGGCAGTGTGTCAAGCAATTCAACCTCATCCACATGAGGTAAATGTCTGTTTTAGTGTTCCTGGAACAAACACAAAGCCGATGCAGTCACCTCGCTGATGGACGTGTCAGCACCACTGCTATGTGTGCAGTACTGTCTGAATGAGTGGATGTGCTTTACTCAATCCTGGGAACTCCACTGAGACCGACAAGTCAAACTGCAAAGTTCAAAAGAAGTCTAGTCTACTCTTAACAACAGGCAGACGGTCTTCTAGGTGAAAGGAAAGGTTACATCCGATGACTAGTTGAAGGATTCTTATTGTTTCTGGCATTGTGCTCCTTTAGCTTCAGCAAATATAAAATACAAAGACATTGGTTTTGATAAATCAAATCAAATCTTTCTCTTGACATCAATAAATCTTATCTGAAATATAAACAACTTTATTTTAGTTATGTAGAGTTTTATAGCTTATCGTGAGCAGAAAAAAATGAAGATTAAAATGAGGAAAGAAAATTTAAGGTTCCTGTGTTACAAACCTATGAAGTATCTGCAAGCATTTACACCAAATTCACTCAGGATAAGTATAAAGTGCCCTTTTTAGGTATGATACATGCTGTTGTCTTCAGTTCAGGGAACTGGCTGCATCCCCAAAGATGCATTGGTCCCCTATAGCCGTCTCTTTGGCTAAGGGACACTTCTGGACAACAAAAGACAGCACTGGTTCTGTTGTCCCCCAGAATTCATTTTAGCAGAAGATAGCAGAATTGAAAAGCTGACCTGTTTTTTTTCCCTATTTCTGTAGCAATTAATTCTACAATCTTTGTATGTCGGGACTGTACGAGATGCTGGGTTTTCTTTGCAACTTCAAACTGCAGTCCCTTTTTTCTGCCACAAAACAAATAAAGAAGAAAATGGACAAATAAAAATAAAGATATATCACATTCTGTAAATGTCTAATGTAAGGAGCTCCCTGGAAGACAAGAGGGAAATGTTTTGTTTTGTGTTACCTTGCAAAAGTATTTTCCCACTAAATATTTTTGAATTGCCTTGCTACAGTTCCTGTGTTCTCTTTTAATAATGGATACTAGTCAGTTTGTGTGGCGTCTTGAATACCAAAGTCTTTCTGTTACAATACAAGGTTTTCGCAAGGCTTTTGTTATCTTGTATGTGAGATATCCATCCATCCATCTATCCATTTTCTGGTCACCCTTGTCCCTAATGGGGTCAGGAGGGTTGCTGGTGCCTATCTCCAGCTGATGCAGAGGCGGGCAGCCAGTGTCAGGCAACAGCACAGACGACAGACACACGGACACACAACCGGGAGAATTTAGAGAGGACCACTCAGCCTGTGAGATATCTCATATTTTATATATTTTTCTTTAGGATACAAACACACCACAAACTTATGTGCAAAATCCCAGAGGCAAAACAAGTCAAAAATGCCTTTTCCATTCATACTCTAAAACATTAACATGACAGAAACCATCTGTAAGAAGAAAAGAAATAAAAAAAATATTTTCCAGACTAATTGGACTATTTTTGAGTTACCAGTTTTCTCCACCAGAGTTGAGAATGTATAAACATATGTCCACTGAGGCTCTTTAAAGTTGCACATATGTGCATTTTTAAATTAACATTTGTTATCACTGTGTCTATTTACAAAATATAATAGGGTGTATTTTTTAATTTATTGGGATTAAATGCAAAAGATAACGCAAAGGAAAAAAAAAAAATCCCCCGTGTCCTAGAGGGCTCCATACTAATGTATATGGCTTATGTAAAAGAAATATGCATGGCTTCAAATTGCAACTCTTTGATGACTTGTTCTGTTGAAATTAATTACTTAAAAAGGATGCAATAATTTAGCAAAATCATAATGTGGCTGTTTCTGGTGAGTAGGAGAAGAAAGAGTCTTTGGAATCGAAAAGTCAAAATTCAAAGATTGGTGCAGCGGGACTCTGTGTCAGGAAAATCAAAAAACTTCCTGTTCACATCTTTGAACATTGCCATCAATTTTGAATCCATTATGTGCTACAGGACCCTTTAAATAAAACCCAGAACTATTAATTACCCAAGTATGGGATCATGCTAAAGGTGAATGTGCAATTATAGAATTGAATTAAGGCCCTGTTGGGCTTGTCATTCCTGACAGAAATAATTTGGCTGAATTATTAAAAGCTTAACAGCCCTCAGCATCTTCATTGTTAGTATTTAGGAGCTGCAGAGATCCAAGCTTTGCCGTGAACTGCACTTATTTAAAAGATATCTGTGAAAAACAAAGTTAAAATAGTACTGATGCATGCTGTGTTGTTCTTTGAACCATGAAATGAAAGCGGTCAAACTTAATGAGATCATTTTACATTATTACAGTTATGGTAATCATGCAGAAAGTGACACTTTCATTTTTGGGGGGTTAGAAAGTTTAATAAGTTACCTGCTTTTGCAGTGTAAAGATCTGATGAGATGTTTCATGGTCACAGAATCATATATACATTCAACATTAAAGATTTATTTTTTTTTCTAACTAAAACATGAAAACCATTGTTGCACTGTGTGGAAGGTTACCAGAATGAACAAATATTAAACTTTAATGTTTGTTTCTGACCATTTTACTGACAATTTACTCAAAATTACATTGTTTGTTTTTATCTAATTTCCTGTGATGAAACAGTTTTCTCTTGTCTGACTGGTTGGTTTCAGGTTCCCATGATTAGCAGCTGTCTATAATTACCAACTCAAGGCCTGGTTTGGGTTTAGTCTTCTGATCGGCTGCAACAACAACTCAAGAGTGAAGAGTGAGTCAGCAAAATTCTGCTGTCACGGAGATTACGATGACAGTCCAGAAATGTGTGCTCCTCTGGTGGCTTCTCGAGTATGATTTGCTTTAATTTGAAACAATTATAGCTTTTCGCAGCTGTGTTTTTTACCTTCAACACTTTGTTTTATTTATTTATTTTTGTCATTTCCAGCACTGCTGTACTTCACTCTGTATCAGCCGGAGGTGCATATTGTGCTAAAACAGCGAGAGGTATGTAATTTGCTTTAATTGCTGTCACTGATTACTAATGATTACCAATTAGTGGGTATATTTGACATTTTAAAATAATGACACAGCTAACAGAATAAGTATTGTTGCCACATGCTTGCTCAGGATGAGGGAATCCTATAAAGTAAATGACAAAATGCAGTTGGCTTTTTACTAATTAGACAACTTTCTACTAATTAGCATAATTGGTAATTAATCTGAATATATTGTGTACATTAAAATTGGCTGAGATTTATTTTTTTTTCATTTTATTATTATTTTTTTTAATCCCAACATACAGATCCACCTCAATAGATTAGAAAATAACAATTTAGTTTAGAGTAACTCAACTCAAGTTGATGTTTTATAATAATTATCAGTACACACAGTAACTTGAATTGTTTGTCTTGCAGTAAAGTGAAACCTAAAATGCGCTTCTGAGAATTAATGTTGCAGAATATTCTTTAAAAAATCAAACCGATGCAGATGCATTGGCTTGCTGAAATGTGTGCCCGTGTACTATAAAGTAATGTACTTAATAATTGGTTAGAGCTCCTCTTGAATTAATGACTGCTTCAAGGCAGTGTGGCTTTTAGGTGATCAGCCTATTCCTCTGCGATGCTAAAATTGAGCTTGCTTTATTGGCAGTCTTCAGCTCAAGACCTCATAGCTTGTCTATGAGGTCTCGGGTTAGGCCAATTGGTAGGTGAGTCAAGCACAGTAGTATCGTAATATACTCTTGACCCAAACCTTTTTCTCTTACCTAGGTAAATCATGTCTGATGGTATCCCAGTTTAAGGAATAGCAGAAGAAAAGGAATGCAATAGTTGTGAACATTAAATAATCCACCCACTCTCCAGACCTTAGGAATCTCTCAAATGTTTAATAGACTTTCATGATCCTCTCCATGCTGTAGTTATCCACATTATCTGTGACACTGTTTTTTTTTTTTTTACCCCCTGTCAAAATGTGTCCTTCCACTCTTAACTTTATTACTACTGGAAATGGCAACCTGAAAATCCAGTTTGCTTAGCAAAGACCTTTTGTGGATTGCCCTCGCCATGCAGAATCAGTGATCGCATGCTTGTCAAAGCAGCAGTCTGTCCCCATGACTGTGGAGGTTATAAATATTCCGTTTATTTATTTATATATATATATATACACACACACACACAGTATAAAAGTTTTCCGAAAAACTGAATATTGGATTTTCATTAGCTTTAAGCAATTATCATACATTAATCTTTGTATAATGAAACTGAGTTCTGCTTTTTCATAGAATTATTTAAATTAATGTTCCATTTCATCGAGATGCAACTGTATGATACATGAATTAGGTTTGGTTTGACTGTGAACTAAATGGTCTGGTCTGTCTCGTCTTTTACGTCATTAAGATGAACCTGGCCTGTATTGACTTTGTGCTCTTCCAGCTCGTGCAGCTGCCTTGGGTTTGGCGTATCCTGGATTCCATGGAGCCCCTGATCTCTCCTCACCAGCTGTTAGTTTGTTGCATCCTTCAACTTTTAGTTTTGATGACCTGCCTCCAACTGAATATAACATGAACGCTTATGAAGATGATCATAAGAAAGCCCCCTCTTATAATCCTCGGTATACAGGAACTCACTCCAGGAACTCTGGTAGGTTCTTGTTTAGCCATGTTCCATTCCCACAAGCCTCAAGAGGACAGTCGGCTGACCAAATATTAGGCGTTCCTCAAGGTCTATTGGACAGAAAGCCTGAGTCCAGTTTGGAGGAGGTCAACCATGTTGCCCCACCAACACTCGCCAAAGCCCCCAGCCACCCTGACCCGATGAATCTGCACCCTCAAGGTCGCAGAAAGCCCTTTCTGTTCAGACGCAGCGAAAACAACCCTGCCGGTGATGAGTTTGCCCCAAATAGACGTGGCATGCCTCTGACTGGACATGCCCCACTGCTGACCAGGGGTCATGCTGCTTACCAAAGTGGAATTAACCCTAAAGTCCCCCTTTTGCATTCTGCTCACTTCCTCCAGAGACGCCGTGGCTGGGCTCCGGTGCGTGGCTTTTGGAAAGTGGTCAAGCACCCTGGCCATCTGACTAAGAATCTACACGGGAGACTTGATGTGAGGCCTCCTATTCAAGGCAGAGCCATCTTACAAGGCTTGAGAAAAACAAAATAAGGTGCTCTTGAAATGAGTGTGAAGAAAAGGGCCTGACATATAGCGCAGCTGTCTTGTCAGATAGTGTCACTGTGACATGAGTTAACAGGCATTTTAAGGGTTGCATGTGTGGGTGGTGGGGTAGCAAAACTTCTTCTGCAAGTGTTTAGGCACTAGTGCAACTTTATGGGCAGCCATATATCTGTACAAGTTCATGTTCTGTTGCTTTCTCATCTGTAACTCCAAAACAAGTCATATAACACCTCATATTGAATATAAAGTTGTTCCAAATTGTCAATGCTTCTCTTCTTTTTTTTTTTTTTTTTTTTTTTTTTATTAATAGAATTGAGTCAATGAGGTCTATATGCTACCAGAGTGCCATCTATTGGTTCTAATGGGTACAAATAATTTTGGCTCACAATGTTTTAAACAGGTGTTGCTTAACAGAGGGCTGGCCTTTGACAAATCCTGTAGTCTAACAATCTGTGAGTACTAATGGTACATGTCCTAATTTCTCTAAATACTCTTTAAGTGGCATTTTTTAAAGCAATCAGAAGATAAGAAATGTATCTTTGTACTTTTTTGTGCAGACCAATAGTGCCTTTGCATATTTCCTACACAAGATTAACAGAAAAGGAGTCTATCCGTTAGCCTTTGCCTTTAATTGCCTTCAGAGTTTGAGCATGTGAGGTGGCAGGTGGGTAAGGTTATCACTGATCGACCCCCATAAATCAATCAATCAGGCGCTAAGGGAGGGAGTCGGGTCTATGAGCAGTCATTTGGAACGTGGAGTGAGGAAATGAGCGGCAGAACAAAGTAAAGCAATCAACTGTGCATGAGCAGCAGGAAGGAAGGCAGGCAGTCGACAAGAGCAGCAATACATCACAAAGGACACTGGGTTGGGCAGGGAGAACAAGAGGACAGCTTGGCAGCAAAGGACATTGAGTTTGAAGCAATGATGTGATGTTGGATTTAATTTAAAGAGAAAAGCTCACATGGAATATCTTGAACAAGGGTTCTAAAAGAATTGGGAAGGGGGGGAGCAGAATCTCTTTTTGGCGCAGATGTGCTTTGAGATGCGGCACCACCTTAACCTTAATCAATAATGCTTTGTAATGTGTTCAGAAGGTTTTTGTCTTTTGCTTTTAATGATGGCTGGCACATTAAAATGCTTAAAGAGAGGGTAAAGAAAAGCAAACTGCAGCAAGGACTATATTTAGTACAGCAAGCAGCTCTCATTTGTTGAAACGTGTAGTGCATGATAAACTGAATCTGTACCAAAAGCAGTTTCCTGACATGCAGCTTGACTTGTTTTAGATGTGATTTTTACATACAAATTCTGGAATCTTGGGATAATGTCATCTATTTTTTTTTTTTTCCTTTATCTACTTTAAGCATGTAGTTTATGGCAGGAGGTTCTCTAAAGGAAACTTACAGATACTGAATTATCAAGGGAATTATTCTCTCTGGGGTCCAGCAGGAGATTATACAACATTCTTCTAGACAAAACATTTTATGTGAATAAAAACCACAATTATTTGAATTACACTTCTATATAAAGTTGAATAGAAGACAACGTGCACATCTGCATGTAGTGACTTCTTTCACTTTTTGTTCCTCAGAAGTTGGGTGTATGACTGAAAAACAGGTTTTCTTCTCTGACAAAACTGAAGTGTGGTTAGCATTTTATTCAGAGTCAAAACTTTACAGAACCGCCTTTTGCAGCATTACAACTTTAAGCATTTTGAATATTATTGGATTAAATGCAGAAGGTCTGAACATCAGTGTTCAAATAAAATACAGGCCAGGATCTTGTCATAGCTCTGGCTATATGATTAGGGTGGCTGTCCTGGTGGAGCAAGAATCTCAAACCCAGTGTGCCTGATTTGTAATGTTAAGAATTTCTCTGTGGGGACTAATAAAGTATTTCTAATCTAATTACCTGCTTCTTCAGATTAATGCTGCCCAATGTGGATGACCATAACTTATTCTATTAGATGATGGATTGAACAGTTCTCTTCATGATGTTTGAAGCTTAGGATATTGATTTATAAAGTAATCCAACAATAAACTTCTTCAAGATTTTGTTCCTTATCAGTTTGCTGTATTTCTTGGTCTTTGTGACTATTTGTTCAGTAATGTTCTGTAACTTTGCCTCTTTGGGCTTCAAATAAATGTCTGTATTTATTAGAATATGTACAGGTGGACTTTATTTACTGATTAAGTGATCTGAGAAGATATTTGGGTGCACTGGATTTTATTTAGGGTCATTGGTGTGAAGGAGGTTGAATTCAAATGATCACCAAACCTTTATTTGTTTGTTTGTTTTATATGCACTAATTTCTTCAACTCTATTCCAATAGAATCAAAAATACATACAGCATGTCAAGTTTTGTGGAGATTGTGAGAAAATGTGAATCAATTTATTATTCTTTCATAACTCACTCCAAGTGTAGCTGTGTCTACACTCTTATTTGCAGAAAATACTTTAGATTTGCACATGCTCTTAGTTATTATCACCACCTGCAGATAAGCTGTTTCTCCCCTCAAAAAGCTTCTGTGTTGCTACCAAACCTTTTTTTTTCTCCAGATTTAAAGTTTTACAGATGCTGTAATTATCTATTTAGAGCCTATTGTACACTGTTGCCTACCAGCTTTTTTTGTGCCGGAGGATTTGTCTATAAGCCAGGCTAGCATATAGCTCAGGAAAGGACAGGGCTGTTCATCATGTCTGCTGTATAAAGCAGCATGTCTCCAAAATGTGAATGCACAAGAACTGCATTTCCTCATACCATCTTAAATAATGGTTGCTATTGTGTTTTTTGAAAGTAGTAAATGAGATGAATTTCTACATAGTTCTGCACTAAAGCCGTGTTGGCAGCTGCACTTGGCACATTTAGCAATGAGCGGCTGAAAATAATGAATATCGCTGCAGACCACACAAACACAAGCAGAACCAGCAGTAGCAGCCCCCTGGCTCTTTTCTGTTGTTTAATTTATTATTTGAATGAAGCAATCGCTTCTCGCCTGATAGCAAATGTTGGTAATTCATTGTTGACTCTGTGTCAAAGAGAGCCAATTTTGGTTTAAGCGAAAAAAATAATTGCCGATCAATATTTTTATTTCGGTGTTCAAAATGTGACTCTGAGTTCAGCATGAATTGTGGACAATTTTGATTATTAAAATGTCAGCAATAAATCAGCACTAATGATTTTGTGTGTAACTGCTTCTACAGCAGTGAACTGAGTGAGGGCATTTTATAGGAGGGCATATGTTATACTTTAAGGATCTAATTATGCTCTTAATACTGAAGTCATGGAGTTCTGGTGAGAAATGTTCATAAACTTATATTGGCCAAGAATGTGATAGTAAATCTGGGGATTTTAATGACGTGTTTGAACATTTTTTTGTTTTTTGTTTTTTTCAGAGTTAAATTATTTGTGCATCAAAACAACCGAGTGTGAAAGTTTCAATTAACTGTTGACTATTTTTTACGCTGGATATAAATAAATAAAAATATTAATAACTGTCCCTCAGCAACATGCTGAGAACCATTTATTCAAACATTAGTGGGGGTGTATGCATAACTCTGTCAATAAGAGAACATCCGCACGGGGAGAATAAATGGTACAAACAAATATTACAAAAACAAACAAAAATGAGATTTAGTATAGATAAATGACTTGTCACTGCAGTGGCAGTTCTAGAACAAATTTACCATAGGGGGCAGTGTGGGGACAGTGGGGTTTTTTCATGGGGGCACAAAATAAAAATTAAAACAAACAAAACAACAGTGCTAAAGTTCCTCTTTTACTATATAAAGTGAGCCACAGGTTAAACAGCACCTCTGGAGCAGAGACCTATCAATTAGCAGATAAAAGCTGTGAACCTATCTCAATATAGCTGAAGCTAAAAGGACAACCCCCTAATTTTTTACTTATTGTTGAAGTGAAACTATGAAGATAATAGTTGAAATTGCTCCAATTAACCAAGTTTGTTTGCATATGTTATGGCCTGTGGCCTCTGAAGGACATGCAGTCTGTTTTTATTTATGCAGGTTCAGGTGTGGGAGCACACTCTGCTGATTGACTGCAAGAGCCTGAAGAGTTTTTAGTCTTGATTTAAAAGAAATCAAGGTTTCTGTTTCTGTTACGGTTTCTGTCCAAACTCATGTCACAATAACAAATTAATTTAGTATTTTAAGTACGGGGCCTGTAAGAGGGGACAGGAACAGATCTGCAAGGGCACAATTTCCTTTTAGCCCCTTTATAAAACTACCCATGTTACATTTTGCTTCCCCTGCTGGTAATGAAAGATTAAATCACTTTTAAATTTAGGGCCATTAGAAAGAACTGGATAGGATTGTGGTTTAATATGCATCAACTCTGGTAATATAAAGCTGTTTCAGTATGCAGCTTCTGTTAACAAACACAGACAGCAATATCTCTAATGGCACAACAGGGGCAGCAATCCAATTAGTGTTATCCACACAGGTGTGCTGTTAGATTCGTTTATTAGATTATTTCTGGTTTTTTGAGACTGAATTATAATTTTTTGTTTCTTTTTTTTTAGCTGCAGCTCATCAGCATAATATTATTCCCTCTACCCTATTAAAAAATAAATGAGAGTTCATTTTATGGTGTTTTACTTTAAAGCTTATTTTTAGTTTGTTGCATTCTGACAATGTTTTTTTTGTTATTGTTTTTATCTCAAGTCCACCAGTCCACAATTAATTTCCATTGCTCTTCCAAATAAACTCCAATTTTATCAAGGCTTTACCCAGTCCTGTGTGTGTGTGTTTCTGTGTAAGGTTGTGCATTTAATAACACACAGCTCTTTTAAAGCCATGCTGACAGCTGCCCTTCACACACATTCAGTGAATAAGGTGGTTAGCAACAATAAGTACATGTCCTTGTGTGATTTGTCGTGTGTGTATTTCCTCCTGCAATATCTGCTGCCCTCCACTTGTTGTTCCACTTGAGGCCCTCTGCAGGCCAGCTTTGGCCTGCCAGCGCAACTGACCTGTGGTAAGGGGGAAATCAATAGTCAATTCCATTTTGCAGCCAGTCTGTGACAGGTACTAGATAGGAGTGGATTGGGTGCATGTAGGGAGCAGGACCGAGAGTCTGAGCTTGTTTGACCCTCTCCTCTTCCACAAGTACACAGTGTCTCATGTGGTCACTGTACAGTGAACACAGCTGTTAAAGCTCAAGAACATGCTCTACTCCCTAGCAACTTAGGAAATGATGACAAGTGAAGCTTAGTGCTTGCTTTGTGTTACCAAAGGTAAGAAGAAAACAGCATGAAGAAGCAGGAACTAGCATGACTAACGCGTAAGGAGCAGCAGTGTACAACAATCTGAATTTTGAATATTTTCAGCAAAAATATGTGGTCCTAATGCGACAAACACAGTATGACAGATTTTTTTTTTTTTTTATGGATTTCTACCGCTTGTCATGGCAATTAAATTAAAGGAGAAGAGTGACTAACTTTGTCCTTCACCAACTCTAGGTTTTACAGATGTTAGAAATTATTATTAGGAGTCCAAGCTTACAGAAGCAAAGTTATTTGACAGAGCACTTTTTTTGTTTGTTTGTTTGTTTGATAAAGCTGAAATTGCAGTTAAACCAGCGTACAACTGGAGACTTTCCATTAGACTTAAGCATATATGTGCACAGTTACTCAAATGCAATAGTGCAACGTGCCTCACCAAGTCATGGACACTAAGGGCAACATGTTTTTTTGGCTTAAAACTGGATTCTAAATCACAACACCGAAATGTCTAAGGTAAAGTGTGAGCCTGAATGACTGCTACTCAAGTTTGACAGGATCATTTTGTTCTGGTCCGTCCGTGATCTTGATTTTAGTTTTCCTGAAACCTAAAAAAGACAAATCCAGTAAAACACTTATTTTATGTAGAGAAAAACATCTCATTAGTCACATGTAGTGGGTTTTCAGTGTGTTGCAATTGTTTCATGTCCAAGTTCCCAATGTGGGGATCTATTGCAACACTTCAACTTCCTCCATTTAAACACCAAGAAAAAAAAATATGCTGTATATCATAATATTTTTATGTATCATGTATAAGTAATAAAAACCACATTTCATTATTTAAATAACAAGTTAGTGAATTAGACAAAGTCTCTTTTCAAGGAAATATCTTCTTTATTTTTAACACAATGAAAGTGATATTTTGTATACCTGGCATTAAGTTAGCTGATAAAATGTTGATCCAATATAAATTTTCTCAAGAACAACTTCTAAATTGGTAAGAACAATCTCCTCCTAATGCTTTAAATTTTTTGTTTGTGAATCAGTCAGTACTTTTCTCTGTCAATAGTCAGTTTTCTTTTTTGTGTGTGGCTCATTTTAAACTGGATCATAACCCTTGTATTTATTTATTTATTTATCCATCCATTTTCTGTTCACCCTTGTCCCTAACAGGGTCGGGAGGGTTGCTGGTTCCTCTCCAGCTACGTTCCGGGCGAGAGGCAGGGTCACCCTGGACAGGTCGCCAGTCTGTCGCAGGGCAACACAGAGACAGACAGGACAAACAACCATTCACACTCACACGTATGGAGAATTTAGAGAGACCAATTAACCTGACAGTCATGTTTTTGGACTGTGGGAGGAAGCCAGAGAACCCAGAGAGAATCCCAGGGAGAACATGCAAACTCCTTGCAGAAAGACTGGGAATTGAACCCAGGACCTTCTTGCTGCAAGGCAACAGCTCTACCAACTGCACCACTGTGCAGCCCATATAATATTTATTTATTTATTTATTTATTTATTTATTTATTTATTTATTTATTTATTTATTTATTTATTTATTTATTTATTTATTTATTTATTTATTTAACATTAAAAACAGTTTAGTTAAATGATGTTTAAACCCAAAAGTGAACCTCTGTGACTAGCAGCAGCAATGACAACAGCAGCTGCTATTAATGTTAACGGGCAATTCTCTGTACAGCATGAAATGAAAAAGATATAAAATAATGTTTTCAGAATTGACTAATTTGGGGTTAGCTACATATCAAGTTTGAGCAAGAGTCGAAAGACGAGAAAGTATTCTGTTAAGCAAAGTACAAGAACTGCAATCAAACCAAGTCGAGCTTCGTCAGTTCAGCTTAGCTCCGGGACCCTCTGCTAATTTTACTGCTCACTGAAACGTTGCATGTAATACCCAGTGGATGGAGAACACTTTGTTCATTAGTGCTGATTAGGAAATAAGATCAAGCAAAATATGTCAACTCATGATAACCAGTTAATGTGTTTTTAATTAGGGCCTGCTTTCCTCCTCTCCCGATGATTCTTGCTCTGAAACCCACTGCCGCTTGCATTTATTTCCTCCTCTGGAGGCCTCTTGATTAAGAGTTAGCCCCTATTATGATTTTAAGGGTAGCTTAGTGACAGAGCAGAGATGCAGCTGTTAGATTAAAAGTTTAGTGGTTGAGCTCACTGGTGCATCTCGCTCACCGTTTGAAATGACTCCTCATCAATGGGATCACTTTAGGACTTAACAAGCTAATAAATGGGATATGGCAACCAGTTTCGAAGTGCCCTTGGGAGGGTTAAGCCATGGCTTACAATCCCATTTAAAAGCTTGTTCTATTACCATGCAGACAAAAGTGTCAACCTGCTGAGAGAGGGAGGTGATGGCATTTTGAAGCAGCCCCAGTGATACAGCAGATCTGCAGCTTCAAAGGTCACCCTCAACATTGGGGGTCTTCTTGATGCAGAACGATCTCATCCTTTCAGGAGAAATGCTTGCTGGACTCACAAGGTAGAATAATGATTCATATACAGTACAGACCAAAGGTTTGGACACACCTTCTAATTGAATTCAATTAGAAAGTGTACTGTATTGCACTGTACATTTTGTGACAGGCACTAACTCACTAAGTAATACCATATTGCCAAGACAACATAAGTTGATTTCAAGACAACATAAGTACATTTTTTGTAACAAGACAATAACAAGAAATAAATCAGATTTACTGTATTTATGTCATTTTTGAAGTAAAATTGACAAAATACCATGGTTGAAAATTAACAGAAAGGCTCTTTGAAATAAAGAGGCAGAGATGAAGGTCTAACCAACCTCATCATCCAGCGCAGCTAAAAATGTGCTTCATGTGCAATAATAGATTCAATAACAATTTCTTTTGACAATTTATGTGTGAATAAATCTTTCAGACATGCAATGTAATGTAGAACCTCCATGTCTCTTTAATGTTTAAGACATGTACTTACCAGCATCTTTATTATGTAATTTCTCAACACAGTGAATCACCCAGTCACATTGCAGCAACTCAATGCATTTAGAGATCTATAAACAGCTAAGATCTGCTGAAGTTCAAACCAAAATGGTTCAAGGTAAAGGGATTGAAATCATTGAAGTGATTGTCAATGTCATACAGCCTGGTCTGTGTATTTCAGAAACAAAAGATGTCCTGAGATTGTCCTGCACAACTATTTGTCAGATTACTGTGGAATGGTCAGAAAAAAAAATAGAGTTAGTGGCTGTTGTCTGGACATTAATGACTTGTTGGTGTCAAACGTCAGAAGAGAATGGTCAGACTGGTTCAAGTAGCCAAAATAACCAGTTGCTACCAGAAAGACCGACATGTTGATTTGATGATGTCATGATTCATGTTCTGTCCTATCCATGCTGTGTTTAAACACTCATTCAGCTCACCTGCCATGCCTGATTGGTTACCTGTTCCACCTGGGTCCCGCCCTACTTAAACATCTCTCAGCCTCTGCCTCCTTGCCAGATTATCAACAGCCACGAGCCAGTAGCGATGCAACGTTTCCGTCTAAGCCTTCAGTGTTTCTACGACCCTATTTTATCCATGGATTGTCCCTTCCTGCCATACCCTTCAGTGATACCTTCTGCTCTGGATTTCTGGACCCTGACCCAAGCTTTGCCCCCCGACCACTGAGCATTGCCTGCCCCTCAAACTAAGTTTGCTCTCTCTGTCCTGTACAAGACCTGCCTGATTATAGTCAAAGTCCCTGGGAGTTGCCTCTTGGATCTCTTTGTGGAGATCTTTATTTCTTCCACAGTAGCCTGTTCTACCTGGTTACCTGCACCTCCCTTTCATCAGACCCTTGGTTTCTCAGCTCCACCCGTTCATTGCGCTACAGGTCAGTTAAGCTGAACATTTCTAAGATATCCCTACTTTATCAGTGCATCACCAGCCTTCTCCCCTCTCTTCTCAGTGCTGTGTTTGATGACCACATTCTGAGCAGCAACCAGAGTTTGTAAATTTAATTAAATTTATAGATTCTGTTTCTTCCCTTGCAAACTCCTGTGTGGTTGAATTTCTGGGTCCCCACTGAGTGTCCTTACAGATGAAATAAAAAAAAAATGGTAGTTTTCAAGACAAAAGAGGATCCAAGGTGCATCTAATAAGGTGGCCAGAGAGTGGTTGTTCCTTTAATGCAGAGGCGTGTATTACTAATTTATTTGCCAAATATTTTACATTTTAATAAATTTTCATGTTGAGTAGAACTTTTTAAAGTAAAGGTCAACTTGCTTTAGCATCTGTTTTATTAACTTTCCATGCAAGCTAATTGACTTCAAACTTAGTTTGCAAATAGTTGATGAGATATTTTAGTTTCTTATGAATACTGCTAAAAGCAGCAAAGTACCACTTGTGGCAGCTGCAGAGAATTTCAAGCATTTTATATCAGAGTCTTGTTCAAAAACCAAACTGTAATGTTCAAAAATCAAACTGTAATGGTCAAAACAACAAGGAGATTTATTGGAAGTAAGACAATGGCTAATTCTTAGTTTTTCCGACAATCGCAGTACATAGTACAAAAATTCAAATATTCAAAAGCCACCTACAAAATGTTCTTCCATATTTGAAATTTTTCGCAGAACCAGCTATCTCCTTTCTTTTGAAACTATGCTGGTAATTTAAACACCCCACTTTTCCTTCCCAGAATAGGGCCCCATCAGTCGTTCGTTTCTTCCTGGAAAATAGTGAAGTTTCACAAATCAAATTCAAAACAAGGATGTTAGTGTTGCTGCCTCTGTGGCTTGGCTTACACACACACATACGTCCTCCAATCTGAGCCGCTTTGAGCCACACCATTTCATCTGGTGCTATCAGGGTTGATGAGAGCCTCTTGTCTTTCTCAGTCGGCTGCAGCTGCTGTGTGGTGAGTGGCAAGCCTCTCTGATGGCTCTCCTTTGTCTTCGCATCAAGCAATTTGCTGCTTCTTTCATTATGATTCTTGTGCCATATTGAAAATGAAAACTTCACAAAACTTATGTTTTATGTGACTCAAGTATAAGCGTTAACGCTGAAAAGACGTTTTTAATTTCATTTTAAGATTGCTCATATTTTTGTGTCCAGTCTGTCTCATTTATCCTACACCTTAATGTGTTTGTGTCTGTAAAGCAGGTACAAGAAGTGTTTTATTTTCACAATTATTTTTGACACTTTGTTTATCTTTGTGAAAACTGTAAAATCCTTCAAAGCGATGAGATACATACTTGAGTGTTGTAGTATGGAAATCACATTCTTCTTCTTCTATCATGAAAAAAAGAGGATGTGAAACTAATTGTTTTTTCCTAGGAATGTGGGACTTTACTGAATGCTGACGCAAAATCTTAGATTGAATTAAACTAAACTGTGTTTTAATTCATCATTATGTAGATATGGAGACAAAATTTTAAAAATAAATTCTCTATTCAACAAACAAAACCTGACATGAGAAATAAGTCTACAAAAGAGGAACCAGTAGTGTGAAGGATATTGCCAAATCCTGTGAGTGGGCGTTGTGTAACTAACCCCTGAAAGCAACAGGAAAGGAAATGTACAGAGACAAGAGGACAACATTTCTTTACACATTGCACCATGTCTCTGTGAAACAAAAGGAAAATGCCAAACATGTATTTACATTTTTGAATCAAGAACAATTCATGTTTGTTTGACAAAATGCACTCAAGGTTTAATACTCTGTCCGTCTCTGACTATTTCTTTTTCTGTCTTTTTCTTGCTTGTCTTTTGTTACAACTGCAGGCAATTATCCATTAGTGGTGAGCAGGAATTCTTAAAAAGGCAAGAAGGGAAAGTGGAGGCCTTTTTGCAAAGAGCTGATAAGAAAAATGGGTGAAATTCCATTTCGCTCTCATTGCAAAACAAACATCAAATATTCAGTTATGGACAAAGAGGAGAAATCTCGCAGTTTGAGTGATAGCTGCAAATTACTTAAATTATGAGTCACATTTCTGCAACTTTACATAAACAAAATATGTTTATGTAAAGTTTTAGTTGTTTTCTTTTCCCCCAAATACCTTTAAGTAAACCAAAATCTTTTTAGCTCAGCTCATTCTAAGTTGTTTCCAGACCAAAAGTGACAATTGGGTACTCCAGCATATTCTGGGTCTGCTCTGGTGTTTCCAAAGGAAAACATCTGGGAGGCAACACGATCAGATGCATAATTAGATGACTCCTTTTAAATCAGAGGAGCAGCGGCTCTTCAAGCTCCCACTGGATGATGATAATCCCAGTATTCAGGGTCTCATTCTGTTGGTCATGATTCATGGTTCAAGACCATAGGTGAAGGGTGAAATATTGACAGTTCACTAGATCACTACAGACTGGAGCAGCGGCCACATTACTGCAGACAATGTCCCTCTTGGTTTGTCCAGCTGCCTCTCCATTCTATCAAACATTTGAACTCCTCTGCTTCAGACCGATCCCCAAAGCTAAAAGGGAGAGATAAACACAGCTCTTCACAACTACACCAAGAGCTCCACAAACAGGGTCCCGCTGGAGATCAACCCCTAGGGAGGAAACAATATTAATTCTGTGCCTTTAAAAGCAATTCACTTGCTTTGCATCCCTTCACCTGGAAACGGATGAATTAGTTTGAGAATATCTCTAGAAAAAAGTAATTCTGGGTTTAACTCCTAGACATATTTTCCCACTACCCAGTCTCAGTTAATTGGAAGAGGATACAGGAACTTCTTTACTGCTGTGGTCTCACATATTGCTATGAATTTCACATGCAAGTATGTCATAATGTCTGTCTGAAACGTTTGGTGAAATCACAGTCATAAGACATCCCTTTCATGAGAACTTTTGTCTCTGCTTTTAGCATTGGATCACTTATCACTTATCACTATGCATTATAATAATATTATTCTAACTTTCTGCTTTGGAATCAATAAATTAGTCATGCTGATAAATTAGGTCAAAGCACTCAAGTATTTGGTAGATAACTATGATTGTAGCTCTAATTAACAAAATGCCAACTTTCAACTCACAAGGATCTTGACATTTACTTTTACACACATTACATCAGTCTTGATAGTACCAGTTTTACTTTGCTTTGATTTTGTCTGTTTGCATATTGTTGCTCCTGTCCTTAAGGACTGGTGTTCTTTATGTGTTACATGATTCCCTCATTAGATGCACCTTGAATCAAAAGATGGTTCTGTAGCCTTTACAGAACTTGATGAGATGACTAGGAAGTAATTTAACCAACACACAGAGTTCATAATAGAACAAATGAATCAAACACCACCAGGACAATCTTAAAGACTGGAGCTGAGCACCACTGCTGAAAACAAGCCATTTTGTACATGTCCCAACATAGTCATACATGAAATTATACTTTGCATCATGTATGTTTATTTAAATGTCCCAACAATCAAGCTAACCTCAAATTGTTTTACTGTTAACTGAGAGGTTTGACATGAGTGCAGCAGTGTGCTCTATAAATCCCCCAGGAAATATACTTGCATGTTTTTCCCTTTTTTGGTTCTCTTTTGGATTGGGGCTAATGCTAAGATATTCCATTCTTGTACTTTTTTCAGCAGATAAAAATAAGCGTAATAGAATACAACAGGACACTAATATTTATTGCTAATTATTTTATTATGATAAAATAATGTATTTTTTTAATTATCACTACTTTATGGAGACTTGATATTGCACCTCTAATGAATGGATTATTTTTGACTAGTTCACTTGAAAAAAATCAAAAAATAACTTTGCACCACCTGACGGTAGATATTATTTTTTGGAATCTCATAACATTTTCTAAGAGCAGACTTCAGAAAAAAGTAGGTACATAAACATGTACCTACTTGTTTATCAAGTAGGTACAAGATATGCCCAAGATGAACTTAGACCTGATAGACCCAAGACATCATGACCAAGAATGAAAAAAACAGAATTGCAAAATATCTAAATGTCAAACACCTGTAGATTCTCACTGTTTTTGCTAAGATAGATACTATTTTTGTCCAGATTTTTTTTCATTGTACAATTTTCCAGTCATTAAACCAGAAACAGATTTACATATAGTAATGCGCATCTGTATATGTCGAATAATAAAATTGGCATCATGAAAATACAGTGATTAAAAAAACAAAACATTTTACATGCAACATGTACTGCATGTCTTGTATTGATAACCACAGCTGTGTTAAATATGGAAAAAGAAATTCTTCTTGGGATTCTTCTTTTCACACCTTTAAATTTTTTCTTTCTCTTTTCACACACAGAAACACAACGATGCTGTAAAGGCAGGATTTTTCTGCTGGTGCTTTATGAGTTGGTAATCAGATTTTCTTCACATCTGAACATCTTTGCTTGTGTAATGGTGAGTATTTCAAGATCAATGCCCTCCCTCACCTATGTTGTAACAGATTTAGTTTGTTGATCCACTGTTAAGTTTTTAATAAGATAGATTTTTTACAATAATAACAATGAACTCAGTGCAACACCTACCATTTTTAAGTAAAAACAACAACAAAAAACACCCAACAAGGCTAGCTGCCAGTAACAGGTGGCAGTTACTGTCTAGAAGAACATATGTTATGTTATGTCATTATTTTTTTCACAGTGATGTAAATGTTACATATTCTGCATTATTGATGTTTCAAGCATTTTAATCTAAGATGGCATGATTGCAGATAAGCTCAAACTGCATGATTTGTCGCTGCAGCAATATCCTCTCAAAAAGACACTGGCTTAATGATGATGGGGAAACAACTATGGGGTGTTTACGCTCTTATTACAAACTAAATCTGTCAGGCTTTAAAGTGAGGTAGAGAAAATAAAGATGGGCAAACAGCTGTGGAAGCACTTATGGCTGGGCAAAGGAGGGCAATAATAAGCAGTCACTGTTAGAAGCAGCCAGACTGCAGGATTTTCTCACAAAATTTTAATCACTGCTATAAATTTGTCCTTGTCATCTTCAGCTTTGAGTGTTTTAAACCAGCTTGAAGTGAACACATCTCACTAAAAGACATCACATCTTAGTTTTTTGTTTTACATGTCACTGTACATGTGGCACAGAAAATCATTTTGGCTCTCCTTGATGTGAAAACCTCAAATAACCACTTGTTTTTAGTATAAATACATAAAACTAAAGCAGAAATGCACAAGATTTTGACACAGTGTAAACTGGACATTAAGGTGATGTGAAAAACTGTGGGGCTGTTTCTCTTACGAGGCTCTTTCAGAGTAAATGACATTATGAACTCTGAAATACCAGAAGGATCACGAATCGAGTGGATATCACTGATAGGCAGAAAATGGGCAACTTTGGTGTCTAAGGTTCAACAGAAACAAAATCAGCCTTCTTCCAAATGCTATTTTAGACCCCAAACTGAAATCTTATAGAAAACCTACAGTGTGAATTGATGGTTGGATTATTCCTAAAATTTCTGTGAGCTATTATTATTCTGCTGCTTCTTGCAGAAAAAAAGCTTTTGATTTTCTAGATGTCAAAGGCAATGAATGCAAGCTGTTTACACAAAAATACTGGGTATACTGTGAATCCCAGTGAAACGTACAAAACACTATGCCTGTGATTCATTTTTAACCAATACATGTTGTCACCGTAATTCTTCTTTTACAACAAAACTGCCTCACTTGGCATGCAAAGCATTCAATTTTTAATTGATGTCTTTCGACGTGTTTGCTCAACAGGTTATGTCATGATGACATCCACATGGATGTTGGTGATTGCCGTGCTGATAGACTCTGCAAATGGAGCAAGAAGTCGTGAGTGTTGCATTTGAAAATCAGAAATTGAAATATAAACACAGTTAGAAAGATAATTTCAAACATCTTATTTCTGAAATAAAAATAAGATTAAAAGAGCCCATTTTATGGGCACTTTCCCAGAAAATGCAATGCTTGATTTTAGAGAGATGATAAAAAATGTTTTCTGCATTCTAAATTTCAAACATGTTTTTATTTATTTCATTTTCTCAAGAGGGTGACATCCAAACATGTGCAAGGATCCACACATCAAGTTCAGTGGTGCCTCTGGGATCACCTGTCACAGCCACCTGTGTCATCAGAGAAGACTGCCCTCTAGTTATTGGACAAGCTGTTCATATTGAGTGGCTCCTTGGCAGTGAGCTTATTCCCAGCAGCCTTGCAGCCAATGAGAGCTACAGGGTTTCCAGGATTGTTGTACCAAGCTTCAATCGCACTCAGGCAGTACTTTTCTGCTGCATCCAGAATTGTTCTCAAGTTGTCACCGGAGTTGAGATCCGAGCTGGATGTAAGAAAAATTTTATAGCATAAGTATGTTCAGAAAGGAATTTCTATAATCAAGATCTTGCTCAAATATTCTGCAAGGAAACTCTGCAGAGTCCTGCTTTACACCTCTTTTCATGGACGGTCAGTAGGGATGCAAACAAATTTGAAAGAAAGTCTTAAAAATTAATGTTTACACATTCTTAACCAGTCCAACTAAGCTATTTAGAAAGAGAGTCGGCAAGTACTTGTGTTTGTTTGCAAAGCTGACAAACCCAACCAAAGACACTTACAGCTGTTTACAGCAGAGTGTCTGCAACGTATTGACTCTTATGTACTCTGAACTGCAAAAAACTGAAAATAATGCATACCTTTTTTCCCACTTCACAGCCTTGTGCTGCTTTATGTTTGTCCATCCATCCATCCATTTTCTGTTCGCCCTTGTCCTTTAGAGGATTCGGGAGGGTTGCTGGTGCCCGGGCAAAAGGCAGGGTACACCCTGGACAGGTCGCCAGTCTGTCGCAGGCTTTATGTTTGTCTATTACATAAAATCACTATAAAATACATTGAAGTTTGTGGTTTCCACATCACATCTGAAGCATTCGGTGTCTATGAAAACATTTGGAAGACATGAGACTTATACAAATAAAACAATGTTGAATTTTAGTTTACACAAATTTAAGTTCATGCCTGAAATACAAACATACAAAGGCACAAATTAATTTTCTGTATCATTTGAAATAGGTAATTCAAGAACAGGATAGACAGTAATTTTGATCATCCTTTCAATATAAAGCATAATTTGATAAACTTCCCATCAATTACCAAACTGTAACATTGATTTCCAAACAGGAGTAGTCAACTGATTGTCATATGTAATCCTGGAATTAAAATGCTTTGTTTTTTTGCTTGTTTTGCATAATTAGACCCACCAGAAAAGCCACAAAACCTGAGCTGTCAAACAAACTTCAGCTCCCCTAGTTCCTTGAACTGTGAATGGGAGCCTGGGCAGTGGGACACCCACCTCCCTACTAAGTACACCCTGCACACTGAAATAAGGTAAATTTGTGCCTGAAACTATAAATATGTTTTCAATGGAGGAATAAAGTTGAAGGAGTCAAGTTTGATGTCCAGGATTTTTGATTCATCGAGTTCTGTAAGTACGTCTGGTTGAACTAACATTTTTTTCTCACTTTGTATTTCATTTCAGAGACTTAAATGAGAACTATACGTATGAACTGCCACCAGAAGTCCATCACTATTCGATTCCTCGTAATGAATTTGTTCTGTACAGTGACATCAAGATCTATGTAAAGGCAGAGAATGACCTTGGAGTGGCAACTTCAGGACCCCTAATTTTTGACCCTTTACAGGCAGGTAAATATTAAATGAAAATAATAAAATGAAAATAAAAACCTCTGGTAAACACTCTTTAGGATAAGCACAAATCTAAATGGGAAAAATAAAAACTTAACAGAGCTAGCTCACATATCAACAAATAAAACAAATGTTATTCATTTCCTTTAAATAAAATGTACTGAATGTTTTAAAGTTTCCAGCAGTAGTATTATTTCAGAAATGGTATAACATTTTCTTTGTTTTGTACCAAACAAGATCATTTCTGTCATCCAGATGGCTTGGGAATTCAGTAAGGATTAAAGAAATAAATTTAGCAGTAGTGTTGCTGTGGGTTGTTTTTAAAGGTCAGCTTCTATTTTTGTACAAGCTAAATTCTTATCACAGCATTAATCATAATGATGTACAAACTCTTGGTTTTTAATTTAAACAATGCTTCAAGAAGAAAATGAAAAAAAACAACAACAATAAAACCACTAAAAATCTAATCTTGATTGTTTTTCTGTCAGCTAAGTTTGACCAACCCAGTATTGAAAATGTTGATGTGGAGCCTAAAAGGTTAGGTTGCCTCAAACTGAAGTGGAGAATGTCCCAGCAGCAGAGTTGGATGCTTCACAACCAACTAAGCCTCGAAGTCCGACTTAGGACTGCTGACAGCGACCAAATGAGTGACCCACCAGTGAGTTAAGTTAAAACTGTTGAAATTAAAGTACCACCATGAATTCGTATTGCGTCAGACTTGAACTTATTGCTGGAAGCATCTGAAGAGTTTTAGAGCCCACCTAAAATTTACAGTGTATTTGATGTCATGCCTGTATGATCTTTTTTCTCAGATTCTTGTACGCCAAGTGAGACCATCCAAAGCGATCACAGAATGCTGTCGTCTCCTTCATGGAACTCGATATTTGGCCCAAATTAGAGTTAGATACTACATGCAGGGCCCCTGGAGCGAGTGGAGCAGCAGCAAATCCGGAGTCACCTTGGAGACCGGTAGGGCTCGGATCAATTCAGAATGACACAACCAGCCACTCTTAACATTTTCCAATCTGATGCTTTTTCTCTCCACTTTTTCCTCATCTTTTCAGTGTATGCAAATGTCATGTTGTGCATCTCTCACTGCTTTGCTCTGCGGCACAGGCTGAATTGAAGTATTGAGTTTTGTCGCATAGGCAGACAGTGAATCCATAAACCTGTCTTGTAGGGAGAAGTTTTATTTTCTACAGAGTTAGAGTAGAAGTTCATAGTTTTGACAAGTTGCCACACTGACAGCTGTCTCTTCCTTTTCAGCTCCAACTGGACGTTTAAACTCGTGGATGAAGGTATCAAGGAATCACACAAGCAAAAACCTAGACATACAGTTGTTCTGGAAGGTACCTATATAATTTCTTGATGCCTGTCAAGAGTAAGTATTTTCTTCAAAACCTCTACAGGGTTGTATAAAGTCTCCCCTTTTAATTGTTTCAGCCATCAAAACAGTTCCGTGCAAATGGCCAAAATTTGACATATGTTGTCTTAAAACCAAATCCTCATGGTAAAAGAGAAAGAATGTGCTCTACAAATGAGAAATGGTGCGCTTTTCAACTTTCTGGGAGAGTAAGGAAAGTGTATCTGAGCGCTGTGAATAGTGTGGGGGAGTCTCCCCTCACTGAAATTAGGATCTACAAGCCTAGAGGTAACTCATATTATTTAAATAAAATAGAATGGATGTTGCAAGAGTCATTTTCCTCAAGCTATTCCACATTTTGTCACATTACAACCACAAACTAGAATGTATTTTTGGAGGATTTTATTTGACAAACACAAAGCAGTGCACATTGGTTTAAAAATCACCTTTGTAGATCAAAATCTACAAAGTATATGTTTGTTTGTGCATTAATTTCTTCCTATTCTGATAGGGAGAAATTAATGCAGCACCCTTGAACTCATCTGAATCCCCATTATGAAACATGAGGGTGGCAGCATTATGCTGTAAGAATGCCTTTCTTCAGCAACAAGGAAGCTGGTCTCTGTTGATGTATGGAGCTAAGTAACATCTCTGTTGATGTATGGAGCTAAGTAACTGAGGGGAGCTGAGGGCTAAAGAAAATCCTGAAATTTCCATTGAGGTTAATAACTCTATGCATCAGAGTGTAGTCATATCCTCAAAGAGTTTAAATGACTCCGCAGACTGGAGTGCAACTGAGACTCTTTGACAAAATTGCTGTGTCCCATTAAAACATATGCACTTCTTTCTCGTTTGCGGTTGCAATGTGACAAAATGAATAATTTTGCAAGACAATGTATATAGAGTGTCTTGGTACATAATTCTTTGTATGTCTTCAGCTCACACGGCAGTCATGGATGTCACAGCTGTTCCTCATGATGACAAATCGTTTCTGGTCCAGTGGACAGCTGAGGTGACTTTAGGTCTCACTGATTATGTGGTGGAATGGAAACCTTTACTAAATCTAGACCTCAGCCACATTCGTTTTGAAATTGTGAATAAAAACCAGTCCAGTCTCATCATAACCGGTATGTCAATAAGAATTTGCTTTACATCTTTCCATAAGCCATGTCGCAATTGCACTTTCATCTCTCACTACATGAACTCAAATAGTCACTTTTGAGCAAGATTCTTATTTTCTCCTTTTCTGAACCTACCTGTAAACCCTGTAATTAGCTTGTGATCATTGATCCACTCTGTCCTCTACACTCTCATCCATAGGCAGCTTTGAGCCCTACAAGCCCTACGGGATCTCTGTATATCCCCGGTTTAAGGATGGGATGGGGCCTCCTCAGACTGTTAATGCCTACTTGAGACAAAAGGGTAAGTCGCCAAAGACAAACGGGGGATCACACAAAGAGCATAGAGAGGTGTAAGAGTCAAGTTACCTCAACTTTAAACAAATAGAAAGCCTTTCGCGTTATTCAGATTACAGGAACAGTGCAAGCTCTCTGGGAACAGATCATTTCTTATGGAATGTTGCCCTCTTGTGGAAAGAAAATGATTAATTTGCTCATTCAAATCCAGATACACTCTAATGCAAACTGTATCTTTCTTTTTGAAGCTCCATCAGTGGTTCCTAAAATTCAAATTAAAAAGATCTGGTGGTCGGATATAGAGGTTTCATGGGATGAAATCCCTTTACAGCAAAGGAATGGATTTATCAAGAGCTATCAAGTCTTCTACTGGGAAGAGAATGGATCTGTTAAAGGTAGGTTAAAAGGTTTGAATTGCTTTGAATGTAAATGTTGAAGTTTTTAACCTTGGACATTTTTCTAGTTGAGAGTGCCAATGCAGAAGAGAGGAGAGTGATCCTGAAGCACCTCAACACTACATCTACGTATGAAGCTTTCATGATGGTTAGCACATTTGGTGGGAGCCTGAACGGATCAACAATTTATGTTAAAATGAGCTCCTTTGGTTGGTACCATATTTTGATTTATCATTTAGAGAGTCAATGAGCAGAATATGGATTTATCGATTAGATTTCATAAAGCAACATATGATTTCCTTTTCCAAGATGCTGTGACTGTTGTGATCACTGTAACTGCAATTGGAGTAGGACTGGCATTGCTGATCATTTCCATCATCTGGACCTGCTTCTCCAAACACAAAAAGTAAGCCCAACAAAACCCATATACTCTAGAGATTTATGATGCAGTGCTGTGATTAGATTTTTGCTTACTTACAAATTTCTTCAATTTTTCCCACACTTGTATGTTTTTGTTCACAGCGCATGTTTAAATATGTTAAAGTCATCTATTTACTGGGTTATTAATAAAATTAAATTGAATTCAGTTTATTTCTATAGGGTGAATTCAAATTATATTGTCTCAAGGCACTTTACAAAAAAATAAATTCAATCAAATCCTACAGACAGATTCAAAGTCAATCCTAGCTATCAAATAATTCAGGCAAGTTCAGTTTATACTTCAAAGTAGTTAAAAGGTTTTGATCTATAAAGACCTAGCAGGTTACATCAGGCTACTGGCCTGCAGTATACAGCTTTGTGGATGAGCATTTAGGAACAGTGGACTGTCACTTGCATTCTGTCAATGACTTTGGAGCAATTTCTCACACTGAGCATACAAGTAGAGACAGTGGGAAGGAAAACTCTCCTTTCACAGGAAGAAACCTCCAGCAGAATCTGACCTGCATGACTGACTGTGGGTTTGAGAAGACTAAACCTTGGTTATTTTTGGTCAGCTGTGGTTTTCACCTTACATGCTTTGTTTGCCAATTCTTATGTCCCGTCGTTGAATCATGAATCCTGACCTTACCTTACCTTAAGCAAAAGAGGCCCGTAGTGGTTTCAAACTTTTTCTGGGTTCTTTTGTGAAATCCTGGACGATTCTTTGATTATGTGCAATTGGAGGAGTTTGCTAGATCAACCTCTCCTGGAATATCTTTTCAGTCTACAGGTATGACAGTGACTGATCAGTTAACTCATGATTCATGAAAGGACCAGTACTTATTAAAAATAGGATTATGTTGATTTGGATATAGTTTTTTTTCCACAGGTAATCTGTATTATATTGAAACTTGTTTAATTATTTGAAATAATTAACTATAATGAAAAAGACAAGCAAAAGAATTACATAAAGGGGAAAACACTTTTTCACTTCACTGTATGTTATGTTTTTGACATGCTTTCTATTTGTTTGACCTTAAGGCTGAATGGTTACATGTGGCCAGTTGTTCCAGATCCGGCTAACAGCAGCATTAAAAGATGGTCATCAGAATCAACACAGGTAATGAACATTAACAGATGTCACAGATGTTAACTTAACATGATCACAATGTTTAAGTGTAAGATGAACTACCACAATTATAAAGTGTTAGAGAGTTACAAGTATTTTTGAATTATATTAGTTTTTCCTATAAATTAAATCTGTATGTAAATTAAATCTTAATATATGGACATCAAAGGATCCATGCAAGTCTAACTGTAAGATTAAATTATATAACAAAAAAAACTAGTGATAAAAATATAAATCAATAAATTAATCCAGTGTATATTTTCAGTTTTAGCTCTGTATGTATTGTCCTTTTCTCATTAAATATATACATTCATTGTTTCCCTCTACAGTTTACCCATCCATCCTGGGACAACGAGGAGCCAAATCCAGTATGCTTGTCCCATCTCAGCTTCCTGGACCTTCCAACCAAACTTAGCAAAGAAGCGGATGATATTTGGTTAAACAGCTCAGAAGACACCAGTGATCTTGGCGAGTCGATTTGTGGCTCACCGTTCATTCCTACATACTCTGGTTCAAACAGCGAGTCTGTAGCTTATGCGACTGTACTGTTGTCCTCTTGCAACGACCCAATACCTGATGAGCCTCATGTCTACCTGCGCTCTGAATCTACACAACCCCTTTTGGAAACTGATGAGTCTTTCACTCCAAAATGCTACCAGAATGTTGTAAATGATAGGATGCCAAAAGAGCAGTGTTTCTTTGGGCCCTGTGATGATGACATCCCTGAAGGAGAGGAAGGCCCAGCTATTGTTTGGGATGACTTCCCCTTTCTGCGTGCCTTGGCCATGAATGAGAGTGAAAATGACTAAAGTTAATTTGCTGGTCATTAGAGTATGCTTGCTTTGTGTGTGTGGGGTTTTATTTTGTTTTGTTTTTTGTTTTGTACATGAACCTACGCAGCATTATACCTCTGCACCAATAGATTGGATTTAAATTAGGATTATTTTGTTTCTCTGCTGCTTTTTACATTTATAGAAATACACTTTTTTTAAATATATGTTTTACTTTTCATCAGGTGGTTAAAGGTTAAAGATTTAAGACATATTTTTGTTGCATTTCAGAAAAGTCAAAACAGATATAGGCCAAAAGTTTGAGGTTTTGTGTACCTCTATAATCGCTGATGAAGATTAATACAAAATTCTGCTTTAGAGCAGTTAATGCCAGGATACCAGGCATTAATATATATATATATATATATATATATATATATATATATATATATATATATATATATATATATATATATATATATATATATATATATATGTGGGAGTGGTTTAAACAATAGCTGATTTGGCAATAAGAAATGCCTAACAATATTTTATAAAATTACATTGTTGACCTCAAGATTCATTACATATTGTGAGAAAACATAAGTACCTCATTCACTGACTGGTTAAACTCAGCTGTAGTCCAAAGAAAGTATCTTCACGAATATAACTGATGTGAATTCTGAAAGTCTTACATTGACACTTCTGACTGGATACTGCATACTGCTCTCACTGTGTTCAGTAGTTATGTATCTTTAACTGTATGAAGATCAGTTAAAGAAGTTTTGAGTGGAAGCTCATTGAGAAATGTCTGCTTTTCTTCCAGAAGAAATAAAAATGTAACACCTTTCTGCAAAGTAAAGGAAATATTTAATTACTTACCTCTATATCTGTGTAAAAGAAGTGGTATTTTTCATAATCACATGATTTAGTGTACTATAATATATATGTGATGTGCCTATATGTGTGATGGCCCATGTAAGAGGCAGATTCTTATATTCTTTAGCTGGATGATCACAGTGCTGCACTTTGATAGATATGTAAATAAAAATGATTTGTGATTTCCATAACCTCTTTCACCCGTGCAAGTGTAAATTGCAATGTTTTTTTTTCAGCTTCTACTTTATTCCTGTGTTGTAGAACAACCATCAAAAATAGAACTCTCCTTTCTAATTCTTTTAATCATAATCAATTTTACTCATCCATCCATCCTTGCAGAGCAGGCCAGCAAGGGATCCGGTGCCCAGCTCCAGTGGTCGTTAGGTGTGGACTAATACATAATAGATGTTGTTATGCATACATGGTTTAAAAAAAGTTAACTAGAGCAATGTAGTTCTTATAGATGACTGTAAATTCATTATTTCACTAATTTCTTAGTAAATTGTTAAAGGTACAAAACCTAAGCAATACCTTGCTAAAGTATGCACAACATTTGCATTTCTTGTGCTAAGAACCAAAAAGCAATACATTTTAATAGAGTTTTCTGTGGCAGTGTCTCATTGCATGGAAGAAAAATTATACATGTAATTTAACAAATTAGAAGCCTAAAATTTAAGTCAGTACTTGGTAAAATTACATTTTGGTGTTTACTTTTACCATGTTTATGATGGACAAAAAAATTAAGAACATCAGGAAGGAAAGAAAAAAGAAAGTATCAAGGAAGGGAACAAGTAAAGGCACAAAAATAGATAGAATGACACAATTATGTACTTAGTCAATTAAATAGGGAATAAAGGACAAAAAACACGGTGTCCATACTCAAATACTCATCAAGAAAATGGTGACATGCAATTTTCTATTGTTTTCAAATTCTAGAGGAGTCCTTTTAATTGTTAATTTATTGTTAATAAAACAAAAACACTGTCTATATTTTTTACCTAATTATTTTTTATATGTTAAAGTGAAGGTAATCCTATCGATGTTATCTGGGATTGTTAGTTTAACCTACTCATCGAATCCTTTTTTCACACTCTGCTAGTAGAGTCTATCTAAAATGGCGGACCTCTTGTAGCGGTCGTGTGTGATTACATGTCACACTTCAAGCATTTTCAGCGGAGATATTTTATGTGTATTTATATATAATATAAATCATGTTTTCCAGTTTTTGCCTGCGGACCATTCTGAAGTCTTCCGTGGGTGTTTTGCGTGAAAGTTCCGCTCTGTACCCCGCGGTGTCAGTCAGACCTTGGAGCTGCTGCGCTTCGGCTCTATTATCAGGACCTGCAGTTACCAAAGGTGGGTAAAATAAATTAAAACCCAGACGAAGTAAACACTCTTTCAATATCCACCGTAAATGTTAGAAAATCGCTGACAGAGCCTTGCTGTCATTTGTACCGTCACCAGCAGTCGGCGCTGTTGACAGAATTGAAGCATATCATCACCTTGTTTGATAAAACTCTACTTGTTTACAGAGTATATTGCTTCAGTTATGTGTGTTTGCCCAGGAATGTTTGTTAATTTGTAATCTTATTCAGACCGAACAATATAATTATTTTACAAAATGTTTACATATTATAAAAAGCCCCCTTTCAGGCTCTTTATATCTACACTTCCCATCTCAAAGTGAAATTATCTGGTCTTTGCAGGTTCTAATATCATATGAATCTGACCTCAAGTGCACACAAGCACAACTGAAATAGAATAGAAACCGTTTTGTATGTGGAAAAGTAAGTACACCCCACCTACCTCTGAAGAATTTAGAAGAGAAAGTTGCACCCAGGTGCCACTTATCATGCACTTGATAAACTGGTCTTAAAAAATTTGGTCACCTTTATTAAAGAAAGAGTTTTGGTAGTTTGCTCGTCTTAAAAACGCCACACTTGCTTGTTATGGGTGTGGGAAGGTTTCTTAACTTATTAACAATCTATATTGTCACAGAATGAGACATTTGCAGCTAAGAAGGGCACAGTTACTGGTACCAAACATCAATTTTTTAACAAGTTCTTGTTTCAAATTTAAATGAGTAAATTTGCAAATCCTGAATTAAGGGTTGTTGCCTGTAGCCTGGCTACTTTACCAGCTATTCTATAAATAAAACTTTGGTCACAGTTTAAAATGATTTTATTTTAGACATAAGTACAATCATAAATAAAGCTGGATATCAAGTCTAAAAACAAATGCCCAAGTAAAATAAAACAAACTAGACATAGTTTGTTTTATGTTGTTTATCTGTCCAGTTCACAGCCATTGATAGAAACAAAACTTTTACCATCATAAAACATTAAGAGACTTCTTTTCAAGCACTTTTAGTGTCTCTACACAGTAAGAAAAGACATATATGTTAATAATAATGTTATGAATAAATTCTCCATAATATCCTAAGAATAGATTATTGAGGAAAAAAGTTATCATGGAGACAAATATGCTATGGGGACAGAAAAGAGTTAAATCTTTATGCCATTTTTCAAAAAGTTTTCATAAGCCATCTCGTTTTCATAAGCCATTTCATAAGCCACAACTTAAGCCATCTCCACTGCAACACTTTATCCAACTTCTCACTGCAACGTCTTTCATCATTATCATATCTGTACCATCTGGTGAAGCTTTGCCTTCATTTCCCCCTTTAAATCTGCCTTATTATCAGCATATGCAACCTGACAAAAGTACTATGGGGACTTTTTCACTTTTTGGTATGTTGCAGCTGCAAAATTCAATGAGTGTTAGGAGTTTGTGTTATGCACCATAGGCAAAATGATAAATTGTTTTCCTTCCTTAAGTACAAATTCAATAAGCATATGCATTTCCATGCACTGAGCTGATGCTTTTTAAAACTGGGGTTTTTTGCATGACATAGAAAGGGAACCTGGGAACCAGTTGTATATGTGGTTGTATTTCTAATGAGAACTAATCAGAATTTCAGGAAGCCACTTCAGTGATGGTTGTGATGATATAGAAAACCACTATCTCATCACTATCAGTTGTATGCGGAGTTGTGCTATCTTGCATGCATGATGGATATGTTAAGTCGCTTATCTTGGTTATATTCTTAAAATTTCTTCAGGCAGTTGCACAATTTTATCATGCTGACCAGTTTCTTCATCATCATCCAAAAAAAAATCTTGCTCTCAATAATTCAACAAGAAAATATTTATGGTGTTTTGTTTTATCAAGGTGAGACAATTTGAAACCGTGAAGTCACACAACGGCTGTTTTGTTTGTAGACTGATGCTTCTTCTTGCATGAGAATTTAGCATTTCTGATGTTCACAATAAAAATCTGAAATCTTCCGGTCCTCACAATTTTAGATCCCTTGAACTTTTTTCTTTGTCTTTTGGTTTCAGGAGTCTTTGCAGTTCCACCACCTGTGAGACATTATGCCCGGGTTGCAAAGAGAAAGAAGACAGGTGTGCATTAAGAACCAACTGTGCATATTTTGGATGAAAGCAAACCTTCTCATGTGAGCAATTGGTTTCTTCCAGACCCAGAAAGCCAACTCAGTGATCTTCCTCCAACAATGCTGAAGATGGAATATGCATCTGTCCCACTTGCTCAAACGTAAGACAAAACATTTCGGTCGACCCTGCAAGCAAATAAAGCTGGAAAAAAAAAATTGTCTTGCAAAAGTATTCACATATCCTGAACACATTGTATCACCATAATCACAATTTTAAATGTATTTTAGCAAGTCAGAGTAACACAATTGTGACATAGAAGGAAAATAAGCTGTGGTTTGCAAAATATTCTACAAATAAAAAAGGCAGAAATTGTATTTGTATAATGTCTAATTTTATTGAGCCTCTGTTACTTTGATACCCCTTAGTAAAATTAATTGCAACAATTTGCCTTGAAAAACACCTTATTAGTGATTAGATTCCACCTGTTGTGGATGTTGATTCTAGCTGCAGTTACAATGAGATTTTTAAAGGCTCATTATAACTTTAGAAAGTAGCTCAAGGTCAGGCAGACTGGATAGCAGTGTACACAACTAATAGTGTTCCCGCTGATTGATTCTCTCACCTGAGCTCTGGATCTCTACAGCTCCTCTAAAGTTACGAGAGAGAGACATCTTTGCTACTTTTTTGATTGAAGCTCTTTTTACCAGGTCTGTTAGTGTTGGTGGACAGCTATGACTTACTAGGTTTTCATCTGTTTTATCTTCACATAAGGGACTGAACAGTTCTCTTTAAGATGGGATATTGTTTTATAGCTTAACCCTGCTTTTAATGTTCTCTGATAAATTTCTTAATATTTATACTGAGTTTTCCTTGCACTGACGTTAATGTCTGAGGTCACAGTTTGGTTTAGGGGATTTACAGGCTTGCTTTTACTTTTACTTTTGATTAATTACGTTTATATGCAGATGCATGCAACACTTTTTAGATATAACATTACAATTATTGTCCTTTAACAGTTATGCTCAGTTGCACAGTTATATTGTACAATATCTCAGTAAAATACATTGCAGACTATAGTTGCAGTCCTGTTCACAAAATGTGGAAGCATTCAAAAGATGGCAATACTTTTGCAATATTTCTGTTTCAGAATGAATTCATGTTAATTAAACATGATTATATTTGTGTTTACAGGACAGATGATCTCGTCAAACGTCTTCTTTCACTAGAACTGGCAAATCATGTAAGAACTCATGGTTTAAAATAACACTTAGTATAATACTTAGTATCACTGGGTGTTTTGTTTTTAAAACTTGGACTGATGGAAGTTTATATGTTATTTATATGCAGTAGGTGTTAACAATACCTGATGCTACACAGAAAAAAATTGCTTTTCAGTTCATTTTATTTCAAAACTGAAGTTACATTTCTATTCGGTTTCAGTCAAATTGTCATTTTTCACATGCATTGCAGCACTGAGATGTTTGAATGTCTGTCACCTAGGAACAAAACAAAGCAGTTGGTCAGAATTACATTTTCCACAATAATTAGCAAATATTGTACAGATAAGATGTGAGGCAGTGAATAGTAACAGGGGCTTTCCCATTCACTTCACAACTGAATATGTTCAAATAGATGTTGTAATTGGGGTGCTGTGTTGGAGCAGGACCCACATATGGAGCCCATAGTTCTTGTTGCGGCCGTCACAGGTTTGAGTCCTGGCCTGGTTACCCTTGCCTCATGTCTTCCACCTCTCTCATTACTCACTTTCCTGTTGATTCACTATCAAATTAAGGCCACTAGAGTAAATAAAACCTTAAAAAGTTGATGTTGTAATGAGCAGAAAACCAAAAATGATGATCAAAGAACCAAACATTTGATTTTTAGCTTGACTTAGAACTGAATTCTTTATGATCTGAAATACTCTCTGGAATAGACCCGTATTAAGCTTTACTCATCTCACCAGCTTCCCTGGCCCCCCTGGAGAAAAGCATGTTTTCCCCCTTGAGGGGATAGCCACCTATTTTAAATTCAGTAATGATTAGAGCTGTGTTATCTATATTCTCAGAAGGAAAAGCTCCAGCTGAAAACGGAACAACTGATTGCAAAAGTTCAACGAGATGAGAACGATCGCAATTCAGTCGAAGTCCAGGGTGAGAAGCTGTTTATGTTGCATGTGATGTCTCTACTGAAATTTAAAGATAAGTACAACCTTATCTTAATCAAATCAGATTTGAATTCCCCTTCTGATGTTTCTCATCACAGTGGCTGTTTTGACTGCCAGAATTCGAAACTATCAGGAGCATTTGCAAAAACACCACAAGGTGAGTGAAATGAAGTCTTTACACCTTGTTTGTTAAACCTTTTTTTGTGCATTCTTTATGAAAATAAAATAACATGATTCAGAGTGTTGTCTTGACAACTTTCATGTGTCAGCTTCTCCTCATTTTAGCTTCCTTTAGTGTGAAGTGTGTATGTGCTACAGGATTTCCTGTGTACTAAGCCCACATAAAATAAAATGTGTACAAGCACAGCCGCGGTCGGAAGTTTCCATCTTACGTCACACTTAGAACATTTTAATCATGAAAACTGAGGGCATAGGTTGTGAATTTAAATGCCATCTCTGTGACATCAATGAACTGCATTTGTTTTCATAAGCAAAACAATCGGGATTCATCTCATTTTGAGTTTTTTATATGGTATTTATGGTTTGTTTTGACATGTTGTTTCATGCTAGGACAAAGCTAACAAGAGGCGCTTGCTAATGGCCATTGATCGCAGGAAAAAGCTTCTAAAAAACCTCAGATTGGTTCGTTTTGACACCTTTGAGAGAGTGTGTGAGCAGCTCTGCATTACCTACACCTTCCCTCCAGAATACTACAGACGAGCCACTCGCCGCTGGCTGGCCAAGAAAGAGTTCTGTATTAAGGTAATAATCAAATAAACCCAATTTTTGAGCACATTGAGATTTTTTTCTTATTATTTATGTATTCCACTGTTCTTTGGTTTTGTAATAATTTATTATAATTATACAATGATTGCATTGCATCAATGTTTTTTTTCACAACCTGACCAACGCTTGTTCTGGGTTTTTACAGGTTTTCAAGGCGGTGCAGAAGCAGAAAGCAGAGCAAAAGATGAAGCAGCAGTTATCCACCACAGAGACAAAGGAAGCCAACGCACCAGAAGCCCAAACATAATGAAACAAACTAGTCTGTACAGCTGGCTGCTCTCAATTTGTTTGATTGTTTCATCTCAGACTTTCACGTTCCATCTTATTTGTTTTCAATCTAATGTTCTTTTATTTGTCTTACAATATCAGTGTATTGGAAATAAAATTTCAAAGAAATCTTTGTTTTAGCATGTGCAACTCACAACACCAGAGGCTGATTTTGGTTTAGAAAAAAGACTTACAGAGAATCTAGATTACTAAACAATTAAAATTCTGAGAAAACAAAGTGGGGTTCAATTTAACAAGAAAATCCCAGCCTGCAGATTATGCTTTCTATCTAAGCTTTCAATCATACAGTTTTAACTCAGTCAACAATATTTCACTCTGTCATTCTATATCAACCTATTTCCTGGTTAAAAGTCTGTTTTATGCTATGTTTTAAATCCAAATAACTTTGACACTCCCTTGTCCAGAAGATATGGCTTTACATCATCTGTTTCCCTCCATTTTTTAAAATTGCATCTCAGCTTAAAGCCGAGTGACTTATAATAACACATTATTTAAACCCTTTGCACATATACATATTACTAACTAAAACCAATAACTAAACACTCACACTCACCAGTTATTTTTTGGTTGGGCAAATAAACTTCATATAATTTGTGAAAAACACAAGAAACTTTCTATAAAGGCAGCCTACAACATTCCCAACAAAAACTAGAAGAGTTACTTTTACTGTGTGAAGCTTGTCGAATGAATAGGATAGCTAAACTGCTGAAAAGCTGTTGAAGTGTATAGATTAGATATTAGAAGAGACATGTTGAATGATAAATATAACAAAAACATGGGGTGTCTGAGTTTGGCACTGTGACTTCTCGGTTTGGTCAGAACTATGTTGGGACAGTCAGGAAGGGACAGGGATACAGACATGCATCACGAGAGTCATTGCTGTCTAAAGATCATGTGGGCTTTCCACACAGTCAGACATGAGAAATAGGACTGAGTAGGGCCCCCTAAATCCAAGTAACTTCATCCTAGCAACAGAAATGACCTTTATAGGTTTTTCCACCAATCTTTGTTCTGCAAAAAATAAAAAACATGAAAAACTACAGCAAATGTGTATTGAATTTTAAAACTGTTTTGTTAATTGACGAGAATGGAGAATTAACCTTTGTAACAAAAGCTCTTTTATAAATCAAAAAATCCAGTTACATTCAGGTATGATGTTGCATTTTTTGCCCACATGCATGAGCCTTCAGTTTCCTCCAATGAATACCTTGAGACTATGTCATATTAGAGAGCTATGCAGTGTAAGGCCTCATGTTTCTGCTAATAATCAGTTGATAATTTTGAGACTGTAACTTCACTACATTTGTGTAGCTGTCAAATATTTATGTGAAGACAATATTTGTTACACCAGTCAAATTCAATAAGTCTAACATGGTTTTTATCACAGAGACTGTTTTTGGTGGGTCAGGGAAAATCCTTTCTTCCTATTTCCATGGAGCATAAACATGTTAATTGCATACATTACTTTTTTGGCACAGGTAATCTATCTGACTTTTTTTTTCTTCTGCCATCAGGCAAAAATAAAGTCATTCTAATTCATAACCTGTCTTCAGTCATAGAAGAATTTAAACACTGTATTTAGATCTTGAAGTTCTGAGTTCTCTTCTAGAATAAAATCACCATTTGAATTGGAGCCAATACAATTGACAGGGTGTTTCATGCATTGAAAGCCTAAAATAAGCAAAAAAAAGTGTTTTAAATCTGATTGTATGTGCCTGGATGTTGTGACAGATAAATTGTATAATATTACAGTGATTTTGTCTGCTGGCTTTTAACAGTGTAATAAAAAAGATTTAAGTAATATGAGACTAAAAGCCACCAGCCCCCCTCCTGACCCAACTAGGGACAAGGTCTTATGAATTGGTGTTAGAAAATGGATGGATGGATGGATGGATGGGTGGATGGATGGATGGGTGGATGGATGGATGGGTGGATGGATGGATGGATGGATGGATGGATGGATGGATGGATGGATGGATGGATGGATGGATGGATGGATGGATGGATGGACAGACAGCAGCAGCCTGCCTTCTGCTGCTGTTGCCTTGTAAATCCTACATCCTTAAGTAAAGGGCAACTGTGCTACTCTTCCTATTTCTTAAAGATGTTTCAACTATTATCCAAAAGGCATCTTCAGTTTTGAACATTGTTGAAAGTAACAGGCATAATTTGAAGTCAGAACAGTCACACTAACAGGGTTAATTAGGAAACTAATGGAGGACATAAGACATGTGAGTTATTAGCATACCCCCACTTTACAGAAAACTTATAAATGAGGCCATTTGAACACTTTATGTGTGATAAACAGTGTTTGATTCCTCTATTGAAAAAAGGAATTAAAAATTGAAATGAAGCCCCTCCCTCTTGCACCCCTGCAGGTAACTGCATGTCACCGATTGTACTGCATTCCTCATCAAACACCGACTGAAACCAAAACAAACACTTGCCTCAGCTGTTCTCAGGTATGTTAAAGCAGGAAGACAGGCCTGCTCAAAGTCATCGCCCTGGTTATAGACTTTCCCCCCACTGAAAAAGATTTGTTTGTCTCACTAACATCTACATCTATACTGTGTGCTCTCAACAGTTCTCACAAGTACATTCTTGTGTTCATTTACTGAACAGTGCTTTTATGGGGATAAAAGCTTCTAAATTTACAGTCTTAACTGGGCTCATCATCTAGTCAGCTGCAAAAGCCTTAGAAAAGCATCAGTTGTCGTTAACTGTCCTAGTTTGCATTCCCCACAGATCTTTGTCATCCTCAGAAAACAGCAGTTTGTTGGCAAACCAGCGTTTCACAGCTCATGCTCGTCACAGTTTCCTGTGTGGTGTGAAGCTTGTCAGTTTGATCAAACGGAGTTCAGACTTCTGGTAAGTGACATGTTCGCTCTCTCTGTCAGCAAATTAACTTAACCATTCTCTAGTGATTTAATTAAACTATTTATTCTGGGACTTGCAAATCAATTAGAGACATTTTTGTTTGGAGACTAAAACTTTCATATGTAATTTAATGTAACTTTATACATTTTTCTCTTTCTTCCTCATGGTAGTACCTCCTAATTATGGCTACGTTAAGTGTCTGGTTACAAAAGCATAGCTACTTAAACCAGGGTTAAGGTTATGCGTTCTTCTGGAGCTACTGAACATAAAATATACAACAACAACATATATTTTAAAGGTATATTTGTCATAAGAAATAGAACAACACTGGTGTTTCTAGAAGGATTGCCTGAAACTGTATGTTAAGCCTATATTAGCATAAGAAAAAGTAGCTTGACTGTATAATTGTAGAAAAAGCAAATTATTTCTTTGCACAATTGGTCAGAGCTACTCCACTGCACAGATTAGTTTCTTTGTCATTTAGAAAATATGTGAAAACGTTGTTGAAAGATTAATAAATTCTGATTCTTTTAAGACATGGCCTATGACTAACATTTGCTGTATTTTATTGAACAGTAAAATGTTTAACTGGAATTGCTTTCTACAAATAACCCAACTCTGATGATATTTAAATGTTTCGTAAGCATGTTGTGTCTTGTAATCTCTTTTTTCATCCTTCATTTTTGCAGGGTGAAATAAAACTTTCCTTTCCAGCAGTTCAAATGTCAAACCCGGTGGTCACCAATCAACCTGGTGCAGGAGGCTATGGGACGAATGTCCAGACTGGAGAGTGGAGCACTGGCTTGTGTTCCTGCTTTAGTGATTGCTTAATCTGTGAGTGCAATCAGGTCATTTATTTATGTCCTATGCATATGGTTTATAATAGTGAGAAAGATATAGTGTTGTCGGTCAAACTGTCTCAATATGTGTTCTCAGGTGCTTTTGGTTGCCTCTGTCCAATTGGTTTAAGCTGCTACACTGCAAATAAGTATGGTGAAAACTGCTGCCTGGGTTGTGTGCCAGGAGGCATGACTGCCATGAGGACTCATATGAGACTGACGTATGGCATCCAGGTACAGAATCAATTAATTCCTGTCTCATGAAGAAAGGGAGATTTCTTGCAAATATGTAGATCTTATGAAAGGCAGAGATTTCACAAACAAATGAAATACTGTGCTTTCCCTAAGATTATGAGAACTGAACTTGCATGCATTTCTTCATTCAAGTTCCTTATTGTGAATTGTACTTGTCATCATCTAACCACAGGGGACGGTGTGCAACGACGCCCTCATGACTTTTTTCTGCGGACTTTGTGAACTGTGCAGGATGGCCCGAGAAATTCGCATCAGGAATGGAGACGTTTCAATGTAACATGATGATTTTATAAGCCCTGCACTTATTGTTCAGTATAATAAGTGTAATTCCGCTCACATTAAAAAAAATTGTATATGGCATGCTTTTACTAAAAACATATTATGTGCATGTCTAAAATGATTTAAACATTTCACATCCTTGTCATGCTTGTGTAAAATTAGAGAAAGACTCAAAATGTACAAGGTATATGAATATTTTATTAAAAATCAAACTGCTTATATGGGGTTCTATTTTTTATCTGCTTCCAAAATGTCAAATGAATCCCTTAATCACAAGGAAAAAGGCTTAATGAACTGGACAACTATATTGTTTCTCCTTTAATAATTCTATATCAGGAATTTCCATCCCCTATTCTGAAATATATATGAGCAGCTTAATTTGACTTGATAGCAACACTGAAAACAATAATCAATTCTGAATTTTATTTTTTTATATTTTATAGGCAACATGAACTTGTTTTTATTCGCTTTTAGTTGCTTGTAAACCTTTCTGTTGTTCTCTTGCAGAGTGTTGATAAAGAGAAAGTTTGTCTCTGCTTGTTAGTGTGTCGACCACAGATCTGAAATAATAAATAGTTCCAATATGAAGGCAGTATGCCCTGCGACAGACTGGCGACCTGTCCAGGATGAACCCCGTCTCTCGCCCGGAATGCAGCTGGAGATAGGCACCAGCAACCCTCCTGACCACATTAGGGACAAGGGTGACCAGAAAATGGATGGATGGATGAAGGCAGTACACTGTCACCTAAATCATCTGCAGCCTGTCAATAGACTTGGGTTCAGTTAGGACGATTTGTTGATGTCCGATGATAAAACTATTTGGGCCTCTCAGATTAAGGCCTACAATGAATGGTAAACAGTGCAGAATTGTCATCTGACAGAAAAATAACTCCAGTTTGGGGCTTAGCTGCTTGTTTAAAGTATATTTTAGATCATTCTTCTTGGGGTGTTTTAAAACCATAATATCAAACACATACCATGGAAATTGGCAAGGCAGTTCTGTATAGAACTATCTCTTGCTTTGGACATTTTTATTGTATTCTCTAATCACACACATATGATTATTTTAATCACATTTTATGATCTCCAAGCTATAGTTGCACAAAAATTCAATTAATATTTTATCATATACAGAATTGGATAAAAAGGCATTTTTCACTTACAAATGTCTTACTTTTTTGTTTTTAGTCTCAGAATCATAGAACTCAATTAAATATGTCAAAATAACCAGAGCAAATTTGAAAAGCAGTGTTGAAATGATGATGCCATATAGTAAAGCTCAAATCCTTTGGTTTGTTCAGTTTAACAAAGTAAGAAAATAACTTAATTACTATCAAAGGGACATTTGATTTTTGGAGTACTTCAAACTATCCAAGTTTCTTCAAAACATCATAGTAGATAGTGATGGCTGTGGGAAGGAAAGCTATCCTGCTGTGGACTTTGTGTTGGAACTGTTCTGAAGAAGCTTGTGACTGAAGGCACTGTATTATTGCATCATAAGCCTTTCAAAAGGATGTTTGTTATTGTCCATTGCCTGCAGGAGCTTGTTGAATGGCGTGCAATATGTTGATAGAACAATAAAGGCAAACGCAGAACTGGGTAGAGAGCAAATAATTTCAAAATCAGACTCCTTATAAAAATCATCGTTAAATCAAATACTATTGTTAGTCCATTACTTAACTTGCATATAATAAATCACATCATTACAACCTGACAAATTCAGGCAGAAGAACTAGACATTTCCAAATCTAAGGTTTCCACAACATAAAACCTTTGAAATCAGCACTTCTAGTAGGCAATCTACTTTAGAACATTGAAAACACTTTCAGTGACTGTTTACGGTAGATTTTGTCACAGTAAACAAGGAGGTCATATGGAGCTTGCTCATATGGAGCAAGCTCCAAATGACTTCCAAATGGCACAAGTTCAGCAGATGAACTGAACTTGTTTATGTTTTAATGCTGACAATCTCGTTTTAGTTCTGGCTTTATTGGATCTTCATATGCCATGTCCCCCAGGTTTGTAGTTTCTTTGTTAGCAGCAGCTTTCTCTTTACCAGGTTTGAATGCCCGGCAAAGTTTATTCATGTCTACAGATTTTACCATCTGAGCTGAAGGTCATTGCAGGAATTTAGGAGTTACCAGTAGAAATGCACTCTGAGGCATTCAAAGCTTGAAACATAGTTTAAAACCCAACCCTGATGTAAACTTCTTTACAAGCCTTTCATTAAAATATCTGGTGCAGTTTTTGGTCTTTATTGTGATGTTTGTTCACTGATGTTCTCTCATAAACCTCAAGGCTTTCAGAGAGATGTTGTATTCATACTGAGATTAAATCCCACACAGATGGGCTCTATTTAATGATTAGGCTAGACCTGGAAGCAATTGGCTTCACAAGATTTTGTTTAGAAATTCAAGAGTAAAGGGGGCTCAAAAGAAACAAATGCCTCACTTTGCAGACTTTTATTTGTGACATTTACTATGTACTACACAATTACATAATGTTCAGTACTTGGTTGATAAGATAAAAATACAACGTATGTGGTTTGTAAAGTAACGTGTCTGTATTTAATTTTTGGAAACGCATTCAGTTGAGTTTATTTGATATTTTGAAAAGCACCATAAGTGAATGCATGTACATTATTTTGTAATATCATAATTCCTTCTACTATAAGCAAAAGGTGTGCTGACATTTCTTTCCCACTAAACTCGCATCAAAAATATTTTTTTTCCCCTTTTAGTTCAACGAGGGTCTTACGCATACGCGCTTTCGTCACTGCTCTGTGATAGGCTCTTTTGTTCGTGGCCTGGCAACCAGAAGCGGCTTTACCAAACACTGAGACCCCTTCATAGCAACTAGTTAGAGGTGTCCTGAAATTAGCTTGATAGGAAGATTCAAGTCGTCAAATTCAAACATGTCTACGAGGACTCTACCGCTGCTCTTTATCAACCTCGGCGGAGAAATGCTGTACATCCTGGACCAGCGGCTTCGAGCTCAGAATATACCCGCTGACAAAGCTAAGAAAGGTAGAGAGCTTAGCAGCTATTCAGCTAACAACACAAATGTCACTATGCTCCAATAAAACGCAGATGATGCAGTAAGAAGAGGTCATTTGCCTGTTCATCAAATGGTCACTGTGCCTTTAAATTGAGGTGATATATATGTATATATATATGTATATATATATATATATATATATATATATATATATATATATATATATATATATATATATATAGTCAGACAGTGAGCAGTTATAGGATCAAATAGTTGGATTAGTTTGCTCCCCCTTAAAGCAACTTTTAAGAAGAGGGGGTTAAGAACAGATTCTACTGTCTTCTGTTGCCTATAACTAAATGCTGTTACATAACATCAGCGAAATTATACTTCATTAGAGATAATTGAAATTCTATTTTTAAAATCATAAAGTTTTTAATGCATTCTCTCTTGATTCATAAAGTTTCCACTGTACCTGCCTGGATAGAGGAAGACAGAAAGAGAGGTATTCAGTGTAAACATGCACTTCTGCATTAGATGCTCTGCTCTGCTTTGGCCTAGCTGGTCTATATGCGCTGTTTAAACTATAGAGTATGACGAACAATAAATGTGCATCATGATAATTCAAAATATCATCAAAAATGGATTTATTTCAGTTGTTAGACTCAGAAATGGGAACTTGTTCATTACACACAGTGATGTTTTTCAAATTTTCAGAAAAACAGATTTAAAATCGATAAAAGGAAACACTTGAATTGAATCACACTGTGTGTAAAGAATCTATAGAAGAGCTTCAGTTTTTGAATTAAATTACAGAAATAGATTATTGTCTCATTTATATTGTAATTTATTAAATGCACCTATATTGGAGACTTGAAAAAGAAATTGTTCAGAAATTCCCAATGATTATTAGTCGCATAAGTGGCTGAGTCACTCAAATTGCATGCTTTGTACAAACTTAACATTATATGAGCTTGCGATGTGTAGCTAAAATAAGTGTTTTATCCTATTACTGTATTTTAAAGTGTTTATAAGTTACAAAGTTCCATGTTGACTTTTAGATTGCAATGTACTACATCTAAGAATGTATTTATTTAATCCAAAAACTACTCCTTTTGCTTTCTACGGATGTCGTGGTGGTTGTGTCTTCCTTTGTTTTCAGCAGGACAAGGCATGGGCTTATATCAGATTCTCATGAAGACCTTGATTAATAATTCCACAGTATCTAAATATTTACACAAAACTAAACTGTTCAATAGAATATAATTTGTTTATCACTGTAGAAATGTACAATGAGATTAAAGTCAGCTCCAACAGTGGAAACAATGTAGGAAATGTGTACAATACAATATAGTGATATTTACATTATTTACAATTATAAATCAGTTATATGCATATACATATAAGCAAAGTATAATTAGTGGATGTGAGCATTCAGGGTGTTAATTGCTTTTGATAAATTCATAAATCGTTTAACATAGCAGTTATTCCTACTAATGTTAAAACAACATAACATTGAGACAGTTGTTGAAATCCTATTTCAATCATCATTTCGATTTTTTTATGTCCATAAATTTAAATAAATGTATAGATCTAGACATCGACTTATCACTAGTGCTTACTGCGCAGAAAATTATACCTTTTTTCATCTCTTCATGTAGTAACAGAAGTTTAACAAACAGATATCATCTGCTCAGCCAAGCAGCCTGCTGTCATGTGCGTAACAGATTGCAGCTCACCACCAAATGTTTCAAAACAACTTTTCTGCAATAAGTGTGATGGGGGCTGCTGCTTTAGTTTCACCCCATAAATGTCTGTGCTTTACATGATCAGTCACAATTCCAACTAGCCAAATCTGTCTTTGTTGTAAGTGAGGGAAGACAGTTGGGTGCTTTTGTTTCCAACTTACCAGCATAGTGGAGGTTTTTCACTCCTTTACCTAATGCTCCATGCAGTCAGTGTTTGTTATCCCAGCACCTTCTGTGATGTGTCATTAAAAGCACTTCAAGCCACTGCATTAATATGATTTGAAAAATTTAAGCTATTTGGAAACTTTAACTTTTTACTTTTACCTGAAAAATTTTAAGACAGTTTTTCTAATAGTGGACAAGCCAGCAGATTAACCGCAACATCAGGCCTTGCAGGGCTGTGAGGGGGAAAAAGAGCTAAAATCAAACACAACGTAACAACACACATGCGCTATACCACTTATCAAACATAGTTATAATGCTTTCTTAGGTCCTGCTTGATAAAATCATATCGACCAACCTTTAGCTTAGCGTGCAAAAAAATGCCTGCTTCTCAGCTTCCACTGTTGAAAGTTCTTTCCAAAAATGTGTTTTTACTGTTTGAACTTTCTGTTGTATTTCTTTGCCTGATCAGTTATGAATGACATCATCACCACCATGTTCAACAAAAAGTTTCTGGAAGAGCTTTTTAAGCCACAGGAGCTTTATTCCAAGAAGGCTCTACGAACTGTGTTCGACAGGCTGGCCCATGCATCCATAATGAGACTCAATCAAGCTAGCATGGACAAGGTAATACTTCCCTGTATGGTTATGTTTATTCACGCATGACTTTGAAATTAATCATATTAATCTAATTTACAATAATGGTAACATGTAGTGCCTAATACTCATGCACCTTGAACCTTCCTACATGTTTTTACTTTACATCTACAAACCATAACATATTTTATTGTGAATTTATATGATAAATCAAATTGAATTAGATCATGATCATGATTTGGAAGAAAAATGATCAATGGTTTCCAGGCTTATCCGAGATGTTTCGCAGGTAAAAGTCTAAAAGGTCTGATGTGCATTAATATTCCAACCCATTTACTCTTAAGTCCTTTAGATTCTCAGTTTACAAACATCTGTTCATCAAATGTTTGTTAGAACACATTAATTAACAAAATGACGTGCAAAAGCATGATAACTCAGTATTTTCATACTCTGTTGCAACAAACCTAAATGTATTTTCTTAGACTTTTTCTACCAAAATATAAGTCCTTTGCATCTAATTGCCTTTGAAAGTTCAGAGCCAAATTGTGTGTAAGTTATTCTCCAAATAATTACAGCTGTTGAGGCATTTAGAGATTTGTTAGAGAAAATTGCTGAGCCAACAGCATCCTGGTGACAAAGGAAAGCATTTCACAGGTCAGGAAAAGTTGAGACGTTTCAGTTGAGGTTAGGTTTCAAAGCAGCATCCCAATATTTAAACATTTCACACATAGTGGGTTGTTTAAATATTGGGATTTCAACGCTTGATCTGAAATGGAAAAAGAATGTCACAACTGCAAACCCACCAAGACATAACTGCCCTCCTAAAACGAGAAGCCAAACGAGGAGTGTGTTAATTAAAGGAGTTTTTTTCCCATCGGACAGAATCGCTGGACAGAGGGTTTGGGTTATGTTTTAGCTATTTATTTGTAATATATTTTTGAAATTTTATAATTTTCATCTCGCTTCACCTAAAAACCCAGTAAAATTCCATTTAACTATATTGTTGCAATATGAAAAAGTTCAGGGACGGTGAATACTATGCATCACATCATCATCGGATTAAAACTCCAGTCAGACATTTATGCTAGAGTACTACTGTTGTATTTGTATTTTATTGGCTAGACTAGACTGAATTGCATGACTAATATGTGGCTCCCTCTGCTGTTTATTATGCAAAAACAGAGGAGACGGTGATGTCCTATGTTCTCCTCCACAGCTCTATGACCTGATGACAATGGCTTTCAAATACCAGGTTCTTCTCTGTCCCCGACCAAAGGACATCCTGCTTGTCTCCTTCAACCACATGGATGCGATCAAAGACTTTGTGAAAGATACTCCTAGCATCTTGAGCCAGGTCGATGAAACTTACCAGCAACTCATAGAGGTACAGGAGATGAGTGTGCCACAAATGGAATATTAATTATTATTAAAAAGATATAACAATATAACAGATAAAGTACTGGATATCTTCTACTGGCCAGCAGATTTAGCTCTTTAGCATGAACTGAAATTAATCTCACAGAGCTTGTCATGCATTAAGGTTGACTGCTTCTCCTAATGCAGGATTTTAAAAACTCTGCAATGCAGTTATATGGCTAACAAAATGTGGTCCTTCAAATAATAGAAACCATAATTTATACAAAGCTTTATATTAGAATACTGGCTATAAGACATAATTAGATGAAAAAAGGATACCATAGTAACAAAAAGGGCTTTCTGTTTTGGCCTTTTAATTTAAAGCACGGGAAAGAGATTTTAGCTGTGGACTGGAGATTTATATGTGTTTTGCAAATGTTTATATTGTTAAAAGAAGTATCTAAATTTTTTAAATAGGAAAAATATACATACAAATATATACAGTTAAAAGCAGATGTTTTTGTATGAAAAGATATATAATTTAGTTTTCACTGTCTTAGCTATAACTCCAAAACCAAGATAAAAAGCCAGATTGCAGTTTGCAAGTGAACTTGGGAACAAATACCAAATTAATTAAACAGTTCTTCTGATTTATTTTTAAACTAAAATGTACCCATAGTAACAACTATTATATTTGGTGGAAATAGAGGAGCTTTAAGGGCTGAGAATTGCAAGCCTCCTTTGCAGTAAAGGGAAAGCAGCATCCTGTTACATGGGTGTTTTGCTGCTGAATGGACTGGTGCATTTCACAAAATACATAAAATCACATGGAAAAGACACGTGAAAATATTGAAGCAATATCTGGAGACATCTGGGATGAAGTTAACAAAAACTAGCCTAAGTGTACCACCAGAATAGGTACAAAATGTCTTAAAAATAATTACCATAAACCAATATTTTTGGTTCTAAGCCCTGATCTCTCAGTGCCATTTAAAATTTATCTGAATAGTTGAAAAACCTCAGTTTGACAAATATTTTTATTATGTATAATTCTTCAAAAATGATTGCATGTATTCTTTTCTTTTCAGATGTATACACCCTTATCTAATGGTGAATTCCAACTGATTAGACAAACCCTTCTCATTTTCTTCCAAGACATGCATATTAGGGTAATTCTTTTTTCATGTTTTCTAAATCTTAGACACTTGTTTAGAGTAATTTTTGAGACATTTTCGCTACATGTTCTGCTGCTGTGTTTTTTGCTAGGTGTCTATTTTTCTAAAGGACAAAGTGCAGAACTCAAATGGCCGCTTTGTGCTTCCTACTAATGGTCCTGTGCCTCGTGGGACCCAAATTCCTGGTTTGATTAGGTGCTAAAGTACATTTATTTTATCTTTGTGTTGTCTTTATTAACCAAACACTATAATCCAATGGTAATTATCCATATTCATATGTAGCATGATTGTTTTGGGTCTAATATCTGAAGGACTGTTTTTGTGATTTATTAATGTTAAATACTATTGTAATTTTTAGTTTTTCTAATACTTAACAAAGATGACATGCAAAATCAAAATCTACTTTTGATTTTGTCAGAGGAAGAAAATCTGTATTTTTTTTTTTTAAATCTAAAGGCCTTCTTGCTAATGTTTATATGTTTTCTATCTTATTTTCAGGATTTTTAGCTGTTCTGGCGAAGAGTTGACCAGACTACAGTTCAGTAATGGAGGGAACTATAGTTCTGCATTACGGGAAGGATCTTTTGAAATGTTTGGCAATAGAGTCACAAAGCTTGGGACAAACATGTAAGATCCTTTATTTTCAAGTTAATGATGTAGAAGAAACATTGAGCTGTATTGCAGGTGAAGATAATTACTTAAAATTTAGAGCCTCCTAATTTCCAGTTTTCCTTGAGATTTTGTCTATATTTTTTTTGGAAGCAGTTCAAGTATGAGCATTTTTTTTATGATGCTTATTTCCATAGTGTGATTTTACTTTAGACAGCATCTACATTCTGCTGGTACATTTGTTTCTAACCCAAGTCTCTTAAAATTTGATCAATTAAATGTACAAATTTATTTTAAATTTAAGTTTAGTTGGGTCAGTTCCTGCTTTTGGAAATAAAAGATTTGGGAGTTGTTTTACTCACTTGTATGCTCTGTTATAAACATGCATGGATTTGTGCGTAAATGATCTCATTTTCTTGTTTTCGTTCAGGTACAGTGTAAGTCGCCCTGTTGAAACACATATGTCTGGCACATCTAAAAGTTCTGCTCAGCACACAAAGGTTAAATGTTGTTTTTTGTTAACATTGAAATAGTTTAAATAACTTGTGGCAGATGTTGTCTCTATGCAATGTTTAGAGTACATACATCATGTGGTTGAAAGTTTTCTTGTATTATGCTTACTATCAGCAAGGGGTATACTGAAATGAGAAAACTATTGTGTGTCTACAGGTCAATGCTGCCCCAAACCCTCTGGCCAAAGAGGAACTGAATATGTTGGCCAGATTAATGGGAGGTCTAGAAGTCCAGAAACCAGGAAGCACAGACACTGGTTTTCGGGTGAATCTCTTTGCCACGGATGAAGAAGAAGAGTTAGTGTCCCATTAGGCGTTTCACAGAATTAAGTTCAACTGTTTTTTTCTGCCTGAAGCAAACAAGCAAAAAAAGATTTAACCTGTTAAAAAAACATACTATTTATGTCATCTTTCTAACAGAGAAGCATTAATATCAAGACCCAATGAGCTTTCATATGGAGTCATAAGCATCCAAGCAACAAAGGTAAATAACTCATCTGTCTACACTAATTACTTCTGTAGAGAAGAATCTGTCCAGTACTATACTCTGCAACACATTTTATGGCAGACAAAGAATATTTTGTCTGAGTGACAGCACAGGGCAGTTTGTATTAGTCATCAGTAAATGAAGTCGCCATAAAAAGAACATACATTATGCTTTGTGTGCTTTTTACCTTGTGCTTCAGCTGTTGAATTCATAATTGTCAGCATGAGCAGAGATTTAAAATCTTAGATTTAAGAGGCCAAATATAACAGAACACTTTGCCTGTTGGTCTAAAGCTTAAGTCAACGTCATACAATATTTGACTGCATAATAAAATGCACTCAAATAAGGGCTAATTTTCCTTTCACTTGACTTAAGCATAAGGGAAATTAGCCAAAGTTTCTATAATGCTTTAGAACTTGAAATCTGGAGAGTGCTTTTTCCTTAAGCCTGATGTACTTTAATAAAATACAGTTTTGGAGTTAATTTAGCTTACATGCTAAATGCTATATGTGGCATCATTCTGAAAGCCCGGTTGTTATGAAGGGACATGAGTAGAGCTAAATACAGGGCAATAGTAGAAGAACTAGTTGAAGGCTACACAAGACCTAGTGGAGGGGATGAAGTTCACTTTCTGGCTCTCCGTAAAGTGAACCTAAGCATAACTCCCATAAGTCTTAGTCTTAGAAAGTCAAATCTCATTCATTTGTTAGAGTGACTCAGTCAAAATTTAGACCTAAATCCAATTGAGAATATATGTCAAGGCACTTTTCAGAGCACTCTGGCTGATCCTGAGCTAAATTGCAAAGAAGAATAAATCTTGTTTGGTTTTTTTTAGTTTTCCTTTTTCCCCTCTTTTTTTCAACCCAACTTGACTCAAGGAATAAAAGCTACACCCACCCCAACATTTTCACAGCTCCCAGAACACACAAAACATTAGACACCAAGGTTATATCTGGGTATGGGTATGAATACTCTAACTAGACACTTTAAGCCCTCTTTTACCCCTGATAAGCAGACAGAATGATTGGACTAAAGTTAACGATCGGGGACGTGAAGCTTTGCCCGTTTAACAGGATTTGCTGCTTTAGGATTCCCTGTGATTAGAACTCCAACATAATGACTGGCAGATTACTGTGTCTTTTCAGGATCAACAGGCCAATGCAGAACTGACCAAGATTATGGGAGAGTTCACAGAGTCTGGTGATCCATCTTCAAGTGCCAGCAGCAAAGGAGAGGACCTTTTGGCCTTGATGGACGGCTTGTGATGTAATCACCTAGACAGAAATCCCCAAAGCAATGAGAAGAGTCCACACTCCTGAAGATCAACCTGCACTGTGGTAATAACGTGCAAATATCCAGCAGCAAGCTCACAGTCAGCCAGAAGACTTCGTTCTTGTGGTGTCTTAAAGATGTGCATGGGAGCAAGAACTCCAATTGGTCATCAGCAGATGTTTTTTTGCTGTTTAAAACAAAGAATGAAAGGAAACCAGCAGTAAAGTCGACTAGTAAGTTTTCTGTAAAACAGAAGGGTTAAACATTTCCCCCTGAAAGTACAGTAGATGTGTAACAATATGTTGAACATGTGCATGTGGTAATAGCATCTGTTTTACTATCAGTACACTTTCCTTTCATTTCACACAATTTAATTTAATTCTAGATGTCAGCAGCTCATATAAGTTTATCACATTGTTGCTGATTTTGGAGCTAATAGCTCAAAATTTCTTGATTGTTTTTATTTTATGCTGGTTTGAAGTTTACATACACAAGTGTTGTAATACTTTTACTCCATTTATGATTTGAGCTGTTCTTTTTTCCAGAATGGACTGATAATACTACATACAACTTCAGTGACTCTAAATATAAAGTTTGTGCACAATTCAGAATTTCTTGTCATCACACATAGAGCTCCACACACCGCTAAGGAACATTAATTCAAATATTAGTTGGGGGGGTTGGTCAATTTTAGCCTCTGTGCTTTACTTTGACCCTATTTGGATTAGAGAAAATCCACATGCAAAATCATCTCATTTGTAAAATCATTGAAATTGTTTGTATAGTCACGCCACCCTGAAAAAGAAATAGTTCAAGTCCCATTTGACTTTTACAACTGTAAAAAAGCTTTTCACGTTACACATTGATGTAAATTTATCTTTAGATGCAGCTCAACAATTTGCTTCTTGGTGGCTATCTTGTTTTAATACAGAGCAATGCAATACAAGAAACAGACTAAGATGTACATATTTTTATGGAGAACTATTGCATTAATTAATGTAACTTTTCTGTGTGGAATTGCTGCATTTCATAAGTTATTAAATGTGCAGTTTATTATTTTAAATAAATTGATGAAAACATCACCAGCATGAAAGTTGACACAATACATATATACCTGTAATGCAGGTGCATCTTAATAAATTAAAATCTAAAGAGTTAATTTCATTTTTTTAAGTCATCACCTACTTAATAAAACTTTATTAATACACAGTGAAATATCTCAAGGGTTTATTTCTTCAAAGTGAGAATTATGACTTGTTGCTAATCAAAACCCAAAATTCAGTTTCACAAAATCAAATTCGGAATATTACAAAGCGCTCATAAAAAAACAACTGAGTTTTAGTATGAAAATGCTTTTATGCCCCTATTATCATTAGGAATGTGTATACTGTATAACACAAGGACATTTTCTTTTACAGTTGAATTACACCTCTGTGTTAGAAACTGTATTCACTAGTGTTACGCTATATTCAGATTTTCTGATAAACTTGTTTGAGGTTTTCAATAATTAAGCCGTAATGATCAAGATGACCAGAAATAAACTCTCAAAATGTATCACTGTGTGTAATAAGGCTGAAAAAAGTTACCTTTTGTGAGTTTTACTACTGAAATATATTCACTTTTTGATCATATCATTTATTGAAAGGCATATAAAATTGCCTTTCGATGACTTTGTCAAAGGAGCATGTTGAAAATTAAATCTAACACTAGAGGGTGCTGTCGGAATTTTTTTAAGATTAAGCAAGCACATTTTTATTCAGTGCCACAGACTTCTGCATTGTACCACTACCAACAATTTTTTTGGGTCGAGGTGACACGTTATGATTGATCTTGCTTAGCCCAGTTTAACTTTTTTACTGGGCTACTCATTATCCAATTTAATTTACTTTATAAATTACTTTTCTTCTTGTGAAATTGAATAATTTTCCACAAAATGTGAAATTCAGTGCAATAAGAAAAATTGATTTGTTATTTTCTGCTCACTTCTTTATGTCAAATCAGATCATTAAAGCCAACGTCCCTTACTTTAATCCACAGTGATGCACTTACCTTTAACTAACTAACAGAGATGATTTGCTTGTGTGTTTGTGTTTGATTCGCCTGCAGACGAGTCAAAGTGAGACTGTCTGCACTCCCCCAGTCAGCCACCCTCACACATGAACTCAGTGCATTCCAGGGCGGCAAACATGCTGAGACATTTCTCTGAATTGATCTGGGGGGAGGAGGTTTCTGTTGAGGTTTTCCCAATGAGATCCCAATGTAAAAAACAAAAAACCTCAAGACCCTGATGACACATCCTACCTACAAAACAAACAGAAACCACAGCTTTCATAAGTCATTCTGAAAGGCTAAGTCTTTTTAATTTTTTTTAGATAGTTAAACTGCTTTCCATACAATCAATTATACATTTTAATGTGTGTGCACTCAGTCATTTAATTTATTTTATTTAATTTTGTTAACATGGTAGAGGTTTCTCTCTTAGTCTGTGCATTGTAGTTCTGATTCAGTTTCCTCTTTAAAGGTTGTGGGCAGGACACTGTAAAGCCACAGCCTGACGTGTTTCATGTGGCTGGGGGTAGATTGCTCTGCTGAGTCAAGGCAGGAAGACTGGTGCAACTCAAATGTGGCGCTGCCATTTAACTTGCTCTCTCCTTGTCTGTCGCATCTGCCCACTGGTTGGAAACTGCTACCAGTGGGTGGAATATCAGATTAATCAGTAAGTCTAATTTAAGAGGATAGGTGGGCTCTGCAAAATGTCAGCCACTCAACTGCAGGCTTGCAGAGTAAAGGAACTTTGTAGAGCACTCAGCTGTGAATATTTTGTTGAAAGATTGCATTTTGAACACATGAATTACACTGAGGTAATTTTTTTTCTGCATTGTAAATATATTTTGTATATAACTGATAAAGAAGTGACTAAACACAATAATATAGTTTCACTGACTCATATGGGTGTCCTACATTAAGAATTTTGCTGTTGATGCCTCATTTAAATTCAATAATATTCTCAGTATTGTATCTAAATTTGTTGTTTAGACATCCATAATTTAGGTTAATTGTGTTATTTATCTAAATAGCACAATTATTTCACTAGGGAAGGAACATGGAGGACTGGAGGTGCACTAGGGGAAGTGCCTGGATCCTTGAATCAGAGTTTTCCAGCAATTTCTCATAGACTAATATTACTATGTATTTTATTAAATTTTTTTAATAATTTAAGCAAATTGCTTAATTATCTGATCTGATAGGAAAATCAAAAAGAAATCAACCAAAATATTGAAAAAACAATGGACAACCTCCACAACTGTTCTTGGATACAATTTCCATGCGAATAATGACCCATTATTCTGTTAAAATTAGTATGCGTACCTACAAAGATCATAGGAAATTGCAGCCAATCATTTCACTGAGAATGGAAACAATTTCTTTATGCTACAATGAACAGTGAATACTAACCCTAAAACAAACTCAAAAGACCTCAGAAAAATGCCGGTAAGAGAGGCCATTCAGCAATGTAAAGGCCATTATTCCAAAAGCACTCTAGAGAAAATAATTGCTTTTTTGAATACATGTTCTGGCTTTTGATTAGATTAAAACAGAAATGTTTGGCCAAATTACTCTCATTACAACAGTAGACATTTCACATTGTAAACTTAGAGTAAATGATCCAAAGATAATAAAGAATTTTTGTCCAAGTTCCACCAATACTGGAAATCCTGTTATGGTTTGTTATGTTGTGTCATACCAGGATAGTAAGTAGCCCCCAACTACTAGAAGACTCACCTAAACTTGCAGTTTATGTGATATCTTCAGGGTTTTTCTTTTGTGGAGAAAAGTGGTATAATAATAATAATAATAATAATAATAATAATAATAATAATAATAATAATAATAATAATAACAATCAAAAAGCATGTGCTTTTGAAGCACAGAAAAACTTCCTTCAAATGTTGAGGATTAAGAGAGTGTATTTGTTTTTATTTTATTTCAGTTATCTAATTTGAAAAATATATATATACATATTTGAGAATACACTCAAATATTTTATCCATAAACAATGCTACTGTACTTTTATGTAATAGATACAAGATAATTATTGACTTTAATTGTTCGAAATAAGCATTTGAATGCTGTGTTTATTTTGGTATTAAAATTTAAAGAAATTACCAAACAGTGTAATAGTTTTTACCAACAAATACATGTTGTCAAAAAAAAAAAAAAAAAAATAAAAACTAGGTGATAAGGATTTTCTCTGCAAGATTTAGTAAAGAGTCTTAAAAAGTGACTTGAAGTAAAGAAAAATCCCCTGATTCTGACATTACCAAACATGTTAAAAAGCAAATCCTGACATATTTTCCCAAAGTTCTGTCAGCATTAAAGTTGTATTTATATTACAGAAAATTGAACAGTATTTGGCCAGACTTTGTCTAAAATCCCTACTCGGATGTACCTGTTCATCAGTTCTACAGGAAACCTTGTTGTGGATTAAAAATCATCTTAATCCACCTTTATTTTGATCAGAATGTGTCCATACAACATATATCTTTAAAAGGCATGTTAACATAAATGTGAGAACGATCTTGAGAACTGTTTTGGATGACATGTGGAATGCCCAAGGTAAGTCATCTTCCACTTAAGCAATTAGGATCAGTCCTCAAGTATTGAGCAGATAAGATCATTTTCAAAAAATGTGGCTTAAATGACCTCTGAAGATCTTAGAAAGTGAAATTTTAGATGCTCTCCTCCCAAAAGTGTTTTGTTACTGCTCAAACATATATAGCTCAAACATTTAGTGTATGTACAGAATGCAAGTAAACGTCTTTAAAAATAAACATTTGTCAAAAAACGTGAGCAAAAAGCAAAAACAGCAAGAAGAATTCAATTCAAACAATGCAACAAAATTCAAAAATAAAGGTTGACCATGAGGTTGTGTTATAAAACACAAAATGATGTCTGAATTAAAATTGATTAATGTTGGCAAATAGAGAAGTCCCATGATGTCATGGTTTCATTTAGCAACTTTTTTTTTAGTATGTTGAGAATTTCATCATCGGCACGGCCATTCACAGAGAAACAACGGCTGTCATTGGTTAGACCGAGCTGTCGGTCAAACGTTCTTGTGCGTCATTTCCGTTGTCAGGTGGTGCTGTCGCTGTGGAAAGATGCGATCAGCGAGAAGCCGAGGCTTTTCCTTAATTGCTCATTTCAGTAATAGAGGCTAAACAACGCGAAACTAAAACCCCCGAAGCTTCTCCCGGCTGAAAGAGAAGCTCCGTACACCCACCACAGCGTTCGCCTGAGAAATGTTGATATTTTAAGAGGACAACGCAGATCTTAGCCGGCGGTTTTGGCTTTGAGGTAAGCGAGGCTGTGACTCCGTTGCTATCTAGCTTCGTCTCTCACCGTGAGCCAGCTGTAACGTTGAGCGTACTTTGTTTAAATGGCCTCCCAGCACCCTGACAGAGTTCATCTTTCCCTTGGCTGGAACGTAGCTCACCAACAGCCATATTTAAACCTCCATGGTGCATTTTAAATTAAACGTACTTATGCTAACAACGGCTGTGTGAGGTTTGCACCCCGCTCCTTGTTGTGTTGTATGTCCCTTTGTGTGGCTCGTGAGTCCCGGGCTGCTGTAATGTATTTGGCCGAGAAACGGAGTTGGCTTCACCTGAGTTCGTTTATGCACTAATTATAGTGTAACTCATATTTTACACGAATAAAACACGGCGTGTGTTTATGATATAAACTCTACGTAATATCTGTCCCTGACACTTTGCTGTTCAAGTTGTGAGCTGCTTGTGTCCAACTTGCAAGGCGTAACGTCAGCGCTTTACTCTACGACTCGTTCGGTTTACACAACACGCTGCCAGAACAGAGTGTCCAGACCTTATGGACCCAAAATGGCACCAAGCAATGCTTTGCAGCCTTTGTGCTTTTACAATAATTTTTGTTTTGTGGTTTTATGGCGTGACCTTTGCGTGGCGGTGTGGTCAAGGGCATTGTTATAGGAATAATGAATGGGGTCTACAGCTGAGGAAAAGTGTGAGCTGGCATTCTTTGTAGATCCAAAAGCGGCACATTTTGGGATTTATCGACTTGAAATGTGTTACTTTCTCGTGTGCATATGAGATATGAATTTGCAGCTTTTTCTTGCACTGCCCAGACACATGGCATTGAGTCTGAGTAGGTGAGTCGTGAGACACCTACGTGGTTGTTTTGTTCTGATACTATTTAAGGAAGCCCACATTTCTTGTGGGCACTGGCAGCGTGTCTCTCCTCTCCTCTTCTCGTGTGATATGATTCAGAGGCTGGATCTGTTCTTGTCCTCCCTCTGGTATAGTCACAGCCAGTCCTGTTTGCCAGACCACTGGCTGTGTGCAGAGAGTTGCAGCAGTGTTAGAAAAGGATAGCTGCGTGCTGTCATCAAGCTGATGTCATTTAGGTCAGCATGCAGGAGTTGGTTGCATCGACCTTTTGCTTTTTTGTCTGGGTTTGGCTTCACAACTCTGCAGCACGTTCTTTAGCTGGCAGACAATTAACTTGTCTTCTGTGTGTTATGCATTTATGTCATAACACGCACACAGTTGGTTGTTTTTAATCCCGGATAATGATTGACATGCATGTACAAGAACTATGTCCCATTAGAGAAGAAATTTGCAGCTCTGAAGGTGATCCCTATTTTTGCTTTAAAGCACATTGCTCTAACCTTTACTTTAGTTTTATTAAAGTTAGCAAAAATGTAAAATCCAAGTCCATAATCTACAGGTCACAAATCAGTCCATCTGGCTGACTCACTTTTGCATCTCTAAATTTTATTAAATAATCATGTGAATAAACCAAAATTGCATTTAACATAGGAGAGGGTCTTTTCTGACCAATACAGATTTGTGCTTTCTTTTGATGTCTGACAGAAAGGTTTTAACACATAAATGACTAAATGTTATGCAGGTTCTGTGATCAAGGCAATAGGAATGATTCAAAATGATGCCTTGAAGCATTTGTCCCCACCCTTTATTTCTGTTAGGCATTAAAGAAATTGCATTAAAGTACATACTCCTGGTCTATGTGTTTGTAGTGTGGGAGTCTTTTTAGTTTGTGTGCATTATGGAGGAGGGGGAAAAAACATTTTCATGATTTGGGGCGAAAACCAGCCTGTTTTCATCTCTACCAGTTTGATTGGCGCATTTTTATTTACATGTTTAATTCCTTCTGATTGGTTCCAGTGGTAATTTTTAAGTGCTTTAACACAAGTGAAAATATTTGAATTAGAAAATAACCCCCTTTTATAATAAGGGATAATACTCTATGCATTAAAGCATACACCTCTTTTTATCTGATTTTAATGAGTAAAAATGTTGTTTCAGAGTGAAAGATGTTAATTGCTTGTCATGTATTTAATGAACATGGGAAAACATTTATTTAATTTGCAGAATTGAGGAAAATGTTCTGATTCCAGTATTCATCTCTGTTTAATTTCAAGTCCACCGTGTCTATAGTCACCTGATCGTTCGCATCATCTGCTTCATTAAACAGTAAAGCAACAGCATGAAGTGTCCTACCTGTTGAACTGCTTCTTTGTGTCCTCTAGAGTAATATGCTATCCCACTATTCCCAGCGTGACTTGGTGTCACTCTGACTTGCGCCATAAACACTGTCAGAAAACCTCAGCTCATCAGACTCCGTGGGTGATGACTAGCAGAAACGGAGACAGATGGGAGAGAGACATGATGATGACACTGTCTGCTGTCTGGGATCACAAAAAGCCTTATGGAAGTGAGAATTCGTACTAGCCCTCACTGAACAGCCAACTGTCCTACCTCATCCGTGCCCCAGATTCCCAACTAGAAAATGGTGCACAGTTGGTTTTGTAACAGGAAGGTTTCTTAATTTATCAGAAAAGAAACTGATTGCACAATTATACAATACACTTTCAAAATTTTGTGTTGCATTTTATTTATCCCACCGTTTAATACATCATTTGTGATGTGTTTTGGTTTGAACAAATACGTTTCCTTTAAAAACTTTAAAATTCCATTTCCGCACCTTTAAATCATCTTAGTATGACAATACATTCTACGTTTCCTCTTCTGTAGCTTCCTGTGCCTTCTGGGAATGCATGGGGAAACCGTGTGACATTTTGGGAAGACTATTATCTGAATATTGAAGCGTTTCTGTTCAATGAAAACCTGGGACGACAGCAGGATGAATCATTCTTCTCAGTAAAGGCTCTACTTCCCCATTACGGGAAACGGATGGCATTTCATCACATTGGCTCTCAATATCGATAAACACAGCATACCTCTTACTCTCTGATTTCTGGGAGGTGGATGAGAACCGCTGTTGGTTAGAGTAGTTTGTATAATGACAATGTGTCACACTGTCACTATCTCTGCTGGCATGTGAATCTTGCTTCTTCATTCCTTATTATTGAGCAATGGCTTGGCATTTTAACTTTTTGGTCATGTTAAAACTTGCATAGATAGATAAGGATAGATAATCTCTTTGCACAGATTCTGCAATAAAGCGTGCAGATTAAAATCATGGGGATTTTTCTAAACTGCTGCAAGAAAAAAGCTCAGGATTAGAGAGGCAAATGAAAATGCTCCTGTCTTGCTAGAGTCATGCATTTTCATTCAAGGGCCTTCTATTTTAAATTGCAGATTGTGACAAGCACACTGCCTAATGTAGAGATTGGATTTGAGGTGCGGGCCTTCACGCCAGCAGCCATTATTCTAAATGGAGCTGTAATAGCCTCACATTCACACCGAGGTGTGTAAAAGTGAGGGGAGGGAGATTTGAAATGGACTGGGTGGAGCTGCCATGAACTTTAGCCCTTTTAACCTTGGTTCACAAACCAGTGTCCTCTCATTTAACTGGTTCCCCTGAAGCTCGAAGTATCCTTATTTTTAGAACTATGAATGGCATTTATTAAAGCTTATTTGTAATTTTTTTTCTCAATCATTGAGTTGTTGTTCTTGTCACATGTGTGTACTTTCCCTTTTACTTGGCTATCTTTATCCCATGAACTAATCAGATTTGTTCCCTGCAGAGCTCCAGTATGTCCAAACGGCGCTCTTCAGAGAGGGGGGCTGGAGAGACATCAGGCAGGGCCAGCAAGCTGCAGTGTCCTGGGATATCTGGCAGTAACGCCAAAAGAGCCGGCCCCTTCATCCTCGGTACGGAAGCTACTACTGTTTAAAGGGGAATTGATAAATAAATACAGTGTGTATAGCTACCTTGCATAACCTGCAGATAATTCAGCCAAACCATCTGCGTGCATAAGTTGCAGGGTGCCTGTGTTAGTACACAGTGGACTTACACACTGTGGACTTACACACGCCTGAGACAAGAATTTGAAGAATTTTGCTGAACCTCATGACATCGGCCAGAAAAGCTGGAGTCTATACTGGAGCACTTTTTTCTTTTTTTCCTCCAGTATCATATATTCCTTTCCTATTCTCTGATTTGTATGTGCATTCTGCAGTAGAGCTCCTGGATTGTTTACCAGATACTTTGCCAAAGAAAACATTGCACTTGGGGTGTTAATGGATACCTGCACACGCTGCCCTTAATGAGTTTTGGGGCAAGCAAACAGACCAGCGGCATAGAATGCCTTTTGGTCATGCAGCTGTTCCTTTTCTCGTCCTTGCAGGACCTCGCCTAGGCAACTCGCCAGTACCGAGTATAGTCCAGTGTTTGGCCAGGAAAGATGGCACAGATGACTTCTATCAGCTCAAAGTAAGTCTGTCATATTCAGGTATTCTCATGTTCTCCTATAATTGCAGTTATTTTAAAACCTTCATTATTATTGCAAATTTTAACTGAACTTCAGACCTTTTCACAGTGCACATTTTATTCATTCATTTTATTGAATCCATTTAGATCTTTTTCTGGTGCTTAATTTTTGCTCTGTTCTGCAGATCCTGACGCTGGAGGAGCGAGTGGACACCGTGGGGGAAACCCAGGAGGAGCGGCAGGGGAAGATGCTGCTGCATACAGAATACTCTCTCCTTTCTCTGCTGCACAACCAGGATGGTGTGGTTCACCATCATGGCCTTTTTCAGGTAGACTTTTTCACTTTACCTACATATCTTAGCAGGTTTTAGTTAAATAAACAGAGTGTAATTGTTTTCTTAACAATAATATGTAATTAAACATTCTAAATACAGCATTATCTCTCTGCCAAAGGCCTAATTTTTTTATGAATATATTTAACATCAGAGCAAGTAACAGTTTGCTTTTATCAGTTCAGTTTTAGCAGAAACAAGTTTGTCATCGCTCAAGCCAGCTGCCTGTACTTTCCTTTATAAAGGTTGTTTCAGTAGAGAAGTAGAAATACAATAAAAGCTATATTTATCTGCTGCTCTCTGTTCACAGCAACCCTTCCCCCTTCTTCACCTGCTGCCCCATCTGCCTTGTCCTTTAACTTTGTTGTTCCATCAGCTCTGATTCAGTTTTCCCTGTTTGTCTTTCATTCACATTCTGTTTCACTTTCAGCATCCTTATAATAGCAATATTAAGGTGTGCACACTGATTCATTTAGGTCTGCCATATTAATTAGATTATTATAGTTAATCTCTGCTGTTTGTGAACCAGTTCATTGTTCATTTTTTCAGAGATGCTGGTTGCATTAAAAAAACTGTTAACCTAATACAAAAATCAATAGGAAACAAATGGTGACTCTACATTAGCTTGAGTTTTAAGAATAGGAATGATCTTTCTCATCTTTTTTTATATCATATTCTCTCACACTGACTGTGGAGATGTCTTATTCTTATCAGATGTTGGGCATGCAATTTTTGTGATTCAGATTGTTCTTGAACAATAAGAAAATAAGATATATTAGCAGGATTGAAAATATATTTTTCTGGCCATCCTGTCCAGGACAATTATTAATAATTTAAATAAGGACCAAAGGTACTGTGTCAGAGAGGAGACCTTGTACAACAAGATTTACTAGTTCCTTAGACAAATGGGGAAAAATAAACATGGAGTTGACCTATCAACCTCCTGTATCTTCTGATTTTAGTGTTTAGTGTGGCTTACATTACTAACACAGCATTATATATGTTTATTTCTTTGAGAATTTAGACTCTTAACTTCCCTTTGACATTTTCTTAATATCCCCTTGACCAACAGGTTGAATATTGATTAGGATAAACCAGAACATCTTTTCTGTATTAGCCAAGAATATTCAGATTCTGGTCACCAGACAAGATGAAGGACTTCTCTATGTAACTGTAGATACTTGCTTTGAGAAATCTCACTGGTTGCATTGATTGGATTCCACAAATGGATCTCAAATTCTGTTCTGTCAAATTAAATAGAGTGAACACCCTCCCAATGCTAATTCCCCACATTTATTTCTGGATTCAGGATCGCGCCTATGAAATAGTAGAGGACATGGAAGCCAACAAAGTTCGTAAGATGAAGAAGCGGATCTGCCTCGTCCTGGACTGCCTCTGCGCTCACGATTTCAGTGACAAGACGGCCGATCTAATAAACCTCCAGCATTACGTCATAAAGGAGAAGAGACTGAGCGAGCGTGAAGCTATTGTCATTTTCTACGATGTTGTGCGTGTGGTGGAGGCCCTCCATAAGGTTGGTCTTATTACACTACTAAAGAGTACACATGTGCAACAAAATTAGCTCACTTTCTTCAATCTTTCATCGATGTACAACATTTTTATACTACAGTGTTCTTTGTTGTTGTTTGTTAGATGCACATTTTTTGATTACTCACTTCCAAGGCTCGTGTGCCACTCCCAGAAACTAATTCTTGTTTTGTCAATGATTCATTGAGCACAATGTGACCATACTTCTTTTTTTCCTGCCTGCAGAAAAACATTGTGCATAGAGACCTCAAGCTGGGAAATATGGTGCTGAACAAACGGTAAGTTGACGCTCGGTCACTCATCCCGCATTGTCGGTCAAGTCATGCTGAATAACGCTGCCTTTTGTGCCAATTTTGCTGTTTTAGGCTGTTAGTATTGTGCCTGATGGCCGAATGGACCCCAGAATTTGGATCCACTTAATCCATTTGGATACACACACTTAATCCAGTGTGTATATTAAGCTTTAAACCCACACAGAGGCCACATTCTTTGACTATAAGTGAAATTACACTCAGGAACCTGAAGTCTTGCTCTCTTGTGCTCAAATGTGTCTGGGTGTTGAGTAACGATAGATGATTCATTCCCCATGGTCAGAGTTGTGAAAATGGACTCTGGTGCCAAACAAAACAATGAATATGCCTCTGCTTAGATCTCACTGGGAAGGTGTTTGGGGGTGTATGAGTAAATTAGTAATGCACAGAAGACCCTGTTGAGTGCACCTGAGGTCAAAGTGCTGCAGGTCAAAGTGCTGCAGCTCAGATTAGATGTGCAGGATGGAAAACTACTCATCTGCAAACTCAACTCCAACCAGCTCATGCACAGGGGATATGAAAGGCTTGTATTCAGATGGTGAGAACCACTCTTCTTCACTATGAGAACGTTTTTAAATTTGGATGTCATTTACTTATTAAATGCTTAGACAAGTATTAAAATTAGAATTTGCATTAAATGTACATTGATTTCATTTTAAAAACAAGTGGATGATCTTACAGACTTCATTTGAACCTTTGAGGGTGTTGCTTTGGTATGACTGAAAGACTACAGCTGACACACTCACTTTGTTCCTACGCTCAGTTTAGCTTGATTTATACCTCTTTGTAAAATGCATTTTCAACCTACACAAAAAGCCTATGCCACTGTGAGCAGTTCTACTGTGTTGGTCTGTCAGTGGCTCTGTGTTCTGGGAGCTACAGGTCTTTTTTTATCTTCTTTGTCCTGGCTCCTCCTACCTGCAACAGTAGTAAGAAGTAGCGGCAATAGTGATGAAATAGTGTTTTGGTCAGAAGATGCGGGTGGAGGGGAGCAGAGTAGATGTGAGGAACACTCCGTCCCAGCTGGAGACAAAGGAGAGACATGCCAAGGGCTCAATAGCTCAGAGCTGACTCACCGCAGTGCAAGTCACTCACACAAACTCACTTACCTACGTGTGCACACAAATTGTTATAATTTCTTTCTTCTGTGTTTTGCTTTTTCTTTATAGCACAGCTACCCATTTTCTTTGTCTTCCTCTTTTTTTGTTTTGTTTTCCCACCATGTACTACACTCTCCTGGCTAACGTGTGTGTGAACGGACAGTCGGTGTGGGAAAACTGACCATTTAGAGACTTACTCAATCAAACGCCACTCGCTTCCCCTGTTGTTTGTCAGAGTTCTGGGAAATGCACCAAAGGCATCAGAAAACATCAGCACTTTGTGTAAGAAATGATGCGACTTCCTCTCCCAGATCCAGCTGTTGTGAAAGCAGGATGTGATAAATCAATCTGCACAGCCAGTGATTAGGTATTTTTAAATTTTAATGACTTCCTATATAAAAAAATTTATTCCTTTGGATGTTATATAATATTCTGGTACATATGTTTTAAGACACAAATGAATTTCAAGAATGTACGTTTCATGAAGTTATGCTGATTTTTGACTGTCTGTGATGGCACCGTTTCTTTTGGCTGTTGCTCAACTAAAGCCCGAGTGTCATTGAAACCCTTCAAGCGATGGCCAGTTCTGAGAACTGATGCTTGCTGTAGAAGCTGCCCTGTGATTAACCTCACTTCTCGTCACATGTATTTTTATTACGGGCCGGAAAGGAGAAGTCATCTGGGCTGTTTAGGTCTCTGGTTTCCTGACTGGAGTCATGTGACCAGGAAGCGGAGACGGCGTGGTCTGTCCACTGTCCTCAGGGACCCTTGCCTCACAAGGCGAACATGCAATCTCATTTATCCAATCTCCGGTACAAGAATAGAAGCCTGGGTCGTGATGCTCGCAGACAAAAGCACAATTGAAGATACTCGTTCATAAAGGAGAGTCCTTGAAGCTTCGCACATTCCTCAGTTAACTCATAAGGCCATCTATGGTTGGAAGCATTTATTGCAATAATAGTCAGAAGGGGTGAATCTCATAAAAAAACCCTTTATGTCACATAGTGTCAGTTTTCCACAGTGAGGTTTATGTTGTCAGTCGGTGTTCATTGGGATTGAGGTGCCTTTACGGGAGTGGCGAATGTGTGCGACGGACCATGGTGTGAAAGTGAGAGAGAATAGGGGAAGCTGTTGACCTCAGGCTTTTTAGAAAGCGGATGTGGGTGAAAAGCGTGATGTGGAGAATACCCAGGCTGACAACTTTTTTTTTTTTCTTTTTCTTTTTCTTTTTGGTGTGTGTCTTCTCACACCATTGCATTGTGCTCTACCTCAGCATGGGAGTGATTATGGATGCATATCATATTGCATGGTTGTGTATACAATTCAAATCTTCTGCAGCTTATATAAAATAAGTTTCCAACACATCACTGTGCGGGCTTAGTCATTGCAGCAATTATCATAAGCCACAGGTTGACTCATATGTTTGTCAAAGTGCAACTTTTTTTCCTCTACAGAAAAGTTTCAAGATAGTCAGGTTTCACTCGATTATGAGCAAAGTAAATTTACTTTGATCCAGTTCCTAGTGACACATTTCAGCAGACACCAAATTACTAAAAGTCTTATCAGTTTTAAGGCACTATATTGCCTTGATCCTTTATTAATTCAGCCAGTAATTCAAGTTACTCTTGATAGTCAATGTTCTTTACACTATGAGGACATAACATAATAACAAAGTCTCATATATCAAAATATGAGAAGTTCACATTAAACATAAATTTTAAGTTCTCAAGATGTCTTACTGTGTACTTCTGTAAAACTTTACATCAAAAGAATTGAAATGGGTTAATTATAAAGTTAGAAAGTACTTCATGTGTGTGACTAACGTGGTGAGAAACAGACTAAAACTGCACAAAAAATTTCTTTGTCTGAGATAACTGAAGCTAACTTTAAAAGTCAGCAGTTTAAGCTCAGATAGTTTGTTTGTCTTTTAATTTCAACTAGCATGCATGGTGAAAGATCACTCACTAGTCACTTTATCAAGTACACATTGCTAGTATTGCCAGAATGGCAGTTCTGAATTTGCCTTTAGAGCCGCAACTTTTTCTCTGCATAGATTTTAGGTCATGCTGACGCGTTATTGCTCAGTTACTGTAGATTAGACGGTTTAATTCTGTTATTCACAAGAAACCAGTTAGAGGATTTGATAGCTGTACGGTGGTTATAGAGATAGACCTGGTTGGCATTAATACTTAGGTTGAGTGTGGTGTTTAAAAGATTCTTAATTGGCACAAACAGTCCTAAAATTATCCATGCTTTCATCTTCTTTGCACCAAATTCTGACCCCTCCATTTAAATGCGGCAGCTAAAATGAGACTCATGCGAACAGGCAATATTTTTCTAGGCTGTTATTGTCCACTTTTGGTGTTTCTCTATGAATTGAAGGCTTTTTTTCTTCCCTCTTCCGATGCTCAGTTTAAACTTTACCTACATGTGTCTTTGTGGCATCTAGGATAGTTAAGTGCAGTACTTTACTCATCAAGTAAAGTAGATTAGTAACTTTACTAGATGAGAAAAGTACTTCTCTGGCTGCATTGACCACATGTCCATTTGATGACTTTTTGTGTACCATGAAAGACCATCGTGCTCCCTAATGCATTCACTGTCTTATGTTGACTTAGCTATAAATTTAAAAGCGGTTCTTAAAATGTTTTTTTCTGTTTAACAGGACACACCGCATTACCATCACTAACTTCTGCCTGGGAAAACATTTGGTGAGTGAGGATGACCTGCTGAAAGACCAGAGAGGCAGCCCAGCCTACATTAGTCCTGATGTATTAAGTGGTAAGTGGAAAATTATGTCCAATGTAAAAAGTCTTGCTTGAAGAAGTTGCTGTTTAGATTTCCAGTAGAGAAATAAATGCTGCCAGTGTACACGTTGGGTTTGACATAGTCTGATAACCTATGTCTAATACAGTTCAGATTGTTCTTGGTATTCTGCAGTTTTATAGTCAAAAAATAGTGAAAAGTTCTTTGCCACAGTTTTATGATTTGTGGGGAGAAATCTGATAACAAATCTCAACTGGGCAGATGCTCTTTACTCTGTGAAATCATAAAATCAGGAAGTTGTGTATCAAAGTTTGAAATTGAAATATAGCATAAACACCTACATGGTGTAAAAATTTGTTACACTGTTGATTCACTGCTGTTACAAGTGAATCAAACTACAATGGAATGCGTTTCTTAACTTAAAAAGCCTTAAAAATGTACTGAATCCTTGTCAATCAAATATTGTAGTTAAACTTATTAGATTCCTGAAACAATCCTGGAATTTTGTTGTAGAATTTCGTAATATCAAACCCTGTATGATTTTCCATTTATTAAGCAGTTTGACGGAAGTTGTGTTGCAATCTGTGAACTGTGATACCCGGAATTAGTTTTTGTCTTGTTTTTTTGTTTTTGTATTTATGGCAATGTCCCATTTTTCCCCACATAAAGCTATCTGCATACATAGAAAAACATCAAGAAAAGCTCCGGTACTCCTAATCAGCAACATCGGTGCTCGGCCACACACTCCTGTAGAAAACCATAGTTGCATCCGTTTGAATATTCATTTCCTGATCAACATCCTGGATGTGGTCTTGAATTTAGAATGATATCAATCTTGCAGCCTGTCCAGCAGCTCAAACAGCAGATAAAAGCGTTGCGTACATATCAGCATAACGTGACAGGCACACAATTAAACAGAGCTTCAATGACTCATCCGCTGATGACTCACCAGAGGGAAACTACTCCCATCGACTCCCATCCCCCGCCTGTGTATGTGTGACACAAGCTTGAATATAATTGCCGACTGCTGTTGCTGCCGCCTCTCTGGCTGGAACAACACCGCCTATGGTAAAGCGCAGCCTATGATGCTACAGCCTCATCAGCTCCACATACATAGCTGCTTGATTGCCTCTGTTTGCTTTATCAAGCGGCTCTCCACATTTAAAAAGTTGCGGATTTCAAGGAAGCATCATAAATGCTGAGTCATTCAGTTCGTGTTTGGCAGTTTTGTTAATCATTGAAAACCCGTGACTTGACAGGGATTGAACTCGCTGAATGTTTGGTCACACCTGTGTTAAAACAAGAAGCAGTCCTTCATTACAGTAAAATAATGTTGCCCTCTGTGTTGTGTGTGTCTGGATATTTTTTTTTTGTACGTCTCGGTGTGTGTTTTGACAAAAACTGAGATGCCCCTCTCCTTTTTGCCCCCAGGTCGCCCATACCGCGGTAAACCCAGCGACATGTGGGCCCTCGGCGTTGTCTTGTTCACCATGCTGTATGGCCAGTTTCCTTTTTATGACAGCATACCTCAGGAACTCTTCCGCAAAATCAAGGCTGCAGAGTACTCTATTCCAGAGTGAGTGTTAATTTGAAGCAGAGATGAGGAAACTCTGTATCCATTATTTCACAACTTTAAACAAGTCAAGTTAATGATAAATTCTGTTAAACTGATGTCAAAACATCTCCCATTAAGAATAAATTATGACTTGTTTATTTTTGTGTTTTTTTCCTAAGTTCTTGATTTACTAAGGATCTCTACTTGCATTCTGTGTAGCACTGAAGGATTTTCCTAATGTTTTTGCTAAATCTGTGACATTTTAAAATTTTTTGGTTAAAATAACCGCCTTCCACATTCTATCCCCACCTCAGAGACGGTCGTGTGTCTGAGAACACGGTGTGCCTCATTCGAAAGCTGCTCGTGCTGGACCCTCAGCAGAGGCTGGCTGCAGGAGAAGTGCTGGAGTCACTCAGTGCCATTATTGCTTCATGGTAACTGCACCACCTGCTGGCTGTCTGAAAAAACTGAACATATTCAGGATGTGTTGCATACCGGGGTTGACTATATGCCATGGCCAGTTATCATAGCAGTTCACATACTTAATATTAAACTCTCATTTCTGTTAATTAGTTAATCATATTGTGGTGTTTTTTCAATGACAGGCAGTCGGTTTCATCGATGAGTGGCCCTCTACAGGTAGTTCCAGATATTGACGATCAGGTCAATAACCAAGAACATTTACAGGAGGTAAGATATTGAAAGAGAACAGGTTTTCTCAACAAAAATGTAGTCCTTAATTTTGAAGAAGGGAAGTAATGCATGATTTGCAATTTTTTGATGAATGAAACCCTGAAAATGAGACAGAGCTTTTTATTCACCTTGCTTTACTCGTGTACACATAAATAAAATCCATCAAGGCAATGTTGGCTTAAGTTGCAAGGTTTTGGTTTCATGTGAGAAAATGTAAAAATACTGAAGAAAATGTCAGAGTTCTACATCTTGCTCAATGGGAGCTTTTTATCTATAATTAAAATGAACAAATGGTACAATTTTTAGACATATTTTACATGTGTATTAATGCAGTACATGCAGCACATTGAGCAGAATTTGATTTTTCAACACAGGCCAAGGCAATCGAAGAGTCTTCGCAGTACGAATTTGAGAACTACATGCGCCAGCAGCTGCTGTTGGCTGAAGAGAAGAACACTATTCATGAAGCCAAGAGCTTTCTCACCAAGCGGCAGTTTGGCAACATCCCTCCTGTCAGACGTCTGGGTCATGACGCCCAACCGGTCAGTCCATTCGATGCTACTGCCCTTGCTCAACGATTCCTCCGGAAATAACCCTCAACCAGCCACACCAACCTCTAATGCCTCCCTGGGAACTAAATACACCCATGGAGACCAGAGACAACTTGGGAGAAAAATACCCAAAACGAACTGGCACACAGGAAGACCTTCCTGAGCCAACAAGCAGACAGATGCATACTGGGGTTTTAGTAAGCTAAGTGGAGCAGACGCATAGTCGGGTACCAGAGCAGATTCACTTCTCAGAGCTTCACTTTCCCAGTCTGGATTATCTCTGGCCTGGACACGAAATTCCCGACTCAAGGGTTCTTTGGCCACTTGTTAGTCACTGTGCATCAAACTCGTCGGCAAGGTGTCAGTGCTGATGAGGTTCTGCCTGCAGTGTTGAAGAAACTATTAACCCCTGACACCTCTTCCTTGCACCTCTAAAACGTCCCTATCCATTCTGGCTTCCCTGAGCAATACAGGTCCAGAATCATGTAGCAACCCCCCCACCTTCTTTTCACCATGGTTTGGAATTTTCTCAAGTTCAGTTACTTGATCACAGATGTCATTCATGTATACCTCCATTCCACCTTTTTTTTCTCCTTCTCTCCCTCTCTCTGATTTTTTTTCCCTGCATTGTTCTAACCATAACTCTTCAAATCAATCTACCTCTCCGTCTCTGTCCGTCTGTTTCTAAACCATACTCGCAGTTCTGAGGCGAGGGATTGTAACAACCGAGTCTCAACCCACCAGTGGCATAAAGCATTAATGTTTTTAGTTGGAGTGAAACTGCTTTAAAACCGTTTTAGGCGGTTTCTAAAAATCTGAATAAGCTTTGTATTTGCCTGAATAAGTAGCGTTTTATCTCAGTAGTTTCATTGAAGAAAGATTTGAATATCAAAGCTTACGTTGAAATCCACACTCTGCATCGTCTCCTGCTTCTTTCTCATCTCTGTGGAAATCTTTTTAGCACCTCGGCAGCTATTGTGAGGTACCTGGGAGTCCCAATGCCAAGAACTAAATGAGGCCAAGTTAGATTGATGACGGTAACTCTTCCTTAGTGCCGCTACAATGACTATCTGGCACTGTCATATTTCCGTTGCCAAAAATCCTGTCTTAAATTTCTTCTTAGCCAAGGAAACTGGTACTTTCAGACTCATTTAGAATTGTTTGACTTCCAGGTAGCTTCCCTATGTCTTCTTATCAAAACCAATCATGGGACAAGTGTTTTCTTGGGGTGGGGGTTTTCTCTGTGTGAATGTGAACAGTCATTTCTTCGCTTTGATGAATCTGCAGTATCCTGAAGTGTGCATGCTGTGTGTGTAGATTAGGGTCAGACAAACAAGCGTGTATGAAGCTCAAACTCTCTGACCCTTTAAGCTATCTTCCACTTATTGTTGTGTTCTGTTATCTGGCCTGCCTCTATAGCAGACACTGTGAAACACAGACCAGGCTCTGCTGAGGTGGGGCTTGACTGGATGATTTTTATTTTTTATTTTTTTTTGGCTGGGGGAATGATGTCAATGCTTTAAGATTGAAAACGATCATATACATCTCCTTTCAGACGTATTATTACCTCTTTTTCCACACAAAATCTACAGACTAATCTATTTTATTGGATTTTTATATGCTAAGCCAACACAAAGCAGTTCTTTGTTGTGACATTAAAGGATACATTTGGGGGAAAAAATAATCTTATACCGGTGACATACATTTGGATTCAGCTCCCTGATTTAATATGCAGTAGATCCACATTTTGGTGTTACATGCAGCCCAAAAAACCCAAATTTTAGTCCTCCCCTTTGTTGTGTTGCCCTGTCTTTGAACAGTCTTGCCATCCAATCCTTTGTTGTTTGTACTAGACTTGGGATATTGTTTAAAGCCATGCTGTGCTTTAAATATCCTTTATTTCTGGCTTGTCTGCTGTTTTCATTGGTCTTCGTGGTGCTATTTGTTCCCCAATGTTCACTAGCAAACTTCTAAAGCTGTCAAAGAATGCAGTACACCCTATTAGTACTGGGATTAAGTTGCACACAGGTTGATTTTCAAATTAGGTGACTTCTAAAGGAAATTGGTTGCATTAAATTTTATTTAGTCGCATCAAAGAACAGGGAGCTTAAAATACATAAAATCTTTTCCCTTTTTAGTTATGGATTTTCTGTTGGTATGTCGCATATCTCAATCATAATTTCATTAAAATACCAGATGAAATGTGAGGACATTCTGGGTTTTAATACATCTGCAAGGCGGTGTAGCTTTTCTCTCCCAAACTCATCTTGTACATGCTCTTCTTATCTCACTATGTGGGCCCCTCTTAGCCCCAGCCAGTGGCAGAGAAATATTACTGTAATATTCTGTAGTTAAATGAAAATACAAATAAGTGCAGTTTCTGGGTTCGCTTGATGCATTATTCTGTTTTTTACAGAACTATTTTTGAAACCATGGCAATGCTACTAACCAGTGACTGTTAGGCATCTGTACTGTGCATCTTGCCTTTGCATATTGGTACTTGCTTTATGGCTTTCAATGCTTTTTTTTTCCCTATTTATATTCAAATTGCATGAACATAGAGTCTCTTCAAATGTCTTTTACTGCTCTGTTTTTCCTTGTAGTTTCATGTTGATTTATTTATTCACTTGTGTAGACCCTCCCTCTCCAAACCACTGGTGCTTGTATCACAGACATTGATTGTAGACAGTCAAGAACTCTCCTTAAAACAAGGCCCCACAGCTGTTTGCTCTCTCAGCTTTAAACAGTGGTTCCACTTCAGCAATCCAAATCCTTTTCCTTCTCAGACACATTTGTTTAAGAGTAGCATTTCCTTTCCTCTTAGGATTACTCAATTGTTTTCTTGTGGTCACCTTAAGCTACACTAATATTAAGACTGACTTTTGCATAGTTCTATTTTTGAAAGAAATTATGATAATAATAAATGGATTTTCTCATCTTAATTTACGGGAGGGGTTTTTGTAGTGAAAATCTTTTGTTGCCATTAACCCCTAAATCCCAACCCAAGGCTGCACTCTCTGGTCAGTATGTAAATAATGTACCATGATGACTGTGACGGTCAGACTTTATGTACTAAAGCTCTACCCTGTGACTTACCAGCTCTGTTTCAGCACATGGTGATCGACTCGTTCTTTGGGCCACGTTGGCCATCTAACATCACATTCAGAGTTTAAAATGAAACTTAGAGAGCCGTCGGCTTTCTCCCATCTCAATGTGAATTCTGTGGGTATTCAGCAGTATTGTAGTAGTCTAGGTTCTTCAGAAAACTCCATTGCCACCACTGAATGCTAACATTTAGGGGGTGTTTATGGGGAATGTCTGATCCAATCACCATGAGAAACAAATACACATTAGTAATTATTTACTCTCCCCAATGATTCTTAGATTGTACTATGCCCAATGTTTAATCTGGAAATACTTTGTACGACGAGGTAAATTAGTAAAACTCAGAACGTGCAAGGCGAGTCCAGAAAACATTTTGTCAAATCATCTTCCCCCAGCTGGGTGAGTAGTACAGACTTGTTGGTTAAAATTGTCAGTACATATTTGAGATATTACTGACTGATCCAACTATAAAGTCAATGCAGGGATGTGAAACATGGAGTCACAAAATGTTGTGAGTTGCTTGGTTGGATATGGGCATCTTAATACGGAAAACTGATTAACTGTACAGATAAACGCATTTGTATAAAAAAAACATATTTTTCTACTTCATCAGATCTCTACATGCATGTCAGCAATAAACTTTGATATGGAAGCGTTCAACTTTGTCTTGTCCTCACTGAACTTTTTTAATTTACCACTAGGTGGCGCAGTATGCTTAAAAACTATTTACTTAAGGTCAAGGTAAAAACAGTTTGAGGTTTTTTTTTTCTTCTTTTTTTTGTAACTCCTTAAAGACAGTGTTCTTGTTTATGTTTTCTTCTAGAAGTAAACAAATAGATGAGATGATTTAGTGAAAACTGTCAGTGGGTGCATTGGTAGGTTTAAAATGTGAAGAGAGAGCAAGATGAATGAGTCTTTGTGCATCTCTACAGGTTTCCTCTTTGGCGAGTCCAGTTATGGGTCAGAACGAAGCAAACCTCAAGCAGGAAACCCTCTGCTGACTAACAGTAGTTCCCTGTGGGGTTTTGCTACTGATCCCCTTTCCCCTACACACACACACACACACACACCTGCACACACACACTTACCTTTCCATAGGCGCATACTGTTTGTGGCAGCTATTTTCATTATAAGGTTTGGGGACCAGGAAATCAACACTCATCATGAGCATCCCTGACAAACAGGTATTTTTGTTTTGACAAAAAAATAAATCTCCTTCAATGATTTCAGTATTTAGGAGCAGCTAGGAGAAGCAATGGAAACTTTTTAAATTTGCAGTAGTCAGTTTTATATGCAAGTATATTTTGCAGCCAGATAAATTTTTTTTAGCTGGATTTCTTGAAGTACCAAAATAAAAATTATGAAACATCTGCCTTTAAACAACTAGAAGAAATGTACTTTAAATTTAAGATTGTATTTTTGTTCTGCTATGAAGGCAATAATGGTACAATATCAATATTAATTTGCCAGTGCCTAATAATTAAAAGTTCAGTTATATAGTTTGTAATATTTCTTACATCTGGCCTTGAGTTCTCGTCTGCTTCTGTTTGGTCGCCCAGCCAACCTCTCAAACTTGCGAGAATGAGGGGAAAGTCCAGAGATTTTAGAGGTCAAAGTTCTAAAGATGCTTTGTCCTCAGAAATCACAGCCAGCTGGCCGTTGAGAGCCTTCCCAGCTTCACTGGTGTCCAAAACAAGTGTTCATTGAAGACTACGTCAGACATTTGCAATGTTCTGGTGTAATCACCTCAGAGAGCATTACATATTCAGTTTCACAAGGACAGAGCGTGAATTATTTAGTTGGACATGGATAAACAGAAACTACTTATTTCCAGATGTGCTTATGTAGCAGTATTGTCGCAGCTTTTTGTCAGTAATTTACGGGTAGAGGTTCTTAAAAAGCGGATTGGAAACAAGAGATTTGAGCTCACAGTTGCCACAACTTGTCAGTGAGTGCTTTATGGATGTTGAGTGTGAATATGTTTCCAGCTGAGGGTTTATGGCATCTCCTCGCTAGACACCCCAGACCAAAATTTGTTATATTTAAGGTATCAGCTACTGAGACAACCGCAATGGGAAAGCCACATGTAATAAAAGGCTGGTTGTACAATTCTATAGTACTTTTTTACGTCTTTGTAGAATCGCACAACAGTTAACATTAAACCCAAAAACTTTAACATTCTAAGTGGCAAAAAGTTTAATGACATGCAGAACCTAAGAGTGAAGCTAGGGGGAAGATGTTTTCCAAAAACCCAAAGGTTTAACTGCTGAGGAACATGATCCCATATGCAGCATCTAAAACTTGAGACAAACCCACTAACCCGGCACTTCCTTTTTTCCAACGAGTACCCCCACGAGTCTGGAGGAGATGAGATTAGCAGCGTTACGGTTTGCTTAACAGACACTGAATTGACTTAATTTTTGTTGGCAAGCTGTCAGATCTACAAAAGGGGCCCCTAAAACAGACATTGGCCCCCACATGAGGAGCAAAGAGGGAGAACATCTGCAAAAGATCTTTATTTAATTACTCTACATCTTTCCTTCGTCTTAAAACAAGCGATAAAACAGGAGATCTGAAATTGAATTTATGTTGTTGTCAACCGCAGGGAAAAAAAAACAGTTGGATGTGTTCAAATTTTTCCAGGCTCATTTTTGTTCATTTTGAAGCTACCTTCTTTGAATCAGACCTAGGATGTACTAGTAAAAAGAGTAACTAGATATAAGACATTAAAAAAGCTGAAACTACACCACAAAAAAAGACTTTATTGAAACTGCAAAACTGGTGTGAGAAGAGAGAGGCTTTGGTGTGGTCATGTACACATCTAACAGTAACGGGATTAAAAAGCTGAGCTAAATCTAGCATAGATAAGACATTCTGTGCTTTGCTTTTTGCAGATGATGTTTGGTAAACTGGAGTTGCCCATAAATTAATGTAAAACTGCTGCAATTGAGAGTTAGCTCTCTTAAATCTGAGGCTATGGTTCTGAATCAGAAACAGTGAACAATTCCCTCAAGATTGGGCATCAGTGTGCCATGTTTTCACCCAGACCACTGCAACTTTCTTGATATTTTCTCTCTTTTTGGACCTTTTAGTCTAAACTGGAGAGATGGTTGTGACCCAAAGTCCCAGCATATCATTGGTTTTTGATAAACATAGAACAACCTTTCACCACCAACAATAGGCTACTCAACTGTTTAGGCACCTCTGAGTAGCTGCCGCAGGAGATTCAAGAATTTTCCAAACATGCATGAAAGAATAAAAAAAAAAACACTCCAGGAATGTTTTTATTTTATTTTTTTTATGAGGGAATAACATAACATGATAAAAACATCAATGAATTCAGTTTTACATAATACCTTGTCCCCCTCTTATGCCTTATTGTCTTTGAGCGGTAGACACAGGTAACTTGTACAATATTTTATGGTCTGGTCATATTCAGGAGAGCATTTCAACCACCATGCCTTTTTTTTTCCCATCAAAATGTTTTGGCTGCTTGCTTGTATTGCCAAACTGCTGCGGACTCTTTAGACATTTTAATATGCAGTGTGTCCATTTGTGAGTTTTAGGTGTCTGCTAATTTTTGACATCAAAGCTTGCCTATCTCCTGCTATGGACCATCGTCTGACATGATGACAGCCTCTCAAGCACCGGAACGCCTTAGGGGTGTTTTGGCCTGCTGTGAGGTGTCAGCTTGACAAGTGATGATGTAGCACGCAGTGATAAGATGACAGACCTCTTTTAAACCATGTCACAGCTTGAATCTTGTCACTGGAGCCTTTCTGCTTCGAAAGAAAACTTTTAAACTGGCTTAAGATGGTTGTGTGATGTACCAAAGATCCTGCAAACATCTTCTTTGAGAACATTCATGTTGTTTAGAGAACAACATCAATGAGCAACAAGACGAGAAGAAAAGGGAAAGTGAGCATTTATGAAGCCTCTTGTTTTCTATGAACATCATTGCTTATGATAAATTCAAACTTCCCATGTCAATGTCCAATAGAAAGCTGATTTGCATCTGGTTTTGAAGAGCAAATATTAGAAAAGTTTAGAGCATTTAAAAAACATAGAAATATTGAAATTGTGATGAATAAATCACATCCAGTGAGCTGCTACAGCTATCTCAACACCCTAGTAAATAGCAACTGCAGTATCTGGTGCATCAAATAAGGAAATGTGTTTTAATAAGGATTTTCTTTTCTCTTTCTCCTATTATTATCAGTATAACTGTGTCAATCGGTTCAACTGTAATTGTTTTGGTTTTTTTCATATTTGATTCAAATGAAAGAATATTTGACAGCTAGTGCAGTTTGACTGTGTGCCTTTATTTCAACTTCTCCTCAATCCCCAAAATGTGTAGCTTTATGGAATGACATTTCAGATGGGGACTTACTTATATTTCACATTAATGTAACTGTAGGTGGATGCTACCCATGTCATATGTTGGAGCTGGTGTTTGTGCCACGTACTTAAGTTTCTGATCTATTTAGATTCATTCTGTTTCATTTGGGAAAGTCTGGTTCTGGCTTTGTCTTGTTCTTTCTCCTATTTTCTGGCAAAGGACATTTATGTTGGTCTACAGTAAGCTTATAAGCACCTTCTTTGGTACTCTACGTTGCAAAGTTTAAGAAAATCTATTTGTTCCAGTTTGTGATCTTGGATGTAGTTATACATTCTTAAAGCTTCATGTAAACCCATGACTGAGCTATCATATAAAACTGCATGGCGTGAGACTGTTCACAGCTGCCCTGTTTCTCTCTCTGACCTGACCCTTCTCTCTAAAAATAACACTTCTGCGTTTTATCTTGTTTCAGATGACATTGTGGGACATTAATGTATTTTTTCATGTGTCTTCAGTGTGTTTGACGTGCTGCAGAAAAAACCTGGTCAGCTTAAACTTATTTTGCTGGGACATGGCTTTATTCGGTGTTGAGAAATATAGTTCTTGTCATATATCTCAGTGAGACAGATGTGAGACGAGCCAGGCCAGCTGACAGCGGAGAACTGTGAAGGTGTGTGGTTCCCTCTCCTCTGCCCCCCCCCTCAGAATCATACTTTTTTCTTACAGACTACTCAAGGAAAATAATTTAAAACTGAGGTCCCTTCTCTAAATTCTTCCGTATGGAGCAGAGTGGGAAATCCAACATGGCGCAATAGTAAGCGTGTGATTTTCAAACCGCCTGCTAACTCTGAACATCTGGTCCCTGGAGGGAGGGGAGCGACACTGTCAATGGGAGCCTTGTATCCCCCAACCCACTGTGAGATGAACCCACCTCAAGGTAAACATGGAGGCATGTGTGCTTTATGAATATGAGTGTGTGTGGTGACTGACTGTTTCTACTGGAACCCTCTTTAACTGGCATCATTTAAACTTCGAAACACTCTGCGTGTGCACGTGTGTGTGAGGGTGAATGGATAGTTTTCTGCTTTCTTTATACAAAATTACCAGCTAAATGTTCTTGTTTGTTTTGTTTAACCAAAAAACAGACCTTTGGGGCAGTTAAAGTTCTTGTAAAACAACATCTGGAACTGGACGGAAGTTCCACATGTGCAATAACGCTATTTGGTCAGATAAATTTAACCTGTCTATAAAAAGTTAATTGCATTTTTTACGCTGCAGTTTTTAGAGTTTTAATTGACATGACATTGACGAGATTTATAGAAGACAAAGGGAGGAGGGAGGTTAAAGCATTCTCTTTATTTCAAAAGGGACCAGATTTTATTGTTTTAAATCATCAGATGGAACTTATTTAACCAAAGTCACTAATTCATTCAGTGCTATGAGCAAAGTGGGGGAAAGAAGGTCACATAGTTTCCATGCTAGTCACTCTCTGCAATTGTTTTACTCACTGACAGAAAGACCAGTCTATTAACAGTTTATTGTTCAGTCCTGAATTCACAAAATAGATAATACAAAATGAACGGAGAAAATATTTACCAATTGCAATCCTGAAGACTGTCACATCACAATTCATTTTAGTATTTCTCTTCCCAAGTAAATCCAATTATTAGGCAATTACAAGATCAAATTTGTTCAATCCAATTTATTCTAATATAATCCAATCATAAATTTAGGAGGATGGAAAGACTTGACTTTGACTGAACCATTTGAGCACACACCCCTATGCACACGCCCGCACACACACACATATATATATATATATATGTATATATATATATATATATATATATATATGCCCTACGACAGACTGGCGACCTGTCCAGGGTGAACCCTGCCTCTCGCCCGGAACGCCACTGGAGATAGGCACCAGTAACCCTCCCGACCCCACTAAGGGACAAGGGTGTAAGAAAATGGATGGATGGATGGATGGCGATATATATATATATATATATATATATATATATATATATATATATATATATATATATATATATATATATATATATATATATATATATATATATATATATATATATATATATATATATATATGTGTGTGTGTGTGTTTGAATTATTCACCCCATTGAAGCTCTGCTTGAAAGTTTGATAGATGAACTTCCACCCTAGTCTTAAATCTGAAAGACTTTCTTTTTCTGGATTTACATGAAATAAGCTCCATTCATCTTCTTGTCAATAATAAACAAATTAATACCAGGCCTGTCCTTGTAAGTGGATGGCCATGACTTGGTAGGTTTGAAGTTGTATTAGGGTCTTTACACAATATTGTTTCGTTTGTTTTAACTTAACCTGGCTTCAAATTCATCCTAAACATCTTCTTTGTTGTGTTCTTCAGTGTTCTTCATGGTGCTATTTCCTTGTTGATGTCCTTACCATCCTCCAAGGCCTTCACAGAACAGTTGTATTTATACTGAGATTAATGTACAGATAGATTAAATCTCACCAAGCCTTACATATTTTTGTGATATAAAATTTTTGAAATCCCATTTTTTTTCCACTTCACAATTATGCATTACTTTCTGTCGATTTATCCCAAAAGAATCCCCGTAAAATACATTTAAGTGTGCAGTTGTAATGATACACGATTTACAAGTCAAAAAGCACGATAGTTTAATTTCCCAACAGCTGCAATTCAAATAGACCCAAAAAAGGGACCGAAGCACTAAATAATCCTATGGTAACCAGTCGTGGACACAGACAGTGTGAGTGTGGGAAAAGAACGGCTTTGTTAGAACTCGTGCAGCTGTTGCCCTTCAGTCTAACCAACATCTGCAGGATCTCTGCTACTATTAGTCCCTAGCTTTACTCTCCAAGATTTTGATGCTTGGTGTCATGACATAACCCTTCTGAGAACCAGAGATGCTATAAAGTGAGATATTATGCTTTTTATTCTTCCTTCATTTGAAAAATTTTGATTTATACACAGATATACCTGCCAAAACAGTGATTAATGATTAATCTTTTTTTTGTGCTCCAGAGTTAGTCATGTGTTGTATTAATTCTGGATCTGAAATGTCTGCATATGTACCTCAAGAGATTATTTCTTGTACACAAAAAATCAAGACTTTTACCCTCCAGCAAAACATCTGATGGTGTTCTAGTCTTCATCCTTTATTTTAGCAGGATAAAAACTCCTTGAGATTAGAAATCTATTTAATTATCCTGTTGTTGTGATGCATATCCTTAAACCAACAGCTGTTGACCAGAGTACAGAGACTAGTCCACAATAAAAATTTCACAATTACATATACTGCACAAGCATTTGGCATGAGTTCTGTGGGCGTCTGCCTGCTGAATCGTTTACAGGAAACTCTGCCCTACTGCACTGTCTTAGGAAACCCACAAGAGTGCATGTTCAGTTATTCCTGTAAAGATACCAGATTCACCTAAATGCTAAATAAATTCTGCCTTTCATATTCTCCTACTCCGTCCTCTCGTATCTTGTGGTGACAAACAACCTCTGGATTTACTCACCCTGCCCACACAAAAGTGAGCTCTGTTGTGGGTGGTTAATACATGTCTCTTTCTCTTTGTGCATGCTGTAAATATTTTCTCCAATCAAAGAGTCAAGCTTCAGAGCCTGGTTTAATCTCTGGAAGGTCATCACTAAGTCTCACATCAAAGCACAGGATGAAGGAGATGAGTTAAGACAAGACGGGGGGATGCGTCTCCCACTTTGTTTCAGTTGAAACATGTCTACATGCAAGTATGATACTCCCATGGATATCACAACCTAGGAAAGATAAACTGAAATCAATGGAGTGAATATAAGCAAAGGTTTAAGGAAATCCAATAAAAATTGAAAGGTGAAGAGAGGACAAACCCTTTGAACCTTCTGAAAACAACTGGGTTAAAATCAATTCATAAAAATGATCCCCAAACTTTTGAATTGGGGAGCATTTGAACATCATTCTGGATTCTGTTTCCCAAGTCATAAAAATCTTGGGAAAGGAACACCTTTGAAATTCAAAATTCCAACTTGAAACTTATTAAAATTATATAAGTTGCTGCAGAGTTTAAATGAATGAAATTCTTCACATACATCATTATCAAGTTTTATATGTATTATAATGACTGGAAAAAGTATTCTATTACAATGGCTGCCAAAAATATTAAACTTTTTTCATGTGATAGTTGCAATTTTCTTTTTCTTTTAATGGACTTTTTATGATGGAGCAACTCAAAGTGGTGCACTATGACGCCACTTGGCTCTATAAAAGTAGCCAGTAAAGTGGCATGGCATGGACAAAATAGTTGTTGAAAGAAAGCTATAAAACTTCCAGCTTGAAAATTTTCAACCCTTCAATTAGAGGACACAAAGAATACATGGAGGAGGGTGCTCTGGTCTCATGACACCAAATTAAAATCTTCCTATTTTTACTTTCATTATTAAATGAAAGTACTAGTGTGACAGAACATATAATCATGTATTTTCAAATGGAGAAAAAAATGAATTATACTTTTGGACCCAGTGCAAAAAAATTAATCAACTAATCAATAAGATCCATATACGGCGGACACAGGTTCAAATCCTGGCCTGTTCTGCCCTTCTCTCAAGCCCACTTCCCTGGCAGTTGACTGTCAAATAAAGGCTACTTAAGTCCAAAAAAATCCATAAATAAAAATAAAAACAATAAAAAGCTTGTACATGCTGTTGGGATCAAAACACTCAACCGTTTCATAATGTTAATGATTAATCTTTGTTTTGGACCAGAGTTAGTTATGAAGTACCTCAGGGTTCAGTGCTTTAGGGGAGTTGTCTTTACTTCAACTTGGTAAAGTTACCAGACAGTATGGAATAAATATTCTAGTGATGATCAGCTATACTTATTGATAAGACAAGATAAAACCAACCAGTTAATAAAACATAGGCCTGTTTTCAGGATATTAAAACTTCTTTATTTTCTGCTTTGAAACTTGGACATGACAGTTTTCCCTCTTTGGACAACAACATCCAATGAACAAACTGTTTAGTCAGTCATTTACTCTGAATGACATTAACTTGACCTCCAGCCTCCTCCATGTTGTGTTCAGTGACTTTATCCAATTAGTAAAACCTCTTCAGATGACTCTTTTACCAATAGACATAATAAGCTAATTTTGATTGCAGGCAATTCAAAGCAGAATTAAACTATGATCTTTGCAACTAAATTTGAATCACTACAATAAAATTACATTGGTCTGATCTCACCATACAGCACCTCAGTGCAGTTTTTTAGAACTGCATTGAGATGACATTTGTCATGTATTTACATAATTGTCTTAATAAAATTGCAGTTGTGAATCATATCACAAAGTAGTGAAATCAAAAAGTTACACGTGGGTTCTGTAGTTTATTTTCTGCAGGATGTGACGAGTTGGACTGGATATTTGCTCTACAGTTGTTTCATATGGAAAAGTACTATGCTTCAGGATTCTCCATAAAACTATAAAATTGCTAAAGCTGAATCCTTCTTAAATTTATCCTTCTAAAATTAAACTTGTTGTAAACATCAGTACATGTAAGGATGATCTTGCCGCACATTCTTTAAAATGTTTGATTTACAGAAGTAAAAACAAGGCAACAACAATCTCTGAGACACCTACACCAGAAACATATTTTTCTTAGACCTTCTCACTCTGTTTCACTCTGTGGCATCATTGTCACCACAAGAAGCCAAATACAGCTCAAAGTTATCATTACAGGCTTCCCAGATGAATGCTTGAATGGCTCCCCATGTCTATTCTGGCTCTGTCAGGGTAAAGTGGGTTCACGGTGGTTCTTACAGCAGACACTGGGTGACAAACATTCATGTAGGGTGTAATTCTTGCGGTTTTGTCCTTAACCCCAATGAGGCATGGGTGGGGTGCCACTTACTAAAACCAAACCGAGTTTCTTCCCCCTGAATGGTGCCAGGCACCCATAGATGAGAGCATGTCTGAGCTAAATTCCAGCCTCATCCTGTACCAGATGTAAATTCCTCAGGCGTTTGGTTTCGGATCTGTTCCATAATGGCAGCTGACTTGCATTGTTTATATAGATAGCTGTGAGAGCATTTCCAGCAGGAGGATGTAAAGGCATTTCTGGGGTTTATCAGAAGACCAGGTGAATCTTTTCAGCTATAGCTCTTGGTCAGCGATAAGAATGTGTTGTTTTATGAAAGTCTTTTAAATCTTCAAGCAGCAAACTGTATACTGTGTATTCTGATAGTGATCCATCTCTGATTTAAAACTTTACTTTAGTTCATAAGGGTTTTATGTGATTCACCAACAAGAACTAGTGCAGGACTGTAAAGAGAAAGGAAAGTTTCAAATTAAAAACCTCAATCACATGGCATGCATGTGTATTCAGATTTTTTAACCCTGAGATTACCAAATTAAATCAAGTGCAGTCAACTCTGGAGAAAAGCAGTGGGAGGAAGCTTTATTCGGATTGTTGAGCCTGAAAGTCAGTGTGTTTTTCAGTGTGATCTTAGTGAAACAAACAGTATTCAGGGATCCAACTTAGTAACTTGAGATAATAAGTGTACCATGTGGAAACTAGGTGCACTTTTACTCTACACCAGGGGAAATATTGATAAGAGCTCTGCCTATGAGAAAAAGAAACCATTTCTGGAATTTATCGCTCTTAGCTTTTCTTCCCTTTTTTTCCCCCTAAGAAACGTACAAGGAACACAAAAGCAAAATTTGCTGTCCCATCTCATGTGCATGGCTGCTAAAACTTGGTCAAGGCTGAGGACAGTAGTCATTAAGATTTTCAGCTTTTCTCACTGATTTTGGAGCATGTCATCTTCAATGGAAATGTAGATATTAACTATTTTGTTTGAAGAATTGTTTTGTCTTTAGATTTACAAATGTTTTAAACGGCATACCGCCAAAAGATTTGCAACTGAGAAGCTCTACATTGTGTTGGTCTGTCAAAGTCCAGTTGAACATTTTGTTTGTCATGTGACAAAATGTGGAACCTTCAAGAGTAGGAACACATACATACAGATTACTGCATGATTGTATTTAAACAGAACAGAATGCATTTGTAAGTGCAATATATGTTTGGGCAAACACATCAAGAAGCTGCTCTTTTTTATGACTTTATAAAAATGGCATGCCCTTCTTTTTCATGGTCCTTTTTATAGGCTGAAAAGTCCAGACAGGCTATCGTTTCCCTAAGGAACTTGAATGTATTTGAAAAATGTTGCAGCAAGAATATTAGTTTTGTTTTTCCTTCAAGGGTGATTCAGACTGTTCTATGTAAAGTACTGAAATAACATGGATAAAGAACAGCTACAGGGGCTTGAATATTACTCTGATAATATCTCTTCCTGTTTTAACTGAAATTAGATAAGAAGGAGTTGTTTCAGTTCTGGGAACACTCTAACCTTCTGGCCTTTTTGTGCTGGATTTTAATGTAATCACTTTAAGCAGTAATTAATTATTTTAGATAATGATGCAATTTTGTTTCCTGTTAATAAGGATGATTGATTGCATTAAACAAACAACTGGAAAAGTCACTTAAATAAAATATTGTTTTAAAGAGCACAGAAAAAAACTTTAATGTTAAAGGTCACTCATGACTATTTTTGTGTTGTAAAAACTATAAAAACCAACAAGAAGGTTCCATTATTAGGAATCTAAAAGCTTGTGATTAAATCCGACCACCATAAATGTGTGTTTGCTGTCTTTGACTAAAGTCCAACAACTAAAAAATGGCAGAAAAACATTTCTAATTCCACATGTCTGTGAGAAAAAGAAGATTAGGAGAATGATCCTCCTTGGAAGCTGCAGATGAATGCCATATGTCTCTCTGGCATCAGCAGACACTTGGGAACTTCAGCTGCTCATCCAGATGGATTTTTCTGCTCTCTGTGCCATTGCACTTGGGCACATGGGAGGTGGGCTTTGCACCAGATGGTATCCCTTTCACGGGTTGAAAAAGGTTGCCCACCTTACTGTGTGGAAACACTTTCTATGGTGACTACAGATGGTTAACTGCATGTCCCTCAGGAAGCGACAATTTCCAAGCAGCTGGGAAGGAATTGCCCCACAGAGGGTGAGCTGATGACTCTCCCTTCCCCCTTTTGACTGAACTGGTAGAGCCGGGATGAACATGGCAGGCTTCATGGACTAACGAATATCCAACAGCATACATGACACACACTGTCCTCAATATCCATTCTATTCTGACTTAAACAGAAATCGTAGTACTCACCACTTGTGGTTCTGTAAGAGAAAAAAATGCAGCTCCCATTTTAAAATATTTTCAGCAATATCCAACACACACCTGATGATCCATTCATCAGAAATGGGAACATCTCCAGAAACATTATCTGTAATTAGAATATTGTATCAGTACCTAAAACATTAAATTATGATTGTTTTGGTGTCTTTTTAACAGGTGTCTCCTTTTGTACTTAAAATGTGATCATTTTTTTGGATTTTTTTGTGCATATTTCTGTCCAGTTAATAATTTGGCAGCTATTTAAAATATATTTTTTTCTCTAGAATAAAAAAAATCCAGAAGTTATTGATAAAGACAGTCATGCAACTAAAGCATCCATACCAGCAAAGACAATAGATTTTAGCGTACCAGTCAGGTTTAAATTATTACATTACAAGTGATGAAGTCATGGTGCAAAAAAACAACAAACTTGCAATCTTTGATGTTCTTATATTAACTTCAGAATTCTTCCTTCCTACAATGTTTTTTTTTTATAATTCTTTGGACAAGAAGTGTTTCCAAATAAGAGACTGTTCTTGATGGCTGATAAGACATGCATCTGCTTCACTATTTTACTTTCTAAGAGCTCACCCAGGTTTCCTGTACAGGTATTTGTATCTCTTGTTTGCATCCAGAGTGCCTGATTTCCAAATGGTACTTTTGGATCTTCTGCGTCAGCTTACAGGTGGAAATGCATTTCTGGCCGTCATTCTAACACTTTTTTTTTGTGTCATAAAAGTGTTTTAAAATATTTCTTTATTTTAAAGAAATATTATTAAAAATAATAATATGATTTTGATTCCTTTACATGATTCCTATACTCTCAAATGTTTTGATTTCCTGGCTATCGAATAAGAAGTTATTTTGTTTTAAAAGTCCTCCATGAAATGTTATTCAGTCCCCCACTGGCCTATCTCTTAGATATTTGACCTTCTCCTTGACCTCCTCTGGCTGGGCGACATCTTATCATGGCCTAGAGTTGGTGCTTTTGGGTTCATCAGGGACTTCCTCTAACTAAGTCTTTGCTCCCTGCATTCTTTGGTGAATGCATGACTGAGATGGAGGTCTAGCTCAGCTTTAAAGAAGATAAGCTCCCTTCAGAGTTTCTGCTTAAGTTGTTTTGCAAGCTTAAATTTGTTTTCAGAAACAGGCAGGTCGCTTCCTGGCCTTCTCTCTCAAGTGGCTATCAAGTCTCTTCAAAGCCATGGGCTCCATGGAGTGGTTGCGACTCAGGCACCACTTCTAAGCGGTTCCTTCTCTTTTCTTTTTTTCACTTAATGCAGAAAAGTGTAAGTGATTCAGTCTCTCTTCTAATTAAGTCATAATGTTATCAGCAACATCTTGTTTCAAAGGACCACATTATAATGTGAAAATGGTTTCAGAGAATATTATTTATTAAGCTTTTGTCACTTCCATTCATCCATCTCCTGCACTCCACACTTTTATTCCAAGCAACTGGCCCATGTGAAGCAGGAGAGGGGGTTAAACCTGGGAAAAAAAAATCACTTCACCTGACCACCCTGTGTATTTAAATGCATTCTGAGCTGTAAATATTTTCATGATAAAATTAAAAGTTGATACCTCTACCAGAAAACACGTGTCAGCATCGGCTCCTCGCAGCAGGTGAGAATTTACTGGCAAGTCCGTCGCAATTTTCTCACTGTTATGGTCAGTTATGAATTGAATTTGGCAACAACATGTCCCGGTTTAGTGTTTAGAGCTCCCAGCTGTGTTTATTGTTCCCACACACTTGCATGCATCTTCTCTCTCTCTCTCTCTCTCTCTTTCTCTCTTTCTCTTTCACACAAACACCTATAAACAGCTCACTTGCTTACAGTGCATGCACTTTGTGAGGCTGTAATAGTTTATTTTTTTCCTCTGAATATGTCCTGGAGTGAACTCAGTCGTTGAGCTATCTGACCTTCCAGCGCCTCCAGGCAAAGCTTCACCCTCTGCTGTGCTGTTCAGGCAAAACAGGGCTGTCAGTTCTATTTCTGAATGTTGACTATGACGCAACAAGTAGTCGGCTTTGTGCATAAACCCATAAAATTGCACAGTAATCTTGACCTACTGATCATTTTAACTTATAGGCATTTGCAAAAAATATTTTGACTCAAAATGAAAGTAGCAAGAGAAACTGGAATTGGAGGGGTTCTACAAATACAGTATTAAATAACAGAAGCTCTAACTCTAAATGGGACTTGGCATTGAAGCCAAATCAGAAAACTGTTTGATTTGGAATCCTCTAAAAAAAGGAGGCGATAAAATCATTATTCCAGGGCAAAGAAGGAATGTTTTACTCCTACAATTTAATTTCCTGACTTGTAGTTTAGTATGCTGGCTGCATACTCATGTTACAGTTGTTGCTACAGCTCTGCTCTGGTCTTAAAGCTATATGAGAGGAGACTATATGTGCTGTTGGGGGTGGGGGATCAGGCAGGCTCTGTAGGCGAATGCCGCAGCTGTATCCCTGGAATTTTATTGCCTCTGTAGAGATGTCTATTAGATCTCATCAAAAAATAAAAACTAAGATATCTTTGGAGGGCTTGTGTGAGGCTTGGGAGATTAAAATAAGAGAGTGCCAATAGTCAGTTCTTTTCCTCATTCCTCAAATTAAAATTACCATTAACTAAACAATCCAGCATCCACCTGGATCCTGTTTAAACTTTTTGCAGCCAACTACAAATATTTCTAATAAAAGCCAGCTAGAAGGAGGCCTTGTAAATTGTTCAGTTTGGCTGCTGCCTATCCTAAATGACTCATTTCATCACCGATAAGCATCACACTCTGCTGAGGTTGCATAAACTGTGGGTGTTTTAACAGGAAGCTGATTTATGATGTCCTGCATGTATTTTTTCTTTCTTTTTCTCTTCCAAGCATGCAGCTTTAGCGTAAACACCCTGACACTGCACAAGCTGATTACAAGCGAGGCAGATAGTTTTCAACTCCAAGGGAGTTCTGTTTTTACATTCCCCTGTCACTGGGAACGCTAAAGAATGCATGCTGCACATGGGCAAGGGAGTAATCGCTCATAGTTGTTTTATTTTCATGCAGCGATGATTCAGGTTTCATATTCAATCACTAATGTATTAGTTCTCAGTATTGTTAATTAATAAGGAACTTGGGTATCAGACATCAAACAATGACCTCCGGAGATGAAAACGGGGATAAAAGTGCCTCTGGCTCAAATGTGAGATCCTACATTGAAGATTTCTGTGACAATTTTTTACTAAGATTTTAGTAAGAAGTTGGTGATAAGCAAAGTCTGTAATTCACCACATTTGAGAAAGACCACAGAAATTCTGACTGCATTTAAAAGGAGTTATTTTCCGGTCACGTTTTTAACAGCAATGTGACTTATGTGAATGAAGAGTTGATCACTTTTTCTGACCACTGTTTTACCAGATTACTTTGTAATATTTGTCCATGCAGTATCAAAAAGTGACACTTTTCCCACACATGATCAGTTCATGTCTGAGTCATTATGGCTTAACTAAGCCATCATAAATTAGCATTTAAACCATATTCTGAGAATGCTATCTATCACAACAACATCTGCGGTTAGTTTTCTTATGACTCTATGTTGCTTGGCACTAAAATGTCACTTAAAGCCAAACACCAAGTCAAAACACTAACATGCAATTTGTGGTTAATTTTGATCAGACCCTTAGAAAAACAAGTCTTCCAGCTAATAATAGTGCACCAACAAATTATCTTACCTGAATTGCTTAAGTATCACACACAGTTGACTGAATAGCCTGGCTGATGACTCACTGCTAGAGCTATTTGTCATAATGATGGTATAATGTGTTGCATCCTTATCTCTCAGCTTTGGATTGACAATCTGTGTGATGATCTGGGGTCAAAAAATGTTTTGAACAGAAAGACTTGGTTGGTGAAGACTGTCCTTAGAGAAATTAACCTACTTCACCTGTTACTTTTTTGAATCTCAACTACTTTTGATTACATGTAGGATCTTCAGGGAAAGTAAAAATACTCAATATGCCAGTATATCACCAGGTATCCACTCAAGGGCTGTGTGGTGGGGCAGTGGCCTTGTTATTTAAAGGTTCTGGGGTCAAATCCCACCCTGAGGTCATTCCTACCACAAAGTCATTTTTTGTCAAGGAAACCACCTGTTTTCTGTTTAAAACAATTGAGAGTCACAGTCTGCTGTTACATGCACTCTCTAATTTAGGCCCTTAAAAGAACATTTTTGGACTGCCATGATGTGTGTCTCTTGTATTACTGTGCTCCTGCAGGTACTGTATTTTAAACTGATTGCCTCCACATTTTAAATGCCTCTAATATTCCCTCCTTTTACTTTGTTTTATTGCTCTGTAATAAAACAAAGTAAAAGGATATTTTGGTTATGGGTTTGCTATATTTTAAGATCAGCTTTATCTCTTACATGTCAGCTCTTGCTTGAGCTCCATATTTGTAAGGGCAAATTATATTTCATATTTCAGTGGTGAACTTTGATGGTGTCAAAGACATGCAATCTTTGCCTTCCTTTAGTACTTGCTCACTTTTTCAAAGCATTGAAACATCATTTGTGATGTTTCCTTTATCATATTTCAAAACCCTTTGGGACCTAAGGTGTCCACTGAAAACTTTTTGAATCCACTTTTCTCTGTTGACAATGTTCTGGAGTCAAAGTGACTCTTCCCAAATGAAGCTTGTTAGCCGTCTAAGCTTGTTAGCATGGGAGAATGTTCTGGTGAGAGGCAAATGACCAGCAGACCTGGCTGCTGTCCAGATGGATGCCTCTGCTCCAGTGCTGTTGACTTAGTCAGCCATGAGTCAACAGTTCCCAACAGAGGGGGGCAGCAGGATGGAGCTGCAGAGAAGAGGAAGTGCGGTGGTGTTGAATGATTTTGTGGAGCCTAAGCTTCTGGGATGGGGAGGGGGCAAACAGGAAGCAGATGCCTGAATGATTCAGAGGGTCAAAACATAGTGATGGGTACCCATCACTACTACCCACCCAGAATAAATGTGGGTGGCTGTAATTACACTGCTTTTAGTGTGTTTGTGAGACTATTTTGTTGGTGTTTATGAGTACATTTGTCACTTCTATTTATTTTACTCACACTTATAATGTTGCTGCATTTAAGCGTCTGATATGTATCTATTTAATCATCTCATCATTTTGTCTTATACAGCTTGGTTGGCATGTTTTAGACAGTATTATTATTCTTTCATGTATGCATAGACAGCAAAAAGCCACCTTACTCACCTTTAACATCCGTGGCCTCGTCTAATTTGACCTGTTGGATCCTGTCCCCAGAATGTGCTGTGCAGGCAACCTGTCCTCTGATTTTCAGCACACTCACTTCAACCTGGCCCAGGTCCACACTCTCCATCAGCAGCTGTGGAGCTGTGTGATTATCTCGATTACACTCCTCCAGCACACTCCTGTGGGCTGAACTTTAATAAGAGGGAGCACAAAAGAGTAACGACTCTGACTTACATCTTTAAGTCTGATTTTTTTGGTTTTTATTTATTTTTTTTTTAACCAATCTAGAGCTGTTAACTCCACAGCCATGGTATCATTATAAACATAGCATCTTTGTCCACTGTAGCTCAATCACTGTAGGAAAGTCTTGAATAGAAGCAGATTGTTTGTTGACATCTTGTGTGTGCCAGTTACAATGTCACTAGCTTTTAAGACTGGCGTCTCTGAAGGGCTCACAATTACCAGCGGTTATACCAATAAACTGCTCTTCACCGCATTTCTGCTTTGTGTTTCACTTCAGACTGTTCTCAAGGCTCAGAAATACCAGTGAGTGCTTGTAATTTTTTAATTGCTGTCAGACAGCTTGAGCTCCAATCTTTAAAGAATATTAGTCAGCAGTGTGTTTATGCATTGGGAATATTAAACTACCTATCCTTCCAGTCACCATCTTGTCTGTACCATACCACACATTACAGTTCAAAGCAAAACATTAAGACAGATTAATTTTATTCTTAATCACTCCATAGATTTGCCTAAAAAATATTTTAGGCAAAAAAAAAAAAAACCTGTAATTTTTCTTTCCAAACTCAAACATCTACTAAAACTTCAAAAAACTTGAATCTTTAGTTTTTCTGAGATATTTAGTTACAATGCCAGTGCTTCACATCTGTGATGTAGTTGACCAACTTCTGGCACCTGTGACTAGATATTCAGTGCTGAACAATTGAATCTCTCATTACACAATTCTTCTGCATTTATTGGTTTTGCCTCAGAAACAGTGTTTCCTCAACCCACAGTTTTTCTGTTGTCTGCTGATTAGTCTTTGGGGATTGGGCCGGTCACTGCATAAACTTAATCTTGTTGGTCTGGATCCCAGATGTTAATCACCTACTAGTGTGTCTAGAGTTGATGTCTATTTGAATTAACTATAGGGCCCCTTTGTCATTGGTATAAAACTCTATGATTTATTAAAAAAATGAATATGACCAAACTGGTTCATGTGATAAATTGCCTTGACATCATAGAACTATAAACATCTCAATATTATGATTGTCAAGTCATTGTGAGTTTGCATTCAGTGTTTGGAGGATTTTTATGATAATCTGTTAAGACTTGATTATTTGATCACCCAGCTAATCACTGCGTAAGTATTTGTGATTTTGGGTATTCTTTGATCCATTCATAATTTTCTGTTTTTCATTGTCTTTCTGCTTTTGATTTCTAAGATTGCAAGACTGTTTGTCTTATTATGCTGATTTTCTGTACTCCTGTATGTTTTTAACACACTGCCTGGAACAACCCATTTTACTCAATTATTGCACTATAACTAACGTTTACTAAATGTTATTGAGAACTGAGTTGGAAAGATTTGTTTTTCTCCATAATTGCCCTGCAGATGTTTGTTACTTGCTGGTAAATTAGTTCTAAAATCTTAATTTGAGCATCTTGAGTACAGGACTAGTTCTATTTCTACAAAACAAAAAACCTAATATGTAGAACAACTGTTAACATAAAATTGGTTAAATGTGGTCAACATAAAAGTTAAACCATAACAAATATTTTAATTTATTTTTTAATTGTATTGGACAGCTCACTGAAGTCACATCAGACTTTTCAAGTTTCCCTGTTGACTGTGGGCTAGAAACACTTAAGAGCCTGTAACTGCAGTTTTGCAGGATGACTCAACTCGTTTATGTGTAAGCCAAGTGGGTACATCTGAGAAGCCCTGAAGGCAACTCCGCTGCTCGTTGTAGGCTGCATGTGTGGTGCTCCAAAACCCTCTGGTGTCTGTAAATCAGGGTTTGAGAAGGCAAAAAAATATCTTTTTTGTTTTGTTGTTGTTTCAGAGTTGTCATAGTTTTGTATTAGAAAGATTGTGTATTATGTGTTTACACTATCCAAAGCAATTTATTAATTAAAACATCAGTGATCCCCAATTCTTTTAATAGAACGTCTTTTCTCTGAATCAGACCAGGTTTCCTAAAATATTTGCTAGGTGTCTTTGGACTCTACCTTATTTTCCAATCATACAAACAGAAAAATAAAAAAAATAAAAAATGCTCTTTGACAACAAAAGACATCTTTTTTGCCCTTCCTAATGGCAGTTCATATCGATCCACAGTGTCATGTGGGCTGATATCATACAAACTGCTTTCTTGATACAAAAACAAAGCATTTCCAATGGGAACATGTTGAATGGAAATGCGGTCAGTTTGCTGTTAATCTTTGCAGTTCCATATTTATGTTTGAGTGAATGACTGACAACATAACTGGCTCCAGCTCGCTCCGGTATTGATGCCATAGTGAAACCATAATAACTACCCTTTCTGTTTTTAGTGTCAGCCTCAAGCTCAAACTGTAAGTGTTGGTGGCTGTGGCCATGCCTCATAATAGTTTCTGCTGCTCTATAAAAACAGCTGTAATCGCTTTCCTGCCTTTGCAGTTTAACACTGTGTGATGTCCAACAAAGTTTCTCAAAGAAAAAAACATAATGTATGTATGATAAAGCTCTGACTTTCAATCTTGATTAACAAAAATGCCTTTGTAACAATTTTAGTTCTCTTGTTTCCTACAGTCTATACAGAGAAGATTCTACTGAAACTGATGATCAGACTGAAAGCAATGTTTTGCTTTACTTCTGAAAATAGTAACCTGTATTTCAGTGGCTGAGCCTCTCCAATCAAGATTTGTTTAAATTCCTAAAAGAACCACAAACACAGTGCAGCATTGTTCTTATTTATTTTGGGATATATACTTAGCATCTTTTACAGTTTTCTGCAGAAGAAGGCCATCATTATTTCTCTTTCACAAACAGGCTTGGAGTTTTAGTGACTCTATAGTCTTTGCTGCAGGCAGTGAAGGGCAGACATGGGAATAAATAATTTGCTTCTGCAGGTCTCTTCTCTCTTTACATGATGCTTTTCTTTTATTGCTACTGCAGTCTCATAAAGTGTTAATGGGACTGGCTGCCAATAAACCCATTGTTGGGATCTAATCTGAATTTGCAAAGGAATCCACTGCTGGGCTTTGCCCTGACATCCTGTGTATCCAGAACTGTAGGATTGTTGGAGGATCATGATCTGTCACATACTTTCCATCTGTTGGACGTGCGCCAAAAGCTATTTTTAAATTTGCAAAGGAAGAAGGACTTCTAGCATGCATTTGTAATGCTGCTGTTCAGATGGGAACATCTATACAAAAAGGAGCTGTATATAAGAGAAGTTTCAGAGCACTTTGATTCAATTTTAAACTGTTGGAATTTATTCTATATATTTACTCAGGTTGTTTTATATATGTAAAAATACCAATGTTGATGAGAAACAAATCCAAACATAAAATTTAACCTTTCGAACCAAAGACTAGGAAGCTGACTTGAATCGCTTTTTTAATTGCTTAGGTGGAAAAAATGTGGGGGTTCTACTGCAGGTGATGGGCTTAAATTCTCATTATTAAACTCAGAAGGGGGAGTTAGATAGATGGAGGGGAGGTCAGAGACAGCTATGTAACTAAGGAGGTAGAGAATGTCATGTGAAATAGCCAAGGTGTTGAGATATTTGTTATCTCACCCCCAAACTTCTGCAAGCAGTAACCTCCTCCACACACTCTGTCACCGTCAGCCCCTCTGTCATGAGTGACAGAGAGTAGAGAAGGTCAGGGGTGAGGGTAGACACTGGGGGCCTTCTACTAACACTGGTGTCACTGTCGTTTGCATGGATGGATTACCTCAGTACAATCACTTACAGCTTCCTGTCTCAGACCCCCTACTGGAAACAAAACAGGCCTTTCCATCAATCTTTTTTAATTCAGAAGTGCAGGACATGATGTGTTAGAAGGCTTTCACATTTTTATTAAAGTCTAGATATTAATAATATAATGAGCAGAGCGAGGGTTTTGCTTTGTAATTCATTTTTATTAAGAATTTATTTCATTTTTTATTTTGGTATCTATGATTGCTATGTTATAATTTATACATGCAGAACTAAAGTCCACTAGTTTTGTTCGATTATGCAAATTATATAATTTACATTCTCCATAACAAAGAGATCAACAAATTTGAGCCACCAGTTTGCATTATAAAGAAAATGTTCATTTGCGCCTAATAATAAGGCCCATTTGGTTATTTTTTACGCATTTTTAAATCATATGATTGCAGTTTAACCAATAGCTTCTTTTACAAAACACTGTGGTCATAAAGGCACAAAGACCATCCCCTTTTTAATGTGCCTCCAGCAGTTTATAGAACACCAATCATGCCAGTCAAGTCCCACACACTAGTTCTTTCATAAATGAAGCCAGCAGAGTGCACTCAAAGGAAACCTGCAGTGGGACATAGTGGGGTTGATTGTTGAGATTAACTTGCTTGTCAGTCATATTTTTTCTGACACGCACTTGTGTAAAATGGGAGAAAATTCTTTCATCAGTTATGTTGTATTTTCAAGCATCAGATATTATAGAAGCAAAACTTAAACTCAAGGCCTTTGATTTGTTCTGTCACTTGTCACCACAACCCCCAAGAACTCATGTGCATGATAGTCCTGGATTATTGTTGCCAGCCAACTGTTTTACTCAGATCTTCCATCATCGCTTCACCACATTCTGGAGTTTAAAAGCTGGTGCTGAGTCCAGTTGAGTTCCTCAGAAGTAGGTTTCCTCACAGTCTGGTTGTGAACTTACAACACCTGACTTCTAACCGCTAAAAAAGTATTGAGGTCTTTGAAAGAAAAAATAGAAAAACTATCCTTGATCATTCTAAATTCTAGAGCCTAAACTTGACTAAACCTATTTGTTTGCTTTAATTACACCTTTGTGGTGTCCAACACTTTAGCAGTTGCAGTGACTTTAATTCAAATAATAGATTCTGATTTTTCCCAAAATAAGGCATGAACTTTGCAAAAGCATCAAGAACCCTGTCATGGAAAACTTATCTACAGATCGAAGGATGAATACATGGTTCATATTTGCACTTCTGTATTTGGGTCCTTTACTACATTACCCACATTTTCACGTCTTCACATGGCTAGAAGCTATTGGCTACTCCAGAAAAAAATAAATATTGTATCATGGGAGTTTTGATTCATCTTTCTTTCATGCAGGCATGTTTCTGCATATTTTTTTCTGATTCATTCCTCACCCAGCAGAGGTGAGTGATCCTATAAATATTTGTCCTTTTGGAACTGAGCTTGGATGATGGGGTTGGAGGTTGGGGTGATTCAACCTCTTTCTGAACCTGAAGAAAATACTGTTTTTGGCTTCTTATCTGTCTCATATCTACTGTTCAAACATTCTTTGAAAGTTAAGAGATTTTGCAGTCTGTCACAGAATGTTTATTTTTATATTAGATTCCATTTTAAGCTACTTCAAAAAATCTTTAAAAAGAAAACAAGAACTAAGTTGACATTACCACAGTTAACATTTTAGATGGGTTAGAGTACAAGCTCTATTTATTCTTACAGTCTTTAGCAAATGTACTCATACACAACAGCGTTTTCCATTTTCCCACCACTAATTTCATAGTATTTTGAAATAGTTTAATCTTGTAGACATCAAAAAGTAGCACACAATTGTGAAATGAAAATAATGGCCATGGGGCTATTTCTATGATTTGCAGTTTTGTTACTCTTCCTATTCTCAAAAGATTGACTGAACATTTCTCTATAAGATGCTTAAAGGTGTCCATGCTTCATAATGTAAAAAAATAACTTTTACAAAAAAGGTTTTTTTCCCCCTTCTGCTGCACAGTTAAACACTAAATTGTGTTGCTCTACCACACAATACATGTATAGTATGTTTGTAGAACTGTATATAATTTGCTCCATCACTTGTTTATTTTTTTTATCATATCTCCCGTTAAAGAAAACATCGCCAACAAAAGATGGGAGAGGAAGATAATTACTGGCATTATGGTTAGAAATCAAAGCATGAATACACCAAGTTTCAGATAATTCATCAAAGTAAAAAAAAAAATGTGGCTGTAATTAAAGATTTAGATTTTAAGGGAGTCTGCCTCAAAATAAAAGAAGGTTGAAGATTTTATTTATATTTTTATAACTGCTATGAGGATTTGATTTACTTCCACTGATCTGGAAATGGATAAACATTTTCAACCCCTTGAGATAAGCCAGATAGTTTGCTTAAATTTATCTAAACTAATGATTTTTGCTCTTCTTGACAATCCATCACGCGTAATCTTATCTTTGTGAATATAAGTATAAGTGTGTTTTCTTGAGTACTCTTCTGCAAATGTTACAATATTTAGGCCTGGAGTGGAAAACCCCAGCAGGAGGGAGATCAGAGTTATGATCCCAAACCAAACACCATGCACAGGAGCCCCTCGCTTCCAGATCCCATCTGCGCCATTAAAGCTACTTCTGCTGGCAGAGGCCTCAAGAGACCTCCAGTGCACATTATATGGGGCCAAACACAGAGACATGTGTTTTCATGCCGTGGAAAGAAGGTGTGGGAAGAACATGAGAACACCGACCTGGATTGCATTCATCTACTGGAGATTTAATGAGCAGCTTGTGAATGCCAGAGAGATTGTACACTGTCAGGCTGGATGATTAGCTGCATTAACCCTTGTGTTATCATGTCAATATTCTTGCAAGCCAAATTTGCTGTAATATAAGAGAGAAGAATGCAATACAGTCTTCTGCTTTCATGCTATATTTGAATTATGGTAATCTTGCAGGCTCCAGAAAACAAACCTGCAGGTATTTCTTTCTTATCTCAGTTCAGTTTTGGCTTTGTGTATTAGCAGGCCAAGCCTTGACTTTTATCAGGTGTCCATTTACTATTTATTCACGCAACACCCTTATAATTGAAACCACCAACAAAACCTCTGCATGGCAACCTTTAGAAAACAACTGGGCGAGGCGTCTTTCATGAAACTCAAACTGCAAACACTAATCCAGGCGAAAGACTGTAATTTGTATTATTATGGAATTTGTTTGGCCTGCAATGCTCCACTTCATCCCAGCAGTGAGCTTTGAGGACGAGTGGCATCTTGTTTAAATCTAGCCACCAGCTCTGGATTTACACACCTCACTTCTTCTTTCACCCTTTTCTCACCTGCAGGCGGACCCTCCCCAGTCTGCCTGAACGTATCCCAGCCTGTCCCCGCCTCTGCAACAGGCTCTCGTCTAGTTACACGCTTTGGTTTGTCATCACATAATCCAGGAAAACGTGTCTTGAAAGTCACAGGTGCCCTGTAATTAGGCTTCTCTCATTTCTCTTTTATTCCTGATTTTGATCCCTTCCCCTGTCATTTGTGTCCTCCTTTTACTGTGCTTCCCCCTAATGTTTAACCCCATTCGCTAACTTATTCCTCAAACAGGGGAATACAAATTAGCCCCAGGGTTAAGCAGATGTCTGCCAGCCAGTCAGAGATGCAAGCAGGAATATGATCACTGAAGCAGCACATGGAAAGATTTATTAAACCCTGGCAAGAGGGAGCATCTACAACTCTTAACTGATTAACCTATCACAATGGGTTAGGTTTTCAGTGTCTTGCAAAATGTATGTGATACACCAGTGCAAATTAGTTTGCATTTGGGAAGTAGAATAAAAACAATGAAACATGCTTAGGTACTCAGCCCCCTTAACCTAAAACCTGTGGATGCATTCCTGCTCTGACACACCTGAATGAAATGAATGGTTAATGGCCAAGGTTTTGTAAAACTAAAGAGGTAAATTTGATTCTGGGTTATGGAGCAAGGACACATCCAAATGTTGCAGAATATTGGCACTGGAGTAGTTGCAAACACTTTTAACATGCTATGTGTGAAAACAATTACATTGCACATCACCCTAAACAAATTATTCTCATTGCAACTCATGGAAATCTAAGAATCATCAACCATTTAGAAGAAAGAACTTCTGTATGTTAGACTGCTCTGCATACAGTCTGAGTGGTCTTAAGCTGTTTTGCAAAAGAAAAATGGGAAAAATATGGAAGCGATATGTCCCACTCCTGGTGGTTCTAAAAAGACTTTGGGAGACTGAATGTAAACTCCTGCCAAGCTGTTAAGATGCTTATTTTTAGTACTGAAAGCCATTTTTTCTTCCACTTCAAATTTATGCTGTACTATGTTGTCGGTGTCTGTTACATAAAATCCAAATAATGTGGTTTGTGTTTGTAATGTGACAAAACGTGAAAGGTTCAAGGAGTACTAATGCATTTGCAAGTTGCTGGATTCTGGCTCTAAGATTTAAAAGACGTGTAACCCAAGAGAAAAGCAGTGGGAGGAAACTTGATTTGGATTGATGAGCCTGAAAGCCCAGTGGTGTCTATTTCAGTGTGATTTCAGTTAAACAGACTATATCCAGAGCTTTTCACTGCCTGGCTTCTCAGGTTAGTAACGGAGATAATAAGTGGAACATGTGGGATCTAGGTGTGTTTTTTTACTTCTCAGCAGGTTGGAACATTGATAAGAGCTCTGCTCCAAAAATGACCCTTTAGGAGAGTAAAACCATCTCTGGAATTTATTACTCTCTGCTTTTCTTCTCCCTTTTTCTCAAGAAAACTACAAGCAACCCTAATACAAAATGTCACCATGTTCTCTCAAGCGCATGGCTTTAATAAAATTTGGTCAAGACAGAAGACTGTTGCCATGAGGATTTACGGTTTTGCCCACTGAGATGGAACACAGCTGACGAAATGTTGGTACTAAAGCCATTTGCACAATGGCTGCTGTAAAATGAGATATATTACATATGTCATGCACTTTACAGCATGGTCACCTCTTGTTTGGTCGGTCACTGATGAAATCTGTTGTGAAGACTGATATTTTTCTCCTATGTAGCTTGCAACTGTTTGCAATTAGGATGTCAACTCCTGCAGCACAGCAGCTGACATTTACAGTGATTACATGTTTACACTGTTCCCAGAGAAGCTGCTTTCCCCAAAACTCTTCAGTCTTCTCATTAAAGCTGGGCTCTATAGCAAAGGGAGGGAGTGTGAGTCCTGCAATTTTTTGCAAACGTTTGAAGTCCAAAATATAAATCATAAATTACATTGTAAGCACCATGCGTCACAAAGTTCAATATTAAACCACACGTGTGTCTTTTCCCATGTGTACACTATTTAAAAAAATGGCAAGAAAAGAGCATGCAGAAAGAGTTTTGGTATTGAAAAAACACAGTCAGACAGTTTAAGACAACCCAACCAATCATTAAAAAGTTCTGCCAGTTTCTTTAATGTGTTCCTCATCACCTCTACTAAACAATTTCCGACCAATTTCGCTGAAGAGCCAGGAGATGCAAATGATTAAATGCTATTGAGGCCATGGCATCGGATAAAGTGGGTTGTCAATTCTTTGCGTGGACATGAGCATGTCAGCACACACATACGAGTGGTTTTTGGTCTTTCTTCATCCTGTGGAAAGCCTATTGGACCAGCAGACAAACACAAAGCACCACTCAAGGCACCCAGAAATCCAACACACAGGGATATCAGCGAAGGGCTAAAGAGGCACAAGGTGAGATGGAGGGTACCGATCCACCCGCTCCATTCAAACTTATTGACAAGATTCTTTGAGACATTTCTTTGTGATGTCTCTGAACAAGTAGTTTTTATCCTGAGCCTTCCTAATGACCTGTGTTTATTTACAATCTAACATTTTAAAGTGTATATTTTAAGCTTACCAATATATAAAATGGTTAGAGTATTTACTAGGTGAGTCACTGATTTAGCTTTCCTTTTTTTTTAGACAGACAGCATTCCTCTGAAAAAATATGAACTTATCCCTCAAAGACTTGGAACTTGACCTGGACTCACCGCTTAAATACTTGTGCATTGATAAGCACTTGCTTCTTAAATTCTTAGGAATAAACATGTCCTTACCACTCAGTAATTTGTGACTTGACTTGAATATGCCTCTCAATTTGTTTGACACAACATGGACTTGAAATCTGTGTTTTACATCAAACCTTATATTCAGAACCATTGTAAAAATGTTTTCTTTTCAATAAAACCAATGCCCCCTTGATACATTCATAGATGTAAGACAATATTTATGTCTCTCAGCATTCCTCAATAGATTTTTATTGCTTTGTACTATATAATGGCACGTAAACTCACAGCGCTTTGTTTCATGCTTGTTGCACAGTTCTGCTTTTTTTAGGCTGCTTTTGAAGGAGTTATGAGAGTGTATTTGTCCAAATTAAACAAAGCCTTCCAACCTTTTCTTTTGAAGGTTACAAATGACCCAACTGTATTTATAACTTGACATTTTAAAGGGCTTTTTTATTTACCAAGACTCTATTTGTTATACTACCAACTGGCTCAAGTTTGATATTTTCAAACAGACGAGAGAAACTTGCTCAGTTCTAATAAAACATGTTGAGTGAAACATGGAAATAACAATGATTTTCCAAAATAAATTTACATGTGCCCATTGGAACTTTGTCTTTTGTAAAATAAAAATAGAAGTATAGAGCAGTACTTTTTTGTTTATGTTTTTTCCATCCTTGTCACACTGGAGTCACCATGGAGAGACTTGGCTTATTTGCCTAAGGGTTGCCCTTTTTTCCTTAATAACAAAGGGAAAGCCCCCCACACACCCACCGATCCACACCGCAACACACACTCAGACCACAGTTCTTATCCCTCCCTTCTTCCTTGAGTTTGCCCTTTTTAGGCTGTTCCTCTTTTTTTCCTTGTGAAGGAGGGATAGTATGACAGCTTTTCCTGCTCCTTGCAGACCCAAGCCGGGAGAGAGAAAAACTCTGTTACTGACTCAGTCTCCAAGTTTGAGAGGAAGTTACCACCTCTTCCCCAGACTCTGAACACGCACTGCAGGCGGAGACACACACACACACTCACACACAAGTTGTTCAGGACAGCAGAAAGCGTGAAACAGCCAGGACTGCTTGTAAATGTTTTTGTGGAGGGAAAGAAGATTTGCAGTTCGTCTGAAGATCTCGGAGTGGACTGAACAACTTCATCTGGGACATTTTCCTCTCATCACCTACCAGTGAGTTTGACAGTTTGTTTCACTGTGTATGTAGTACCATAGAAACCCTTGCGAAACATACAATGCAGCTCTCTGTTAAAGTTTAAATGCTTCGCTGATTGTTAAAACTTTAGCTGTTATGGAGGCGCCTGTGTTAGAAAACTTCCTTATTCTTGAAAAAAAAACTAAACTCTGTTCTACAATTGTTTCCACTTGATAAGCTCAGTTGAATATGAAAGAATTTGGAGCGTTTTGGAAACAAAGACTCTCAGCTTTTACATGTGATGCTTATAACAACCATATGTTGTCATAGATTAAACTACTGTTTTTGTCAAAACCAGGCATTATCTGAGCAGGATATCCATCCAAACAGAGCATCATTGTGTGGTCCTCCCTCATATGTGTGTTTTCCGTTCACAATAAGTGAACCGGTGCAAAGAGAATACTTGAAGCAGAGGGACAGGGGAGCCTGCTAATGGCTTTCCGGTGCAGCTGCACATTATTTAATGACTGGTTTGTCGCTGTTTTGATAAAACAAAAACAATCTGTAAATTCTCAGGTCAGTTTTGTGCACCACTTCATATAGTTCTAGTTCTCATTCAACTTATACAATCTTATGCAAATGTTCTTGCACAACATCAGCTGTCCATATGCTTCAGTCAGTTTTCATATCTCCTTCTGTCTGTGATGGATGTTTGTGGTTAGCACCTCCTGTCAGACGGAGCAGGAAGGTGATGTGTGGAGGTTGGATTTGGCCTTTTCTCTTCTGTGTCTAATCCAGTCAATCTGAACAGGCTGGCAGCACTTTAACTGCTCTCCTCTTCTCAATCTGATAACCCCTCATTGAATGAGTGTGAAAGTCAAGTAAATAATACCTTCAAGCATACACCTGAGGGTGTTGACTTCTCTGTGACCTCTTTAGGCTGTTCAAGTTGGCAGATTTTCCTTTTACCCAAAGCCCCACAGTCTCATTTATCACCCGACATGTCTTATCTGTCCAGAGGCTGGTTGTTAACGTACTTTATTTACCCCGAGGTCAGAGACTATGATCTGATTTGACTTGCTTGTCTAAACTTCCATGGTGCCAGCCTGTTTGGGAGGTGATTACACAAAGTTTCAGTCCAGTCTCAGTCAAGGTAAACTAAGAGAAAAGGGCACCTGAAGATAGCACTCCACAAAGACAAGAGATAAACACAACTTCCTGTTAAAGACGGGGTGAAAAGTGTGCTTAGGTTGTTTGTAATTATCATTTCACAACAGCTCAAGGCAAGAAAATTCAGTTTGACAGATTATGTTTATCATAAATCAGTTTTGTAACCACACTACTTTCAAAAGCTCTAGTCATGTGTAAGAGTAGTGGAACTATTTTGATTTTTTTTTTCATGATATTGCTCAGTATTCTGGACTTAGGGACTGGACTTAAACCTTCTAACAAAACTGCATAAGTACATATTTTCCAATGAGCAGCTGAAATGCAGTAAAATTGGCTTAACAGAGCAGAAAGTCACACCACATCAGATGATCATCAGCAGATCTCTTAGACCCCTAGCTATGGTGAACATTCATCATCTAAATATTTCTTCAAAAACCACAATTCAGGTTTTTTATTGCTGACTGTTCAAAGATGGTTATATTAGCTGCTTTATCCAACATAAAGTCAGAAAGTATAAAAAATACAGCATTTCTCAGTTTAGTATATTTTTACACTGTGCAATAACTGAATATACAAATGCATTCCTCCCATGATCATATTGAAACATATAATATTTACTTTGAAGTTTTTTCTTTCTTCTGTCACAACAACATGCACTTCTCAAACTTTTTGCCTACACATCCGTTTATTAAGATCCCCTATTTGGGTTCAACAAAGTGTTTGACAAGTTAAACCCCAAAAGTTGCCTCAACATTCACCCCTGTTCTTGCCACTTACATGGATACTGACATGGAAAAGCCCAGACTTATTCAAATCCCTGACAGATTTAGATTTAAAGTAATTCCTAAAATTTTTACATGTTTCTCCCGACTTGCTAGTTTTGAAAAGGGCCAGCCAGAGTCCTATTTGAATCAATCACAACACAAAAACTCTAAGGTTAAGGCTTCTGCTACTCTATTTCGTACTTGGCTTGCCACAGTGGGGTCATTTTGCCCCTTCTCACATCGGTAAACAACTTTGATTTGAAATAAATTTAAAGTAACATAACTCCAGTAAATATTAATCGGCTGGATGTTGCTTAACATTCCTGAGCTTTGATCAGGTCTTTTGCATGTTTTACAAAAGTCAACCAACCCAAATGGATTAATGAAAAACTAAATAAACACAGACAGGTGAGTGCTATGTACCTGTAATTTTTTCAGATAAAATAAAACTAAATTATATATGATATTGGGAATTTGTTTTACTATTCTCTCTATAATTGATGAAGATACTCAAAAAGTAAGAAAAATAAATGTATTTGCCGGGTTAGGGAAGATTTTGAATGACAAGGCAAACTGATCTGGAACTGTGAAATAGTGTTTTGTTCTATATCATTAAGAACAGAATAATACTTTTCTAACCTGACATCAGTTATATGTTTTTTGAAAGTGGGAATTTATTGAGTACTTGAGTGTAGTCCTACTCTGTAGGGAATAATTACAAAGATCTCAGTTTGCAATCAGGCAGCAGTCGATATCTGAAAGAGGACTTATTTGGTAATACATTTTCACAATCTCTTAATCAAATGACAAAAAAAACAAACTTTGCTGTGAATATTATCAAGTCTTTATCATACATTCCAATACTTTGCAACAAAATAAAACATGCTACATACTCATTTCAAATAAATAAATGACTCAAACACAAGTTAAAAGGCTATAGCACTATGTTATCTTAAATGACTCTACAATGTAAACTCAAGGGTTTGAGTTTTAGTATGGTTGTATCTGGTTTCTAAAAAATATCAAGATATTCTGATTAAATTGGTTAAATAATAACAAATAGCAGCGCTAGAGCTATCTTGTCTGCTAATAGTTGGTAGTTCATATGGAAGGCACTGACAAACAGGACTTTGAACCATGCTAGCAAACTTAACTGTACTTTATTTACACAAATACATTCCTGTCATGGTGATATTTGTTAAATCTGGAGAAATTGCATCACATTTATAGCTAGTATAAACTGACTTCTTTGGGCCAAGTCAAACAAAGGGCAAGCATGTGTTTTGAATGACAAAGCAGTTTTGTGGGTTCATAGATTTAACAAAAGATCATGTTTTTATGCTTCTGGATCTCAATCAATCACAATAATGCGCTCACAACTCTATTTATTGAGCTGTAAATGTGTGAGGATGCAAAATAATTAATTGTAGCGCGCGAGAGCAGAGATACAGATGTCTTTCAAGTATTAACAGACACATACAACACGCACCAATACATGTAAATGTTTATCTGCTCCAATCTGGCTTTGAACTGATATAAGCTTAATTCAGTGTCTTAATAAGGTGCGTATGGAGACAAAACATTGCAAATCCTCTGGATTTACAAAGTGAAGCATTCAGACTCTGCCTCACATCTGGAACACATCTGGATGACATTAACCACTTGCCCTAACCCCCCAACTCAGTCCCCATCTCTATTACCCTCACATTACCTGCCTCAGCCGGTAAAACATGGACGAGCAGTGCACTAGGGTACACCCTTCAGGATACAATCAGATTGAGTTCTTTGTTTTACTCTTAGCAAGCTGGCATTATATTAACAACAAAGAATTTGTTGTTTTCATAGCCCAAACAAAGCTAAAAGGTACAAAGTCTGGAGTCAAATAACAAATGGAAAGGAATGTCTGATTTGGTTGATTTTGTGTTTGCTCTTGGAAACGTTTGTGCCCTTGAAAGAAAAGCTGGTATTTATTAATTCATGAGTTTGTGTCAAATAAAGTGTATCACAAAGCAGAATACAAATGTATGTGAAAAAACTTGATTATTTAAAAAAATCTGTTTTAGTCCCACATAAACAAAAAGAACTCCTAACTATTATATGCAAATGTCCAGTTCACATAAATGTGATGAAAATTGACTGACTTTAGTATTCTGTGGCATTTTGCAATTGCAACTGGCAGCAGGCAAGAGCTAATGTTGATATAATTTGCGTTAAAAATAAACAATTTCAAAGTCAGTTTTGCCTTTTATAACAAGTACTCAGTCATCAAAAAACTATCAAAGCTTTAGCATGCTGTCAGATTTTAAGCACAACAAACTTTTTTAGGTTTTATTCTTTTGTTTTCCAAAATGAATCGTGGATCTTTATGTTTTGTTCACACACTTTTTTAAAGGTTTTGTTGACACTTGTTTATAAGTTATCAGACAGGAAAGTGGGTTATAAGAAAGAGGGAAAAGCAAAGGTCATTGTGCCGGGAATCAAACCCATGACAGTCACGTGGAGGACCAACGCCTCCATACACGGCTCATTCTTTACCTCTGTGTCACTGTCACACACAGGTTTGGTATATATTCTGTGGGGAAAAAAACAATGTTTTTAAAACCTTTTTGGGGTTTTTTTAAGAAAAGAAGTAATTTTTTTGAGTTTTGAGTTAGAAAACTTAAGACAAGTGCCCTAAAGTTATAAATCCAAGTAGATATTCAGCAGATTTTACACCAACCCTTAACATAGAATAAAATAGGGCTGCCACTCATTTAAAATGTATTGATAAAAAATAAAAAAACTCTTTTAGTAAGATATGCATATCTTGATAAAAGAGCAAGACATGCCAGAGATCAGTTCCTTCTGTTGCTCCTCTTTATTTTTGGATTCGCGTTGCAAACCATGAAACTTACCCAGGGAGAGGTGTGAAAACTACACTGTAATTATTCCAACTAACATGAGCTCAGCAAACCCGCACTTGACCAGAAGTGTGAGGTTTTTACATCAGGTGACTGTTTTTTCAAGCCCACAGTACTGACGTAAAGGGAGATCCAGGGCTGTGTGTCAATCCCCTGTGATGTAGTTTCTTATGAACGTTTACAGAAGATTCAAATTCATACACAAAAAAATCACTAATTGGTTGCTGTTTAAAAAAGGGATTTTCTTTTAAACACAAGTCATTGAGAGGCAGGTGAGTAATAATAGTCTCCTGTCTGCTGAACTGTAATCTAGAAGAACCACTAAGGAACAGCAGTCATCTGCTATGACTTTGTGGTGCTTTTGTATGTTCCACTGTGCAATGTTTATGATAAATGCAGGTCAATTACAGATTATTTTCAGTGTTAGAACATTACTTGTGCCTTTGTGTTATTTATTGAATAGTTTAAATTTTATGATATCATAGTACCCTGAAAGATACATTTCTCTGCATTAGAAAAAATGCACATATTTTCACTGTTTATCAGCTTTCAGCAGAAAATACAAACACTTCTGTGATCAATTTGTCATGTAATGATGACAGATTGTTTCCAGGTCCAGATTGAGTGGAGAATATGTTTGAGTAAACAAAGAAAAAAAATGTACAGAGTGGTGGGGCTTTAAATCAGTTTGTCAATGATCAGACTTTTCATAAAATTAACTGTGTACAAATTGATATAGAATTGTGAAATAGAAAGAAAAATATACATTTTAACTTTTACTTACGAATAAAAACCTGAAATTTGTAGTCTGCAAATTTGTACTTAAAACTTTTGTTTCAATAATATGTGGAAGAAATTATAGGTGGAAATGTATTTCTACATGGAAAGGCCAACATGTTCATCAATTATTTGTAGATCTGTTTGGAATTAAATCAGACAGGGAATCGTTCATGAGCATCAGCTTTCAACAACTGCCACTACATTTTTAAGATCAAAAATCAATGCCATTCCTCCTTTGTGGATTGTTCAGGATCCAGCTCAGCATCTGCACTAAGGCTTAGTTTAAATAAGAACTGCCTTCATGTTTTCTTTCCAAATTAAACTATATCTCTTTGTCTATGTCAGCAACCTTCGCTGACAAGAGGGAAACAGAATTAATATCAATAACAGCTCCCAACTAAGAAACTTGGAGGAAGCGCATCCTTGCATTCTCCAGAGATCCCTCTTGATAGCATGCCTGGATCTGAAGAAGAAAAAATGTTCAATTTGGCTCATGAAGGATAGTACTTTCACCTTGCTGATCTTCATAAATGCTTTCACAGACACTGTAAACACAGAACTCGGTCTGGGCTACGTTTCAGATTACAAAATGAAAAGCAATACCTGCACCTTTACTCTCTTGGGGGGAGCTAAAGTTCAGTTATATTTGCAGAACTTGGAGCCTTTTCTGTGGCGTGATTATAAGTGTAAGAAAATTATCATGAACTCCTTCCAGCAGATATTTTCTGATAAGGTTTCATAGACTTTGGCAGTTTTGAGACTCCTGTTGACATTGTCTCAGCTGTCCAGGGAATTTCATTGTGAATTACTGAATAAGCAGTGTTGAGACACTGCTATGATTAAGTATATTTATTTAAGTGGAACTTGCTGTAGCCCATTTCAGAATGTGCTCTGCAAGTTGAAAATAGTAAATAAATGACCCAGATTACTGATGCCATGGACCATTAAGTCCAAGCTGTTTGCTCAGTAGCAGCCAACATATTGAAGCAGGAATGTTTTAATGAACTCAATCAAGTGGGAAGACACTAGCTGCTAAATTCTGATGGCAGCCTTTGTGATCTTGCTCATTGGAGAGCGCCTGTGTGTGGACTCAAAACAGTAAAATATGATTTAATGGAAATGCAGCTATTTTCATTGTGTGTAGTTACATTCCAGGCTAACCACAGTTGTAGGAGCTTAGCTGAAATTCGAGGTATAAAAAAATACTTCTTCCCCTTCTGTGGTTCAGCATGTGTCATTTCAATGGGGAAATAGCCAAGACTGGCTCCCTTGTGTAATCTGACCTTTTTATCTTCTGTGTTTAAATCAAATGTGGCTTGACTCTCTGTGTTAATTCACCGAAGGCTTAAGACTTTGATTTCTTCATTGTGGAAGGTCTTTGGACAGTTTCTGAAATAAGTATAAAGGATTACTGTATTGTATTTTTTGACAAGTCGTTGCTATGACGTGTTTCTCAGTTGCAACTGAAAATCTACTTTAAACATGTCAGAAACAACTGTTCTGCATGTTGACTCCAAGGCAAATTTACAGACTTACCCTTGCAGGCAGCTTTATCTGGCACATCACGCTATCTCATGCCAACAACCAAATGCCATGTTGTTGCCTCAAATAAATTAAGAAATTTAAACTTGATGATGGCATCTTGCTGAAGCTCAGCCCCAGCATCAGAAGGCAACAGAAAGAGGATCAAAGTGATTTTGTGCCTTGACTGCAGGTGCCAGAATATAATGGTGTGGATGATTTTCTCAATAGATTTTGAACCCAGTTTTAGGAAGAGTAGTGTTTGTCTTTGAAAGTTCATGATTACAGGCTGTTGCTTGCTTTATTCATGATTTATGAGTGACAAGAAGCACCTCAAAAAGGAGATTATTTTAAAGGTTTATGCTCTGATACTAGGGAATTGACCCATGTCGTTTTTGAATGGAGGATGTTTTCTTTTGATCATGTTATCAATACAAATGATTTCTTTGTTCCTCACTATGCAGATGACACACAGATTTATTAATTTATGCAGCACAGAAAATGTTAGGGAAGCTTTGTTTCTTTTCTTGAATTTATAAGTTGAATCACTCATAAATTCCTAAAATCCTGTGACATTTTTAAGCCAGTAATGTTTAAAACATTTTTTGATTTGACAGAAATACTAATTTAAGTCTCTTTATTTTTTTTTAATTGCATCTGATTTACTTAATTAAAAACTGTCTTTTTAACATTTTATCCTTGAATGTTTTTTGTCAAATGATGGGATTCATGTTTTCCATTGAAACAATTCTGTTTTAAGTGTGTTTGCTTTTCCTTCTCTTTTGAAAATAGCTTGCAAGCCCTGTAGTATTTTCTTATTTCTTGTGTTTTCCTTGCTCTAAACACAACTTTAAGTTGCACTTCTGGGATATGAGTTGAACTGACCTGACGACCATCACAGCTGACAGCTGTATGCAGTAGAAAACTATGACAGTGGGTCCTCCCAATTTTAGACAATAGCTCCAACGGTGCAGGAAATTGTTGACTTGAATGTGTTCCCTTCAAAAAAGGGCAGACTTTGGCAGACGAAAGAGGAATTGTGGTTATCTTCAAGTGGATGACCAGGAAAAAACTGTTACATTTGGAGTTTTTCTTCCATACTGCTCCTCCATCTAAACCAAAGCAAACAGCCTCAGCCAGAAATAGACTTTGACCAGGCTCCGTGTCACAGCAACAAAGCTCTAGTTTGTTTCCCTTGAACAGTTCTGACAAAACGTTTGTACTAATTCAAGCCTGTCATTTTTCCTAGGATTATATTTTGTTTTCTGCTTTACTATTTTTTATGGCTTGTTTTTCAGACTTAGTAAAAAACTACCTCAATGTGTCAAGAAATTCCTAAACAATTTGCAGTTTACAAAAAAAAAAGAACTCAGGAAGAGGATGCTTGTGTTTGACCTGAGGATGTTAAATCAGGAAAGAGCAGACGATAAGCTATCTGGAAAAAAAAATCTTTATCGTCACAGGACATTGCTGCATGTGTTGCTGCACGTTTGACCAGGTAATTGGAAAATCATGTTTCCACTCTTCTTTCTATTTGCGTTTAATTATATTCAAAACCAAAAAATGTGCTAAAAGTTGTAAAATTTGAGAATAATTCAGATTCCTGCCATTTTTATATCACCTAACATGCACAGTTATAAGTAGTTGTTTGCTTAGCTGTAGTTTGTATTTTTAAATCTATATAAGCCTGTTATGTTTCTGTCCTAAAATCTCTGAAGGACTATTCTTTTTGTTCATAGCATTTATCAGATTCAATAATCAAAACACAATATAACAAAGACATTCATCAACTTACTTAGGCATGACCATTTGTGAAAGAGAATGCCTTAATTTTAAGTCTGCAAGGTAGGGCAAGGTCTACAATGGTAAAAATAAACACTCGGAAAAAATGAGTAAAGGTTGAGTCATAGGATATTAAACATGTTGCTTGGAAAGAGATCGACTCTGTTAATAATTCCCTGGACTGGGAAGAAAACAACTGTGCTTAGTAAAGGTCTTGACAAGCCATAAGCAGGTCTCCATTTGTTAGTAACCACTGATAATAGTTCCTCCTGTGTGGTCAAGCTAAATTTGGTTGAATCCCTGTGTAAGAAGAGGCCATATGAGGTACTACAGGTGTCCAATAATTTCATTGAACCTTCACAAGAAGGATTATGACAACAAAAACCCAAATAATCAATTCAAAATCTGCTTTTGATAACAATGAATGAAATAGACTATAAAGGTGGGCGGAGATGAACATCGCAATTTTTAAATGTGACATAAAATGAAAAATACTCAAAAGGACTTTGTCCAGGTATGTCCCAGTTCAGTGCCGAAACAAAAGGTCTCCGTGTTCCTCCCATCAGTGATGGGGGTGGGGGGGTGACTTGGAAAACATGTTGGCACAGTGGCTGCTCTGTTTCTCACCCTCCCACTCCCCAAACACTGTCTCACTCAGGCACTCTGTGGAGAGTCAGCAAGATCAAAATCAGCTCAGGAAAGCAAGGGGTCTCTCCTAAACCAACAGCAGCTGGCAGGACAGAGGAGTGTTTCCTAAACAGGAGTATAGGTTAAAAAATACACAGCTCAGCATATTTCACAGCATCCTCCACCTGGTGACATGTACCATGTTATGTAGCTTTTACTAACAATGTCCTGAGCTGGATTTCATTTTGCTTTGATATTGATCCTAGCCATTTTGGGGATAGCATTTGCCAATATTGTGTCCTTGATATTTTATTAAAATCGGTTCTTTGTTTATACTGTTACATAAGCTATAATGACAGACAATTTTATTGTGAATATGGTGAATTGTAGCTTGTTCAAGATGCTGCAGTATTGAGCAGCAAGAAAGGTTCCATCTGTTACAGTGTAATAAGTAATAGTGAGTAGTGACACTTTAAATTACAGATAAAAAAAATAACTAAATACATAAATGGAATAAATTGACAAACCCAGATGCAGTTTTCTGAAAAAATTGAAGTTTTTGTGCAGATTACGTTTTATAAAAGTAACTCAAACATTAGAAATCAGTAGATTTTCCTCCAGTCTCATTATGGGCAGCATACTCTGCAGAAGCCCTGTCCATGTTTGCATTGCAGATGCCTCAGTGAGTTTGCTGCTAATGTAGCTTGACATCTGTGTGTGTGTGTGTCTGTGTTTGTTCTCATCTCAGGGTGGCCAAATGAACTGTTTAGCCTGAAGACCAAAGATCATAGGTTCTGATTCAACAGCAAGGGAGAGAGTGAAAGGACCGAGATCACTGCAACCTCGCTTTGCATTATGAGTTGCAACTGAAGAATTTCTTTAGGTTTCCATTTTGTGGTGAGTTTCATTTTTAAACTGATCTCTAATGTGTAAATAGGTTTGCTTTTGCTGTGGAATTTTTGCCATGGTTTTTAGTTCATTAGTCGACCAGATTTCACATGGTTTACAAATGTGGTTTTGTGTTTAAATTCCTTTATTTTACAGAATACATCAGCAAGTAAGGCTGAGTGTAATGTAATTTCCAGCAATAGCCAAATAATGAGAGCGATCAAGCACTGAAGTTCTCAGAGTTTTTAATTAAGAGTTGAAAGCCAACCCAAACACTTCGTTTGTGCAATATAAGGACATTTGATTGACGCACTGGTATTAAGACATGTGGTTTGACTTAAAGTTCTGTTACTCAAACTTTTTTTTTAAGTATAAAAATTTGCATTCTTTTCTTACTAAGGAATAAATTCAAGGCTCCTTTTTGAAAAAATACAGAAAGTCAAGATTTCAAGTAGAAAAAATCAATGGTTTGTCTTCTTCCCAAAACCTGAAAATCCAGTGTGGATGCTGCAAGTTTAAAACAGACAGCAACACAAAATAATGATTTTATTTGCCTGCTAGAGGCTTTGTATCTCATTAAATCAGTGTGGTTTTGTTGTTGCTGTTGTTCAACAGCATTGTAGCTTCTGCACACATCAACATCAAGTAACGGTACAGAATGAACAAAAGTACAGCATGTAAAACTGTGCAACCCAGATAATGTTTCAAATTATAAAATGCAATAAAAAATATTATTACTTGCTGCTAATAGCAAGTACTACTACTTGCTCCTAACAGCATAAATGAATAATAAATGTTATTTATTATTACTGAGTACAACATTTGGAAAATCAAGTGGATCTCCAAGATTTGGTGTCATTTCCAGATCAATGTTCAGACGTCAGAAAAAAAAAATAAAAAAAAAAAAACCTCTTAAAAAAAAACAAAAAAAAAAAACCCAGCTATCAAGATATCAAGGAACAGGTCCACTTTCAAACTGATGATACACAGTGATGGTGAGTATAACAAACATTGTGGTTTTGAAAGGACAAAAGCTACTTTCTACAAAACACCAGACCAGGATTACTGGACATTAAAATTTGTGCGTCAAAAGAGAATGAACCTTCACGACTCCATGGCTTGTTTGTGAATCTTTCTCTTTAGGAATGAAGATTTCCTAAAGAGTGTTAAGAGTCGTGAGAGCACGTAATGAATGGACACAAACACAATAGAGCTCGCCAGACTGAAAGGCTGGCAGGAAGGATAGACCACTTGAATGTCAGGGACACAACCTCCAAACAATACAACAAACAACATTTTCATTTCAAATTAGACTTGGAGTCTTATCTGATCCGTAGATCCGGAGAGCTGGAGATCTGTCTGACCACTTGGAAGAATGAACTTTACCTGATTAACTATGTTTTTAAAGTCATTGAATCTTTTGTACATTTTGTCCCACTATAGTCATAAATTGCACTGTATTTTGGGAGAAAATTAAGTGATCGGCCAACACAAAGTACTGCATAATAGTGAGGCAGAAAGAAGATTAAATTATGTATTTTCTTTGTTATTAAAAAGATAATGGAAGCCATACTGTTTTCTTTTCATTTTAAAGCTATGCACTTCTTTGTGCATGAAATTTGATGAAATGCAGTGAAGTTAGTTCTTGTAACTGGAAAAGAGATGCATGAATACTTTTGTAAGGCACTGATTAAGAGTCATGGTTCAGAGACAGTTTTCCTACATATAATTTAATGATCCCACACGAAGCCACAGAGAAGCTTTTGTTGAAGACTTGGAGGTCTCACACAACCCACCCCTGAGAAGTCGTGGGTTTGCATTTAGGCACTGAACAGAATTCAGATCTAGGGGAAGATGGATTAGGAAATCATCTGAAGGAGTCCAGGTGACTTAAATCAGATTATATTACAGATACAGAATAAATATGTTGTGTTTTATGTTTGTTGTTCTTCAGGTTTGAAAAACTGAAGACAGAATAAAATGGACGTTAAGAAAAAAGAAATGGATCTCCTTAGCAACAGCATTGCAGCTTTTGCACACATCAAAGGTACGTCACAGTACAGAACACAGAAGCAAGGTTCAGCATGTAAAAGACTCTACCTGCGAAATCATGGTTTATATGTGTCTCCTCTACAGCCAATCCGGAGAGCTTTGGGCTTTACTTTGTCCTCGGAGTGTGTTTCGGCCTGGTGTTGACCCTCTGCCTTTTGGTGATCCGTATATCCTGTAAGCCACGGACCAAGATCGCCCCACCCACGCCTGAAAAGAATCCCTTAAAAGACGTCAGCGTGGAAGATGAGGAAAGTGATGATGATGAGGATGAGGAAGGGGAAGAAGGAGAGGCTTCTGTTCCATTGCCCATCACAGAAATCCCTGTTGGGAATCATACCAGCCAGTCAGATGGCACTCTGAGTGTGAACGTTTTTACTTCAGCTGAGGAGCTGGAGCGCGCACAGAGGCTGGAGGAGAGAGAACGGATCATCCGAGAGATCTGGAGGAATGGCCAGCCTGATATCCTGGGGACGGGAACAGGGACTATTGGAAGAGTGCACTACTACTAATGAACAGAAAGCTTCCAGGAAACCTGAGTTTATAATGGAGTAGACATAAAAACCTTTGGGCCTGGTGTCCTTTCAGCCTGAGAGCTTCTTTTTGATCCAAAGTGACTTATGGAACATAAAAATATCAGTGCCAAATTTGAGATATTTTGCTTTGACAAAACTGAACTTTGAGATATTGCACTTCTTATGTAGCATTATGCATTACTGTCAACTGACTATACATATTTCAACTAAAAGGTGTCTTAATGTGCTCTGTGGAAATCAAGTGGAATGAATGGAGGAACGGAAGGATTTGTGGAGATATCAAGCTGTAAATTTACTAGAGGGAATATAGATATTGAACGTGTGAATGTTTTCTCTCAGTTCATATATTCCTAAAGAGCCCATTGATATAAAATTCACACCAGATGTCAGGGACACAAGTGATCCCAACATAAAATGAAATTCAAAGTAATTAGTCCATAAATTCCTCTTTTATATACTCTGATACTCTGTTTTTCAATAGATTTTGAATGGATTTTATTTAGGTTCAAGTCTGGTGATTTAAGTTTTTCAAGTGGTGTGAAGTTCCACTTGTCCAAACATGTTTGGACAATCAAAGTGTTGTGTTTTGGTCTCATGTGGACAGATTCTTTTCTCCCAAGGTTTTATTGTGTTTCACAGATGATCCACAGCAAATTTTAAATGAGTTTCAGCATTTTTATTTCAATAATGGAGCCTAGCGCATTTAGTCTGCATGAGAGTCATGACTGTTGGGTCTGTTACTTGTAGGTTTCATATGAAATTTGTACTTGTTAATTGCTGGTGTTTCTGAAGTTCTCTGTTAGTGGTCTAACTCTCTTGAGTATTTCAGGGACACTTCAGGCATTAACCTTCCAAGGACCACTTGGTCATGTATGGCTTATACTGAAATTATATTCCTTCCACTTTGGGATTATGGTCCAAAAAGTCCACTATGGAACATTAAAAAGTTTATAAATATATCTGCAACCAATAGCATCAGTTTGTTTTGCAACAGTTGGGTTACAAAAGTCTTGTAACTTTTGTAACCCAACTCTTTGCCCTCATCCATCATGGCATCCTTGGTAATGAGAAACCTTTCTTTAATCAAATCTTTAGTTTTTCTGTATGATGCCTGCCTGTAGCTCTGTGCAGCTTCTTTTAATTCCCCATTTTATTCCATTTTATTACACATAATTTAATTTGCAGGCTTATTTGTTTGGCTTTTCTTTTGTATATGAATTACTTGGGTGGGAAATGACATCTGGTGTCAATTCAATGGCATGCTAATAGGACCTTAAAAAACACTTACTGAGAAAATTGTTAACATGATCAATACTTATTTTCCCACTGTATTTGGTGCTTACTGTTAAAACAGCAGGTTTGCATATATTAAGCAAAACAATGCAACAATAAAAAATGCAAAGTTTTTCTCTTCTAAGTTGTTTTTGATATATTTAAATCATATTTAGTAATTGAGAGGCAATTTTAAACAAAAACCGTGAAAACTTGTGACTTTGACCCACAAGTACAGCTAAATAAAAACAGCAAGACACATAAATTCAATCTGCCTTGTATCAAGGTTTCAGTCTGTTGGTGCAACTTTGGGCCCCAACTGAGCACTATTTTCATACCACAGCTTACGCGATTATTGTGCCGACCATTTCCATACCTATATGACCACATCAACTTATCCTCTGATGATTACCTCCAGTAGGGTGATGCACCAAGTCAGAGATCTCAACTGGTTTCACGTGACAAGAAGTTTGCTGTTTCACCACATCGTAAACCAACGGGGCACCTTTTAGATGTGGCAGAAGATTTGCACCAGCCTACAAATTTGCAGTAACTTAACAATACTATCATGCTAATTGTACAAATTTCTGATGACTGTTTATAACACCTTGTTGAATCTATGCCACAAAATAAATGCTGACGGGTTTCAACCTGGGACTGATGAGGTGTTGTCCCCCAAAGTGCTTCATGTGTGTAGATAGTTGTAAAGACTTTATTCCACCTTGCAGGATCAATTCAGATCTTTGAAGTTGGGTTTTATTGAAGAATCATGACCACTCAATATCTTACCATGCAAAACTAGAGCCATGTCAAGACAAAAGCAAACCCTTCCAACGTCAAATTTGCATAAGATGGCTATTTACATAAAAGTCTATAACTAGTCATAAGAAGAAACATAATTAATTGACATTTAAAACATAATTCACCAGTATACAATACTTCTTAAAAAATAAAACTTGTAAAGCACAGACTTTCAGAGTAACTGATGAAAAGCTAAAACACTGTAAAAATCAGAAAATTAGCAATCCATAAAACATAAAACACAAGAAATCAAAGACAGCAATCCTTCCAACATAAAGTTCAAATTTAAAGGTCTTTTTGTGAAACACAGGTTTAAAAGCATTCTTTCTTAGGTCGCTGTTGGTTTTGTGAGATACATGAATGTCATTTGAGCAACACAAAGCAGAAAGCCTTTCATTCTCCTGTTACTGTGTGGAATTGAGCCACAGGTATTGGCTGTTTCATTAAAACACCTTATGTGATTAACGTCTGAGATTTTCTTAAATGCTTGTAAGCTGTTAGAAGTGTTTGATAGAGGTTGGTCCAGATGTAGACCTAGATAAAATGTAGATAAGAATAGCAAGTTATTAATGACTTCTGGGAGACAGTACTTTTATGTTTAATTTGTATTATTTTGTCATTGTCTTTGAATCATATTATATAAAAACCTTGTTTCACAGTTTTTTTTGTTTTTTTTTTTACAGAGATTGAATGGGTCATTTAGGTATATTATTGTGTATATGCCTGCTTCCAAGGCATGAAACAGCATGACTTCAGTGGCACAAGAATATTCTGGTTTAGTGTTAAACAGTCCAAAGTTGTTTTAAAAATAGAGAAAGAAAAAGAGAGAAAGATATTTTTGGGCATGGTTGCTTTCCAACAATCAGATTTAAGCAGAGTGCTGATCAGGTTGGTTTATTTTGGGTTTATGGGGGTTTCTTATAATGTTTGACTGCTCCCTCTGCTGTCTGTTTAGCTCAGCATGTCTTTGTCTTCTCTTCTGTTGTCGGTGCCAATAAACAATTTGAACTCTCATGCTAAAGTTTATGGAAAGCTTGCTTACTGCTCCTGCTTAATATTGCTTGTCAGTTTCTTTTAATGCATCCTACAAAATAAGTGTTGATAATAAGATAGTGCTGATCACATGATTGACAAATAGATTTTTAAATTTCTTGTGCTGGTGCTCCTTCTGAAGTTCAGCTCCTGACTGCACATTCACTGCTAATCACTGGCACAAGAGCCACTGAGTGCATATTTGTGATTGCTCGGTCTGAAACACCCGATCTAGGTCAGCCACAAACAAAGATGATGCTCTCTAAATTTTCCTTTTGTTGTCTAGCTTGTGAATAGCCCACACATTGTTGCAACACAATGACTTGTGTCAAGATCTGTAATGTGGTTTTGGGAGGAGTGGGTTATTATCATTCCCATGATAATAACCCACCGATGTTCTGAGCTTGGTGGATCCAGGGAATCATGAGGTCAGAACTCCGAAGGCTAATATCACTGAAATGTCACGAATCTGTCCCATGTGAGCAGAAATGATGTAAACTAATGAAACAGCCAATAGATGATTTGCCCACACTGAACGAATGTTTGCACACAGTTAATCTTCAATGATTTGTTAACTTCCAGAAAATGGAATTATGAAGTTTTGGCTCAGCAGCAAAGTCTTACAAAGAGACTCATTCACTAAATATTCAGTATATGGTATTTGTCAATGTTCTTTCTCTCTGCCATATTGATAGAAGAAACATGTTTTGTTCCTGCATGAAAACACGGCATGAGTTCTTGTTGTAAATAGGGCATAGTCAAGAACCCGCCTTTAGTCATCCACAAACTATAGACTGTGCTGAAGGGGCTGCAGAGCTCAGGTTAGCCTTATTGGTGTTCTCTCTGTTGAGGCCTTTCATGTTAGTTTACTGGCATTAATAATGCAGTAAACTGGGAGTAGTTTCTAATTTTTATGTAAACATACTTCAAAATTATGTTCTGAATACAAAAGATATTTCATGTACAATTCCAGCTTGAATTTTTTTTTTTTTTTTCAAAAAAATATCTGAAATATTTTACATTTCATCACTGTTTAAGCAACCCCTATAAAGCCCATTGCAGTTGTTTAAAATTCCACCAATGCACACTGCTGAGCTGTCATCCTTGGGGACTTTCAGTATTTCTCAAACAGAGCCAAATATGTGTAAGCTGTTTATTGTGATTTATTGGTGTCCCTGCTGGCTCAACAGCATTCCTTATCGTTGGGAATGTAAAACCGCCTAGAAACGGGTGAAATGTAAAATCCAGGGAGAATAGAGTTTTATAGAAATTTTACTTTTTCTATACATCAACCTTCACAAATATCAGCAAAAAAGGAGCCTTGCTATTATCTAGTTTTTAATTGCAATTGTAAAATCTCATAAAAACTCAGCATTTATTGTGAGCATTTTAGGATCCATGCTGCATTTGACCAAGTACTATAAGTGCCACAGGTTATTACACTCTTAGCTGTTGAAAGAAAAATGTTGAATAAAACTGAAGCTCTCAAGTTGATCATTGTCAAAAAACCTTTAGTTTGTTAATTCAATGAGATTTAAATATGACTCAAGGAAGATGTCTATGGTTGATCTCATGCCAACATGGCTACAAAAAATCAGTCACCTATTATGTGTTCATATCAACAGTAAGAGCAATACAAAATGCAAAAGAGCTGAAACTGTCAGACTACACTGAATAAGGATCCAGGTTTATCATGTTGCCATTAAAAGTGAAGAGGGAAGGCATCATGGGTTTACAGAAATCTTCTTTAGCAACCATCAGATCTCATCCACACATTTCTTAAACTTGGAAAAAAATGTTCTCAAACAAATTAATGGGAGAAAAGTTGTAAGAAAATAAATTTTTAATTACTTTTTTAAAATGTTTTGTGAGGGAAATAAAGGTACAGTGGTCCTTCCAACTGATCCGCATTTATACAAATTTTCTCCAGGTCTTGTGTGAGAGAAATATGCAGCAAATAATCAACTTTCAACATGGGCTTTAAGAGCAGTGCGTTCCTGTGGGCATTTTAGATCTGGTCTGCATCTGATAAGCTCCAGGTGTTGCCCATATGCGCTTAACTTTAGGCAGAGGATCGTACTTATTGGAGCACAATCCTTTCTACCGTTTGGAGCCAAAACCATATCTTCAAAACTTTGGTGAAGCTCCTTTGCTCCAACTCCGATGTTAGGGAAACATTTTTCCCCATGCTGTGATGGGTGAAAAAAAGAAAATCTTAATATTTCTCCTAAAGTTGGAGTTATGACTCACTGATTTATTTTCTAACTGGTCAAAGTTGCAAACCTCCAAAGATCTTTTACCAAAGCTTTAGTTTTCAGTCTGTGACAAGATTTAACTCGGCTACACATCCTCTCATATTACTATGATTTTATTTTGAAAGCATTGTTACCGCTATAAGATTGTTGCTGCCAATCCGACATTTACTCTGAAGGTCAAAAATTCAGTTTATTGGAACAACTGACTTGGACTGCCCTCTAGTGGATTTATGCAACATTGCTGCTTTCTGATATTTCACGTAAGAAGCCATTAACTGGAAACACAACATGCCTTTGACAGTCGTCATACATTTTGAAAAGAGTAGATGATTACACTAACAGACTGTGCTTGAAAAGTTTGAAATTATCCAAGAAAAAAAAAAAGTCTTGACAGAGCTAAGCATTGAAAGGCACAGAAAAAAAAAACCCTTTAAAAAATAAAAACGTTATTGGAACGTGCCAATAAATACAGAACTTCCCTGTCTCTGTAATTTTTCCAAATTTTAGGATTTTTCATTTATTTCTTCTATGTTGCATGCTATAATTATAACAAAGATGAGCATGGGATGGTTCTGTCACTACTAACACAGAGTTAATTATTCCAAGGAGAGCTGCAGCTGTGATACAATTTAAACTGATTTTGAGATGCTGTGTTGCTTTAGTAGTAGCAAGAGAGAACACAAAGACAGGAATGATGACTTTGGTTAGGACAAGTTATAGCTTGAAAGCAAAGCAAAGTGTGGTGTTTGATCTCTTCAAACACCGGAAGTTTGTAACATTCACAGAGCTAAAACACTTAAAGCTTAGATGTTTGAACGGATGGATCATAATCAATTAAGCCTTGACAGCAGTATTTGCTTTATTAACTTTCACAATATTTCATTTTTATGTACAGCTGCATATATTACAAATTTCAGAGAGGTATTATAAGTAGCCTACAGTAAAAAAAAATAATAAAAAATAGCAGATGCGACAGCCAAAATAGGACATCTAAAATCATTTCTTCCAAGTATAACCCTTAAAGGACTGGCAGTTATGATTTGCAGCATTCAAATGTGTAAATTATCAGCATGTTGTTTCAAAGTCTCTTTGTGAATACTGTCTTTTCGGTCCAGAACAAGTGACCTTATTCATTACCTCCCAACAACAGTTTCCAGTCTAGACATCACATGTATATTTTCAGCTTAAATCTGATCACACAATTTCCTTTACTTGGTCTTGGTGGAAAAACAACAACTTTGTTGTAGTCCAAAAAACATTCCCAGTGTCTAACAAAGTTCTCCATCAGCATCTGAATTTAAAACTTTGTCTTCAGCCTGTTCACTTCCTCCTGTATAAAGAAAGATAATTAGTTATTTGGAAAATGACAGTTACTTCGAACCACAACTTCTGTATTTTCTTTTCTTGTGGTGACCAGCGAGAAACAGACTAGAGCAAAATATGCCAACTATGCCTTACTGACCTGCAAAGCCAGTCGCTTAGTTCTTTCCTCCTTCAGTTCTTCTTTCACTTCCTGCATGTCTCGTCTTGTTGAAAAAGACAGAAAGAAAGATTATTGATGTGGAAAGGTCTAAACAGGTTTACTACAAAACAATCTTGCCTTGCTGAAGATATTTTGACTTATGAAGAAAGAGCAGATTATCGATTATCTTTGAACACTTTTCTTTTTAAACAAGATTTAATGTATGGCGCATGAAAAGTACTCACTCTTGTCGGGTTTGCAGCAGCTCCAATGCCATCCTCAGCTCTTTGATCTCTGCTTGCAGGCTTGCCACAGTTGGTTCTTCGTCTTTATGGTTTGCAGTTTTATTGCCTGCAGCCGCTTTTGGAAAAGCTGGTCGAACTGGAAGCTGAATCTTAACTGGAAGCTCAGACTTCACAGGAGCCAATGAGGGTTGTTCTGATACCTTTAAAGATACAATGGGATTCTTATGACAGTGTACAGATGTAGGAACTTCATTTATGTTATTTAAATACTGAGCTAGCATAGCAATACTAGCATTGGCACATGGGGGAAGGAGAGATTGCTGTTCAAGATTTGCTCTAAACTTACACATAGATTCTGATGCTCTGTTGGTTTGAGAGGTTGCTAAACGTGTCACTGACCAAGTAGTAAGTGGAAGACCGATATGGCCAGAACCTGCTCATGAGTCAACCTGTTTGACTATTAGTAAAGCATTTTATTATCTATATATACTATGACTGATACTTTGGCAATATTTGAAACAATAAACTGAAGATAATCTCACCTTCCCTAGTAAAACAGTTGTTTTTAAGTCTAGTGTTAAAATTAAAGTGTGTGCAAATGTAGTGAGCCTAAGTGTATAAAGACAGACCATGAAGATGCAAAATATGCAGATGCTTGAAGAGTGCAGGATGAAAAGTCTCGGACTGGTTGGATTTAATGTTCAAATATTCAGATTCCACCAGAGGCATAAGTAAATGTCACACACCTTTTGCAAGACAGACAGTTTGTCAGTTTGGGACATTTTTGATGGTGGTTCTGCATCTGTCTGATCTGTCGCATTCTGCAAAAGAGAATTAATCCAAAATTCACTCTCATACTCTACAATCTTAGCAAGGCATCTCGACAGAGAAACCAATTTGAAACCCAGGAGATACTTCAGAGAATTGTTTTGTTCATTTCCCAGAATTAATTTTCAACCCAAGCTCGTGCTTGAACTTGTCGCTCTAAGCTATCAGAATGTTGGCAGCTCATGAAAAGTTGAAGAAAAACAGCTATCATTGTTCTAATCATACCTTGCCTCAATTTTTATTTTATCAATACAAAATGTTTGTATGAGAATCCTACATATAAGATAGATTGTAAAAGACAACTTATCCAGTAGAGCAATTTAGAAAACCTTTTCTAGAAAAAGTCTAAAAAAACAAAAAAACAAACACACACACACAAAAAAAAAAAAACATGTATAGAGGAGAACTAACTCTGCACAGTGTAAACATGGTGGTGGCATTTTATACTGTTGGAGATGCTTTGCCAGCTTAAGGACAGAGAAAATAGTCAATGTTGAAGAGTTAAACACATGACCATGTTGAAAGACAAAATGAATGGTTCAGGTCAAAGCATTAATGTACTGGAATGTCTCAAAGTTCAGACTTAAAATAAATTTAGAATCCACCATATTTACATATTTTTGAACAGATTCTGTCCAGTGTGACTAAAAAAAAAGGGAAAGAAAAGATAATGGAATGGAATGGGCATCAATGTCAGTCTCTCGCTATAATTCCAGTGAAACTTCTCTATGAAGTGCAATGAGTGGAATACTTGTAACTCAAGACTTTTACTTGAAAACTGTTCCTTTAAAATCCATTTATTCAAATATATTCAAATGGCTGATTTGGAACCAGCTAGCTTTCCATTAGTGCCACAGGAGGGCACTTAAAAAAACCCTCATAAATGGTAACATATTGTTACTATTTCACTGATGCGTTAAGAAAGGTGATAATATTCATGGAATGTTTTTGCATCTTTACAATTTGTCTAATATGGAACTCACTTGTAATGTAGCACTCAGGTTTGTTGGTGGCCTCCTTTGTGGAGGCTTGGCTCTATTAGCGGTGGGATGAGTCAGCTTTTCAGTTTGCACATCCATCCCATCAAACTGGTCGACTGCTTTCTCCTCTGGCTGCTTTTGTGAGATGGGAACTGCATCCCCATTAGTGCTACTGAATACAGCAGATAAAGATTTAGTCATATTTTGTTTGCATATTTAAAGTCTGAAATAATAAAGAGGACAAAAAATGTTCACAATATCATCGTGTTTTCAAAGGAAACCAAACTAACTTGAAAAACATTGGTTGTTTCAATCTGCAGGTGCAGAGCATACCAGCTGAGGATCAAAGTGCATCTTGCTTATTCTTGCACATCCTGCATATGGTTCAGATTCACTGAATGCCTGTGGTTAAGTTTCACTGCATGCATGAAATAATTGCTACTCAACTTATCTGATCTTCAAGCAGATAAGTTGCTTGAAGATTCAGCTGATGAGATATTAAGAATAATTCCTCCAGAATGTACAGACATTAAATGCAGAAAATACTACAGGATTCTTAAAGAATAAAATGATGTATTTTTGTGATGGCGTCCTCATAACGTGTTCAGGCAGAACTAGCTTTCTTTTTAGTTCAGCGTGTGTGCGCCTGTTGTGTTTAGCTCAGGAAACAGGAAATGAGCTGTTCTCATCTGTTTAGGTCTGATTTGACTTAGCTGAGTTTCCACTGAGCCACTAAATGGCAAGCATCCTGGCATTCTTCTGTAAGGACTCCAAGGCAACTGGTGGTGGCCACCAAAACTCTGCACTGTGATCTAAAAGCAAGGATTCTGATGCCAGACCAAAGAGCAGAATGGCTTACTGACATTTCCTAATATGCCAAATTTGCTGCGGGGAGGTTGGAAACAACTAGCTATTTTTTCTGCAGAAAGTCTCTAGTATCTTAGCACTGAAATTAGCAATGGAAGAGAATAACTTCTGTGTTACTTACAATGGTAAATGCTTGTGAGGTTTTTCTTTGATGGGCGGCGGAGAGGGTTTGATTGTTGGCAGCTTTATTTTGGTTGGAGGATTGGTTCTCCAGTCCTTCTGCTCTGGCTTATCATCTATAAAAATAAAATAAAAAAACATATTGTAATTAATCTATCATCAAAAATAATATGGGCTAATCCTACATTAGCTGAATTTTCAGTCACATGTACCTTTTGTATTTATTTGATCATTTTTGTCCATTGCAGTTGCCTCTTTTTTTGCTGGAAAAATAAAAAAGACGAATATTAATTTACCTGGAAGGACTCAAATATCAACACTGCAGATCTGAGCACATTGGGCATAATTTAATTTTGATTTTCCTACAATACACTTTCTTTCCCTATTTAAAATCATTTTGTTGCTAGCAGTTATTTCAACAGTATTTTTCTGCCAGCAGCCAACTCCCCAGGTGTGCATCTGCTGTGCATGCACAAGCAGATTTGGAGGATGGCATTGCAAAAGAGCCAACATTTTCAGCAAAGAGGTCACAGAATGCTGCATGGAGTTTCCCCATTTTTCCTGTGTGTTAACTGCTTTAATACTGTAAATCAGGGGTCCTCAAAGTCGGTCCTCGAGGGCTGGCCTCCTGCATGCTTTAGTTCTGCAGGAGGCTGAACTAAACACACCTGGATCATATGATGGCTCATTACAAGGCCTAAGAAGAACATTGACATGCTGAAAAGGTTGTTGGTACTACCAGGGAGAGAACTAAAACATGTAGGATGCCCGGCTTCGGGGACCCTGGCTGTAAATGTTTGAGCTGCTTAAAGTCAGCGTGAGAGTTGTCACTTCTGTAGGACAGGAAACACAGTTTAGTTAGTCTGAGATAAGGCAAATAAACACACAAGTTGGATTTTTAATTTCCTATTTTTTTAAGCAGATTTAACCTTTGCTGTTCTTTTGATTAATGGTAGTTATCCAGGCATAAACTGGAGCTATGTACCCTAAAGTTCTCATTTATCATCCCCTCCTCAACTTGGAGAAAAAGTAAAATTTGAACTTGAACTTGAGGGCAAGTACCTTGCAATTCAGGCTTAAACCGCGCTTCATACGCATACACACCATCGAAGCTATGCACTCTTAACCTTGAAATAACTATAGTAATGGTATCTGAACATTTTCTAAAAATGTATAATTGATTTCCCTGTTTTCCCCTTTGATGAATAAGATGATCAAACAAGGCACACCGTGTCACATCAGTATGTCTTCACACACTGCAAGCTTAACTGAGCGAAAACAACCTTCATGGTCAGATTATCAGGTTGTGCACTTTTTTGTAAGTAATAGTTTGTAATTAATAGTGCTAAAATAATTTGGCACATAATTTGGTTTTCAATTTGAAGTCTGTGACTGGATATGAAAATTATTGTTCATCGACTCGCAGCCAAATTTGACAGAGCTTGAGTTACTTTGTAAAAAAGGTAAATAAATAAGATATGTAGCACTGGTAGATATATACGCAAAAAGAGTTGCAAGATGCTTTTCAGAGAATAAATTGCTAGAAAAAAATGGACAATGTGCCCTCCGTTTTACACTTCATAGTTATACACTCACTATTTTTGTTTCAAATCCTCAACTACATCCCTTAAAAGAAGGGATGCAGTCTGGGTAGTGTGTCACATTACCCGTCACTTATACAAAGTTTTGGAAATTATCAATCTAAAAGAGAACAGTAAGTTTCAAGAGAAAATATGTCCCAACTATTGTAATAATTGAACTATCAAATTGTAAGAATTGGAGGTGAGAACTTAATCACAGGCCTGAATCTATAATGTTAATCTGAAAAGCACAAAAACTGCTGAGCATGACCAAATTATGCTTCATTACAGATAGAACAGTCGAAATAAAAAGCAGATGACTGCACAGTTTTAAGGCAAAAGCCCTACCTTGGCTGCTAAGAGCATTGTGCCACATTTCCCTCTCAAGCAAGTCATCCACAGAGCAGTAGTGGCTCAAACGCTGGTTCTAGCTGGATGTTAAAATCTCTGTGACAGAGTGCTCGTCTCCCCCCAACCCCCTTGCTTCCTCCAAGGCTCCTGAACTGTGTCATGTGATCAGTTTAACCATCCCCCAATCTTACTACAGTCTGAGACATCCTGTGAAATTGTGATACATCCTTGCAAGATATGAAATTATGATGACATTTTAAGAGGTTAGTTGGTAAAACTTGTGTAAAACAACTTAGTAACATGCCTCCTAGCAAATGTTTTAAAGAAGATGTCTCCTTTGAATGTGCTACCATAGTTTTTACAAAAGTTTTGTAAACTAACATTTATCATTTTTGTGCTACCCATGCTTCAGACCACAGTCTTCAGTTAAATAACACATCCTGCTTTGAGGTACCTTATTTGAATGTGTCTGACTGTGCTCTCACTACTTTGTTGAACTCGCTGAACACGAAACACTAAAAATAATACCCGTATAACCTGTTTAAATAAATTAAGTTAGAAAATTTTCACATTGTTTTCCACCACAGACTATAATACATTCAATTGGAACTTTGCAGGCTAGACAATTATGTTGTTCATATTTGTGAAATGGAAAAAATGTATGTTTTTCGAAAATCTGAGTACATATTGTTGTCAAGTCTATGCACAAAGATTTGCTGCAGTGTCAGTACCAAGTCTTTTTGGGTACTTCTCTTCAAACATTGCACATCAAGAGGCAGATTTTCTTTCTCATTCGTGTTTGCAGAGCAGTTCTATTTTAGTCAGACTGAATTGAGAGCATTTGTGAGCAAGAAATCCCAACTGTTTCCACACGATCATTTAGATGTAGGATTCTCACTAGAGCATTTGAACACCTAAATATGATTTGATCTAAACCATGTCAATGTAGCTTTGACTTTACATTCAACAACTCTGGTTGTTGTTCTGCTGGAAGGTGAACACCGATCTTAAGTCTTCTGAAGACATAGTTTAGTTCATCTTTTCATCAACTCTGAGCAACTCCTCTGTCCCTGCAGAAGAAAATCATCTCCACACCATATGATCCTTATACGATCATGTTTCTTTATGGGGATGGTATGTTAAAGTTTTTCTTCCGTGTGTAGCATTTTGCATGTAGGTCTGAAAGTTTTTTTGCCGTCATTTGATTTTGCAGTCCACATGTCTGCCGTGGCCTCCCCACGTGGAATATGGTAAATTGGAAATTAATGAATACATATTATACAAATATTCCTTGTGTCATTTTCCTCCAAATTCAGCAATGTGCTATTTTGTATTGATTATCAGATACATTCAAATAAAATGCAGAGAGGTTTTTGTTTGAAATTCTAGAAAATATTCTTAGAAAGCTGAAAGGTTATAAATACTTCAAAAATATAATAGTGTTTTTGATACTTGATGAATTAATTGTTGGAAGAAAAGTTTCTAGATGATTCCAAACAGGAAAGATCCAGATCAGCACAGAGAGCAAGATCTTAAAACTTGCACCACTATGGCTCATCTGCACATTTATAAGAAACCATCTCCTAGGAGAATAAAGGAATGCAATAACTACTTTAGTCAGGACTTGTTCTACGGTCCTGACAAACTGTGGTTCTTGCTTCCAAGTTTAACATCTGCTCAGAAAACAGTTCAACAAAGTCCAAAAGAATAAGCCCATAGTCAGGCCAAAATATTCAAAAATATTAACGGCAACTCTCCGAAAAAGTGTCAAACCTCATCTGCTGTTCTGCAGCAGGGTTCTATCAGAACAGAAAACATGCTGTTCTCTTACCTGGGAATTTTAGAGTGTTTCCCCGTACAGGTGCTTGATTTGTGATTCCAGACTAAAAGAGAAGAAACAGAAACTTGAAACGGGTTTACTTCTGCATCTTTTCGTTTATTAGAAGCAGCTGCACAGTTTTTCCGCAGTGGGAAATTTCCAGTGAGTAAGTGTAAAGAAGAACCTGAGTCATAATGGGCTGCAGATCTGCTAAAGCAACACAATGGATGAGCATAAAGAGATTATGCACCAATTGCAAACAATAAAAAGTATTACTATTAAACATGTCCAGGATTTCATGCTGATACAACAGGATGTTTTAAGCCCTTCTGGCTAGACGATGTAAATAAATAAATAAATAAATCCACACCAGCTGTGATCTGTTTTCTGTGGTGGTGTGCTTACTCACTTGCAGAATGTCTTTTGGTGGTAAAATCATGACAAAGTTGTCAGGAAAGAAGCCGTGGCGGCCGTTCAGCTCCCCCTCCCACCAGCCATCATCTTCCGTTTCCTTTATAACAAGATTAAAGCGACACATTAGAGCCCCAGTGTCCTTCAGGAGGTTAAATTGCTGAACACAAGAGTCCGAACAGGTCAAACAAAATACAAATTCCTTATTATTTTATGAGACAGGGGAAAAATCTACTTTGCCAACTGCTTTGTGTCAAAAAGTGTGTTCTGACAAATCAGTTCCAGTAGTCTGTATAATCTAAAACCCGATCTAAATCTGTATAAGGAGTCTGGTTTTTTTTGTTTGTTTGTTTGTTTGATTTTTTAAACATTACATACTATAATATTTCTTGGTATTTAAGATGTCAGATTGGCTCTTGCTCTAGCTGACGTAAGTGAGCTTCCTGAACTACATTAAAGTTGCTCTGCACCATTAGCCATTTTGGAAACAACAGTGAAATTATAGGACCGCACTATAATTTCACTGTTGCCAACTGCTGTATGATTAGCCAAGCAAAAGACAATTGTCTGATTGTTTTACAGAATCATAAATAACAAAACTACGATAAGCTCCTTATTAAGTCCAGGAAATTAAAGTGTTAATTCTCATGAATTAATTACATAGATTTTTTTGCGTTAAAATGTTTAATATACTTTTACGGAATTTTTAAGTTTTATTTTTTTACATACAAAAGTCCCAGGCTGAAATCTGTTCATTGTGTTTCAGAGATGCCTTTAAATCTGATGCCCAAGATACATCCATAAACAATGGCAATGAACAACAAAGCTGCCTTTCTTGGCACACTGGGGATTGATTTTTGCTTCGAAAAATGATAGAACACTGGAAAAGACTATTGTTGTGTGCAAGTTGTGCAATAAGGAGTTATTGTATCACAGAAGATATTCGAGCCTAACATACTATCTCAGTGCTGGACATGTTGCAGCATGCATAGATATCGCCACCACTGATGTCAGTATCCATAACAATTCCTAAATAAGTATTTTTCAGAGAAGTTGCATTAAAAAGATTTGAGATTCCTGAAACACTTGAAAGCTTAATAGGTGTAATAGTACTTTTTATTAATCTGGTGCATAAATAGCTTAAATATTTATGCATATTAAACAGACATATTAAAAATAAATGTCTGTTTTTGAGCTCAGATCGTAATCTATTCAAACATTTACCAGTTAAAAAGGGTTTTGAATTGTTTATTTGGTTTATGATTAAATATTATTAAATGAAGACATATTAGCTTGATTAAAAATTTTAATCAAGTCCCACCACTACATTTTGTTGATAAAATTTTAAATAACAGCACTGTTTCCTCTTCTCTCAATGATTTTACATTATACGCTGGCAAACATGGTGATACACCATTATAACACAAGTCCCACAAATGTGGGCAAACACTTTTCTCTGTTTAGGAAATAACATTTTTTGTTGCTTCTCATCATAGATGGATGACCACTAAGTAGTGGAGTGGAAACACTTTGAGAATCTTATGTGTTTTGTCACCATAGAAATGTTGAATAGTATAATTGAGAAACAGAAAATAAAAATAAAAATAAAAATAATGAAAGCATCTGGAAGTATCTTGTGTCTTCCACATAAAGACAACATTCACTCTTTATGGAACAAGTCTGTAATACAATAAAAAAAAACAAAAAAAGAAAAAAACATTTCCCAACATGTGTATGCTCTTCCATATTTGGTCACATAGCAACCACAAACTTAAATATAGTCTCCTCTATTTTATTTGAAAGAAAACAAAGTTGCACCCTTCTGTAAAGTGTGTGTGCATATGTATTTCTTAAATATTTTTTTACAAAGTATGAAAGTACTTCAGTTATGAAAGGTTACAACCTAAAATGATTTCAGTAAGTAAAAAAGTCTTAACACCTGCATATTAAAAAAGAAACTTTTTTTTTTATCACTACAATAATAAACTTGGTATTGTTTTGTTTTGATTTATTTGATTTCTGTACGAAAAATTTTTTGTCTCATCACAAGCTTGTCCCCCGCCTGGGTGTGAAGATGGCATTTTGATTTCCTTGAGAGAGAGAAAACTGGTTTTTCCTGTTCAACATGACAAGTGATGATAAACACAGCAGCTACCATAAAGGAAAGCTACATTGCAAGGAAAGGGGGACTGCAGGTAGACCGTGAGAGACATTCTGCGAGGAAAAGGACACAACATTCAAACCTTGTTCAGTATGGCTACAACGTCTCCTTTCTTCAGTTCCAACTCATCTGCTGCTGTGGCCTTATAGTCAAACATAACCTGGCAATACTCCACACCTTGGAGAGAAACACGACAGATAACATGATCACAAATCTCGGAAGCTGAGAATTATTTTAATCATCTGACAGGAAATGACGATTTCAACAGTGATGACTGATTTCACCCACTCCCGGAATCATGACAATAACAGTTCAGGCAGTAAATGTTGGTGACTAACTGTAGATAAAGGTCATAAACCTTCAACCTCTCTGATATTTCACTCTGTTGTCTATTCTGACAAATCAAGGCATGACTCCACCTAGATCACATTGAACTCATGAAAGTAAGTTGTCATAACTAAAGTAAAAGAATTAAGTGAGGTTAATGTAAATAAGTCCATAACATGAACTACAGCCCAAATACTCTTTTTAGAGTGCACATGAGTGAAGTCATTGTCAAAGTTTGTGTTTGACAAAAAATAACTTGCAGCGCTGCTTTCAAATGGTGTTTAAAATAGAAAGTGTGTTAGTCACGTTTATGGACAAACAAAAGCCTCCAGGCAGCTGGGAAGATTTAAGAAGGGTGGGAACTCACGGTTCTTTGCCTTGTTTCTCACACTGGCTCGCTGGGTTATCTTTATAAGAAAAGAAGGAATATAATAATTAACAGAATGCCAGTTCACAAAAGTTTGAGTGATCTTATTTGTGGTAGACATACCTCTTTATTAAATACAGCTTCTGACAGTTTAGGCCTGGCCTTGGTCTCGTTTTGCTTTGCGTCTGTTGGAAAAATAATGAAACTGGATTTGGAGTATACGTTAAAAGAAAAAACATAATCAATTGTTCTGCTACAAACCTTTGGGGGAAACAAAAATTTCTTTGACAAAATTTGATGGAAATGCTCCCACTTTGCCATTTTTTAGGCCCATCCACCATCCATCTTCAATCTGTCATTTAAAAAGAGGAAAAAAGGGAACAGGTAAATATTTTTGATCAATCTTACATACCCACATTGATGATAAATATCTTGTGTGCATTCCAGAGATTAAAATCTGTCCCAGCAGGTTTGTCTGGTGATTCCCAGAATTGAGTACAGATTATGTTTGTAAATGTAAAAAAAAAATGCTTTTGACTTAAGAATACAAAGTATGAACTTTTAAAGCTGTTACAATACAAATACATAATTTCCTATTATCAGTACAGAATTGCAAATAACTTTAATAGACATACATTAATCTATTTTAATACATTGAGTCTATCACTTTTCAATCTTACTAATTGCCACTTCATTGTTACAGGATTTACTTATTTACATGCAGCACTTTTGGACTTTCATAGAGAAGATGACTGACTGCTGAATACCGGTGAGATTTGGCACACCATTTAAAGGTTTCATTTGTATGAAATACTTAGGATTTTGCTTTAGGAACTCACTTGATGATTTTTTTTTTTTTTTTTTTTTCTGGGCAGCTAAACAGTAATTAAAAGATTTGGGCAATGTTTTATACACTTAAAAATATCTTTCAGCAAAGGCATGCTGGGCTTTCTGCCTAAATGCATCATGATAGTAGGAATAAACCATCGGTATACTTCTTTGATGATCTCCAAGGTTTCACCAACTGCCAGCTCCAACTCATCTTCATTTTGGGGACTGTATGCAAAGGCAACCTCACATTTCCTGGTCTGAACCACTTTCTTTGCTGAAAAAAAATAAATAAACAAGAAGCCATATCAGTAATCATAGATTAATTTTAAAAATAATCCTTCAAAGTCGCTGCTTGTTTTCATCTTCTCCAACCTTCTCTATACTGTATACAATAATTGGCCTTTGTGTGAGTGGTTGTGGCTGCATGTATTTACAGAGGGCTTACTATCCTCTCAGTATGACTCTCCTCACCGCAGCAACCACAGTGTTTAACACGTCTTTTTTTAGATTACAAAAGACAAAACTAAACAGCTTTACTGCTTTTTCTTCTCGGTTTATTATAAGTTGACTGGTGTATAAACTTAGAAAACTGGCATATTTTGGGAAATCAATAAAATCTTTCAAAACTGTCCGAAAGGGATAGTTTGGATGTTAAGTTAGGTTTTATCAAATTACCACTAATATTTCCACTAGATGTCACAGAGTAGTATTGTAGTAAAGGCAATAAATCCTTGTTTTAGTATATTTTAGTATTTAAAACAATCTGAAGTGAAATATAAGCTATATTAGTTAATATCAAATATCTACACTTGACCATTGTAAAGTTTGTAGTTTTCTCTGCTGAACTTCTGTGTCACCATTAGTGCCTGAGGCACTAATCGGGTTTATCTGTCAGCCTGGTAAATCCTGTAACACTCCTGGGTAGATACCAAACAAAGAGATTTGTAACAGCACAGGGATGCTCCGTCCTCAATGCCTTTGCATTTGACTAACTAGTCTCAGTAAACTAGATGGATAAATACAGTCAGAAGCCTTAATTACTGATCTGTTTGGTTAAACCCGCTGGGTGGTAATTCAGAAAACAAAATCTAGGTCACTTGGAGCTTTGCTATCAACTTCAATCAACAGTACAAATAACTTCAATTGATTGATTAACTATAAAATCACAAATGAAAGCAGAGCATTTTGTTTTGGCAGTGTGAAAATGCTTAACCAAAGTAAATTTGGATTAAGCAAATATTGCATTTCTTTCAATATGTTAAGCTTTTTTGTCATTTGACAAAACAGAGGGGGAGGACACATGCTACCTGAACACACCAAATAAGTGATACAGTCATAGGCCCTAATTTTCATGTTTCAAAACAAGGCTATTGGGCATATCTGTGTTTTTATTGCAATATCTTTCCTTTTTGTTAAACATTTTGTTTGAAACTCAATAGATAGGTTTTTTTATGTTCTATATACTTTATTTTAATCCTATCATGAAGATATTTATGGGACAATGCTGCTTGTGTGTACAGAATAAATACACAAGTATTGTGGTATTATACGCTGATAGTAAGGAATATAAGACATGGCTAGTGTGTCTCATATTGATAATTTCAAATGTTAAACACAAACATACAAATTTTAATTTACTGCTCATCTGTTTTTCATCATAGAAAATATCTGTAGACATATAATTTTAAAGGGAAAATCAATTAACTGTTTTCTATTCTTCTCATTTTTAAATGTTTACAAGAAAAGTAGAAAATTTTTATTTTATACTTTTTCTGATGCTTCGTGGTTCCCTCATGCTGTCTCCCATCAAAGAGACAGGTATATCCTGCATTAGAACAGACAAAAATGAAATATTAATGCATGTGCAGTTAAAATCACATGCCCACAAAATGACAGTTCCCAGTGACCCAACATACTTTGGCAAAGGTTGCTGGGAAAATGCCTCTTTTCCCCCTCAACTCTCCTTGGAGCCATCCCTCTTCGTTGGCCTTGGTGACGTTTGTGACCACTTCGCCCATCTTCACAGTGAGCTCGTCACTCATGGTGGCCTGAAAGTCGACCAGCACCAGCACCTCTGTAGAGACTTCACAAATGGGGCAGAAAATTAGAGGCGTCTCAGAATGGCTGAGGCCTCACAACTGATACGTCCTGACATTCAATATCTACAAACCTCTTTAAGCACTCGAGGTTACACAGGAGTCAGTGTGGAGTAGTTGACAGAATTTGTAGGTTTCTATTTTTTTTACTTGCAAAACTCACTTTTAATATTGGTATTCTCCAGCAGCATTAACAAAACTTTGTGGCAAATGACACATTTAAATACTAAAACATATCAGTGAGAATGATCTTTGGAATGAAGGTTTAAAAAATGGCAAAAGCAAACAAGTATATTGAGGTAATGTAATGAGATGCAATGACATTTACCTACAGTTTAAAACTTTAGTTTCACTTGCAAGTTAAGTTAAAGTACTTATCTTATATGAGCAATATTTCTAAAAGGCACAAAGCAACTTCATTCTTTCATTCCTCAACTGTGGTCCTCCATGCTTAAGGTTCAACCCATTTCCCAGGAAAAACAATCCACAAACTATTAAAAAAATATATGAAATGTCATCGGTATAATGGCAAAACTGACTCACCCATGTTGTCTTTTTGTTGTTCTCCCTGGGACTGAACTGTATAAATCCTTCACAAAGCAGCCAAACAACAGCTAAGCAAAAGCAGAACCGAAAGGTTGTGGTTCTGGTGTCTGACTGAGATAAATAGAACTCAAGGCCCTTCTTCCGCGTTGTCAAACATTAACATTGAGCAACTTATCCTGAGGCCAGTCATGACAAGTCAGCAGCAAGGAGTAGGACGGATTTCACATGGGGCTGTACTGGAGGAGAAACGATAAGACAAACGAGTACAACAGGTTTACAGTAAAAAAAAAAAAAAAAAAAAAAAAGAAAACAGAAGTCATATGGGCTCCATTCAATGTGTGACAATAACTTGCCTTGGGCATCTAAAATTTTAAGGCTATAAAAACTAGGTTCTTGTATTTTACTCAACTTCCATATAAAATTAAATGAATTCAGATGGAATAGCATTTAGCTAGGTACTGAAGCAACACTACAACACATGAGATGACATAAAAGACTTTTTCGAAGTACGTTTTATTTGTCTTATAAAACCTCATCAATCTCAATTAGCAGATTTTGAGACTTGTACTTCCTTCTTTGATTGACAAAGTCTAGGTTCCCTAGTTTGAAAAAAATCTACTTCAAACATGTCTGTATAAACTGCCTGTAGTTGAGAAGCAACAACTGTTTCTTCAATTGATGATACTTTTGATTATTGGTGTTGTATCACAATTATTCAAACTAGAAAACTGCCACTTCTCTGGCTTTTATAGGTAAATGATGGTGATGTAATCAAATGCTTCAATTAGCTTCACCTTAACAATGAGAGAGCATCACATTTGACCATTTACTTGCTCTAATTGTGCTTTTTCAATTCAGTTAGAAAAGGGATTGCCAGGATATTAGTTCTTGGCCAAGTAACCTTCTTATTCACACAGGCAGGTTTTCCGGAATGCCCAAGATTTTAATGTTTTAGGAACTTGCTAAGTAATGTAGAAAACAACTGCATGCTATATGTCAACATTTTACTTGAATTATCTTATTTTACAAATTTAGAAATTGTTTTATAAACTGAGCAGTTGTAGCTGTATCTATTGATACATGTATTAAACATTTGAAGTGAGTATGTAGTTTTATTATATAGAATTATGACATGTTTGCAACTTTATGAAAACCACTTTAATCATGAGAATGGGTAGTATTTTGAACTTTTTCCAGTTGTGGTCAGGGTGACAGTTTTTTTTATTGTTGTCCAAAACCTACAGGTGGTAAACATTTGTGAAATTGAGCACAAAGAAGCTGAGCATGGTGCTGAAAGTTGCCAAAGAATGATGTGTTTATGTTTGAAATACCAAACTCACTCCATAACACAAATGTGCCCAAGTGAAAACAAAGTCTGCAGCTGCAGTTTGAGGTCATGAAGTGAAGATTTACATGGCAATTTCTCCAGCGAGGAAGGAAAAAGTCAGAAGAAACGTCAATTGAGATCAGCACAAACTGGCAACCTTTGGAGGGATTTAAAAGTGTCTCGTTTCCAATTCTGAAAACTAAAATTTTGGCTGCATTTTGCTAGCTATTTCTGCACCGGTTTTGACTAGCATTGTTGCACTCAACAGCATGATTGGGCAAGTTTCTTCCATTAAAAATAGCCAGAAAAGCCGACATTACACTATCGTGTACCTTGCAAGTCTCACATTTTTTCAGGTAATTTCCATTTTGCTTAAGGTTGACTTAAAGCAGTCTGCATACCTCAACAGACATTTTGTACTGACAAAGTACACAAAAAGTAAAAACCTTACTTAACTGATCAAATTTATATTTGGAAACAACTCTGGCTGCGGTTTTCTGTCCGTTTACTCTCTGGTTATGCCCCGAATTGCATTGTCCTATTTCCGGTTGTTTGAAACTCCATGAGCAAAAAACCCAAGCCACATTTATTCTTCATCATTCACATTTGTAAAAAAATTTCAGAATACTTCAATATATATTTTTCTGTTAAATGTGTAAACTGTATTTATGTTGTTCCTTTCTTTAGTAACACTGCTAAAATAAACAACTCACATTGAGAGCAATCCATTGTAAATGGATTAAATTTAGAGGTTAAACTTTTATAAATTCTATTAAATGTTCTTCCCTGGAAGATTTTTTTATTTAAATTGATAAAGGCTTGCTTTACATAAGCTCACTCTAATAAGCCAAGTCAACAAACTCACTTAGGTAATCAGTCTCTTTAATTTAGAACCACAGAGGGGAAAAAACTACATTGAAAACCAGAAAAAACTGTAATATTATTTAACAAAAACACCTTAACCAGTCAAACTGTCATCTAAAATCAGTTGGCCTGTAACATACATGTAAGACCAGTGAATTTTATCCTAAACTTTAAAAAGGCACAATCCACAGAACTAATACATTCATTCAAGCACTGAATCTTTTTTTGTTTGTTACAAACTACAGACAGGACAAATTTGCTTGCTTTTATCATATTTAAGTGAGCAAAGTTCACGCAAATTACATATCTGGATATTATAGATTCAATAGACATTCACAAACCATAGAAATATATGAAAGACTTAAGTAATAAAAACTATTTCCTCTATTCCCATCATATTAAAAAGCCAGTCTTCCCAGTTAAATAAACTGGAATTAATTTACCTATTTTGCAAATCCCAAGTGTTTAAGATCAACCAAAACAAACTGTAAAGAAATATTTGAAACCATTATTCTCATGTTAAATGTTCAGTACTCCAAGAAAGACAAGTGTAACATTGGTTGGATGTTATGCCTTGATACTGTGCTTTTTAAGCTTTAACCCTGCACAGTTTGGTCCCATTGTCAGATCAAGGTCACATGATGTTCATCTCTGGTTATTTGCAAACAAGATGGTTTTTTTTATTATGTTGAAAGTACTGGCAGTGTAATATTTCCTCCTAAATCATGTACTTCTGCTTTTACAAAGACAATTTGACTAAATTGTACAAGCAATAAAAAAGCAATGAAGATTTCATTGGCCTGAATGAGAAATTAAATGTTGCAATAAAAAGGCTGCATGAAAGAACTCACAAAATAGAAATTTAAACGTAATGTTTATAAGAAACCTTCTTAAACAGTGCTAATAGTCAAAGTGCAACCTGAAACAGGAGACGTTAAATGTACAGTGAAAGAAGGGTATTCTGCTGTCTTAAAATATTTTAATCAGCATCAATCCATTCTAGCTGATGCATAAATGGATTCTACACCATTGATTATTCATCTTCTACTGATTTCTCCATCGTTCAAGACTGTCCATTGATTTGTTCCACTTTGTGGTCCTGATCTGCCTCTTTATTAACAGCCCATCTCCCACTAATTGTACAAGCATTCCCAGTGGGTTTGCGGATGATGAATCGTGTCCTTCCAGGAGGAACGGTTCCCCGACCTTGCTCTTGGTTTTCTACCCATGTAGCTTCATTGCCTCTCTCATCATGCTACAAAAGTTAGGAAGCAAAGAAGATATTACAAAGAGATATGAGTAATGAAAATAGTGAAGAAACTGGAAGAATAAACTTTAGAAACAGAGGAATTCTTACCATAAAGTATGTTTTGCTTTGGGGGCTGAACTTTGAGTTCCAGTCTTCATTTTTTGTGTTTACTGCCATGTTCACTTGGTCGCTGTGCGAGCTGTTTTCCTGATGGCTGCTTTTGTTCCAGTTTCTTCTTTGGATTTGGATTTTCTGGAGTTAACAAAAAAAAGATGAAATTTGGACAAATGCTGAGGAACAGCCACCCACTAGCCAGTTCATTAGGTACACCTTGCTAATCCCAGTTGAGCCTTTAGAATTATAATCTTATTAATGTTACTGGTGTAGACTCTTGAGTTTCTCCACTTGTTTTGTCGTATTGAAATCTTTAAATCTGGTTACTGTGGAGGCTGTTGGAGCAAAATAAACTGATTTTGCCTATAAAAGAAACCAGTCTAAGATAATTTGAGGCTTGTGATGTGAATTATCCTACTGGCATCAGAAGATGGGTAGACTCCGGCCATAAAAAGAATGATTTGCATTTGAATAATTCCCAAAATGTACCAAGACAATATCCACCCATACTATTATACCTTCACCACCATGTATTATGAATAACATGCTTCCATGTTATTTACTCCAAATTTCGATCATATACCAATTGTTGCATTTCTGAGAAAGCAATGTGAATTCTGTTACTGTCCATTTGTTTGTGAGCCTATGCAAATTGGAGCTCTGTTTCCTGTTAGCTGCCAGGAGTCTCAATGGTTGAGTTCTTCTGTTATTGCGTTTTGCACCATACCTTGGTTGGTTCAAGTGGCTACAACTTTTATTGCCTTCTTCTGTAGAATCAATTGAACTCTTGAAATCAACAACACATTTTCATCCATACAACTGGATATTGTCTCTTTCCTATATATTTCCTGTAACCTAAAGAGAACCTAAAATTCCTGCAGATCAGCAGGGCTTAAACCAGTCAATCTGGCATCAAAAACCACAATGTGTCTCTTAAATTCCCTGTCTTTTCCATTCTGATGATCAGTTTTAAATTCTGCAAGTAACACTCACTCTAATTGGTTAAATGCATTGAGTAACTGCGCTGTGATTGGCTGACTTGTTCTTTGAGTTACAAAGAAATGAAATGGTTGTTATTGAGACAATAATTGAAGCCATGCTGCTAAATAAACTCACAAATTCTTCTTGTGTCCGTGCTACTTCCACTGTTCCAGGTGGTTCCCTCTGCCCAAGCCGTGCCTTGCTAAAGATCTCATCTTTAGATTCTAAATTCCCATGCATTAAATCTTCATCATTCTGACAATTGGAGGATGAGGAAGAGGAGGATGAGCTGGAGCGAGAGCGTTTCCTGACACTTTTTCTGCAGAAAGAAGTAAAACATCCACAAATTCATAAAATGTCGCCTACATGACCAGAATTAAACAACTCTAAAATACAAGGTATCTGCACGTACTTTGATATCTTGTGGTATTTTGAGCAATTTTTCTCTGATTTCTCTTGACCAAAATCTTGGGAATCTCCTGTAACTCTGTCATGCATGGAATATTTTTTACGACGCTCTATGTCCAAACGAAGATCCATTGGGTCACCCTTTAGTTTTTCCCCACCGTCCTGGGCAAATCGAAACAGAGAACAGAACATCGTGGACAGACTTTGGATTAGCAAGATAACTGTTGTCTTTCTGTTGTCAGTCAATGGGTTGTCCACTAAATGTTGAGAAAAAGGGGAAGGGAGGAATGCATCATTCACACACAGATGACCTGAATAAGATCAAGCCACTTCAGAATGAAACTACCAGCAAATGCTGGGTCCAATCAGTAGGAATACTTATTTTAGCAGCTTTTGACTTAACATTTTCAATATATTGTGGAAATCAGCTGGAAAAGGGTTAAGATTTGTCTCAGATCCACAGTCCATTACCTTTTCAAATCAACTTGTTTCTAGTCAAAGTTTGTTGTGCTTTTATGAATCTTGAGGCATCAAAAGCACCAGCATGTCTTCCACACTTCACCCACCTTTCATATTTCACTGTTTCCTGATGTTGATTGCCACATTCAAAGTGCTTTGAGAGCAAGTTGTCTGGTAAATGTATTGGTTTAAACAAACTTCACTTTATTTAATCATATTAATACAATGAACTGACAACAGTGCTTATATGGAAGGTGGGGTTTCAATTTAAATGACTGGTTCCGCAATGTTTCATGAGTCATTTTGCAGAAATACAACTTAAGTATGAATCCAAATAAATACAACTCTGTTCATTATAATCGTGATTAATTTTGACCCAATTTATTCACACTAAATCAGGCTCTGTTTGTGGTTCTGTTTAATCCAATACAAATAATTAAAAAAAAAAACACTACACTTTATGCCAATTCAACCTCTTTGATCCAATTAGACCACATAATACTCTAAAAGTTTATGTAAGCTTTAGGAAATCACAGTGTAAATGCACAAGTCATACAAAACCTGTTCAATTTGTTTTTCCAAATATAATAGTTCATCTTTAACCTAGCAATGTTTGCATTTCCCATTTGCAAGCTGACTCAATGTGTCAGTGCACATTGAAAAGGAAACTGTGGAACCAAGTGCAGTTACATTAAGTGCTTACAGTACTTTGCAAAAGTTTCAACTACAAACTACAGTGTATTTTATTGTGACCAAACACAAATGATCACAAAATGGAAGTGGAAAGAAAAGTGGCACATGCTATAAAATCGGTTTTTACACCAGAATGTTTTGAAGGACTTGCTAAATTCTATGGGTGGAGGAAAACAAACATCCTGACTATATTACCCTCACCCTAAGATATGATGCTGGCAGCATCATGCTGTTGAAGTGCCTTTTCTACAGCAGGAGCATGGAAGCTGGTATTGTTGGAAAGATTTATGTGGATATATGCAGTGAAATCTTTAAATAAAACTGGTTAATCTGCAAAGTCTTGGGTGGATCATCACCTACAATAATGCTAAAACAAAGCCAGAGCCACAATGATATGGTTAATCCAAAAACATTGTTAGTTTTATAAGAAAGGTGTAGACCTTAATCTAATTTAAAATCTGCTGCAGGATCACTTGATGTTTAGACAGAATATCTAAAGTCTCCAGACTTTAGATATTCCAGAGACTTTAATAAATAAATAAAACAATAAAACAATTCCTATATGATTTTCATTCCACTTCACAATTATGCACTACTTTGTTTTGGTCAATCACATAAAAAACAAATAAAATACATTGAAGGTTTGAAGTTTTAATGCGAAAAATTGTGGAGCAGGTGAAAGGATACGAGTACTTTTGCAAATACACTGTAATATTGGTTATTTTAGTTTCTCTTTTGTTATTGTTAATATTTTTTTCATTATTTTTTAGAGCATACTTACAAAGACATTTCTTAAGAGTCCTTTGGACAGGCTTTGGCACATCCATTCCTGACCATATTGCTTTATTAGCCTCAGTCAAGCTTGTGCCCACAATACAAACAAATCACCATGTGAGGTGATACAACAAACAAAAAGGCCAAAGTGCCTTTTTCTTTTTTTTTTAGACTTTGACCATCTTCCCTCATGGAAAGCCAGGGGCTTCAGGAGGGTGCAGTCTAAAGGCATCTGGCTTGCTTGCTTGTCTGCTGCAGTTTTTCCAACAAATGTCATACAGCAAAGTGTTCAGTCACCTTGTAAGTCCCATCCTCTGAGCTTTTCATCGCCTCGAAAAGCTGAGGGTGTTTCTTAAAAGCACTTGGTGAAACATCAATCCGCCTGTGGGAAGAAATCACAGTTAAGGCCAAAAAAACTAAATTGCATGTGGTCGACACTAGAACAGCCACCAAATAAATAGCAAGTTATGCTGGACCAAGAAAGCAACATAAAATGGAATAAGGAGAAAAAGAACTGTCAGAAAACAAAACTGACGTCCACCAAGTGTGAGAACAAAAAAAGACAAAAATCCATGAAAGTCTGTTGTTTATCAGATAGGAAAGGTGAAAGAAATACCTGACAGCTGTTAAAAGAGGACGTGAAGCCACAGCACACTGAAGGTGAGAGGGTCACTCAATAGGCGACTCTACCTGTGTATCTCTGGGCTTTTTCTTGGCTTCATCATTTCCTTCTCTGCTGCTTGCCTTTGGTACAAGGTGAATCGCTCGTTTAGAGTCATGCCAGAAGACGGAAAGTGCTGGGCTGAGAGGGTAAAGGTTCAAACAGAAGAGGCTATGGGTATTTATTTCAATTCACTGTGTCTGTCCACGACAAGGCAAGACAAGAAAGTTCAATCTAAAGCAACCCAATTCATTCCAGTATAATCCAATCACATAGATTCCAATGCCTTTCAACCCAATCCATTATGGCTGTATGGGTTTATAAAGTTGTGATGGGTAATGCAGCCTGTACTGTGTGTCCAGAGAAGTCTCCTAAGTAGATTTTTCAACAAAGACCATTGCCGTTTTATGTTCCTTTTAAATATGTTACAGTACTCTTATCTCATTGTTGCTTCATCATGTTCTGAACTTCAATGACTCAAGTAAAATTCTGAAAAAATGGAGCCCATTTATTTTTATTACTTAAAAATTTGTACAAGTTGTAGAAACTGTGATAAAATAAAGAGCAGACATGTGACTCACCCTTGATGTGGTGAACAATGGTGACAATGTGTTGAGCAAACAGCTCAGATGGGCTTCTCTGTGACTGAGTAGCCTGAACATGTTGAAAGATGGAGCGAAACTCCTGATGCTTTTTCGATGACTGCACCAAGTCCTGAGACAACTGCCGCTCTTCAGCTAAAATATCTGAAGAGCTGAAATGACAACAGCGCAGTCAATCAGTGCTGTTCTCTACAACAAGGCTGCTCAATGAATCTGACTACAAAAGTCTACAAAAAAAGGAACTGTGAGTAAAAGTTAAATAAAAAAATCTATAAGCAATTCAAAATGCAAATGAAAACATTTTTAATCTTTTATTTCAAATCATTGTTTTATAGGTTCTTTCACCATTTGTATGACAACTATAGAAGTTTGTGAAGTTACTGGGTATAAGAAAAACTCCCCAAAGTATACTGACCTTTCAGAATGGAAAATTGCCATTACTTTTGAGATATGCATATGTATTTTTATAAAAGATCTTCCTTATATATCGTAATTATCCATAATATTCTGACCATCTGCCAAACCGTGAGCTGGTTCCTAGGTTGTTGTTTCTAAAACAGACCTGACTCATTAGGGTATGGGCTCTACTAAATACCTGAAAGTGGTCTGACATCATACATTAATAGCAGACCCTTTAAGTTCACTGCAGACCAGGAACAGCACAAGAGCTGCACTTTTGGCACTGTTCTGATCCAGTCATCTAGCCTTCACAATTTGACCCTTGTAACACCCATTCAAAACCATATGTATTTCCATTTTTTCCTACTTTTCACACATCGAGTTTGGCGACAAAGTGTTCACTAGTTGCCACTTAGTAATAGGAGCCACAAGGAGACAGTCATTTTCACTTCCCCTGCCAGTGGTCATAATGTTATGCTTACACAATTTATTTGCATGGGATAGTTACAACAACTAGAACAACCACAACCCTTTTACCAAATTGGCTTACCTGCAGTTCACGTCTCTGACTGAAACCATTTAAATTTCAAACCATGGCAAAGAGACCAGTTGTTCAGAGAGCATTAACATTCATCAGTCAAACACATAATACTTGAATCTGTTTATGGACACTCACCTTATAAGGTCATCTCTTAGAAAATCCATTCTTACATTGCACTTTGGTTCCTGTTTTTTTAACGTAAGAGGCTTGTCCTCTCCTCTGACCATAAACAACTCTCTGTCAGAATTTTGCCTCAGTGGTGTTTCAAGACACTGAAAAGAGGGAGATTTGGCTGTCTTCCTTATTTTAAAGCTCATTTCTGAAGACAGGTCCTTGAAATCTCCTGCTGGCTCCCTTTTACCAAGTGCAGCAGCAGTGGCTTCTGATTTATCCAGTTTTCCACTGAGATACATCTCCCTTACCATGGCATCAACCCCTGTTTGCCCAAACTGTGCACAAGCTGCATTTTGCCACCTTTCAAATAATTTTTGAGCTGAATGAGTGGCCTTGCTCTTTGGCTTTGAAGCCTCATCTCCATTTTGCCACTCTTTCTGGAGTGATTTTAAAGGTGGCTTAATGATCATCTCATCATCCTCATCTTCCAACTCAGCAGACAAAAATGGGGAGGCCTTCAAAAAAGTTCTCAGGGACATCTCCCTGTCAGTGTCCTCCTGGCGTTGTTTTGGGAAAGTGTCAGAGGTAACTACTGAAGCTTTCCCATTCGATTTTCCTTTTTCATTTTCCACATCACTGGCTTCTTTGATTTTGCCATTTTCCCAAGCAGATTTAGCTTTTTTGGTGTGCTCCTCCAAAAACCTAAGGAATAAAAGAGATAAAACATTGCATGCAAAAAAAAAAAAAAAAAACTCAAATTAGTAAAAAAGTATGCATTTGATCTATGGAACAAAACCAGGTTAAATGAAACATTTAAATGCTTAAACCTCATCAAACGATGCAATCTGTTGCAAGTTTGTAGACGGAACAAAATAAATTTGTGTGATTAAGGTATGCAGAAAACTAAAAAATGAGCCTTACTTCTTAAAAGCAATGGAGAGGGCTGCTTTATCTCCATCCAGGTATTCCTCAGTGGTGAAGAAGTCAAAGCTGGAGAGCATGGGATTCAGACCATCATTAGAGGCCTTTCTGACTGAGGAGGAACCTGATGCCACCTCCATCATAGGAGAGCCATTCCTGGTGTCATTTGTGATTTTGATGGGACTTGACTGATTAACAGTTTGGTTGCTTTGTCCAACATTAGCTTCAGTGTTGACAGGGGCACTGCTTTTCTTTGGACTACTGCAGTCTGTCAGGCTGTGCCAGGTCCTCCCAGCTTTCCCACAACCTGAACCTTCTCTAGCATCTCCTGCCAATAACCCAACATGCTCCAGTGGCTCGTCATCTCCCCCTCCTCCTTTTTGGACTTCCTTGGAAGTCAGATGCTTCTCCTTGACATCTTTGGTGTTTTGATTATTCAGCAGCGAGGCTGCCTTGCTTTTCGGAGAGGAGGAGTGTGACGAGGAAGAAGAATGCTGTGAGTGTCTGGACAAGGGAGAGGACGATCTGTCAGATTGCTGAGAGTGACCATGAGGGGGACTTCCTGAGCGTTTTTGCACATTGTGTGATCGCCCTCTTGAATGATTTAACTGCTGTTGCTGCTGCTGCTGCTGTTGATACTGCTGTTGATACTGCTGCTGTTTTTGAGGGTACTGCTTGAAATTTTTCCAGTTCGGACGAAAGTTATTGTTGTTGTAGCCACCACCCCCACGGTGGTAGCGTCCACGGTTAAAGTGGCCCCTTCCTCGGCCCCTAAAATTGTAGGGCCTCCGAAAGCCACGGTGATACCCTCTGAACTCTCTGTTGTTCTGGTACGCCCTTGGATATTTCTTCTCCCGGTTGTGAAATGGAGAATGAGATCTTGACCGAGACCTAGAGCTATAAAGAAGTATAGAGAAAAGACAGCATGTCGTAATAAAAAATAAAAAAAAAGCTATAGGTAGAAACATTTTCTTATAATAAAGATTTTGAACTCTTTAATAAACAGATTGGACAGATGGGTTTGCTGGGAGTATTTTCCAAGCTAGATTTGGACAAGAAAAACAACTGCTCTGTTGATCGGAATGAACCAGCACTCTTTAAAAACAAGAATTTCTGTCATGCTGTTCCCAAGTTTTATTGTTATGTAAATGGCCATATGAATTGATAGGCTCAATTTGCAAGAGTTATCTGTATCATAAGTTAGCATAGCACTGCCCATACCCTACATATTGCTATGCACTCCTGATCAGATGGATGAAAAATTAAAAAAACTGTACTTTTCCACAACTTACACAAAATACACATTTTGAAAATAAATGGAGCGCAACCAATTATTTATCTTAGTACACATGAAATGTGAAAAAAACTGTCCGAAAGATAAGTTGTTTTGGGTCAATAATTATTGAATATCATTACAAAGTACTGGTTCCATTGGCATTTTTTTCTTATACCATTGAACTTATTGTTTTCTGTATTTTTAAACTTGCTTTGAAGATGACATCCTTTGCAGTGCTGCAAAAATAGCCTTATTTTTGAGTCACCGCAGAATAAGAGGCATGTTCTTCTATTCTGCATAAGAGAATGTCTCTTATTCAGCCGACTGCAGGCTTTGATGGCCTGACTAATTAACAACCCATCTAATCTAAGGTTTATCTATAGAGCTTTTCTAGTCATGACTGACCACTCAAAGTGCTCTACAAGGACCACACTAACTTAATTGTACTCACAAACATAAACACATTTATATACCAATATATGGATTGGTAATCAACTTGTGGTTAAGAGTCTTGCCCAGGGGCTCAGATTACAAAATGATTACGCTTCTTATTGAGTGACAGTCACCTGTAATGTAACTGAATAATCTTATGTAATGGGCAACACACTTTTGAGTGTGCAAAGAGTCAGCTAAAATCTGTAAATTCAGATTATTCACACAGCACTAGCTCCTAACAGATATTATCATAAAAAGGAGATCTGTTGTAAAGCTGGTTAGTGAGGTTTTATCTTTATGAATTCCTCTATACCAGGGGTGCCAAAAGGCGGTCCTCAAGGGTGGGCATCCTGCACGTTATAGTTCTCTCCCTGGTGGTGGAAACAACCTTTGCAGCATGTCAATGTTCTTTTTAGGCCATCTATAAAGCCATCATTTGATCCATGTGTGTTAAACCAGAGAGAGAACTAAAACATGCAGAGTGCCGGCCCTCGAGGACCGACTTTGGGCACCACTGCGAGCCTATACCATAACCTGGGGGTGATGCAAACAGACATATTACTCTGACATGTTGGGCTGTTTTTCAGAAATCCTTGTTTTTATTTTTACATAAACATTCTATTCTTAAGGTAGTTAAAGTTTAAGTTTGCTTGAAGAGTAGAAAAATAGATATTTTTATTTATAGTTCTTACAGAAATCCAAGTTAACAAAATTATATATTAGCACATTAAAACTTTATATTTATAAATTGGATACTGCTGACCAACATATCTATACTCTTAAGGACAACAGCTCTGACATAAAATGAGTAAAGCTAGTCAAATAACAAGTTTAACAGGCTCAAGATGTTTATCATTGGCATGAAAACATAAAACTTTAAACTGCAGGATGTACTAAACGTTTGTTGTGTCTACCAGCTGTGTGTCAGCTAAAAGTGACAAAACACATGTTGGTACATAACATCTGTGTTTTCATGTTGAGAGAGGGTCCAATAGGAGAGAGGCAAAATTCCTCTAAGAAATGCTGCAGAGCATGGCATGTCCACAAGGGGGCTCTGCTGCATTTCAAAATGTGCAGCACACAAACCTGAAGCTTTAACACAGTCTTGAGGTTATAATTCTATCCCTTTCTTGATATCCTAAAGCAGTCATTTCATGCAAAACATGTTTCTTTGAGATGAAACAACTTTTTTACTCTATGTCTGCAACTTTCTAGCAGTATATTTTAGACTACGAAGTTGTACATTTTAGACAGACAGCAGTTTTCTTGAGCGACTCAGATTTAATCAGCAGAATATTTTTGTAACCTTTTTATACTACTAGAATTGGAAGTGACAGCCAAGCTTTCAATGCTATAGAGTTATAATAAGTAAAACTTTCCTGAAATTCATCTAAGTCCAAATAAACGCATGCAGGATGCCGTAGAGCATATTGTCAAAATGGGCAAGGAGAGCAGATCCACAGAACATGCAAATACATTCTGAATCCATATAATCTGTAAAAGAATTTAACTCACCCTACATGTTTTGTCATTGCAATAGAGAACGAAAGAGAGAAGGCAGCACTCTGAGGAGTACTGCACACTTTACAAGCTACAGATACTCTGGACAGCTGTGGTGGAGCACAGCAGAGTCACATGGACCATATAAAGGCAGAAAAAAAGAAAAAACTACTTGAATCCTTGTTTGACTATGTGTGCCACTCACAAGCTCCTCACGTTTTAAAATGTTAGGAAAGAATATTTTTTCCACCAAAACTTCTCATGTTTTCTGGATCTTCTTAATGCTTCAAGTAAGTGACCCCCGCCCCCTACTTGGTTGCTGACTGAAGTGATGGTGTTTGGGATATAAAATTGTTAGAGGTGAGAGTTCATAGTGGAGAGCATTTTACCAACTTTGACAGCTTACAAAAATATTTTCACAATTTCACATTTTTTCACACAAAACCCTCCAGTTTAGATGTTTTTTTGAATCTGTGGGGGTTTTAGGTTGTCATGTGGAATATATGCAGTAAAACAATGTGAGAAAATATTTCTCCGCATTTTAATGAAAATACACAGTTTACATATATAAACACAAATATTTCAAAAGAATGTTTGTTTACATATGTATCAGACTTAATTCTGTAAATATATAACTTCATCCATCCATTTTCAGTTCCTGTTTGTTAAAGCTTATTTGCACGTGTTATGGTGGCTAGAGGTAGAATAAAGCATGAGATTCCTTCCATGTCGCTTCTTTAGGCTAATTTTAATACAAGCTGCGGCGCTGCCAGGAAATTAGCAACCCTGCCTTTTTATTGCAGTGCCACAGTCATTTGCCAGAAACAGCAAATGCATCAGTGAAGGTTCACAGCTTCTTCCAGGCACACACAGCTCACCCTCTTGACTGGGCTTCACAGCTTTCTCTGCTCAGGGAGCACAGACAAACACTAGCTTTTAAATTTAAAGCTTGACAAATATTGAGATTATTCCATCAGTTTAAGTAACTTCCAGATAATTTTCAAAGACATGCCAGTGCAGCTGGGCCTGACTAAGGGTTTCTATCAGCCGCTGAACTCCCTCTTAAACATTAATTTCCTCTTGCTCTGTTCATATTGGAGTCGTGCTCTGAAAATACTCTAAGAAATTCGGGTCTTGCATGAAAGAAATTCAATATCCGGATAACAAGAAAAGCTACAAATTCAAATTATTTTGCCATTATTACATAAATAACAACAGAATATAAAACTTCAAGCACATAAAAGGTAAAGATGGTATCAGAAAATTTTGTGCACACTTCTTGTGATTCTTTTTCTTAAAATTAAACTTAAATCAGTGCATTCTTCGTTCATGTAGTTAAATGTCATGGTTGTTCTTCACCAGGTCATAATATGTTAAACCCAATAGCATGTCAGCACATTCAATAATCACGGAAAAAAAGGTATATGACCTTCACCACAAACACAAGAGTGCTCTTTCATACCTGTATCGGTGCTTCCTGGACCGGGAACGACTTCTGGACTGTGATGACGAGCGGGACCTTGACCGGGACCTTGAACGGCTCCGAGATCTCGACATGGATCTTGTCGACCTGGACATTGCTGTGCTCAAACTGTCACACAGAAGGATGATGGGGAAATCAGGACACTCTAAATAAAATATCTGTAAAGTTAATTAAAAAGGTCTCTTCAAATCTGAAGTTCCAGCAAAATTAAAATAAAGAATTTTTGAAGATTTAATTCCTTAAACAAAACTTTCAATCATCCAGGTTGCATGTGAAAAGCATGATCTGAGGTCCATGTTGAGCAGCTGTGATAAAGAAAGAAGGCAGTGTGTTGAGCAGATCAAACAGAGGTGGTTTTATTTAGTTGCTGATCATTTGCATAGAGGGCCGTCTCCTGTCAGTCATCTGACTCCTTATATTGTTAGTCTACGAAACTTGGAATATGAGATGCTGGATGTATTTTGCATCATTTGCATTCATTTAATGTTTATATATATGAATTAGATCTCTCCAGCCTGGCCACTTGTATTGACGCTGTAAATTGTCCATTTCTAAAATACTGGTGCAAACGTATAAAATAATAGATATATACCTTTGTGTCCCACAGTGGGGAGATTCTGGTGTAACAATTGCAAAGTGACACCACATCAAAACATGTAGGATCACACCAAAAAAAACACCTCATCAAAATATATAAACAAAATTAAGAAAAAATCCACTGTACAAAATTGCAACATAAAATACAGTGCAATTATCAGAAATAACATCCACAGATCCAAGGAACAAGAAACTGAGTAGGATCATCTTTTTAAGTACATATGTATTTGTGCATTAAAAACACCAGACTACCTATAATATATCAAGATAAAAACAGAGCATTCAAAGAGATGTGCAAATACCAGTAGAAATGCTATTAAAAATAAGTAAATGTGTGCAAATAACCAGTTTATTTCTTCAACAGTGAATCAGTGAAAGGAATGGCTAGTTAAATGCTTACAGATGTGGTGAGCTGTTTTGCACAGATATATGAAAGAAAGTAATGCAAATTACTGGACATTTTAAATGTCAAAGTGACAGTTGACAGAATGGGGATAAAGAGGGCTAATTTGGTGTTTTGTTTATCTCATCAAATTAGGTTAAAGCTTTACTGTTAAACTCAGGTCTGACAAGGTCACAGGTAAATGTTTAACAGTCCCTTCACCACACCAGTGGACAAGCATTACATGGTAATGCCAAGTGATTTCTTGTTAGTTAATAATCTGCTATTTAGATACCAGAGAGTAGTTTTCCCGAACTTGCATGCTCTAAGCAAACAAGTCTGTACAAACTTCTAACTTTAAAGTTTTATCTCATGGCTTCCCTTTAAGACCGCAAAATTGTACTTTAGTACAGTAAGACTTTCTATTTCTTGCCAATGTCCATGGAGCATTTTAATGGAACAATTGCAAGCCAGGGATCAAATAATTGATCTCTTCTTATTAGAGCCAACTTCAGGGACTTTGGAGGGAGGATATTGCAGAATACACGTGACGGGGAATTTAAGCGCGTCACACACAATTGCATGGTGGTCCTGCTGTGCATTCTTGGTATTTTTTAGGTAAAGAACTGAAATGGTTCTGTTGTTTCCTGCCTCCAGCTCATGCTCAGTTAACTTTCCCCTCCTGTTTTGCGTTGAGGTTTGTTGTTTTTGGCTCGAGAAGAGCAATTTCCTGCAGAAGAGCCTCAACAGACCATTTCTTTATCCAACTGCAGAATTCAAGACAGGCAGTCAGATGTGGCCCTTTGCATTATGAATGGCCAATTTCCTAATTTATGCATTTCTATCTGACAAAGAGGTATATCAGCAATTTATCTTTTATGGACTCCTGTGCTTATAATCATCATTTGGTCTGTTTTATGTAATTTCACCCTTTGCTCTTGCCCATTTTTATATCATTTATACACCACTAATCAACTCCTCTCATAAACAAATGAGCATGAACAATCTGCCCTGTACTAGATTATGAAACACTTTAGAGTCTACTCAAAGGGAAACTTCACATTTATTTATCTGTACATCTTTAATTCTGTCACACTGAGCCTTGCCATGCTTTTGGAAAATGTACTGAAATAATTCAATAATATCTTATTTTGTGCCATTCAGAACCAAATATTTCTTCACACCACAGAATCATTTGCAAATTCAACAAATTTCAACGTTTGATAAACATGAATAAATGGACAATCCAGTTTTCAAATGATTAATTGATCAATAGAAAAAAAGGATATCTAAGGAAGCCTGTTTCCACCACTGTGTTAAAAAAATAAACTAAATTATCTCATTTCAATGAGATAATTTGAGTTGGCCTTATAGTTTGAGATATGAGATAGAAATAAATGGATATTGACAATATCATTGAGCAATACTTCAGAATGAGATACTTCAGAAGTGGTTTTACTAATCTTAAAATGTTGCGAGTTTTGGAAGAAATTCATAATGTTAAATTAAGTCTTCGGACTCTGGAGAGAAGACTGCAAAAAGAAGCACCTTTGGTGTAGAAAAAATAAAATAAATTATCTCAGAATAAATCAAAGGATAGAGCGATGGTGGTGCGTTTTAAGAAGTGAATGTGCCCAGTTTTGGATGGACCATTTCAACCAGCTTAAAGCCGTTGGCTATTTTATTGACAACTTTCTGGACAAATCACTGATCCAGTTTTGTTTCCTACAAACAATACAGGTACTATAAATTTACTTCTTGCTTTCAGCACACAAATTTGAAATAAGTTACAAATAACAAGACTTATTTTCCCCTATTTTTTAATCAAACAGGTGGAGCTGGAACAAGTTGTCCATGCATGGAATGACCATCGAATACGATCTACAAATAATCCTCGGGCTGCTCATGGTCCTCCCACATTAATGCATGGTGTTCCCAACCTGTATGGGGTTCCAAATGTTTTACAATCTGCTAATCTAACAAAGCTGGAAATATGTACAGAAGAATTTCGTTTCAAGGACTTTCCCTGTGATGCCGATGTATTTCACTTATGCATTGAACTCATGACTGAGCACAGGCTGGTAATGACAGATGATGTGCATGAAATTACTAATCTTAATGTAAGACTGCATCAAATGATCAGTGATGGGCTGAGGGAATAGTTTCTATAAATTACCCAGGTCCACAAAACATCTAACAAGTCAGATATTGTGTCCTGTGTAAACACTGTGTGTTTCCATGGTTTACTTAAAAAGACTAATACATTTTACTTTCCTTCAGTGTTGTGGTCAAGGTCAATCTATTAATTTCTATGTATTTAATCTTATTTATTAATGTAAAATACTAGCCTCTTGTTCAAAACAGATAACCATTTTGACAGTTTTCCTACCAATATGCTATTGATTACAGTTGGTATTAATTTGATAAGAGTACAAATGTTATCATTACTCTTGACACACACGCACACACACGCACACACACACACACACACACACACACATATATATATATACATACATACATGTTTGTCAGTATTATGGCCAATCAATTTATTTACTGTGCAACAGCAAATCATAAACAGACTCTACACTTTATTCAGAATGTATTTATTTTGCCAACAAAGAACAATCCATTATTTTTGACATTCCCAAAAATAAATCACAAGTGCTTAAAAAACTTGCCTTGGTGTATAGTACACTCATTTAATAAGCTTAAGATATAGGAATTTACCAGTTAATATCCCATTATTCTGGGATAATGGGATATTATCCCAGAATAATATCCCATTATTATTCTGGGATAATAATGGGATATTATCCCTAATCATTAATCAATATGATTAATGATTAATCATTAATTATGATTAATCGCATGATTAATCATAATTATTGTTCTTACAAATTATCCAGTGTCAGCTGGCTTAAGTATTTTAATCTTACTTTCTCATCTTTAGTTGTACAATTATTTGAACGCTTTTTATAGCAATAGCATTTATGGACTTTAAAACACTCATATTATAGTGTTGAGTGTTTTAATAAGCTCATTTTTAAACAGTTTTTTGAGCTGGTTTATATATATACTTTTTTTAACTCATCATTCAATCCATTCCATACATCTACTCCACACACCGATAAACAAAAACTCTTTTTGGTTGTCCTAATACATTGTTTTTTAAAATGTCCTTCTCTTCTATAATAATATACAAGATCATTTAGGCTGCCAGCTAACAGGCATGTTAAGATGAACATAATGTGGTGTGATTAGAGAGGGAAATGGATTGATGGAGGTGCTACCATATTAAAATATTCCAATTGTCAATTGTGCAAACACATCAACATATTAGACTATGTGAAGCATCACTTTTATACTGCCGTAAATTATCCAGAGTCAGCTGGCTTAAGTGTTTTCACAGGGATGTAAAGATAAAATCCCAGATATTACCTCTGGGTATTGATCAAGTCCCTTTAGGAAGGATAGAACCAGAATCCAATCATTAAAAAACAACACACAAATCCAAGTCACTGCTGCTACTTAACTGAAGTCAAGGCCAATTTCATGTTACACAGATTGCAAACTGCAACACAAGTTATGATCATAATTATTGATCTTACAAATTTGGGTTTCCCCTGATAACTTAGATATTTTTTCACCATATTTTCCAAAGTTCACAATTCAAAAGAGACTGTATTGACTGTTGTAGCTCATGAGCAAAGTCTGATTCTTAACCTGTTCTGCATACTAACAGTCGGCATAGAACAGAGCTGCAGAAGCATTTGAATTTCTTTCAGGTACCGTAACCAAACTACAGATAGTCCACTTGTACAACTTTTATAACCCAACATAACCATTTTCTCACTTGTCAACTCTATCTAATTGTGTGGAAGCTTGATCAACTTTATTATGCTAACTAAAGCATTAACAACAGGTTTCAAAACGTCCGTCAGCCAGTGCTTCAGTCCGACTGCTCCATTGATAACAGGCTGCAGCTGCCTTGGTGCTCCTCCCTGTGTGGTCGGCAGCCTGGTCACTGAGATTTTAGGTCTTGGAGAGCTTGGGTCTTTCATCACTCACAACTTCTTTTTCAGACACCAATAATCACACTGACATAGAATTGCTTAAGTTATTTGTATTATATATCTAAGAATCATTCATTGAGAATCATTTTTTTTAATTTAAGGGCATATTTTTTTCCCATATCTGAACTCAGATCTTATCATAATGCTGTCCCTTTCCCAGTATCATTTGTTCCTCTGAAGAAAAAGCACAAGTGGAATTTGACTGTCAAGTCAGTTTTTTTTTCTATATTTGTCATTAACACTATAAAAACATAGAAGGAAGATGCAGCCACATGCAAATGCAAAAAAGGAAAAAATAACTTTACAGGAAGAAGGTGTGAAACTAGAAAAGCAGGTCTAAAACACAGAGTGGCTAGTTAAGCAATGAACTGTCAGAGATGTCATATCTGAAGAAAAGTCAAACAGAGTTGTTTTCTGCAAGATACGCTAACATACATTCACACAGTTAATTAGGATTCCCCTCAGAGAAGACAAGAACAGCTGTGTAATCCCCATCAGCTGTTTATTTCATGTAAGGGCAAAAACAGCTCTGATCAACAATGACACTGCAACCTGATATACCTCTCAAAGCGTTTGAGGAGAAACGCTCCACTCAATCAGCCGGCCTATCATTAAGACTGGGATGCCAAAGTGGCAGCTGGAATCACATTTGCTATCTATATGTGCCCCTGAGACACCCTGCTAGCTATTTCAGAAAAGCCACAGCAACTGTCACTGGCACAATGTTTAGCTGTTGAAATGTAGCAGACTCTCTTTGTATTCCCTGAAGATGCTTCAGTACATGCTGGAGCTGTTAATAAATAACAAAGCCTCTGACAGGATTGCATGTGGCACAATATCATTCCCTTGGCTGGAAATTAATGATATTCTGAGAACAGCTGACATTCTCTTTTCTTCAGGGAGTTACAGTAGCTTCAAGATAGACAACTGGGAGATCAACAGGAGTCTCACTCAAAAAAAAAAGAAGTCAGAATCTTCCTTTACCTCAGCAACATTCAGATTGCAGTGAGACGAGCGGATCTTTTACAATCCATTTTCATTTTTATGACAATAATCAAGAGTTAACTGCTGCTACATAGTTTTTTTAAAGCCCTTGTGAGTGTAACAGAGGCATCCTTACACTGACATACCCCTAAGCTGTCTGTCAACACCACATTTGCGGACCTCTTCTGCACAGAAGGTGGAGCTCATCGGCTGAAGGTCCAATCTATTTTGGTCTGTGAGGAACAGTCTGTCAAATTTATGGCTTCTATATGTTTCTAAAGCACACTCAGTTGTTTGCTTTTATGTGGCTTGGTGTATTTGCATAATGCCAGATACACATCATAGTTGTTTGTGGTTGTTTAGGAGTGGCATAATTGGCGTATTTAACCAAATTCTTTCACCATAAAGGAAATAATGTGTTCTGCAACTATAAATAAAAAAAGAAAAGGGGATGTAATTATTTCCTCTACAATAGCTGTTTGCATCAGTCATCATTTCCTAGAAGATACTAATATCAAGTTCTTTCTGAGGTCTTTGGTTAATTTGGTTGGTTTTTAATTTAAAATCAAAGGCAAAAGAGGAGAAAAAGCATGCATGTCTTTTTTTTCAAAAACGGCAAGAGATTAAGGCTTTTACTGACTGATACCAATTTTTGGTTTTCTGTTTAAGAATAGTAACAAAGTTGCAACATCTTGCTAAAATCCAATAAGCTGATCAAGAAAAAAATTCCAACCTCTAATGAAATCACTGGTACATTGTTAAAGAATAGCACAAATATGGTGAATATTATAGTAGTAATAGTCCTACCAGTTTCCCTTTCAAGCTGAAATATTCCATATGTGCTTCCAAAGTGCATACGTGGGAAAAAAAAAAAAAAAAAAAAAACTTAAATGAGTTGTGCCATTTCAATGAGCCAGGCACACCCTTTCATAATGCCTCTGTGTGTACTTTTTGTGCACATGATGTTTACCATGGAGGATCAACCTCAAGACCATATCCTGCTGCCTAAGGATGAGTAAAGCTTTCAAATGTTTTCCTCCAGAAGCAGATTCAGCATGGACATGGGGAAACCCAAGAAGATGAGCATTTTATGCAATTTTTGGTTGGTTTGGTTAAGGATTAAAACTGTTCTCTGTAGGGGGAGGAAAAACGTATTGAAGCCTGTAATCACAACATTCTTTACTGGGCTAACCACCAAGAACAGCAGCCATGTAACTAGTTAAAATAAACAGCCCATTTTCTTGAAGCTCTCAACTGCATCCTCAAGTGATCAGGCTGTGGAAACTGCTGAATGAATCGTTTTAGGGGGCATGCCAAAACCTATAAATGGTTTAAAATGCCTCAAAAATTCTTCTTTGAGGCATTTTAAAGCCATGGAGGCTAATTATTGCCACAACACCCCGTCATAACGTGTACATAAAATAAACACACTCTGCTATGGTAGATTGAAATTTTTGTTGTTTCACTTGTCCCAAAAATCTAACATGCCAAAAAAATCTGACAAAAATTCATCAAGTGACTGCCTTGCGTGAATAATAAAAATAAACGCGATATCTATTTTTAAAGAAAAGCCTATTATTTAACAATACATTATATTTTTGCTTTCCTTAAGGAAAGAAAAGAAAATACCACCTACCGGTCGGAGTTTTATCGGTCCGCACCCGCCGCCTCACATTCAGTTCTCCTGATGTAAATGGTAGAATGGTGGGAATGTGTAAAAAGCCAGTTTCTTTCCGTCTCTGGGGGAGTTTGTGCTCCTGAAACCAGCTTCTCAGTGTATCTGACTCGGCTGAGGTCTGCAGTGCTCAAAGAAAAAAGGGGGTGTGACAGTGATAGCTCCTTGCTGCTCGTAGGTTCGTGTTTCCTTCCGCCATACGCGCTCTCTGTCTGACCGCCTTCCTTTCACTGGCGTGGCGCAGAAGCACAGCGGGCAAGAGCGTAAGCCACGAGCTCACAATAGATCAGGGTTAGGGTTAGGGTTACATTTAAAGCATACATGTAATCCTTAAAACCATAATAATATTTTAACTGTTTATATTTATTTAGAATGAATATTCCCTTTTCTGCTTAGATAAGCTGGGCAGTTTTGTCCTACACAAACGGCAGGTGAAAAGAGTCTTCCTCTGTCTAGTGAACATTTGCAATGGAAATCAGTTTATTTCATGGGCTTTGCGCAGTGGTTGACGTTGACAAAATATATGTCCTGCTAAATTTACTTATTCAAAGTTAATCTTCCTGGGGAAAAATTACTGAAAGAAATTAGAAAGCATTATATTCAGTTAGAGGACAGACAGAGGTGTTATATTACAGAGTATACAACTGTACTGGCTAACTTTATTCAGTTAAACAGAAAAAAAAAATCCCAGTTCTAAAGTCCTTACACAGGGTCAGAGAATAGATTTTAAAAAACTTCTGTTATTTCATAAATCACTGAATGGCTTACCACCAAATTGCATTTAAGACCTGTAGTTGTATCCACTTTCCAAACCTCTCATATCTTCTGGTTTTAGTCTGCTCTGCATCCCCAGAACCAGAACTAAACATGGGGAAGCAGCATTTAGCTTTGTATGCTCCTCTAATCTGGAACAAACTTTCAGAAAACTGCAAAACAGCTGAAACACTGAGCTCCTTTAAATCAAAGCTAGCCCGCCACCTGTTTAGAGTTACCTTAAATTCATAATAACTCAAGTATCATCATATTTGATGTAAAATTTATGATGATTATTTTTGACAATTTTGATGATGACTTTTGCCAAAATATAATTGCTTGTTTCATGATTGGCTACTGTGTGATATACACATTGTGTAAAATACTTTTCCTATAACTATTACAGTTACTAAAAACCTGGAGATCAAGGCAACATTCGTAATTGCCAAATTATCCAGATTTTCTCCATTCAGATTTGCAGATTGAAATGTTAGATATTGAACAACAACTTTACTAGATTTGAAAGAAAATTTTAAAAAAACCTGTAGTTCCTGTTTATGGTTATTACATCTGAGCTTTATTTGAACCAAAAATTTATCAGGTCAATTTTTGTGATTATTTTGGTGGAATACTGTAAAGACTTTAATGGTTGTAAAAATACGTAAGAACAGAAGCGGCTCATTTAAACTCATAAGGTACTTGGTAAATATTGCACTTGGTATTTCCTTTTATTAACACAATCTGTCATAAATTTTGCTTTCTCCCTGAAGTTTAAGGAAACAACTCGACATAAATTGGTAACCATATAAAGGGTATCAGTTACAAGCTGCAGTAGTGTATATTGAAAATCATGCATATTAGAAGAGTTATCCTTTTAACTCCTGTTCAGCACAAAAGTACCATACACAGTTCAGTACTTCTAGGAAACTAATGAAAAAAAAAACACCCGCATTAGTTAGATTTTTGCTTTATGTGTGATGTTATACTATTTGAAATTGTTTACCAGATTGGCTTATTGTCATTTGAATAATACTGTCAAGTTTATTTTAAAAAGGATAATGCCAGTACTTAAATAGTTTAATTACAAAATATGTCAATAAGATACCTACTTTACATTCTACCCACTTGCTTTGTTTATGTACATATCAAACAGGCTGAAGTAAAACACAATGCGAATTTGTCATTTTGTGGTGGATAATAAAGCAAAAGTGAGAACTACAGAAATGCTGAACTTTTTATACATGTTCCTGGTGTTCTTTTTTGGAGAATACCAGGAACACAATGGTTCAACACACGTGTTGAACCATTGGGCATCCCATAATATAATTTTGTTTTACTAAATATTGAAAATGGAAGCATTCCATGTCAGTTTTTAATGCAGCAGTGAAACAATTAAACACTGTGTATCCCAACAAACTGTAAAGCCAGTTATCTCCCCCACAAAAGTAATACCTGCAACCCCCTTCGAAGAGCTTCTGTTATTATTATTCTAATGGTTTTATATCATAGAGGGTTTAAAGAGGTGCCGAGTTGTGAAATGAAAGGGGAAGGATAAATGAGTTTCAAAATCTGAAAAGTGTGGAATACGTTTGTATTCGTTCTCCCACCACTGGATCAATACCTTTGTTGAACAATACATTAGTATTTTGTGTGTGGATTAAAAAGTCTTAGAAATACCTTAATATTCAACAATGTTTTTAACAGCTTTCATTGTTGCTGTTTGTTCTTAAATGTTTTCTAACAGCTGTATTTATACTGGAATTTAATTACACACCCAGGAAAACAAACATGCTACACATCACACTTTTCCAATTTAGTTAAGAAAAAATGTAAACCATGTATGTTTTTTGCATCTCATTTACTAATATGCTTTACTTTGTGTTTATCATATAAAATGTCTGTGAAATAATACTTTGTACATTGTGGTTGTGATGTGACTAAAAGTTAAATGAATATCTATACTTTCAAAGGGTCCTACATATACCTGAAACACTTAAATGTCTCTGCATTGAAACCAAGCATGTTCCTTTCATGCAACCCCTTGTTAATGTCTGCTGAAAGCCTGACATGGGATGGAACATGCCTTTTGCCTTCTTCCCATCCATCTCTCACGTAACTCTGCATCATATCGCTGTTGTCAAGACACCGGCTGGGCTATTTTGGGTAATCCCTTTGACACCACTTTCTCCCTCTGTGCCTGGATAAAAGAGTTCAGAGTGCCCCCACTTTTATAACCTCCCCATCTGTTGAGCTATCTGTCTCATTGATAGCATGCCTGAACACACAGACCTTCAACACTGGTTCTAATAACTACAAGTTAAATCCCCTGAGGTGAAGGACTGTGGCACATCAACAGTAATGTGTTACTGATACACTTTTTAAGGCAACACAAAAGATTTTACTTTACCTATTTAATTTTGGAATCTTTTCATTGAACATAATATATACTGACTGAGGAAAATCACTATGAAACTATTCTTTGCAAGTTTTCCAGGCACTGCAAAAACACAAAAACTCACCAAGTATTTTGTCTGGTTTCAAGTGCAAATTATCTTGGTACACTTGAAGTAAGATAAGCTAACTCAAAAGAAACTTTTAAGCAAGACACAGAAGCTTGCTTCAGCTTTTTTTAGTTAACATTAAGGAATTATTGACTTAATACTAGTTCATGTATCTTGCTGAAAAGTTACTTATAAGTTAGTTTTGTCTTATTTCAAGTGTACTAAGACATTTGCATAGAAACTTAAAAACTAAACTAAAAATATGTCTTGTGTTTTTGCAATGCATCATTACCTGATGAAACCCATTTGTGATTTCATCAAATGCAGTGAAAAACATCTTGTACATTTACTGCTGTTTATTTATGATACAATTTGACAACATAAAAAGCAACTCCATGACCCAAGCAAGTCTGTTTGGATGACAAAAAAAAAAAAAGATCTTTCAGAATATCCCATAAATTGGATTACCATATGGTTTCTCTTGTGAGCTGCATATAATGTCAAGGCTATTGAAAATACAGGACCTGGTTCAGAATTTCACAACAGGATGAATCCATGTCAAATCCCACATTAGTTCTAAACTCAGTTGTACCTCAGTCTGCATGTACATCAAAACCTGTAAATCACCCTCCATCTCCTGCAAAACTCATTTTCAGTTATGCTTGTTTTGGGTTAAAAGGTCCACTGAAAAAGGCTGGACCTCCTCTAAAAGAAAAAGAGAGAAAAACTTGCTTTTTAATTTTTTGTGAAAGAGTTCTGGAGTTCAAATGTGAATCACTATTTGGATCTACCACTGTTTGGATCTACTTGAGACAGCAGTGGAGTATGTTTCTAAGCAAATGTCCAAATATAAACAGTAAAAAATCTGAATTAAATGTCATTTGAAAATAATGCACAGTATGTTTTGATGGAAAAACATTTTTTATGTTTAGTAATAGTCCATTCTCTAGAATACTGTCTTCTAAGATTTTCTGTCTTCGATCTGTTTAAAAAAAAAATGTCCATTGACTTTTATTCTGAGAACTCCTCTTAAGAGTATTTTGGAGAAATCCAACCACTAATGAACAATTTTTTTCTTTTTATAAGCAAAGGTAAAAAATTATAATACAGCAAAAATACAAAATACCTTTTCTTATAAAATGTTTTGTTATTGTTTCTGTACTCTTCTGCAGCCGTATCCAAAATATTAAAAACCCATGACTTTCAGGCACTGTTGTGAAAATAATTGACATTAGAAAAATGAATTATTCAAAGATACTGATTTGCATGGAAATCGATATAAACTGAAACCTTCACATTTGCCCAAATTATCGCCTTTTCTCTGACAGCAACACTGTAATAACAGTCCCTCACATCCCTGATGACCTCTTGGTGAAAGTTTTAAACTTTGCTAACATGTTGAGAATATCCAGAACAAAACAGATGCAACCTGTTTTAATCAACAAGCAACAGAAAGGAAATACAGGAAGGCACCAAAGGATTTCACTTGCTAGCTGCAGTATTCACTGGTAGCACTGGAAATAAGATGAGACTAATTTGAGAGGAACTTAAAAACGTTTGATTCCTTTAATGCTCTGTCTTGCTGCGGTGCAAGTTAACAGAGGAAATATCAGTTTACAGCCTGATGCTAAACAGGAGACAACAAAACGAACCAGTGGTAACTATCCTGCTCCTGCTGGAATTCGTCTGCCGGGAGCAGATTCTTGTTTACATCGTAAAAAAAAAAAAAAAAAGAAAAATATTTTGCATGTTCCAGATTTCTGTTTTGAAACAATTTATTCCAGTATAGAATGATCCTTTATTTGTTCTTCAGTGATAAAATTCATTTTTATTAACAGCAAATTGACAAACAAATGCAAGCACACACTAAAGATAATGAGATATAATAAAATAAAATTACTTCACGGCTGACTCACAGGTACACTCTTCTATAAAAGAAAATAGAATACAATAAAATAGAATGGAATAGAAATAGCCCAGTTGGGAAATGAAGGTGTGCCAGCAGTAGTTTGAAGATACATGGAAGCTGGCATATTAAATATAAGATTAAAACAATATAAAAACAGAATATGAGACTATGCAGTCTCACAATTTAAAACAAAAGAAAAGTAAAATTACTCAATCTTAGTTTATGTTTTCTGCAAGTGCCACAGATTCTAACAATAAAACTACCGACAGCTAAAATTTGTCTTATCCATTGATCTGTTCTGTCTCTGTCCACCCTAGGGTGACTTTTCCAAAGAGTGATAAGTGAAATCTGACATATGTAAAATTATGCAGCACCTGGCAGTAATCCCCATGTGTTGAGTGTACCTGTCTGGCACATAGCTCCATTGGATGCTCTTTGGATACTCATGCATTGCAACAGTTCTACATTTAAATGAGAGCCCTGCTTTGTACAATTTGAATTCTGCTGGCAAGTAGACAACTTCCTGTAGTGCACTGCACATTTACATGCAAGCATACACTTGCATGTAAATGCAAGTGTATAGACCACTTTTTAAGTATAGACCATTTTATATTGTGTTTAATTAGATTTTTAGGCATATATATGGCACTGATATTTAACAAAGTACTAAACTCTGTCTCACGATGTTGATTGGGACATCAAAATTGGAAGAATTTTAAGAAGAGCTAAGTGTTAGTGGATTACACTTCATCAGTTTCTTTAAGGGAAAAAGAATTTCTTTTGGCAAGTCACTGGTTGTCAGAGATCACTCAGTAAAACTGGTTAATGGAAGATTGTTTTCAGCAGCTGTAAATCCAGCTGCACTATTATACCTGTCAAATGCAAGAAGTGTTTACGGTCATTATATTTTAGGATTCAATATACAGTTCATTCTGTTACATCCTTTCTCATCCAACAATTTCCCCATATAAAGGTTCCTATTTGGCTGTAAAGTGAAAAGACGCTCGCTATGCCACCAATCTTTGCACTGTCCTGTAGAGTAACCACAAATGTCAGGTTATCGGACACCTCGGACACCTCTCCTGTGTCTCTCCCATCTTTTCCTCTTCGTTGTCAACACAGCAGACCCAACTAAGCCTGAGAAGATGAACATGTAGGCATGACAGCTGCCTGTGCCCCAGAGGGGCTCCATGACCCCTGCCTGGAACCTATTATCACCTTCTTGATGTTTCTAGTGTCAGCAAGAAGGCTAGAAAGGTGGGAACTAAAGAACATTTTGTGGATTCAGAAGATTTATCATGAACTCAAATTATGTAACAGGATGAGACGTCTTCAGTAGGAAAATGAAGAAAGATAAAAAGTTCTCAAGCATAAGCTTGGACAGTGCTTGTCTGGCGATTGCCTTCTTGCACAGTTCCGCTCGATAAAATCAGACTACCCAGCTTAGACTGGACTTGCTCCATTGTCTTGGATTGAAATTTCTACAATCAGCAAACAGACAGAAAAGGGTTGCTTTTTTTTCTGCACTGTTTTAGAACTGCAGTCCACCTGCAGTTTTAGCAATGGCAACAGAAGAAGTGAACAAAGATTTCAGTCCGTGTTGGCCACACTTACAAATATTGAATTAACATTAACAGTCACTTTGTTCAGCTTGTCGCTTCTCTCTTTGCAGTGGAGGAAGGTTGTTTAGATCAGGTAATTTCCAGTAAGCTTCATAGTGTCAAAATAGCACAATACAGAGATAATAGGCAAACATTAGTGACTGGATAAAATTTAAAACCTCAAATGCAAGCAATACCTTCTCAATAGTCAAGAGGCCAGACCAACTGAGCAAAGCAAAAAGCATAAAACAAGGCACTGGTTTTTACCAGGCTATGTCAGTGCTGAAATGGTTGAAATCTGGCCGCTCCTACATTACAGGCAGGTGCAGTAATGGTTGTAGATTTCTCCCAGTTGAAGAAATTAGGATATTTCATACAGATGCATCTAAATAAAGTAAAGTTTTAATGAAAACTGCATTTATTTCAGGAATTGAAACTAATAAATTATACAGTCCTGGGACAAAGACAGACATATTTTAACTTTGTTTCCCTTTTGCCCCACAATTTGGAAGGCTGAGGTGATTGGCCACTTTAAATTGGGGAGGCAGGCTTTAACCTGTATATAGTTGGATGCTGGATTTAGGAGGACTGATATGAGGGCTGACATTTGGGAAATTTGTTGTGTTGCACCAGACTTAATAAACCATCCTTGATTGCTGTACAGCCAAAAATTGACTGACTTCCACACCAGACCTCTCTGCATAACAACCAGGTTCACATCAGAATAGAAAAGAATAGAATAGAATAGAATAGAATAGAATAGAATAGAATAGAATAGAATAGAATAGAATAGAATAGAATAGAATAGAATAGAATAGAATAGAATAGAATAGAATAGAATAGACTTTCTTGATCCCCAAGGAAATTGCTTATTTGTTGAAACCTACTCCATCTTTGGTAATAAATACAAAGTTTGTAAAATATATATTTATATATATACCTAAGAGCGATAAGTACAAAATGACTACATATAAACAAACAAATAAATAAATAACAAGCAATCACATGTAGTATATTAATCAATAAATAACCTATAAATGAGTGCAGAAAAAAATTGAATCCATTAGCACAGACTTGGGCATTGTAAAGTTTGATATATATATATATATATATATATATATATATATATATATATATATATATATATATATATAAAGATATAAATATATATATATATATATATATACAAACTTATATATATATATATATATATATATATATATATATATATATATATATATATATATATATATATATATATATATATATATATATATATATATATATATATATATATATATATATATGCAGGCTGAAACCATCCCATTTTTTTATTCATATGAAAAAGAGCAGCAGTCTCAAAAGGAAGATGGACTCTTCCTGTCTGTTTCTCATTCATGCAGCCCAGTTGCACACTTAGATGAGGTTACATCTAAGAGCATCCTGTGTCACAAGGGAGATCATTGGTCAGGTTTCCAATAATTTGGTTTTGATGAATCAGTACCTGGGGGATTTGGAAAGTTTTGTGCTAAAAATGAGAGCCAAATGGATGAGAGGCATGAACTGCCAAACAAGCTATTTTGAAAATAGTGGGCTGGCTGGTGGTTGGTGCCAGTTTTCTATCTCTAATGGGAATTGATTTATCGCAGCTTCATTTGTAACTTAACTCCACAGCAGGGGACAGCAGGTGGTAGAGCCATGCAAACAACCAGAGGTGGCAGGAAGTAAACTGGTTTAAGGTCACATAATGCTAACACATGTCATCTTCCATAACATTTCATAGACTAGAGAACAGGATTTGAGCCAAACCTGACTGACTAAATTAACAGCAGGTTCAAATCATCAGATCAAAAACAGGATCTTATTTTCTTAACGTGGTAATGTGTTTTCTTTAATCACCTCTAAGGAATTAAAAACAGGTCCTCTACTTGCATTTTCCAGATTTGGATCTGCAAGCTCATGAATCATGCACAGGGTATTTCTGGTCCACATTAAACAAACAACCAAAAAAAAACACACACTAACCTCATTGAAGTTTCACCTTCTCAAATCCACAGGAAGTGTCCCTGAGGACAAAAAGATGCTCAAAGGATGGTTTGCATGAAAGAGAGCAGCTGAGGCTGCCACTCTCCTCTGAGCCATCTGCACCTTGGCTTGGTCCCACTGAGGGGCAGTTCGTCATGTTGTTACTTCAGAAAAAAAATAAAAATAATCCAATCTCACCTCACTCTACCTACACTCCACAAACCTGTGCATGTCAGAGGAGAAAGAAAGAAAGACTTTCATCAAATAAACGGAAAATAAAACATACTACAGGTGAAGTGTCATCACCATGCCTTCTATGTGCATTTGTAAATTTAGCATGCAGCAGTGTCTTATCTTTCTTAGATGTCACTCAGTACTACAGGCTGTTGACAGTTTTGCTTACAGTTAGCATTCCCATAGGCCATTGGAAACATAAGATCTGGGTTTCTCACTCCTGTTTATGTTCTTATTATAAAGCGTGCATACATGTGTGGTAGTATGTGCAATACTGTTTATGTTTTAGTGTTAATTTATTACCACCAGCTGTATTTCTCCTTGGGGAAAACAAACATACCCCAAGCTTTGACCTTGGTGTCCTCATGCCTTGTTCAAACCCAGCAGTAACATCTCAGGAAAGTATATCATTATTATTTATTGTGCATAGTGCATCACACTACCCAAACTGATAAATTGTGATACACAGTATCAATACATTTCTATATTTTTAAAAGAGTATGGAGGACATTTGCAGAAATTAAACTTTGGGGTTTTTTGCTAATTATTTGGAGCCAGGACAAAATAAAACAACTGGGATTGTTGTACAGAAATTAAAGCAACAGATGAAACTGACATTAAAACATTTTTTTTCCCCAAGACTTTGCTTGGTTTAAGTATGTATGTTTATTACTGACCCCTATAGCGAAATTTATTCATGCCATGTAATCCTCCTGCTGTGTTCAATTAGTAAGATCAAAGAATCTTGTAGTTGCTTTTTGCTTTTTCAAATGTTGCACAACCCACTGCATGAAAACAGCTGCCCCTCACCCTTTGGAGTTTGGAAGCAATGCAAATGAATCTTAAATCTTTCTAAACAAAGGCAGATGCTACTGGTGCAGGTCTTCACTTTAACTAGCTCCATGAAAGTACTTCGAGATGATGTAGAGGTTTTTATGAAGGACAATGGTATCAAACATCAGGCATGCAAAAACTTGACAACAAAACAAAAATGTTCACCCAATTACATAAAAAAATCTTCAGAATAAACTTGTTCCTTCTCCATTTAGCATCCCCTGCAAACAGGCTATGAGTAAGTGGAGGGATAAAAGATTGCTTTTGAACTTCCAAAATGAGTGAATTTGTGAAAAAAGAAACTAGCTTGCATGCTAATTATGTTTGTAATTATTTCATATTTCTTACACTGTTTAGCATGAAAGAACACGCTAAACAGAAAAAGCAGGTCTAACACCGGAGATGGTCATAGAGTACAATGTCTGAGCTGATGCGGTCCATTGAGTTCACCTTCAGCCCTAAAGCTGGACGTTACTTCTGGCCAAAAAATTTAGACTTTTTGACAGCGAGACATTTTTAGTAGTGTATGATTCCCCAGACTTTGTCTGGAGAATGTAGTTACTTTTGCAGGTGCAAACATCATCAGTTTTAGTGTCTGGTACTTTGGTTTCAGGACTTGAATGTTTTTCTAATACAACACGCAGTTCAGTGCTTGAAGTCTCGCTTAAGTCAATATCATCTAAACAAGTTACTTTTTCCATTTATCATCAAGACAGGAGTATTTGGTTATTAGAGCTTGTGCTAAAAAAATCCATAATGAAGAGCTGGAACATACAGACAATGTTTGCTGACAAAGAAAAACAGTTGGAAACAAAATGATAGTTTGAAGTATCTAGTTTTTCAACATTTAACAGGCATTGAAGATGTATCTTGTTAACCAATTAAAACTTACAACATTTTGTTTAGTTGATGCTTCATGTGTTTTAACAGAGAAAGAACAGTTTGACACTTGCATGCTTTTAATCCAAATCTCCTCAGAGACAGTCAAATAAGAGGGATAATTATCAAAAACACGATCATGCTCTAAAGATAATGCTGACTACATTTGTTTAAAAGGTAGGTAAAGGCACACACACACACACACACACATCCCTTCACCCCTACACGCATGCATCCACTCACGCACACAGAGAGGAGGGGAAATAAGCAATGAACATTGTAACATTCTTCTAAAAAATATACTTGTAAAAGAGGATTTGACATGAATTCATGGTTTGACATTTGTTTTGAATTGGAGCAATATAAATAAACCCAATTGAAATGACACTGAATTGAATGTTTGCTACATCCCAAAAAAATCCTTATAATTTGTACTTATAAGTTACTCTTATTAGTTAAAAGACAACAACAGTATTTCACTGTGACAGCTATGAAAACAAAGTGATGAAGTTGAATACCTCGATACAAATACATTCACAATTAAAAATGTTGATATATTCAGTGTCCTTCACCACAGACCTATGTAGATACTTTCCAATTACTTTTACTTCCCTTTGAATTTTGCTATAGTGGCTTTACAGTTTATAACTGTAAAATATAAGTATTTGCTTAAAACGCCTCTGTTTCATTTATAGATGCTGACAGATTTCCAGGTAGGTCCACCCTTAACTTAACCACTTCCCTTTTCACAGGTTAAGATTAAATTAGTTTGCTTAGTTCATCAAAGCAATATTTTAAATGGCATTCATTGTTGGAGCTCATTTTCATTTATTTGTCAATTAATATAAGAAATAAGGTGCACAATTTCCTTGACTTTCTGTTCAAAGTGCAGCCACTTTAGTGTACTGCTTTTAATAACATTCTCACCGCAGGAGCTCAAAGCGAAAGGTGTTGGTGCTCCTGGTTTGACTTTACGGAGGCCAGAAATCAAAGTCAGAAATAACAACATGTTCTCTTTTGTGCCTGCTAATATTCAGCTGGACTCACTCCCCTGCTCTCACACAGCAACAGTTGTACCAGGCTGCAAAAACAACTCGGTATAAAAGGTTTCGACAGTTAGGACACAAACCTTCAGTTTTATCTACTTGTAAAGCAAGAGAAGAGGCACATATATATTTTCACCAGCAGGTCAACAAAAAGGTAGATGTATGTGCATAATGGCCAGGACTACACCTAGATATAATGTTGCAAATTGTTTAGGCTTTAAGAAGTAAAAGTTTTTCTCAGGGTTTCTGTTTAGCGATAATAAGATCAGTGCTCGGTTAAAATTCATCATGTAAAAACTAACGTTGTCAGTTCAAACTTCTCAAAAAAAGGGTCATGGCACTAATGAAAACAATGCTATTGAACACATTTATGCACAGCAACAATTCTTACCATTGCTCTTTTACTTAAATCAGTGGCATGAACATTAGCTTTGAGGTGAGCACTTAACCTGACCACCTTTCCAGTAAATAAAACAAAATTGACATAAATAAAAAATTTACAGGTTGTAAATGCTCAGTGTGACTGATGCTTGCCGTGTTTTGAGGAAAACTTACTCTACACAGGTACTTCTTTCAATTCAAGTCCTATTTGAAAATATTTAATAATAAAATTAAAGTCAAGCTCTGTGCCACAGCCTCTGCCTTTGACAGTTTCCTGTTTAACAGCTGTGGCAGAACAGTAAAGCTCTCTTCTTAAAGGCATGTGAGCACATGTCAACAGTAGCTGGTGTAGAAACGGAAAATCTTGCTCATTCTCATTTCTTCCCAGACATTTACAGCCAATCGAAAGATCCAGCACCCAGATGCTCGCAAACCCACATGTAGGGTCTAATGGGATGGAGGGAGATCTGCTGAACTATGCAGGAGCAAAAGTTGCAACTGGGGTGAAAGTAACATCAGCTCTTATTGACTCAAAGAGTTGAAAGAGCCAGCCTCAAGACATATTTGTAAAATGGACTATAAACATCACATCAGTGCTGGAAGTTCTTCATTACTATCAAAACCTTATAAATTTGCGAAACTAATTTCTAGGTTCATTAGAAAAAGACAAAGAAAAACCACAATAAATTATTAAAAGTAGATTTTCAGTTGTGTAGGATAAAGATGTACACTCCAGACACCACTTTAGCAATAAACTGAAGATGAAGACTGGATGGAGAAACAAACAAAACAATCATCTTTTTAGTCAACATAGAAAATAAAATCTGTTCTGAATAAACTGCTTGTTTGAGGTCTGCCAGATTGGATCTTTTGTGAAAAATAAACTGCAGCATTGAATCCCCATACAGTATATTCTCAACAGTCTTTTACTCTCATAAAAATAGCATTCAATATTCTTCAGTGCCAGGAACTATTCACCTCCCTCAGTCCCTTCAGATTAGTCGTTTTGACCTCATATAGCCTCGAATTGGACGCTGATGACTGAAATCTCTGCAAGGCTTCAGCTGCAGCTTGTAGGAGTAAAACACACTTTAATTGTTGTCATATGGCTGCATGAAGCAAGCGCTGCTCTCCAGAATTTGAGGTGCTGGATCCTTTTGCTATGGAAGCATGTCAAACCATTATTTTGGTTAATTGTTTCATATTACATTCAATATGTAACTCCAAATGCTATGCATACATATTTTTCTTCTGTCTCATACAGACATAAAGCCATCTGGATTATTTCTGTGGTTATGATACCAGTTGTTAAAATGATTGTCTTTGTGTGCTGTCAATGCATAATATTAATAGGAGGCTCTTTGCTTGTGGTCCACAAGAAAACCCCACATGACAAAACACACTAAAAGTGATTCTTGTTGTTGCCAGTTTCGTAAAAGAACAAATTCTCAGAGAAACTAAAATCATTTAACTGAGCACAAAAATATTCTAATTAGTGTGTCTGTCACACGTGATAGAGTGTGGTACAAATGCGGAACGTACCTTCTGCAATGTATGTTGTGGTCATTGTTGTTTGTTCCTGTACGTTCAGGAAAGGAGAAACCTTCATACTAATTTTGACCTTTATCCTTTTTTCCCTCTTCTATTCTTTGTCTTTGTCTTTTGCAGCAGTATCTTTGTTTTGTGGATGTAATGATGGACTGATTAGTTCAGTTTCTGTCACTGTAAAGTTTTTTTCCTCTGTGTGTGACCCTTTGAGTCAAAGACTTCTCCATGCTCCTGATTACCATTACATTATGCATGTAAACAAATCAATACACAAATGCCAGTTACGACCTAACATGCATTGCCTCATTGCTCAATAATTTAGACTGTATACAACAAATTTCAATACTAAATAATTATTAAAAAGTCAGAAGGCTTGGATATTTTTCCCCCCCAACCTGTTTCTGTGATTAATCAGTCAGCTGTGTATGGGGCCTGAAAGAGGCTAAATGTGAAAACAAATATAACTTTATATTCTCCAAACAAATCCATCAGTAAAATAAAAACATACAGTCGCCATTTCACAGTTTTATGAAAATTCTGTTTTGAAGCAAACATGATTAACAACATTGTGAAAACTAGCTCATGTTTGCAGCTAACAAATATTAATGCTCATTCAAAGCTTAGTGAGCTTTGATATTTGTTAGCTGCAAGTAACAAAGCAAAGACTACTCATGTATATCATTGAGTAACCTTTGCTTTATTGTTTTTGCAAATTTGTTGCATATTTCAACTTATATAGGCACAAGTTGTCATCATGAAATAAGGAAAAAAGCACTTTACTGCTACTTTCTCTTGCACTACTTGAATAACATCATAAACGTTGATCATAGCAAAAATTGTAAGCAGTTTAAATTTCATTTTGATACAATGCAATATTTAGTTAGATGTAATTAGGACGATACTTAAAATATAAAACAAGTTAAACAAAGCTACAAAAACAACTTGCCTTTAACTCCCAACATTTAGAATGAGGAACAAAAAATTTAGCAGCTTTAAAACTTCCAGTAGTTCACAAACAGCAGCGGATTGGAAGTTGTGAGCACCAAACATAGCACTAGAACAAGAATAGACTTGCACCATTAAGTAAAGTCCCTCTAGGTGAATGACAGTGCTTAGAGCTAACTTTTAATTAGTCTGCAGGGAAATCTTTGAGTTTATCAAATTATTAGTCACACAAACATCAAGTGCATGCAACAGCAGGAAGGCTGAATTAATTACTGTGGACACTCAATGTCTCTGTTGTTTTTGGAAAATGGCTGTTTTGGTAAATGTGCTTTTTCCAGTGTTTTTGTTCTTCATAATCTTTCTTGGTTGATCTGTGTCTGGGCATGGGCAGTTTATTCATTCATCATGAGCGTGAATTTTCTATTGATTTTGAATCTTTAATGATGCATTCAGAAACTTCAATGATACTTTTTTAGATCAAGAATTGGTCATACAAACCTGCATTTTATTTTCAATAGGCTTTATCTAAACATCCTCAGTCAAAATTACATAGAGGCTGAAATTCAGAAGTACACTGCCTATATTTTTCCTTCAACAATAATTTTATCTGGAAATGTTGACCACTTTTCTTTCAGTGTCATTTGTGTTGCCTTAGCGTATAAAGTTGAAAATGTTTGCCTGCCTTAAACAAAGTGGTCAAGTGTGTGAATTGAACTCTGTCAAAATGACGGATGTCTTTCAGATTTTCTTTCAGAGTTTTAAAAAAATGTCAGAGATGGTAAGTATTCTGTTAGTGAGACCTCTTGCGATGCCAAAGAACTGGTTTTGAAATACAGCAGTTACTGCCAATTTTTTCAGACTGATCTGACATTAAATAGTATTTTGAACTGGCAAGTTTCTCATTTGAGCTTTCATCACTGTTCGGAAAATAGTAATCTCAGAATGCTTAAAATACCCAAACGTCAGACTTATCTTTTGATGCAGAGCATTAAAAGATAAGATATTTTTGGAGTCCTCTTTTTTATTTTTTTTTATTTTATGAAATAGGAAGGTTTCCAAAATGCCACAGGATTTTGGTCAAATAAGGACCGCTATTTGAATGTTTATAAAAGGAACAAATGAAACGTTTAAGAGCAAGGATGATAACAATCAGTACTTCAACCTGATAAATGGCATTAATGGAAGCTACCTCTAATTGAGAACAGGCAAAAATGTTGTGAGTTGTAAACAAAGAAAAACTCTGTTTGGTGATCACGTCTTTTTCCTGGCTTTCCTCCCATCTACATTGAATGTGCCAGAAACCCATCTGGGTTTGATTCCCACTCACTTTGCTGAGGATAATAATTTCTGAGAGATCTGCTCTTAATGCAAAGTATATTCAAATAATATTTTGCATGAGATGAGAAGGATTTCGAAAGCCTGTCTCATGTAACATCTATGAAGGTAGAATGGGATCACCAATAATTCACTTTCAAATATTACTATATTTTCTGCTCTTACTTGTTTTCTGAATACCTAAGTTGCAGGTTTATATTTCTTTATGAAATGAGAGATTTACTCTTTTATAAAAAAAAAGAAAATCATAATGTTTATTAAAGCTTTTTAAAGGATAGCCTCAAGCTAATGGTTTCCTTTCCATTTAGTTGTCTGATTAAAACATTAGGTCTTGCCTGTTTTGTTTATCCACAGTGAGCCCACATTGGTAATCTCACACTTGTGAGTTTTCATAATAAGAGAAACCTGCTGGCTCAATGTTAGCTATAACTAACCAACTAACTGTGATGCTGTATCAATATTTTTACTAGTGATTCTAATACTGCTGTATGACAGAGAAACAAAACATGGAAACTGACTTTTTGACTTTTTTTTAAGAAAGTTTCTGTAGAGAGATTATTAGCTCTCAGTGTCAAACATTTTTCACACAGCTGTCAAAATTGTTTTACAGTTAAACAAAACACAAAGCTGAGGAAAAGGTTGACAATCTGACAGAATAATCATGCAAATGCTGATAATTCCAGCTCTAAAGCCCATTTTTTTATTTTATAAAATAAGCACCTTCAGGCTTATTTATTAAGGACTGTCAGAGTGGGGTTCTTCTAAGCTTCATTGTTCCGTGACTTTAAACATGAGGTTTTACTGAAGCAAAGATAATAAACGACCCTTCTATTATAAAATGACTCACTGTAAGTCAGTCAACAATTTGTTATTCAAAGCACTGTGAGAAAATTTTTTGTTTAACCAAAATCCGACTGTTTCTAAAACTACTATCAAAGTGTGTTTGTAGTTAATATAGTGTGGTTTTCCCCAACCTCAACTTTATGTGTTTTCTTTGTACTGAAGATTTTTGCAGAATGAATTTGTTTGTTTTGTTGTTTGGGTTTTTGAAAGCAGTCCAACTCTGTCAAATATTTACATGGTCAGTACTAGAGCAAGAAACTAAATGTGACAGAAGAAAGACTGAGTTAAAAGTCTGACTTTATTCTTTCAATGTGTCTCAGGTGATGGAAACCTCACCAGTTTCCTCCAGAAATAAGACGAAGCAACTCTACTTGGAAAATCTGAGCCCCTGTCAGCTTTAATCCAAACAATTTTGCTTTTAGTACTTTATGGTAATACTATTATTTTTTTTAGAAATATCAAACTATTAGGTAAAAGGATCCTTACTGCTTTTGTTAAAAAAAAAAAAAAAAAAAGAAAATTCCATTTTCTTCTACTTTCACATTTTTGATGCAATAAATATAGTCTCATTTTACACCCTCTCTAGACACAGACAAGGAAAAAAAGGAGACTGCTTTGAATGGAACCACTGTTCTGTTCTGTTCTGTCCTGTTCAGTCTTCACAGATTCAACAATGCTGGATTCAAAGCTCGTTTTGTGCCTTTGGTGGAACTCCAAGGTTTGGTTAAGCAGTATTTCCCCCTTTCCCTCCCCTTCTCTCCTTCTGATCTGTGCTGCAGACACATGCATGGCCTGTCCCTGCACATAATGCAATGAGCAGACATGTTGTGAGACATGGTTCTGTCACTTCCTTTCATATGTACTGACACACACGCAGCATTATCCAGTTCACAAACACACAACAGAGCATTTCCTCAGTGACTGCTGCTGTAGAGTGGAGTGAAATCACTGTTGAGGGGCAGAGGAAGTGTGTGAGCGTCATGTCAGCATTGCATCCAAGGCTGTGGGGTTCAGAAAGGTTCAGGAATAGCAATAAGGAAACACAACACCTTTGTAAACTCGTGAGGCACTCTGAGATTGGTCCCCTCATAAACATCTACTAGCTCTAAACGATGAAATCAACAGATTTGTTGAAAGGACACAAACTTCTTTTTTTGTGATCTTTTTCGTGCAGCTACTTAAGGTATACAGTCAAATGTTGCTGGAGTTTCTTTAGGCTTCATAAGTAAAGTGCTTGTCCAATAGCTTTTTTTGGCTATCTCCAATAAATATTCACAGTTGGTATAATTGCATTTGGGAAAGAAGACTCATAATGTGAAACAGTAATCTCCTCTGTGAAACATCTTATAAATGTGCTGCAGTGAGAGACTGTGTCGACATTTCTGTCTTGCCATGGATGCAGATCAATAATATTCTGGTTCTCCTCCAGTTCTCAAGCGTGAACCGTTCTCCCAGGGCTCTACTGAAACCTGAGATGCTGCCCAAGTTGGACATCCTGTCTGAGCCGTTTAAAGTGTTTTGCATGATTTCTCTCCTGGAAATCGTTTTTTTATGATCAATGCGTGCAAAAAAAGCTCACCCCTTTAAGGGAACTCTGTACTAAAGAAGCACCCTGGCACTGAACCTGTAGGTTTCCGTTTCCATGATGCACTTTGCTTTTTTCATCCTCCCACGACTCCTTTGGCTTTTGGGATCTTCTTCAGACTGATGATTTAGTGCCTCTTTCACACCAGATGAAGACCACATGTTGAGGAATGTTTCTCAATTTGATTCTTCTTTTTAGTAAAAAAACTGAAAATATATTTTATCCAACTATAAGCAAAAAAACAAAAAAAATTGAATTTTGATAGCTTCTTCTGTATTATTAAACAATCATGTGATGTAGTTTGTGGCTCAGAATCAGGTCCGTGGAAACTGTCTGGAAAAAGGGCAGAAACTTTCAGAAAATTCTTGGCGAGGGATTAGATGAATCATTTGTCTGCTACTGTCTTCTACCAGCCTGTTCACTTGGCAAATCATGTTTAAAGAGAATAAAAACATCTTTCCAACTCAGAACAAAAACAAGTATTATTTAACTCTCTAAGCCTGCCAGTATTGTGCAACAATCATATATTCAATCAACTCCGGTCTTGAACAAATGTAAGTTTTAATGATTACAAAATGGCTCACTGCCGAGGGCAACACATTTGAAGGGGCTGTCTTGAGTTAAAAAAGCAGTATCAAAATTAGTTTGTTTTGCAAAACTGCAATGGGAACACTTTTTTTGCATTACACAAGTCATATGATCAACAGCCAGATGTTGCCATCGGCACAAACCAACAAGGAAGAAAATGACAGGAAGTAGTTGGAGGATCAAAGAATTGCATATTTTTAATGACTTATGTGAAAAAACTTATTCATATGTAATTTTAATTGGAGTTTTTATTTAATGGAAACACCACAGTTGCAAAGTTGTGTTTTTTTGACATTAGCAAAATAATGACAACGTTTTGCATGCATTTGTACGGAAATGTAGCTACTGAGGAAGAAATAGGCACCAAAAGAGTGGGGCAAGTTGAGCAACTGCTTCCTTTAATTTCCAAAGGTTTTATAAAGACTTTAAAAAAATCTGAAAGTAGAAATTGAAAATAATTGTGTGATTTAAGGACAATCCTCATGAAGCTATTAAGTTCAACTCACTATGTGATCCACTGTCTGATTTGATTTTAGTTACATCCCCTACTTTCATTCTTCATCTTGTAACAAAAGACATGATACTAAAAGATCAAATATTGAATTACAGGATATCAAATTGCACGTGTTAAGTACTTCACAAAGTTTCACTGACTCACTGCGAGCATGAATGCAAATGTTTTTAGTGGTTTTTGTAAATGGAAATAATGTCTCAGTGTTTCACTCTGTTTAAAGCTTTACGAAAAGCTTCAACCTTATGCTTGCTTTTCTGTTCTGCAAGACATTAGTGACATATGGTAGCAAATCATGCTGCTCTAGTCTACCGTAATATGCGCAATCAACATAAAAATTGTTGACAGGCACTTTGCACATTATCTTCCTCCCCCTATTTTTTTTTTTTTTTTTGACAAACCAATTATAATTGGAATTTACCTTGGATCTGTTTCTAAGGTACATTTGAATATGTTTGTGTAGATAATGTGGGTAGAAGGAGCAGCCCATTGGCTCAAAGCAGCCTGTCTTGGCTGCATGGTTGTTTTTTTTGAGTTATGCAAGTTTGCAAAGTAATTCAAGACCAGCGTCATTTTTCACTAACCAAGACCAGCTTACACATTCCATGCCAGCTTCTCTCCCTTATTAAAGCTAACCATATTTCCTTGTTTGGTAATACTAGGGCAAAAACACAAACCTCTGCAGGACTCATTAAAACTAAGCAGGCTGGGAAACCTAAGTTGGTTATGTAATATACTACTTCAGTTTGCTTTGTTTTACAGCTTAAGCAGAATGCTGAAGGTTTAAAAGTGATGGAGTAGAGGAGACAGACTTTTTAAGGCATTGGGTCAGCTGCCATACTGATGAGCCTTTGAAATGAGAATCTTCACAGGAAGACGGGATGACAGAAGCAGGGAGCAAATAGATGACCTGGTCAGGAGCCTGCTGTGAGGCTCCATCCATGGAGATACTGTTCTTTACCGAATTACTTTCAAATGCAAAAAGAGGTTGAAACCGATCTTGTAACCATGAGAGTGTATGCAGCTGTAGCTTATTTTTAAATTAGTGCTGGTCTGAAGGGACGAAGAGGAAAATACTCTGGGTTTTAGCAGGTTTTTTAGCCCACCTGAGAGTTTTTCACAGAAGCAGATGGTGAGCTCCCTAAAAAGATTGTTTCTAAGGTTTGTCAGAAAATAAAACGATAACCAGAACACTTTGTTATTTCTCAGTGATGGTAAATACGGACTTTCAAAAGTGAAACTTAAAGCTGAAGTATGGAACTCTTTCTTTTTACAGACTTATAATTTTCACTATGTTGTGAGAGTATGACATGAGACGCTTTGAAAAAATTAAGCTCCCCTGCTTCCTCTTAGTGGCTCTACTGCTGTCTGCAGAAATGCACCGCTCCCAGTCAGAAACAACCAGTCAGAGCCGGGAGGAAGGTCTTGGTTCTGTCAATCATGCTTGAGTACGTGCTGCTTAATATGCTAATGGTGGAAAAAACTACTTACCCTCACCAGAAAAACTGCTTACCCATCGTCATCAGTGGCCATGCTAATTTGCCCGAGGTTGGTTTCATTGTGGTGAATCAGCTGCTGCCTACCAACGATGATTCACTAGTACGATGATTTTTTAATTAAGACCAGTTTGGAGCTGCAGGTTCTGCAAACCTTGAAGTCATTGTGCTGATCATGACCATCTACCTTTGAAGTGTGAATACATCAGCTGACAGTTTGCTTTAAAAAAAAAGTACTTCTGACCATAATCATACATACAACAGAATAACAAAGAAAAGAATTAAGTTGTGGCAATAACTCAGCCAAAATCCAGAATTTATTGAAATCTGGCATCTGGGCTTCAAGACAACTGCACACAAAACAAATGCCTTCAAACCTCAATAAACTCAGAATATGCAGAAGGTCAGAATGTCTCCTCCGTGATGTGTGAAAGTAATTGCATACAGAAGATAATTGAAAGTTCTTGCTTTTTAATGTGGTTGTCTGCTGCTGAATCACTGGGTGGTCTCACAAGTGACCATGGTTCTTGCTTTAGTTTTTGATCATTTTAAGACACAGACAAGATATGATCTTTTTTTTTTTTTTTTTTTCTGTAGAAGCCTTTGACTTAAAGTCAGCCTTTTAAATTTTCATGCCTCTTTATATCTGTTGCCCAGCTAAAATGAATGGAGAAAGCAAGCACTCTAAAGGGTTCTGTTTTTCTAAAAGAGCCCTTGACAACCAGGAAATAAAACACACACAAAGGACTCTTGGCAGAAAAAATGAAGCCACATCACACCCAGCAGCGCCAAACTGAGGACCAAGACAGCTGACACTGACTTCAAGCTCACTTCCTCTTTGCTAATGGGGGAAAAGGGAGGGAGAAACTAAAAACTAAAAGATGAGCACAAAAAAGCTCATACAGTGATTTTCCATTTTCTCTGGATGAGATCCAGCTTGACCCCAGGACTCTACTAGTTAAATTATAACTTCTTAGATCAGTCAGCTATAGAAAATTCAAACACCAATCTCTTTTCCTTTATAATTAATGTCACAGACAATTTTAACACTAAATATGTTCAATAAGTCCTTTGCATCGTCTTGTTTGTTGTTTTTTATGGAAATGTAGGACGATTTGTCTAAGTGCCTTTCCAAATGTTAGCGCTTAATATACAAATGATAATAAACACCAATAAAGAACAAAGCAGATGGGATTGTAGTGTGAATGTTCTACAAAATGTGCATCCATTTTTATCAGTATTACAATTCCTGTTATTTTCTTTTAAAGTTGGTTTGAAGGATGACTTCTTTACCCCTTCCACTGAACTATCCCAGTCTGAGGTCAAGCTTGTTTGGAGCAAGCTTTCATTCAGGACAATTCTGCATATTGTTGAATTCATTTTTCCCTCTGTCATGCCTAATCTGCCACTTCCTGCTGTTGCAAAACATTCCCATAGCATGATGTTGCCACCACCATGCTTCTCTGTAGGGATGGTATTTGCCTGACTATGGTCCATGATTGGTTTCCTCTTAACATGACACCTGGTATTCAAACCCAAGGTTTGAACTTGTTTTAGGATTCTTTAGTTAACTCTATGGTCTGTCTCATCAAATCAGATCCTTTTGTTTCTTTTCATCTGATAATCCTCCAGGTGCCTTCTTGGTGAACTCCAGATGGGTTGCCCTGTGCCTTTTATTAAGGAGTTGATTTCATCTGGCCACTCTTCCATACAAGCCTGATTAGGTGATTACTGCAGGGATGTTTGTCCTTCTATAAGATTGTCTTCTCTCCACAAACATATGTTGAAGCTATGACAGAGAAGCAGTTGGGTTTTTGGTCATCTCCCTGACTAAAGCCCATCTCCCTGATTGTTCAGTTTAGACATTTGACAAGATCTACAACAAACCCTATTGGTTCCAAATTTCTACATTTACCAATGATGGAGCCCATTGAGCTCATTCCTTCTAAACAGCTGACATTCTTCTGGATCCTTCCCTAGATTTGTGTCTCAAGGCAATTCTGTCTCTGAGGTCTGCAGAGAATTTCTCTGTGTTTGACCTCTGACATGCACTGGCAACTGCAGGGCCTGACATAGACAGGTGTGTGGCTTTCCAAATCAAGTAAAATCAACTGAATTTAAAACAGATGGACTCTATTTGAGTTGCAGAAACATCTCAAGGACGATAAGTGGAAGCAGATAATTTTTTTAGCGCCATAGCGAAGGCTGTGAATACTATTGTAAATGTGATTTTTTGGTTTTCTATTTTTAATACATTTGCGAAAGTCTCAAAAACAATTTTCCACATTGTGATAATCGGATATTTGTGTGTAGAATTTTGGGGGGATTAATTTACAACAATTTTGAATAAGACTGTAACATGAAGTGCTCTGACTTCTTTCTGGACAGACAATGTGCAAATATGCATGATATGAATTTACGCACACTGACTTCTAAATATTCATCAGAGAGACAGACTGGAGGAAGAAGCTGCTTCTGTGGCAGATGGTTCCTGTAAATAGCGCTCTGTGGCTCCGACCTGAAGGTGAAGATTCTAACCGCTCATGTCTAGGATGTGTGAGGTCTGCAAAGATCTGTGCAAGTCCTAGATGGAGAGAATGTCACCCTTGATGATCCTCTCAGTAGACTTGATTGTTTGATGTCATGAGAGCCAAACCACACAAACTCAGAACAGACTGAGTAACTGGAACATAGATGATGACCAGCGGCTTCTGTAGCAGGACGTTCTTGAGTTGATGCTGGAAGTGCTGTCTACTGTGTTTGAAGGAACCAGAAGTGATCCACAGTAGATACAATGTTGCTGAGGATGATGAGGGAAGGCAGGAGTGGGTGTGATCTCCAAAGGTCCACCATCATCTCCACAGTCTTGAGCTGGTTTTGACCCCAACAGTGGACCAGCTGATCCTCCTCCAGTCTGCATGCAGACTGTCCTTAACCAGACCAGTGACACCAGGTTCATCTGCAAACCTCAGGAGTTTCACAGTCTGATTCCCTGAAGTGCAGTCATGAGTGCACAGCGTTTACAGTAAACAGATGGAAATAATTTTGGTAATCCTAACTGGCCAAAACCATAAAGTTTAGTTTAGTCAAAAACATGAACAAAGAAAATTAAAAGGTTGTCTTTTTACAGAGTGTATGCATATATCTGGTTTCAACTGCATTTTGCAAGATACAAAAAATCACAGTGGTGCAGTAGCTCAAGGATTATTGTTACTGATCATTTTAACAGCAGTAATTCACGAATATTGTGAAGTGATATCTAGTTTCACCCAGATGTACTTTAGTTACCTACCAGTAATAATGAGAACAAACAACATAAGTCTAGCAGGAATGATACTAAGCCACCATTCATGACTGAAACCCAAGTGTTTTATGTAAATATCTCAACATTTCAGTCTCTGTTTCATGTACTGCCTCACACCAGGTATGAGTGTGCTTGACATTTTTCCCTTGTGAAATGCATCAGATGTTTTTCTTTCCCTCCTCTACCTGAAGGCTCTCTCTCTCTCTCTCTTTCTCTGACTGACTGCGCTGACATCTCAGGGTCATTGTTGCATGGCAGACAGCAGTTTCGCACCCCCACTCCCTCACCTACTTTTTTTTTCTCAGCTCACTCTCTGTTCTCCAGGGTCCCAACGGCTGTTCTCATATATCACACAAACACAACGCTTCTTTTTTTTTATGCCCGTCCATGTTTAACGTCCCTAAAGTTCAGCAAGAATGCAAAAAGCTAGGAATGCATTTGTATTTCATTCATTTCCTCTTTTTTTTTTCTTTTCCAAATGTACATATACCCTAAATATTATAAGAGTGCTCAAGCAGTACAACATAAATTTGACTTAACTTTGCCTCATGTATAGCCGTGTTGTGATTTTAAAACAACCTTATGTTCTTTTTATGGCGTCATAAATTTGTACACAACAGGAAAATATTTGCCTGGGATTTGAACATCATGCTGTGATATTCCAGTGAGTTTCAGCCATCAAGGAATGACATATAAGCACAGTGAGGGGCTACTTACCTACAGTCGGTCCAAGATTGAAAGAACGTATGCAGCCATCAAGCATTGCTGAGTCAATAACATAATGTATTGAAAAAAAGTTAAGCTGAAACTTCAGATGTACTTTCATCTGGCATTTTCTTTTACCTTCTAAGGGCTCCATTTTTGGAGTTTTCTTTGAAACGGAACAAGAAAAGTGAGCGATCCAAATGGTTGTAAGGAAGCTGGCAGGGTGCAACCATCAGGGTCTCATTTCCAGTTACCCCTCCACCCCAACTAAAATAGCCAAGCTTGTGAGCTGGAAGCAAATTAGGCTGCGTTGAAATCCACAGGTGTGTTGACGATGGCAGCATTCCTAATGGAGGAAAGTATTTCTGTTGTGCGGCCTGCATCATTGTCACAGTGTATGGTTGCACTAAAAGAAACCACTGTGATCCTGTTCACCAGAAATCTGCTGTTCTGTGCCAAGTCAAGTATTTCTTCAGTAAAAAGCATCTGAGAATTTTTAATAGCTTCTTATTTTTGTTTTTATTTTAACCCAAGTGCTCTGATCATTTTTTATGTGGTCTATTGGCATGCATGTAATTTCTGATACGGTACTTAAAAAAAGATGCTGTAACATACAAAACTGCTGAGTCATGCCCCTAATTCTCAATTTTCCAAGGAGACTGACTTTTTTACAACATTTTAAAGTATGAAGTGGTTTCTATGTGATTTCTTAAAGATTTTCCAACTCATGGAGATGTAGAAGTGCAGTGTGTACTTATAACAGATAACAGAGAAAGAGTTACACCAAAAGGCTCTAGCAACCTTGTAACAGACATGCAACTTGCTTTAGGATTCTTTAGTTAACTCTATGAAATGCAGCACAGATGATGCAATAGCCTATAACAAACTGAACATTATGTCTTAGTGTCCACAAAGTAATGCTTAAAGAATCATAAGCAAAAACAATGCAAATGCTGTTTTATTTCATACCACAGCAATGGTTTAATACTGTTTTCCATTCCTTTTTATTCAACAAGGACATTCAAACAAAAGCAAGAAATCTAAATCATATTTCTGCCCTATTCTGATGCTTCATTAGATTTCCAACAAGTTGTCGTTATAACAAATCATTTTGAATACATTGAATTCCTGCCATGTTAATGTTTGGTTTGACATTTCTGTTAACCACAAATTAAATATGTGCACTTAGTAAAGTAGCTAGTGTGTGCAAAGAGAAATGTCAAATTTCTCTTGTCCAGCAGATATCAAGGCACAAATATCTTCCTTTGGGTGTATGAGATCAAACGGCAGTATGGAGTTGAGCAACACCTTTTGGTGGCCAAGCAATGAGGGAATTTGCTCAGGAAATTCTTAACCATCAATGTCAGCCTGCTGGGCTAAAACAGTGCTTTCAAATTGGAGTCCTCGAGGGCCAGCGTACCGCAACTACACGCTTGAATTGAATGGCTAAACTGCCTCATTAACAAACAGTTAAGCTTTGCTAATGAGCTAATATTGGAGCCAGGTGTGCTGAAGCAGAGAGACAACTAAAAGTTGCAAGACTTTTAAGTCTGAAATTTAAGACCACTGGCCTAAAACCAGTGTCTCTATGGTAATCAACTGTGTTCTGGCTAATGGCACCAGTGGGGCCCAGCACTTTGCCTTTAACACTGTTAACCTCTTTTCACTCAGATATGCTCAACAGCATCAGGATCTAGAAGCATGTTAGCTGCCATAACTGCCCCCTCAGTTGGAGTCAGAGCCGTTGCTATGGCGAGGTTTCAACACACAGCACACTTTTATTTGAGGGTGTATGTGTAATCCATCTTCTTTCCAGGGGATGAATATCAGTAGTAAATATTTCATATGGGTCAGCTTTAATCTGTATTTGACTATCGGCTGTTCTGCCTCCAAGAACACTGTACTCTGTGCAACCTTACTTAGTCAGATCCAAGCTCACAGATACTCTTTCCTTTCATTTTTTTTCCATAACAACTCTATGTTCACTGATATTTTTAATGCCATGATTTGTAAGTCATTTGCAATTGCATTGAACAGACTTATACCCAGGATGTCCCAATTCCAAAATAATGTTTCAGAATGAATGCTGGCTAACTTGTTATGTGTAGTATCATAAATAAATAAATCCTGGACAATTTGAGGTTTTTTGCTTTTGAAAAGTCAGTAAAAACTTATATGCACTGCTTTTAGATTAGATGATTCTTTTTTTTTTTATAGCAATGCACAAATCAGGTTTAAAGGGATGATGCTAATTTTCAGTTTTAAAGTCTGGATTCAAATTCAATTAAAAAAAAGGTAGCAAATACTGACGATTAGAGCATCAAGTTTCATGACATTTCAAAAGGATCTGTATCCATTAGTATCTATTTATGCATCAAGGAGTATACCCTCAACCTTTAAGTGCCTCCACAAATATAATGTTGGTTGCAAAGGTGCTTATAGACCTGTGGCTCGCTAGTAGCAGGTATCCATAAAAAGAATTGATTTCAACAAATGGCCAGTTGATTAGTCCATTGCTAACTTCAAAGGACTTTAACAGCATCAACTGTTGACTGTTAGCATCACAGATATTTGGACATGTGCTTTATTAGCTGTTAAGAATCTCAGACAGTGAGGATGAAAAGCAAATGCACTCATAAACTAAATTAACTGTCCAATAAATGTCTTTCCTCTTTATCTATGCTTGTTTTAATTTACATTAAATACCATCAGTTTACAATGAGAAGAGTGTGGAAAGCATAAGAGAGGCCACCAACTCCTTAAATACTCAAGGTTTAGTGAAACATTATACACTCCAGGGAAAGGCTTAGTAAAAGAGCAGCTGTATCCAGTAGATGGTATAAATAATCTAACCTGAGGGGTTTCTGGTCACTCTCTAATCAGGCCATCTCTTGTCACAATAGCTGAGAGGTTGCCTTGCTTAGATAGCGTACCAGGATTTACTGAGCGTGCCGTCCATTCTCTGGCCTTTCATTAACGCGCTGCCATCTGAGAGTAGCTTTGACAAGAGCCTGTTGCTGAGCAGATAAAGACGGGAGTGAGACTAAACACTGAGCAGAGGTCGAGCTTTGATGGCTGTGATAGAGGCTCAATTGTAGCAGTGTTGGTCTTATCTGGAGTGGGAGGTTTGACCCCCACATGTTGGTCCCCTTAGTTGTGTTTTAAAAGGTAGCTGATCAGACACTGCTGCTGCTTTTCTGAAACATTTGCAGGATTTCTCATAGTCCTCACATGCAGAGATTTATGACAGGAATGGCACTGAGCACGTGTTCCAGAGGAGGCTGGCTGGAAATACAAAAGCACAGTTCTGACATTCAGAGAAGTAAAAGAAATTATTTCCCTTTCTTTGTGTCATTTTATTTCAACTTCAACAGGCAAATCTTCTCCTGGTGTGGGGTGAAGTAAAAATGGAGAACCTTCTTGGTTCTTTGCATGCTGAGGACAGAATGCACACATAAATCAAAGCAGAGGGAACACAGCAGGCGATGTTAATGGGAGAAGACTAGGGAGGCAAGAATACCAGGGAGTCTGGCCACTCCTAACCAGCATAAATCTCCTTTATTTAGTTAGCATTGGTGTGTTTTGGATCTCTTTTCCGGCCTACTTTTGATTTCACCTCTTTTTGTGAGAACTTATTTTAAAACCCTGGCACTACTCGACCTGTAATTGTGCACTGCCATGCAACACTTCCCTAAAAATAGTGTCCACTAATCCCTTAACCCCCTCTGAGAAGTGCTACACATTACCAGGGATTGACAAGAACCCTCTTCTAGCAAAGAAGAAGGTTCACCTTTTTTTTTATGAATTATTTCAATGAATTATGTAAATTCTGTGACGTGGACAATTAAACGTGTGCACATATCAGATGCAAAGAACTTTAGAGGTATAATCCAGAAAAGTTCAACTACATCCCCTGCATTGATGCAGTGCAACACCCTCTTGTGGGGTGAAGCTGATAGATCACGTTGTTGAAACTCTCTTGTCAGTAAGAGCTTACATCATGCTCAAGGAAATTGCTTTCTATAATTAGCTGTCTTTTAATCTTTCAATGAAACTGATCATTGTACACAAAGATTTCAGATCATATTTCACCAGAAAAACTTAATTCATTTAAATGCACTTATTTGCAACAAATTCTCCTCAAATCTGCCAAATTTGGGCTAATTTCGCTACATCTGATATTACCAAGTTATTCCATTTAAAAATGATCTAGTTAGACAGCATTTAGCAAAAGGATTCGCACTGTTTGGCTGTTTTCATATTTTGTTATATTATAACCAAAATGCACTGTATGTTATTGAGCCTTTATAATGGATTGACACAAAGTGGTAAAAAGTGTAAGGAAAATGATTTGTTTTTCAAATATTTTATTAGTCAAGTCTTTTAAAAATAAAAACCAGAAAGGTGTGAAAGCCATTAATTCAGCTACTTTTAGCCTAATACTCTTAAGTAAACTCCAGTGCAACCCGTTGAATTATTCAACAGTATAGTATAGTAGGTGAGATTCTAAAATAATATCCCAAACCTTAGACATCATATGGATAATTTCAAAGCCAACAATGGAAAAAGTTTAGACCTACCTAGCAGATCTACCAAGATAAAGTCCCCATAAACAAAAAAGATGAGTAGGATGTGCATTAATGAAAAAAACAGCCAAGAGGCCCACTGCAACTCTGGAGAAGCTGGGGAGATTAACAAGGTAGGTGGGAGAATCTGTCAAGAAGAGAACTAAACGCTGTGCTCAAAATAAATGTGGCCTTTATGAAGGAGTGGCAGGAAAAAGGCTTTTTGTGAAGGGCAAGAATTTTAAAATTTGGCACAAGCCATGAAGGCAGCAGAGCAAATGTGGAAGAACAGACTGTTCAGAAAAGAGCAGAACGAAATAAAAACATATTCATTAGATTCATTACTTTTTTTTTCAGGTTTTTTTCAGTTTTATTTGTAATATCAACTGATGTTCAAATCAAATGAGAAAGGAAAACAAAAGGAGCTGATCAGAGTTGGATGGAGCTAAATATGGCATAATGCAGGAAAAAAGGAAAAAACTGAGGGAACAAAGAGAAGTTTCACCTTCCAGCAGGAAAACAGTCCTAAACATACCAATGTGGTTCTTCTAAAACATTCAATGTCCAGTTTTAAAACCAACTCAGAATCTGTGGCATGATATTCACAGACACTCTCCATCTAACGTGACTGAGCTTGATCTACTTTGAATAGAAGAATGACGTAAAGCAAACAACTTGCAGTTTTCATAACAGCAACATGTGGATCTCCTGGGGCACCAAAGAGAAATTAATGCCATAGTTTCTGGATTTTTATTTATTCAGTAATTTAAACCCACATATTGTGCAACATTTTGTGCTTTTCTATAAACTCAAATCCCAGTAATGTCACGTTTTTGATTAGGAAAATGTCCTAGGGATATGAATATTTTAGCAAGGCATTGAAAAAGGAGTTAAGGCACCATCCTCACATGACAAACTGTGAACAAGCTTTGGTCCTCTAATCGAGTGGGCAACACCACGGTGATATTTCACAGCCGCTTTAAGACATTCAAATCATGTGAGTTCTACATGATTATCAGCGTGAGATGTGTTCGCGATTGCATGAAGGGGAACATAAATCATGTCGTCAGCTGTCTAGCAAGCTGGAAGCTTTGTGCCAGGCTTGCCAGTGGCCACAAAAATAAAGTGGAATGGGAAGGGCAGAGCTGCAGCACCACATTCCCCCGTGAAGATTTTGAAAAAGGAGACCCAAAGTGAAATGAACAGCTGAGCCAATGCACTTACAATGTTCATGAAGTTTAGCAGCATTTGATTTTGTGTGGTGTTCAAGGTCCCTCCGCAATGAATCCAAGTGGTAACTCTTCAAATACAAACTACTCACTGATCAGAAATAGACCAAAGTACACCAATACCTCTGTCAAATTGGTAACACATGATCCATGTCAGCTTGTTTTCCAAATTGCTCAATTTCAGAAACAGTCAACAGCAGAATATTTTTAGTTCACACAACTAATCCTTCAGGCATCAGAAGCATATTTTAGAATAAAGCTCAAACTTTCCAGGCCACCAACCCAGTTGAGATTGTTATTCATCAGACATCAATCTCCCTTATTTACAAACTATGTGGAGAAATTTCAGTTTTTCCGACACAAAAAATGTCTAAATGGGGAAAACGGCAAACTGTTTCATTTCGTGCGCTGTTTGAGATCTAGTCCTTAATTTGGGATAATTCGTTATTTTGTAATTACAATTCCTAATACTTAAGCTTTTAGTTTAAACTCAAATTTGCTTGGATCTTGGCTGTGGCAGTAATGAGGCCAGTCTTACTCAAATGTTCTGGTCGTGGTTTTGAAAGGTGGTTTCCACACCTAAAACCAATCTTACAAATATGGAAATGTTACGTTACAGTTTACAAAAGTAGAGAATAAGCCACAAAAGGCCATTCAAAAACATAGTGGCTCTTCAGGGGGCTGTTTTGAATCATTAAGGAAAAGTTGAATGGGAGGAAAAGGCTTGACAGAAAAAGTTGCACAGGCAACAGGGATTAGTGGAGTATTTCATTTCCTTGTGGATGACCCCAGTGGGCTGTCGGCTGAACAGCTGACCAGTCAGCAGTCTTTTTAATGACAAGGTGATAATATAGGTGCAACATGTTATACCTATATTTATCAGTAAATAAAACATTTATGTCTAAATTTCCAAAATGTTTTATTTATGACATTTATGATTTATTATCTTTTCAATATTAATGCCTTTGGTTTTCCGTTTGTCCTCTCGGAATCAGATTGGTTCTTTCGCGACATTTTTCAAATCTTAAGCTCAGCAGCATTTGATTTTTTTTCCCACATGGGCTTCATCATCTGGCTTCCTTCAGTCATGTCCAAGTGGCTGGGGAGAGTGAAACCCAGGCTTCTCTGCTGCCTATGCAGAAGATAAATGGATGGAGTTTCGGATCCCTTTTGGATGCAGATGAGGGCTTATTTTATTTTTGTTGCAAGTTTAATAGTTAACCAGAAAAATAGCAGAAAAGAAAGATGAGACTCCAGAGTAGACTGTCTGTCTTTATTAAGACTTCGGATACTCCCACTGACCTTACAACACGGCAAAATCAGAGCGTTTACAGATTTCAAAAACACCTACAAGTTCAGTGAATCTCAATGCAAATGAGAGAAAACTGTCATGCTTGAACAAGTGTGGGAGGACACAAAACTACAGCAGGAGAAACTCCTTCTGTAGGAAAACAACTGTTTTACAGCAACAGAGATGGATACTTCATTAGTACATCCAGGGTTTGCATACAATCATTGAAAGCTAGTAGACAGTGAGAAGCAGTTTCTCATCAGCTTGCGCTTGAAAATGTTTTTCCTTTTAACGTTACAAAACTGTTACATGTAGCTTTATAAAAACCAGGCTGCAGAACAGCTGGGTTTTAATGAGACTCCCTTTTGTAGAGCTTTAAAATCCTCTGTGGTTCCTCCTTCCTCTGACACAAAGTTCATGTACAGTATTCACAAAGACATGGCCAGTCCTTTATATACTTCTTTCAGTTAAATATCTAGAGAACAAATAAAACATTATTCTGTAAAATAATTAGTCAGCTGGAAGGATGATGCTGAATGCTGAAAAGTCCTAAATCAGTGGCATGAGGATCTGATGCATCATGCGATGCTTCATCCCGTGTCATCTTTGTTCCCCTGATGGGTTATCATCTGTGGTACCCTTCATCTTCACAGAGGCATGTTTACGTTTGAGAGCTGGATGAAGATTTATGATTGGCACAGGTCACAGGGCTCGCTGTGCGAGCGTTGGCAGGGTTCAGGACAATCTTAGGCGTCATGATCACTCCAACAGGGAGAAGTCACAGGACCTCTGGAAGAGAGGAATAAAAAAAGCTATTCTGTAAATACCAATGTCTAAAACATAGGATATCATGGGAAAGCTGGTTTCAGTTATTCGATTCAAATGTGAAACTCATTAAGACTCAGCACATAGTGACATTTCAAGTGTTTATGTCTTATATTTCAAGATTATAAAGTACAACTAAAAATCTAATATAGTTTAATTTAGAATATTTCAAAAGTAAGTAAAATATATTTTTTACTTCGAAAAGGTTATGTTACAGTGTTGGCCTGACGGCTACACTTGAGGATAGTTGTAGCAAAGCATTTTAGTGGAAAGGTAAGTAGAAGGAAAATGTAGAAAAAAGTGGAGAATTATCACAGATAACCACAACTTCAAAAGAAATTTAAGGATTTTATCCAAGCTAAGATGATCTCTGGAGTAATTTTACAAGGAATCAAACATTTTTGCACAAACTTCAGCTGCAGCTCTCGGCTGGTAAATCTTCTCCTAATTCTTGAAAATGAACAGAAATAGGTGCTTGAGACATTCAACTCTACGTCTAGTGGATATGCTTCACTTTTTAACCTACTAAAATAAATGATTATATTTGTTGATGATACTTAAGTTCGTTTAGATGCAACTTTTTATCATCATATTAACAGAAAAGAGATTCCAATCGGTAGCCACTGTTCAGTGATACTCTGTTGGTATCACTGAACAGGGTAACGATGTGGTGCACAAACCTCTGACCCATTGACAATACTAACTGCAAAAGGATGCTAACCATGCCGCAGGGGGCAGGTTCCCAATAAATCTTTACTGTCTTGTTTACAAGGATCAAATGAAAAGGCAGCAGGACTCCAAACTTAGACACATTACAGAGAAAAGCAACCAACATGTGAAACACAGGACACATTGTTTTAGAGATATTTAAGACGTGGGGTCAAGATCTGGTCAGATTTAAACCTTCACTTTAAGTTCAGGTCTGAATATAAACTGCCCTCATGTAGTGTTACATTGTGGCTTTAGATCAGCCTGGTGCATTAGTCCTGCTAAGACAGTCATCTCACATATCCAGATTTACGAGTGAAGACGAGAAGCCAAATATGTTTAGGTTTTATGACGGAGTTAACAGAAAGAGATATGCGGGACCGAGAATGAGAGAACGGGAACTGATTGAGATGGTACCAAAGAAAGTCATGATCCATTTTCCAATTATGATTTCTGGCTTGTACTTTGGTAACAGGTGAGAGTTAAAATTCAGGAGATATATGGGGGGGAGGAGGCTGCTGACGTTCCTCCTGGGAGGGAAACGAGCGCAGCATTGCACGGTGCTTAATTGCTACGGAGTCGTGTTTCTAACTACCGGTGGCGCAGCACTTGTGGATTGGGGCTCCTCGTCGCCTCTGGAATTCCTTTCTGGGCCCCGGTCCGAGTCAGTCGAGCTGGTGAATAAAAGCTGTCAACGGGATAAAGATACCCCCACTTCTCTTCGACTTTTCCTTCAGCACTGCTTCCATATCCCATCTCCACCTTTTTTTAGTGTAAGTGAACTCTTCGTGCCACACCTTCCTTTTCTCGGGGGTCTTCTCGCTTTCACTGGGGTGATGAACTGCATGTTTGATTGAGAGCAGTTTCACTGCAGGGACAGTTCACTCATTTCAAATACAAATCAGTCAAGCTACAATGGGTTTTCTAGAACAACTGAATTCTACGTTAATATTCTACATAATATCTTGTAGAAAGAGTGAGCTAGTTCTACTGAATCCTGCTTTTCGGGGCCAAATATTTATACATTGGAGACTGCTTCCACTGATAAGAAGTGAAGGAGCGGCTGTTCCACATCATTACACTGCCTCCACCGTGCTCAACTCGCATGTTGGTTTCCCTTTCCAAAATGGCACTAATTGAGAAAAAATATCCAGGCTTTAAAACTACGTCACCTGTTCATTTTTTGTCTGTGTGTCGTAAAACGTTTTCCAAACTGTGTACCTGCAACATGCTGCGGTTTCATGGGGCCGGCTTTCTTCATGAAAGACTCCTCGCTTTCGAAAGCGAGGATGGGCTCAGCGGACGTGCCGGTCTCGGAGTTGTCCCGGGCTCCATTGGACGCGTTGTCCTGGTTTGTGAGGTGGATGAAGTCTTCGAAGTGGCCAGCGTCTCCTTTAGAGGACAGACCGTTTTCGTGCCTCACCGGCTGGAGCCCATTAACCACTGGGAGGCTACGGAGAGGGAAACATGGAGAACAGCTCGGTTAGCCAACATGACTCAGATCAGAGTGAGTCATTTTGCCATTGCTGAAGAAAACGAGGAAATCAGTTCATTCTTCAACTATTAACACTGTTTACTGACAGCCTGATCCTTGTGGCTTTCTGCTTACCAATAAAACCAACAAATTTCCTGCAAGTGTTTGGTAGTAACGTTCCACCTTTGTTTCCTGGCAAGCTCCGCTCGTGGTGCTTTGCAAGCAAAAAGAATTGAGCCTTACCTTTCTTTGAAGTTACTCTGTCCATTCTCTGCCTTGTTATTGGGCAGGCTTTCCTCCAGTTTCGCCTGATTGTCAGCAGATACTAAAGTGACACAAAGTAAATAGTAGTGGTTACAGCTGACCCACATTTTCTACTGAAGTTCAACATAAAACAACAGATTTTAGGTTCATTTCAAGCCGTGCTGTTATTTTGGTTCTTGTTGCTTGTTTTGCTCAATGTTCTTCTGAGACTGTGTACATTGTTTTCCTACGTGTTACAGAACCTTTTTACCATTACCATTTTAATAACATGGATTAAACCATGTTATTAAAATTGTTTAATAACTTGCGGTAAAAATTTTACAAATTATTTTATAGTACATCATAAATTTCCACTATTAAGGTACATCTACGCAAGTTGAAATATATATTTCAAGTGTTTATTTCCAGTAATTTAGATGTCTATGGCTAACAGTTTATAAAAAGGACAATCTGTGTTTCATAAAATTATATTAATATATCAGACAAGTAAAGAATCAGCCTGTGGTTCAGCTGAAGCGTTTAGCAAGTCCAGGATGCTTTAGCAGCCTTCACCATTTCTACATTAGGTCCAGTAAAAGCCAGCACACCAGCCTCATCCCACACCTGGTAAAGCTTTTTCCTACCACACTTTTTCCTTCTGTTCAACTTTCCATTAGTATGCTTTGGTGGAGCACTGAGCAGTCATGTTTTTAGTCATGACCTTTTATAGCAGTCTATTGGATAACTGTAGAATGAGCTATCTTACAAATGATTGTGTGTAGACCATAACATTACAATTTTGGTTTTTAAAATCTTTTTTATTAGTCCTGTGTAATTGTAATATTGTAATATTTTAATTGATTGAAAAACAGAAGTTGGTTTTTTCCCATTATCAGCATCAAAATTAATTGAATATCTTGAAATATAACATGAATGTAATATGTTGCTATGAACTAAAATGTTTTAATTTCTGAACCATACTCAATGGTATTCTAATTTACTTTAATAATAGAACTTCAGAACAAATACCATTATAAACATAAGTAAATAATGAAAGGCTTAATTTTGTTCAGGCATCTTTCGTAAGGACTCAGGGACCCCCCAATCTGAGCTTCTTAAGCATTTGGTTGTGGCCAACACAAAGCATCAGCCAACCCTGATTAAAGTGGATCCCTGCTTGCCAGACCTCCAACCACATCAGTTCCTGGCTAACGATTTCCTCATTCAGACAAGACTGGAACCAGCAGCCTTTCTCTGATAACTCACCGCATCCAACTCAATTCTTACATAACAGAAGCTGCTAATAATACTTTCAGATAACGTTTATCAAGAACACATTTTTCCACCTTAGATCATGATTGACACAAAAATGTCATGCATCAAAAATAGGTGTAAAACTGCAGCAGGTTGTTGCCATTAGCCCACTCTTACTCCTATCCCTCAGGCTAAGGGATTCAACAAGCAGTGAGCACACATGGGTCCCATTGTGCTGGGTAAAACAAGCCCGACTGCAGCTGCACAGGATATGAGGCAGAGATATCATCTAAAAATCCTTTAATACGACAAGCTTCACGGTGAATCCGACTCAGATGGGAGTACACACTGAAGATGCAGGAGATATTTGTGCTTTTGTTTAGTGACACACAAAGAGGAAAGGAACATCTGTTCAAGGGTACTGCTTAATAAAAAAAATAATAAAATCAGTTAACTTGCAATAAGAGGAGTCAGAGAACATTTTACTGGAATTAACTGAGGTCGTAAACATCTTCTAGTGGACTCTGAAAACCATCCCAAAGTGTTCACTTAAATTTAAGTCTTTGTCTTAATGTTACGTCCAAAAGGATCTGAAAGGTTGATGGGGAAGCAATGTTTTATTTTAAATGATAAATGACCGTCTTTAAAAGTCAGAGTAATCCAATTCAATGTTCTGCTTACCTTTGCTGGTCTCTCCCTGCACGTCATTGGAGAAACCGACTGTAGCGGACTTGGTCTCTTTCTGCAAAGGAGGAACTTGCTCACTTACTGGACACCAAGGGTTTTTGCTTCTTGTTTTAGTAAAAAAAGTTAAAGTTTACATCTACCTTTTCACCCCCATCAGTCTTGCGTGTCCTCTTCATGATCTCTTCCAGACGCTGACAAAAAAAAACAAAAAACAGAAGGAATAACTCCGGGAAAATTTACATTTTGATCCAGTTTTTTAATTTGCAGAATATTCTTTACTTTAACATTTTGTATTTTACAGCAATGCATAACAGTATAGAAATAGTTGTCCTTGTATAGCTGGGATACCAGTTTCAGTTCTATGAATAGTCTGATGTAGGCAAGTTAATAATCAACACTAGCAAAGATTTCCTGTCATTCTGATAAGATGGCTAAGTGATATATTTTGATTTTTTCTGGCTGGTGAACTGGTTGAAACAAAGTGCTTACACATTTCCTCAGCTTAAAAACACAAAAAGGCAAGTTCAACTGTTTGGAAGTAAGTCTGGCAGTGAAACACTCAGACAATCATGGCATGGAAACAAAGGGTGCCACCCATCACTGTTTTTACAGTGAAACCGTTTCCACAGCAGGTCGTCTACTGGAGTAGACTGACTATTACACCAGCTAATATCAGCTTATTTTTATGCCACTCTCTGTAGCAACTGATTAAAAAAAATCTGTCATTTTAAATATAAGACCAAAAAATGCTTTAACTTGTCAAATAGTAATAAAGTTTTTGAACACCATAAAACTTATCACAAGTACATGACCACTGTTCTCTCTGAACAGTACTACAATTCTCCAATATTACAAATCCAGAAATAGTGCAACAAATAATAAAAATGACAAATTTGCCATTCATTATACCAGGAAACTGCACTAACAGCTTCTTTCCCAATACAGTTCTAAATATGATTTGTTTTGCCGGCGTGATTACATTGTTAAAGATTTTATTTTGAATGCTGGTTATGCTTGTTTGGCATTTAAAATGTCAAAAATGATTACAGTATTGGCTGTTACACTCTGAATAGAAGAATGACAAAATGGCACAAAAACAAATTGAAAGCTAAACTTTGTGTTTATTTTGCATTTATGCTTATGCATCAAAGTAACATTTTTTTCATGGATAATTTTAGAACAGTCAACATGATGTTACTTCAGCAGGAGCAAAACAAGAATAATTGTTGCTTTTCTGCTTTAATGAACATATAAAACTGGCTGCTACGCTCTGACCAGAAGAATGAAAGCATTGTACAAACAGCTTGAAAGCTAGTAAACTTTATAGCGAGGCATCAAAGTAAAATTTATAGCTAATTTTAGAATAGTCAATATGATGTTCTTTCAGCAGGAGCAACACGCGAGTAATTTTGCTTTTCCGCTTTAAAGAAAACATGACTGCTACACTCTGAACAGAATGATAGCATGGTACAAAAACACCCTGAAAGCTAGTAAACTGTGTGTTCTACAATTATAGTTATGTAAAGTAACTAATTTTGTCAAAGAAATGTTACTTCAGTAGAGGCAAAATTGTTGCTTTTCTTGTTTAAAGAAATTACCATTATGCATTTTTGTTTCAGGGTTTTGCGTAAATACCCCGAGTCTGATGATGGTTCCTACCTTAGTGTCTAGTACTTGGTTGGAAACTTGACAAGAATAGTCTACAAAACTCAAGCAATCAGAGCTTTGGACTGTTCAATTTACAATTTCCGTGTCCCATTTCATTTTCTATTTATTATTTCTATGTCATAATAGTTATCTAATTGTGTAACTTTAATACTTAACTAGTAATTAGTAAGACAACTTATTAATAGATTGTCCTATTGTCACTCGGTTTTGAGTGATGATGAGGTGTAACTTGTGTAATTAGCAAAAAATAAAACAAGTATTGGTTGAATTTTGCACAGTGGGGTGATGGTGTGGCTGTGCTTTAACCCGTCTGCTTTTCACATATATATGCACTGAAGTTAGACACAAGATCTGACCTTCATCTGACGTAGTTAGACCATAACTGCAGCTGCCGCTCATAAACGATAGGCATTTTTAAGATCCGGGATTATTTCACACACAGCTCAGACACTCATAGCTTTGGTATCTAGTTTAGCTGCAAAACGTGCTTCCACACGGTAGATTTCTGATGTCCCAATAAGTTGCTGATGCTGTTGTGTGAACCCCCAGGGTATTTCAACCACCTGTGTGTTTTATGAAGCCAGTCTAAACAGAGCGGATAAGGACAGCATCTTTGTTATGGAGGACGAGATGTTCCTGTGGGCTCAGTCCTGTTGATTTAGTAACGCCTGGCAGAACTAGGTCTGCTGAGAAGAGGCAGCATGCTTACAAAACTCTTTTGAGATAATGGAGGAGGAACTATTAAGACCAAACAAATATAAATATGTCGTATAAGGGATGACATTGTCTTGTGTCAGCTTTGCAAAAGTATGGATACATTTCAAGCTTTACTACATTTTTCACATCACAATCAGATTTTTTCAATGAATTTAAGAACTTCAAAATTTTTTAAAATATAAAACATCGGATTTTTGTTTCTTGAAGACGTTGACTGTTCTCATCCAAAGGGTTTCTCCAGGTTCGAACATGGATGGGATATGTCACGCTTCTACAGTCAGATCATAAATGCAGACATTAAGGTCACTTGTTTGATCCTTTATCCTATTCAATGTTTAGGGTAATGAGTAGTGTTGGTTCCGATCCACACAAATCTGACCTTTTGTCGTCTCAGTGGGACTAAAATTATGTTCTCTTTGATCAGAGAGCCATATAACTGCTGGTCTTTACCCTGTAGTCTTTTCATTGTTGTTTTTTTTTTTTTATTGCCCTTATTGTGGTCTGAACAGTGTGTTTATTTTTATTTATCCTCATGTTTTGTATATATATATTACATGTTGGATTTAATATTACTGTATGTTTCTGGGACTATAGGTGTAAATCAGCATTTGTAGCTATAACCTAGTACAGCACATCTCTCCTTCAGTGGCTGATGTATGTTGTACACTGTCCCATTTTAAATAAATTTATTTCACATGTTGGATGTGCTTCCTATATGACATGTTGAAAGCTATAAGAACGATTCTTATACATTTTCCTCTAAAACGGCTCCTCTTTTGGCACTCTTCCGTAAAAGCAACATTATTGGAGTGCACCACTAATAGTAGACATATCAACACATTCTCCTTCCATAGTTATAGATCTCTGGAGATTTTCAAAACCGCCATGGGGCTCATGGTTGTCTTAATTAATGGTTTCCTTTGCCAGCTTTTAAATTTTGGCAAATCCCCATCTACATAGGTTTGAAGTTGTGCCATATCTTCTAAATTTTCAAGTTTAAATGAAAAGGGTCCAGTAAAATCTTTAAAGCTGGAAACACACACTGTTTTATTTATGGACACTCTGGTGTGTTCCTTTGTTCTTCAAGAGGCTGTTTGATCACTTATGTTGACTAAAAACCTGTTGGATCAGAAGTGGGGTTGTACTGCACACAGGTGGGCTCTATAAAGTAAATTGGTGCTTTCTGAAAGGCAGTTTGCCACACCGGGGTTGAATAAAAATGGACGCCATGCTTTTTTAGATTTGTGAACAGGTTTGAAAACATCTTTCACTTCATAATTTATACCCATATTTTCCTTTACGCTGTTTTGTACTGCAGCAGTAACAAGCAAAAAAAAAAAAAAACACTGTTAAGAGAGGAATTTGTGTTTGTTGTCCCCAAATGCTTCACTTTAATTACCATTCCGTCCTCCCTCTGGTCTTACGGTTGAGGGCTGTTGAGCAGCTATCCTGCCAATATTAGGACTTATATATAGAAACGCACTCTAAAACACAGAGGCACTCCAAGGCCTATTAAATCATGGCATTCAGACAGCCCCTCCAGGAGAAGCCAAAAACATCATTCGTATTGGTTTCAGGGACTCGGCTTTCCAGCCTGATTTTTGTTGTGTCAGAGGCCAGGCCTCAGAGCGAACATAACCCAAAATATAATTGCACTACTCATGGGGGAGTGAAGGAGATTTTGCATCAGCTAATTTGTTTCTTAACTTGTACTATCTTTTGCTTCAATGAATAATGGATTTGGATGCATGCTTGCCTTTAAAGCCATAATGGAGAATATCTTGTTTGAACTTGAGTTATAATCCAGTGGAGAGAACAGCGGTGGGAGAGTAGATGTACAGCCCTACCTTTTTCCTCTCCAGTCTCTCCTGCTCCTCCTTCTGGAAGTGTTTCTCCCTTTCGAGACGCTGCTTCTCCGCCTCCTCCCGAGCTCTCGCCTCAGTCTCTTCTTTCTGAAACACAAACACATGAAAATCCAACCACAACTTCTTTGCAGGCAAATGAAGGGGGGAAAAAAACACTGCAGCCAAAAAAACATGGCTTTTTTTTTCTTGACGCAACAAGGGTGTGGTTGTTCCCTACTGTTACTGTTTACAACCACAAACGGGATATTTTCCTGTACAAAAAAAAAAAAAAAAAGAGATCCTTTTTGGACTTTTCCTGTCCTCATGAGGACAATACAGTCAAAAAAAAAAGAAAAAAAAAAAGAAAGAAGTTATCAAAACAATGGGCTCTGTGTTTGAATGCTGGATCATGTTGGAAATGACCACAAGAGGGCAGTAAAGTGTTAGAGCTCATGACACCACAGTGGAATCATGTTATGTGTCTACAAAATATAAAAATCAATTGAGAAGTGCATTTTCTGGCTGATTTCAGTTTGTTTCTAGCTGAACACACTTCCTCTCTAGCTTCAGCCACACAAACTCCAGCAGGGTCCTTCTAACCAGTTTATCCAAATGACCTGTTTCTGTAAGCGCAGGTTCTCCTCCTGCTCAGCCTTGGCTTTCTCCTCCGCCTCCCTCTCCTCCTGCAGCCGCTTCTCTTCGTCCCTCCTCCGCTGCTCCTCGGCCATGGCTCTCGCCTCCTCTTCCCTGCGCTGTCTCTCCTCTGCCTCTCTTGCTATTCGCTCCTCTCTCAGGATCCTGGATCATATCAGGACAAAACAGGACTTAAAATTACATCAGTACTTTCCCTCTTAAATATGTTTGATCACAACTCTGACTGATCCACATGGAAGCTTTAAATCAGTTTCAGAGATACAAATGACTTTAGATCTGTAATTTGACAGGGCTGTCCTAACACAAATATATTTTTAACTAAATTATGTTGTAGTCCTTTCTGTTCCTGCTGAAATAAAAACATCCCCACATCTCGGTGCTGCCACTACCATGTGTCACTGCGAGGACGGTATGTTCAGAGGGATTTGCAGTGTTTCTGGTTTATTAGTCTTGCACATGAACCAAAAAGTTCTATTTTTATGCCTTATCTGATTAGTGTAAATTCTAATTTATATTGCATGTGGCAAATAGAAAACAGAACATCTTATCTTATTGTTTCAACATTGTCTTCTTCTGAGTCTTTTTTAAAAGGTCACACTTGGGGAGTATATGGCTAATAGGCACTGCAACAACACAATACCTTACCAAATATTTTTAGTCTGGTTTCTCATACAAAAATCTAAGCACTTATAAGAAACTTTTCAGCAAGATGCATGTGTCAAGTCAATTATCTAATAATATTGATGAAGAAGAACTAACTCGATTGGCAGATTATTTTACTTGTGACATGGGAAAAAAGTCTTGTTATAAAGAAAATAATCTGCCAGTGGAACTGATACTTTTTAATCAACATTTAGGAAATTGTGACTTAAAACAAGCGCATATTTGTTGCTAAAGAGTTACTTGTAAGTTAGCTGCGTGCCATTTCCAGTGTACCAAGATATTTGCACTACAAATTAGACCAAGAAAACTTGGTAAGATTTTGTGTTTTTGCAGGGCTATACTGACATTAAATACCACACAGAGGGAATGTGTTAACTAATTATTTGTCTTCTAAAGGCAATCTGGTTGCAGTGCATTTTAAAGTACATATTTGACAGATGTGTCAAATCCATAAAAAAACAAAAAAACAAAAGTAAAGGCTTACTACCATTCTATAAATCAAACCATTTGCACATCTACTCTCCTCAGACCGACTGACCTCTCTTTCTCCTCTTGTTCGCGCCGCTCTTGCTCCTCCCTCTCTCTCTGCTCCCGGGCCTGGCGGCGTTTTTCTGCCAGGATGCGGGCCGCCTCTTCAGGGTCGTTGGTGCCAGCCATGGGCTTGGCTGACGGAGAAGGTGAAGGCGACACAGCGCGGGCAGACTGGGTCGAAGCCGCTGGCTCAGGCTGGGAAGGAGTGGAAGCGGGACTGGGCATCCTTGGAGTTTGAGGCGTGGAAGCAGCAGAAGAAACTGTGATGGCAGGAGCCACAGGAGAACCTGAAACACAAGTATTTTAAAACGAGAACCATCAGTTTTAATTGTGTAATCTTTGGATATTTTCAGCTACTTTTTCTTCCAAAAAATATTTTTAAACATTTTTGCATAAAAATGGACTGAATGGCCAGGTTAATCAGCAGTCTATCTTAAGAAATGCAGCATTTTTCCAGCTTTAGTTACTCACTCCTCCGTCTCTCTGGAGTGGTGGGCCTGCGTGGCTCCTTCACTCTCTCCAGTGGAGCAGGGGAAGCGGTCCGGTGGTCTATCCTGGCCGGGGTGCTGGCTCGTTTCGGCCGGGCTTTGGGAGTGGCTGGGGTGCCACGGGTTGACGGGGGCTTTGGGGAGGCAGCAGGGCTTGGAGAGGCATTTCTGCCCTTAGGTGTGGCTGGGGACGCTGGTCGCTGTCTAGATAAAGGACTTGGACTGGAAGAGAGAGACGAGGGGGAAAATATGAAACATGAAGGAAATTATTGCAACACAGAAAACTAAAAACACAAAATAGCTTGTTTAGATAAAAATTATTCTGAATAAATGAAGTCTCACTGCAAAACAAACACTTGGCAGTGAACCATTCCTGTCCTTAAAATGTTTGCCCCCTCCAAGCTTGTGCTCAAGGATTTTGATTTATTTTCCCCTTTTACTCCATCCATCCGTTATAGAAGTGACTTATTGTGTGGTCTGGGGAAATGGAGAGGAATCTCTGAATGTCCCTCATAATGCAACGCCATCAGTTATGAAAGCAGGTTAATGAAAGGTCAGACCAGCACAGACACAAAAACTCAGTCAGTATGCAGAAACAAGCCGGAGGGCATCATGGTTCAATTATTCTAGAGTACAGCATCATTGAATGTTTCTTTAAAGGTTTTAAAAGAGCAGATTATTGTTCCAGCTCGGAAAGCTTATTGGTTTTTGGTCTCACTCTGGCAGTCAGGTAAAGTTTAAACAGAACAATTTTTTTTTTTTTGTATGAAGAAATATTCTATTTTAACAGTCATAACCACATATTTTAAGCTGAGAATATTACAAATACATCACATACCTTGGATCAGGTCGGTGTCTCATGCTGGGTAGGGATTGCCTCTTCTTCAGCACCTTCTCTTTACTGATGGCCTTTTTCTCCTTCTCATTCTCCCGTTCTTTGTCTCTTTTTTCCTTCTTGTTTTTATCCATCTGAAATAAAAAGATTTTTAATCAAAATTAGCATTCATTTTGCTTAAAAAAAATTTTTTATTATAGAAATAAAGCTGAAAAGTTTAGAAAAAACTGTTTGCAGATCAGGATACATTTTAATTCAAAGTGTGTTAAAAATCCCAAACACTGGATCTAAGCCACAATTGAGGCTTTTCCAGCTGCATTCATCAGCCCCCCTGACTAAACTTGATTCCAGATACTCAGCACTTGTCAGCTTTCTGGGATTTTATGTCAGCTGCAACTCTATAAACAAACATGAGCGTGTTTGTATAGCCAGATGCTATATTGTCTGCTGCAAAAAAACAAACTGTCACATCACCTGGTCTTTGTTCTCAAAAATCCTCTCAACAGAACTGGGGCACGTCCAGAGAAGTTGAAACACTACTCATACGATTTATGAAGTTCAAAGTAATAGGAAACCATTTTATGTTTTGTCAGCACTTGATTAACTGAGTCCCATCAAAGCAGATGACAAAGATGTTTGATTTAGCAAAGCACTTCAGTAACAAAATCCTGACAAAGAGTTCTTGGTAGTTTCAATTTCACCTATTATTTATTTATCAGGTCTAGTAAAATGTGTCTACTGCTTTTAACTTACAGGTGTGGAGCTTCGTCTGTGCTGCCGCTGAGTGATGTCTGGTGTGCTAGATGTCACCCTCCAGCGGTCAGAGCAGCGGTGGTGTGGCTGGTGGGCGCACAGGGTGAGGGGGCTGGCTGAAGCCGAACGAGGGCACAGAGAAGAGTCTATGGATGAGAGTTAAGAGATTTATGAATTTATAAAAACTCATGTGTTCTAATGAAACCCAACTTACGTCCATCTTTTCCATTACTCAGGACACTAGCAGCACTGCGGCTGCGAGCGAGGAATGACAGGGTGGGCGTCATCAGTCGGTCGACTATACTGCTCTCCCATGGAGTCAGTGCAAGGCTACGAGCTGCAAGAAAAACAATATATAAGTTTGGTTCACAATGAGCCTCAGAACTACATCTTTCCTTAACCCAACACAACAGAGATCCCACAATTATGAAATAAAGGATTCAGCTGGAAAATACTTTAAAAGATGTATTATACAATCAATCAGTGTAATTACTTATTCATTTGAAAGGTATTGTGTTTGCTATTGATCACTCTTTGTTGGGGTAAAATGGAAAGATAGGATTTTTTTTCCATGAACACTGAAGAGGAATATTTCTGATAAGATGAACAATAAAAAAATTACTGAAACATTTTGCTTTTAACATTTTGCATCACTTCTTAAACCTCAGCAGATCTTTTAAACATCAATAAAAAGAATTTTTCTTTTAATTCCACAAATTTGATGTCATTAGTAAATGTCATAATCAAAGATGTCCCTCATCCAGTGAATCATGATCAGAAGGAACATAAAAGAACCAATAAGGTCAGTGCAAAACCCACCAGGAATGTAATGATCATCACCAGACAATGAAAGAACCAAAATAACAATAAAAAAAAAGTCCCATAAAACATATAAGCATGCAGAACAATTTAAAGAAAAAAAAAACCAAGTCTGGAGTGTCAAAAAACAAAAATAATAGTTGTGGTTTTGAAGGATGGAAATGGGTCAACTGTCAACCATCAGGGTCAGGAGAGGTGCTGAAATCAGACACTGAAAGGGAGCGACTGCGAGGGAGGAATAAAAAAAAAGAAAAAAAAAAGGACAAAGATGGAAGGACTCGTGGGTGTCGCCAGTGGCTGAATAATGGAGCGGTTTAAACAGGCGCTGGCCATTCCAGATGTAGCCTTACTTCTGCTGGGGGAGTTCCAGAGTGTAGCCGAGGACTTGGAGAGTCGCTTGTTTATAACAGAGTCCACATGTTTGGGCAGGTTGACCGCAGAGACAGAGCATCTGCCTAAGAAGCCAAAAGAGCGCCACAGATGTTCACCAAGGTCACATAGTTGAGAGGAACAGACGGGAGCAGCTGAGGCGTCATGAGTTAAGCTAGGACACATCGACTCTTTGAAGGAGCAGCTGCATTAGTTTTGCTATAGTCATTTCTTCTTTATTCAAACAAGTAAAAGGTCACTGAGACACAAAGTCCCATTTTCAAGAGGAACCTGTTTTAAATACAGGAGCAACAATGTTAAATAGAAACAATTTGTACAACACACTCACCCAGTGGAAAGACACCAGCAACAAAACATTAACAGCATTTCACTAGTATTTTATTAATCAGCAGTCTGTCCCAAATTAATGGATCATTGTAAAAAAAAAAAAAAAAAAAAAAAAAAAAAATCTGTACAATGAAGGAACACTGAATGTAATAAAAGAATCAGTAAATGTAATAATTTACTAATTTGTAAATTAGTTAATGCATATGGAATCTGAGAAACAGCCATTGAAAGAGAATGTTAATGTCTATGGACACTAGACAGAGCAGGTTTCAAGCAGGATTAGGTGGTTAATAAAAACTGAAATTTAGATATTTTCAGTATCAGTGAGGTGAACAGAAGGACAGATTAGCTGCAAGAAGCTACTTTAAAAAGAAAACCTTTCTTTGTCAGCCATTCGTTCAGGCAGCTCTTTCTCCATTTTAACTTTTGGAGCTTTCAATCTCCTACAGTCATGAAGTATGCTAGATTTGGAAATGTTGGCAGAGTTTTGGAAATCTCACAAGAAAAGGTTTACAATCTTTAAAAAAAACAAAAAACAAACAAAAATCACAGAATACTCTTTAGATTTACTAATGCTAATGAGTCCAATATTATTTTTTCTGTTTTAATAGCAAAACAATATGAAAGTAGCAAAAATTCTAACTTTCATTTTACTCAAAAGTGAGCAAAAAGGTAATATTCCTTGACAATTTCATTTTATCAAAACATTTTTGTATTTTTGGCAACAAAACTGCTTACAGTACTTTTCAAAAATAGTGACATGTTCATCCTACGAGGTTTCTATTTCTGAAAATATCAATGCCTCATTTAGGTCCCCATAAAAATATTATTTGGTAAACATTAGAAAAGTTTAAATAGTTTGGTACGTTATAGGTTAAATCAGTATTTGTTTTGTCAAAAGGCTGCTTGTGGATAAGGAATGCAAATCACAGCCTTGGAAAACAGTAATACGAGGAAACACCATCATCACTCAGAATCTGCAGCTAGTCTAAACAACTAAATATTTCTCTTGATGTTGAACCAACAATTGCACAGGAAGTTGTTCATATAATTAATTTCATCTCATTCAGACTGAATTATAATGTTGATCCAGATGTGCAGCATGAACTCACTCTCTTTCTGGCTCGAGTTTGGGGATCCCGTGCCAACCCATGACCCTCTCTGCTGGCGGATTTCCGCCCACGTCTTCTTAGTTGATCTGTGTATAGCTGCCTCGTAGCGTTCCTGGGAAACGTGTGGAAACATGGAAGCTGTTAGAACTTATTTTGTTGGACATCAGTCAGATGAACAGTCCAGATTCAAGCACTACATCTGACTCGGACACTAAAATGTGTCCGAGTAAAACTAAATCCTTCCATCTGCAGCTGACTCACTTCATGCTCCAATACAGCAAAAAAGAGTTTTGACTTCTCACTCCTCAATGAACTATTGTCTCAACTATTAGATGACTGGTGATGCAACACTTTCTAAATGTGCTACTTTAAACAAACATCGCCTCCGTTTCCACTGAAACACACTTTATTCTTTTCCAGTTTCTGTTTCTGCCTCTCTTCCAAGGCGGCGCGCCGTTTCTCGGCTTTGACGCGCTGCTCCTCGAGCTTCCTGCGCCGTTCCTCTAGCTGCTGCTCCCTCAGCTGCCGCGCCTTCTCCTCCTTCTCCAACCACTGGTTCTTTTTGGTCGCTATAATCAGGCAGAGGGCATGGTTAGGGGAGGAAAAGTTTCTCAAAGGTTACCCGTTTCTCGCCCCTTGTCAAGTAGGAAAACTGTTCCATGTGTGCTCCGTGAATTTTGGCTTTTGTTTTAAGAAATCTTAAATATACTACGAGTTTTATGCCTGCGGTAAAAACGACATTTTCTACATGTTGTGTTTTGTTTCTTTCACACCTGCAGTTTGGCTTTATAAAGTTCTAAATTTGTATGACTCACTTTGTTTCTGGGTTTGTTCAAATAATTAAAACTTTTTTTTAAAAATATGTCAGAGTGCTGCAAAATGGCAAGTTAGGCCAAATGAATTACATCTGAGGCTTGGCAATCCCTTCAAGCATCACTAAAACTGCACTTTGATATGGAAATCATTTATTTGTTGAGCAAATAGATGACTTAAGAATCGTGACTTAAGAAGACTTCTTTCCTGTGTGCACACATCAGCATTTTTTATTAAACCGCTAGAGTAAGCCTCCATAAAAAATAATCAGTGCTGCTTAGTCCTAATAAAACAAAACAAAAAAAACAAGTTGTTTGCAGAAGACTGTGATGAATAACTGCAGTGATGGTGGAAGCCAAAGGGTTTAAAGACACATAGTGTATCTTTCATGCAAGACTGGAACAAAAAAGCTGAGTTATACGCAGGCTCTGCTTGCCAGCACTGTGAAGAAACGAAAATGACAGCTGCAGTGCAGATCTGTTCATTGCTGCTCGACATTGAAGAGACATCAGCTCTTCCTCTCAAGAAAATCTGGAATGCAGAAAAACTGCCCCAAGGAATAACCTTAAACGCCACCCAAAATATTCAAGACATCCTTTTATGATCGAATAACCTTCACTCTCGTTAACATGGACACTTTAAAATGAAGACGACAAAATTGGTTGCAAGTTGCATACAAGCAAAACTAGTTAATACAAAATGTGAGGGAATTCTGATTTGAATATTTGAATTTAACTTCCTTCTGTCATCAAAACAAAGATTCTGGATACAAGAAGGGATAAGCAGCAAATTAGCTTCAGTCTTCAGCCAAACACTACCTGAAGTTAGTCTGATGGCAGCTAAGTACTATTGATATTTAGCCACTTAGATTCTGGGGCTTTAAATTTTAAACAGATGTCTAAATCTGAAACTGCAAGCTGGTGCACAGTAAACACATTTTCTAACAGAAATCAACATTGATTCAGACTGTACATTAAGGTCATTAAAAAGCCAGAGAAGAGCTTTGACCTGGAACTTTAAATATTTATATCTACAGCAAAAGACAGTTCAACTTGCAAGATAACATACGTAAAATAATTTTTAAAACTATCTATTTTTCACCCTTATTGCCACTCAGTTTCTCAACTGGTCATAGTTGGAAAAGAGTTTGGTATTGTGATGCATAGGTTCATTTTATTTGGCAGACTGGGATGATTTTCAGTCACAGTAATAAAAAAAAACTGGGTGAATCAAATTTGAGGTTCCTCAAGGCTTTGTTCTCTGAACACTTCTAATAAATATCTATAACATGTTTCACCTACTTCAGATTATATAAAGCATTACAATGATACACAACTTTTAATCTGTGTCAATACATTACTGGCGCCCCCTGCTGTTAAAGAGTAAGGTTGTTTGTAATAGAGTAAGGTTGTTTGTAATATCAGTGATTAGAAGGGTGAGAATTTTTGCATACAAAGTCAGAGATCATGAATCCACTCGACTCAATAAGCCTAAATACCAGACAGTTAAGTAAAGTTCTCAGATGGCAATTTTATTGAAACTCTGTCAGCTATGTTCTTCAAATGATTAGCAGGATGAAGGAAAAAAGAGCAAAAAACAAAAGGTTTTCATTAGATTTGATGTTTATGATGGCATCTATAAAATTGAAAATCATTTTGCTATTATTCTTTAATGCCTTCTTTGATTTAAGTATTTCCCCCCCCCCTTTTCTTCATTTTAAAATCATGGGAAAAATAATTGTGAATAAACAGCGAAACACAAGTAAACTTGCTGTTTGCGTTTTGTTACTAGAAACACCATCATTTGTGCGGCTGAACCGATACCTCCCTTTAAGCCGACGGTGTAAACAAGAGCTTTGGCTGGAGTTCTTCTGTTATCCTAGTCTGACAGTGAATTAGATAAGACCCATACCATCTGGCATGCCCATTGTGATTGCCCAAATTACACTGATCCACAGCATCAACTGTGTCAAACACATCTTACAACATTCAAACACTAAGACGGATTAGACGAGGATAACACACTACTGCAAGTAAAATGATGACCTGTTTTGGAGGAAACCTACAATGCGGAAGAATACAAATCAGTATTATGTATTTATGTTGCACAGTCTATGAGCCATTCAGTTATGCAGCTAAATGTTTACTTTGAATGCTATAGCTCTTTTTTTTTTTTTATGAATTGAATGTTACGTCCTATCTGGGAACGCTGCGCTGTTTAACTATAATTTCACAGCCAAGCCAAAAGAAACTGCAGGTGTCTCAAAAAACCTTCAATTTCTCCAGGAAGATGGCAATCAGTGGTTCTGTGGTTCTAACATGTTATCTTCTGTAACTGGAACCGAACGATGTCCAAAGTTCACACGAAGGGCAAGTTACTCTGCAACCTCTGTGCATTAAATTAAATCCATTCATATGGACGATGGTTAAATGATCACTTTATGATTATTTTAAAAGAAGATGAGGATGTTCACAGAGACATTTAGTAGGGTTTGACATGTAAAACAAAAAAAGATGACAAAAATGTTTTCAAAACAGGACCATTAGATTAAAAATGGAAGAAAAAAATACCCCAGGGCTGGGCAAGATCACCAACATATACATGTACAACAGCTTGTTAAATTTAAAATCACATTTTTTTGTGCCAAAATATATAAACATATATATATTTAGAATAATCAAATACATTTTAGGTACAAGCTGATGCGTTAAGTCTTCCAACCTTCCATCTCTTACAGTCGGTGTTAACTGGAGCTGCACAATATATTGAAATACTATCAATGTAAGCAAAATTTCAGCTGCAAAGAACGGCTTTCAATATCTGGTTGACTATGCACCTTTTACTATGCTTGTTAATAGCTTATTTGGCCATTTAGATGGACGTCACCCTCTTGAATACCCGCATCTGACGACAGCTGTTTGTGAACAAGTAGCTAAATATTAAGGAAAATACTGACCCATGTCATAATAAAACATTTTCAACAATAAACTATAATTTCATGGGGGTTTTTAATACTGTGCAGCCCTAGTGTCAATTGTTCTTATTGATGTATTACCCAGCTCTAGATAATACAGATGAAAATCATAAGTGAAAACTTCCAGCATAAACTGAATGATTAAAAAAAATAAAAGAGAGAAAGCGAAAGGAGGCCATCACCACCACCACAGAAACGCAGGTGAGTGGCTTACCTTGCAACTTGCTGAGCTCTTCTGCAGGAGGAAAGAAAACAGGAGCAACTGTCAATCATGCAAAGCAGTGAGAGGCTGAGTGGAGCTGGGTGAAAAAATGCATCAGCCAAAAGTAAAACTCTAGCTAAATAAATAGCAGAGCTGTGTCTTTCAAAGATGTGAAACTTCCATATATAATGACTAAAGAGAATCTGTCCTTTTATTGTCAAGTTATTTTTTTTAACATCATGCATGTGAAGAATCTTTTTATATGACTTGGTTGAGACACACAGTCGGTTGAGCAGCTAAGTAGCAATCTCAGCTAATGCTGCTTGCAGAAACATGCAGAACGAAGACCCACTTGGTTGGTTTTCTATAGTCGATATTTTCTGCTTCTGCAGAAGCTCCACCTGCTCTCAATTTCTCACAGCGTCTGTGAGGCATGTGCATGTATTCCGCAGCCAGACCAGTGCAGAAAAACAAACCGAACGACCTCCATGCCAACACAAGGGGGAGCTCTCATCACATGTAACAAACAAATTTGTGTGCCCACTCAATTGTTTCTACTTACCCAGATACCTGGCCTTTTCCTCCCGCCATTCTTTTGCAAGCTTCTGTCTCTCCTCTGACTTTGTAACATCTGAGATAAGAATGATTAACGAGAAAGAGAAGGCAGTGTGAAGGAGAGGAACAACCCTGAATTACACCAGGTTTACTCAACATTAATAAAATAAATTGTTTTTAACTCTTGATGTACTTTGGTTTGCAATAATATTTATACTCCTTGTCATATCACAGCTACCAATTTCAATATATTTCAAGGAATATGTGTAATAAGCCAAAGGTTGTGTACCATTACAATAGAGGGAATAAAAAAAGATACATGGCCTTATTTATTTTTTTAATTTGAAAAGTGTGACATGCATTTGTTTACAGCCCCACCCTTAATTCAAAGTTATTACTTTGTGGAACCACCTTTTGTCATAAATACAGCTTCAAGTCTTTTGAGGAATGTCTCAACCACATGATTGTAGCGTCCTGTACATGAAAAACATGACTTCTTATGCCTTCCATTAAACAATGACCTCCTTTAACTGCACATCCAAACAGGCCAGATTGATTGTTCTTTGATTAGTATGTTCTCCTTGCCTGATCTGTCAGGCTAGGCGGACGACCACGCTTTGGTAGGTTTGCTGTTAAGCCACACTCTTTCAAATTTCTTTTCATGTTCAAAGCTGGGGCTGTTGTTTATATTCTATCCGAGGTTTAAACACTACCAAAACTTCAGCCCCAACTTGTCTGGACTGTTTCTTGGTTTCTATGCTGCTGTTTGATCAATCATGTTGTCTCAAACATTTGAGGACTTTAGAGAACAGCAGAGATTAAATTTCACACAGGATCAAAGTTGGACTATATAGAAAAACGCAGCATGTTACCTTTTTTCAAAAGGTAACATGCTTTTTTCACTTCAAGAATATGCACTACTTATGCTGGTCTTTAACAGAAAATGCTAATAAAATATACTGTGCGCACTCCAAAGGATTGTGTACAGAGAGCATCAAATTAACAGCTGCAAATCCAACACTCAACTAAAACTCAAACTAGCAAGCTAAAGTACTTTAGCCAAAAAACAAAGCTTATCGGTCATTTGCTTCATTTAGAAAACGCATAGCTTAGTCAACTCTGCATTTATATTGTCCAGTATCTACTAAATAGCTGCTACATTTGTGTCCTTGTTTAATTGAGGACTGACCTTGGCAATAACAAAGCACAAGGAGTCTGATGAACACAAACACTTTTTTTTTCCTGCATCTGAACAATCAAAACCAAGAATATATGTCTCCACAAGGAAATCCATGTAGAAAACAGGCAACATGCCATAAAATTTTATGATCCATTTAAGCATTCATTTCAAATGCCTATTCTTGATAATAAAAAAACAAAAAAAACAAAAACATCATTCCAGTGAATGGTGCAGAGTAGGCAGAGAGGAGAAGAAGAGAGGAGGAAGGTACAGCAAATCTATGTCACCTTCATGTGGGCAGACTTTTGAATTTAATATTTAATGCCTGGACGAAGACACACTCATCTCCGACCGATCCTCACATAAAATTCCATATACCTCAGCGAACGCACTCAGTTCAGGGCGATTGCGGAGAAAAGCAACAAAAGACACTGAACTATTTCAAGAATTCAAACCACAAACTAACAGGAACTTTCCAGAGAAAACATGTGGCTAATGCTGTATTTAATCAAAGCCACACTTTCAAGTTCAACACCCATGCAAAGCTTAGCTGAAAATGTAAGGGCTACATCAGTTTATTTTATAAGAAATTTTATAAAGTCAAAAAAATAAAAGCAACACAAGCTTTGCAAACTGATTAACGCCATTCTATATGATTCAACAATTTTCTGAAGTATTCAGTCTATTTTGGTGCCACTCTCAACAGAAATACAGACATTCTCTACAGATTTACAACAAATATTGCTATTAACCCCAGAACTAGATGAAAAGTTTGTAGATGAAAGGAAGAATGGAGAAACAGATTGAAGACCATTTAGATGGAACAACAAAACAAATGGATTGACTTAAATGAACAAAAACAAATGGATGGACGGACAGAGACTTAACTGAGAAAAAGATGTAGACAGAAGAACATTTAGATGTTTCTCATCTGTCATAACCCTGGAAACCTTCATCAAGGCTGTCGTTGTACATTTTTGTTCTATTGCAGCTTTAAAGTTTAACAGAATCTGAGCACTCACTCTAAAAATCTTTCCTGTTGTAATTAAATCCCTCACATAAAAATATAGGTCACCTATTTTCCAACTCAATGAGGTCATTTGAAATCACCACTTTATAAAACAGCAATGTAAAACCAGACTCCGTATTACAGAAAAGGCTAATGTGATGACTGTAAATAACATGGTCCATTGGGAAACACCGGCACAGATAACGTTCTTGACCTGGTTTGAGTCGTAATGCTGCATCATCTCCCTCGGTCTTCATAGACCAGATGTTGAGAGTCTTCGAAGTGGGAACTCCTGTAATAGGGTGAGGCATGAATCTTGAAATGCAGAAACTATCTGCTCTGCAGCCTCTCAACAACAACCGCTGACCCACTTTGATATTTATAGCAAGATGGAAAGTCCATGTGTGCAGCCTTGGTGGGAGTGATGTGGCGCTGTTAGCACCTCTTAGCCACTTTAATCATAACAATCCTGAGTATAAAGCTTCAGAGACAAAAACAGACTGGCCTATAAAATTTGGCAGGGTAGAATATGGGTTTTAAATGACAGATGCATGCCTTTCTAAAAATGGAAACTGTCTTCTTTTTTTTTTGCCTCGACTTATGGGGGACAACACAACTATGCAATGTAGTGTTACGGAGTTTTATTTTGATATTTTAGAAAAATGCTTCTAATGGTTTAAAATTTGTGTAAGCACACCATGGCTGAAACACAAGTCTTATCCTTTTATTTCACTAATTATGGGCTCAGAAAGAGCTTTAATTTCCAAACAGGTCAAAGTTCAAATCTCCAAAGAAAGGAGCTTTACAGAACAACTGGGGGAAAAACAAAATTTGCCCAGTAAAAAGAATTAAAAGAAAGACGAGGGGGCAATTTTTGGAAATCTGGAAACTCTCAGATTATGTTAAATTGGATCAAACCTGTCTTGAATTAAAACAAAGGCATCTGCATAAAAGAATTACGAGTAAATAAATAAAAAAAACCAGCAACAAATCAAGTGGTTACTAACATTTTTAAAGCACTTAAAACTAAAGTTTGGTGGCTGAAAAGTGAAACAAAGACAATAATAATTAATGGTAATTGAGGAGATAAAAGAGGCTTACACGTCAAAAACCCTGAAACTCAAGTGGAGCCATTAAGGAAACAACTCTGAGGAAGCCGCCAGGTCAAACTGACTGAAATGGGACTCCTTATGCCACGAATTGTTATAGAAAAAGCACATGGCATCTACCCATATTAACCATCCACTTCCAAACAGAGAAAAGTTTTTTATATTAGAGAGACATTTTCTTTACCAACTTGATTTAACCTGGAAAAGTTGAGCCACTTGATTCTCTGACAACATGATTAAAGTTTGTTCTGCCTCCTGAAAATTATTATTGGATTCACTCTTTTGTCTGAGAGCCTGCTGTCAGTTTTAATCTGGAGACTGCCTCAAAAGAGCCGAATCAACTCCAGCAGAGCGCAGATGGAAGTGCATCTCCATCAAAACTGTGCCTCAAGTCAAAGCAAAATCATCTTACAAAATATTTAACTCAAGCCAACAGACCTCTAAAAAGACCAACCGATTTCTCCGGGGTGTCTAACTTTTCCAGATAGCAGCGCTACCACACCTGCATATTTTCACTGCTCCTTTACTATAACAGCATTTACATTTTTTATTTAAAATTTTCCAAAACTTCTGCCAAGTTTGAAAATTTTCAAACTTGAAAGTTTGAAAGTTTGGCCAAATTGTGAATTATTGTGTCACCTTTAATGAACTTCATATTTCATTATTTCTCTCCATCTTTAGCGATGCGTTCCCTTTTTCTATCTTTTTGCGCCACATTCAAAATGCATGTTGATCATCTTACTTTTAATCATTCAATATGTCAGCAGCGCAGTTACATAATCCATCTGGAACTAAAAAAATTAGCATAAAAATGTGGTCATTTGAAGTTTTGAAGGGAGCCGTGCATCAGGTCAAGGAACCCATGTTTTTCACTTCCGATATCAATACAGATATCTAAGGTTTTGCATCGGTCAATATGGATCCGATACAGAACGTTTCTTTATTTAAACACAGACATAAATGTGCTGAATTACAAAGTTACTTATCAACTCTGCTTCACAAACAATCTGTGTTTTACAAACATGCAAAACCAACACAACTCTAACATTTTTCAGTCAGTGCAATTATAGGTATACAGTCAATGTAAAATAAATAATAAAAACAATAGGTTGATTACTTTGGTCAAATGTAAAAAATAAACATCAAAGCTTCTTTCAAATGGTGCAGAAAGTGCAATTAGGAATTTTAAACATAATGTAAAATAAATAATTAAGCATGAAGTCGCTCGAATTAGACTGAATAGGTCTGCTCTTATGGATTGGGCACATTATCACTGATACTCAATCTAGAATTCTTTTTCAATATCAGCGCCGATATACATATTAACACCGAATTGATACATCTCTAGTCAGGTCTGTTGTATTGAAGCTTTTGACAAAAACAGTTGAATTGCTTGGAAAAAAAGACTTTGTATCAATATTTTGGCAGATCCTGGACTATGACTCAACTAGTCAAACAAATCCGACAAGCTGGTAACAAACATACCAGTCTGAAGTGCAAGAAAGACAGATTTTAAGACATTTTATCGCCGAGATACCATCAATAAGATCCCTTGCTCGTTTACCTCTTTTTGACCTGGACACCGGTGAAGCAGGAGAGCTGGGTGATCGAGAGATGTCGGGTTTCACAGGGGTCATCGGTCTTCGATCGCTGTCCTTTTTGACCGGAGACTCCATCCGCTGGGTGTTGTCCATCTTCAGGGGGCAGCTTTCTCCCTCTGGTTCAGGCCTCAGAGAGCTGGTTTTTAGGGCAGAGCAGGGAGCTGGTCGAAAAGAAACACACAAAGAAATAACAGGTGAGTGACTGAGGGTGACAAAGCCAACCTGAGTAACAGATCTCGACTTGTTTCTCTTCATTCCTTTCGCAGCCGAGTCCATGAGGCAGATCGGCGTGGGTGACGTCAGCGGTGCGGTGATTAGGTGGAGCTCATGGCTCAGAGGACAGAAATCCCCTCTTTTCGAAATGTTGATTTCAGCGCTTTTAACAGAATAATGGAACAAAAACACAATCGAAATAGTCTATTTGAGTAACAGCAGATTATCACCCAATAGCAAAAGCAGAAGGTTCATCTTGTTATTCAGAAATTTAATGAACAGATTAAAAGGGAGAAACAGCAACTCAACATAAAAGACAAATGTTTGATTTAGTAACAGTCACCGTTCTTTTTGATGACAAATATCTAAAGTATTTTGTAGATAACTGGCACCGAGGCAGGTTATTTGGGACTTTAGCTACATCATGACTCACTTTTGACAGTCTGCTGAACTTTTATCTCCGTCTCAAACATTAGTTTGTCTCGGCCTGGACTGCCAAAGAAAGACGGTCCCGGCAGGGACACTTGGCTCCGTCCGAACACTACTGTATTCCCTTCACTCCCCGTGGAACCACGTTGGGGCACATTCACTTTTGTATAGTCTGAGGGTAAACACTGGGGCAACATGCTATACATTATTCAGACTTCGCCTTAAATGATTTGGACAGTAGGGGGCTGTCACACTGGAACACTAAAGATTTACTTTGCAGATGCCGTGCTGTTCAAACGCTTGTGTAGAAAACAAATGAGCAGCCAATTCAGGGAACTTCAAAGGGAGCTGATTTTTCTTTGACTGTTTCTTCTGTCCATCTGGACAGTTTGGACCCTGGATCTACACATGCTCATTGTCACTTCAGAGACAGTCTGTGGTCCCTAGACAGGTATGGAAATAATAAATCATTAGTGTGGGATGTGGAAAAGTTGCTGATGACCATGAGCTTCAGCAATCCCTCTCAGAGTCTATAAAGGATTTCAGGTGGGAGATGAGACATTATGTTTCCATTGTCCAAGTTTGCCACAATTGAATAAGCATTCCCAGGCAGAGAGGGGCCATTGTTGAGGTCTCTGCATGGCAACGGGACAGCAGCCAAAACACTGCAATGACAGCAAGAAGAGAGAGGAAGCAGAGGGGGATGGTAATGAGATAAACTGCAAGCAGAAGATGAACACTGGAATTAGTTCAGGACAACAAAAGGAAGCTCTAAAAACATAAGCTAATAATTTAAACTGTGGGAACCAAGAATGCAGTAAAAGAATAAGGGAAAGCAACAGCTTTGACCTTTTTCCAGCTGCATTTGTGTGTGTCAGAACTTTTCACATGTTAGCACAGTTACATCCCTGAAATGTTTATGCAAATGAGTGATGCAACAGAGCTGCAGGCATTCATCTACTGCAACACCTTTGGTGGTGAACCATAGGAGCTTTGTGCTGGAATTTAGAACCATTTCCTCACCGTTCCCGAGGGGCAAATCTGGCATCAAGGGTAACAAGAGCTACAGGAACCAGAGCAATCATTGCAAACATTTATTTTTCAGACACTTGGGAACTGTACTTGTATTTACTGGTCATACTATATTGCCAATAATGACAAGAGTGAAAATGCAACACAATCTCTGGAATGCAGGTGCTGCTGACAATGAATACCGATGAAATCTGATGCACTCTGGGAGTAAGACGCAATGGGATCAGAGGGAGGACTGCCTCTGCAGAGCTGGAGACTAAAACAAGGGCTGATTGATGCCAGCTCCTGCCTGTACAGCCACATAACTGGGAGGAGAGAGTTTATGGTAGATGACTTGACTAAGAGATTTTGTTACTTCCAGCAGTGTCTGTGAAAATATTGCATAAGCATTCTCCTCAGTGCACATAAAGGCTGGTTAAGCTGATGTAAGACAGAGAGGCGAGAGAAAATCTGAAACTAAATAATAGATATTTAAAATGTTGTTTTATGTACTTTTGCATAACATCAGTTTAAAACAAAAAATAATAAGAATAATCAACCAAATTTTAGTGTTCTTATTACACTAGAGCAGTCTCTGATCTTTGTAACTCAGCCAGTTTTATCCTCAAGCTTCCCAAAGAAACTGCAACCACAGGAGAACTACAGCCAAAAACCATTAGTCCACTCCCCTGTGACATCATTTTATATTATTTAGATCTATGAATCAATGCACATCTACTTCTTCAAACAAGCTGAACTCTACAGCCTGTGCGCAGAAAAGGAATCTAATGCAGATTATTGAAAAACCTGTATGGAAGAAACAAGTCACATACAGTCTGAAGGATCTGACCTGTGCAGTAATAATAGTAGATCAGTGTTCTTAAATAAAGGGTTTATTTAAAGAAAATTTTAGATTTTTTCTTAGGTGCACTTGAAATAAGTTTCCTTCAAGATTATTTTTCAAAGAGGTGCAAAAATGTTTGTACCGCTTAAAAGTACTTATATAAACAACATCTGTTTAGACAACAAACAGACTGCAAGAAAACAAAACTTAGGTTTAAGAAGATCAGGGAAACTGCTTCATTGAACATCACCTTTAACAGTGGCTCAAGCTCTCCTTTTCTCTGTAGTTACCACCCTGTGGGTATCAGGCAAGGAAGCATACAAATGAGTCCATTAGAGTGTAAAAGTGACACTCAAGTCGAGTCAAGGAGCAAAGGAACTCATGCAGAGGTGTGTGGATGTCATGCATGCCTGAGCACAGCAAGCCAGCAAAGTGACAGGTTGGGAATCAGCAGGTAATTAGCACAAGTCAGCGGCATTTTCATCCTGTAAAGTGGACCAGTGGAAAATCATAAAATAATGTCAGGGAAATTGCGAATTTAATTTCATTGTTTTAATTTAACAGTGTTTGCTGATGATGGTTCAAAAGTGCAGCACTTTGCAGTTTAGCTGAGGAGATTTGGGGTAAAAATGCCAAATTAAAACTGGGGCGACTAGAAATCCTGCGACACAAAACGGGCTCCAGCCGAAATCCAATTTCACGCTTTAATAATTCTTTGAGCTGTTTTATAAATATCTACTTATGTGAGTCTTCTTTTCCACGTAGTATCCCTTGCCATTTATTACTTTCCTAAGTGCAGTCAATAAGTGGCCTTCAAGTTTGTTTGCTTTTTGTAACAAAGGGGTATGAATGTGTTTATAAGTGCTGTGCTCATGTTTGGAGCACAGAACAGTTCTGTAAATTTAACTGCACACAGATTTTCTGGAGCATTATCTGCATTTTGAGCAGGTCGATCTGTTATTTGTGTGCTTAGAGACCAAAGGCCTTACGACAACACAATGACATAATCTGAAGCAATTTACTGCACTGATCTAATTTGTGTTAGTCTGATTACAGATATTACCAGTACTGTATTCACTTTAAGTGTTTCAGCAGAAAATTCCCCAGTTGTGAGAAATCCCTTTAGACAACAGTGATGCTGTTTTACGAAAAAACTCAGAAGGAAATTATCCATCCTGTTCAAATTTTGCTTTGAACTATTGTAACATATTTCTATGAATATGTGTTTATGCTGATAAAATGTATAGATGTCATGGACATGGACCATGTCATGTCTTTCTATCTTTAATATGTGTTGTCTTAACTTGTCTCGTTTCCAGGAAGGCATGAAATAATGTTGATTTAAAATATTTTAGCAACAATAGTTTTGCATTATTCATATAAAACTTTGGATAAAAATATATCATGAGCCAATTGCTTTTATTTAAAAACAGAGGCGGGGGTCATTGTTACAGCAAGGAGCACAAGGCACTGGTTAATAGAGCTGAAACCATAAATATATTTTATAGACATGTACAGACTCAGGCAAACATTAAGAATAAACAACGGCTAAAGTTAAAAGCAGATTTCAAGAAAACCTGAAGATTATTGTGTTATGCGGCTGTTCTGATCTTAATGGAGTAACACACTGAATCTAAAGAAGTGATATCAGACGCTTTAATATTAAAACTATCTGATCAACAGGTGGTGAACGGGTAGCCATGTACCACTCTGCGCTCCATGAAGATAAACAAAAACCCTGGAGAGTCTGGCTCTTTCTCCTGCATCTTAAAAAAGGGACTTTAAACAGATGAAATGGCAAGATGTACATTTATTTTTAAACAATAGCTGTTCAAAATCTTTGTCTAGCTTGATACCAGCAACAGCCTGATGGCTGTTTTATCCAGTAACAGACCTACCGTTGTGCTGTTGGAGCTGATGTTCATTTCACAGCATCCAGAGAGTTGCCACTGCCGTGCCAAGATACAGGGCAAAGTAAAAATATAGGGCATCAGTTGTAATATTTATGAAGCCACAAGCTCTTCTGTGAAGCAGCTCTATTCAAGCCAAACATCAGTTAGTAGAAAAGAAGTAAATGCAGCAGGAAAATACTTATGAAATAGACTACAACATGAAAGAAAGGATTGCTATAAAGGATTCTAAGTCAAACAAACTGCATAACGAAACATATTTGAAACATATTGAAGATACCGTCTAGGAGTAAAATACTGCAAAGGAAACAGGAAAGAGTGCAACTGATTAGGAAGAAAAGAGGAACTCAGGGAAACACACATAACGGATCTGCATCTCATTTGGGATGGAGCATGAGACAAATGAACTACCTCATCGCTTACTCCCAACACATCACCCCTCGCACTTGGTTGTGTCCATTAGTTTCCAAAAGAATGATGCAAGAGAGCCAGGGCCCCAGACACGCATAGGAAGTGCAGAGTAAACAAGCAGCAGTACTGAACCACACTGCACTCTGAGCCACTGCTTTCAGGCCAAGGGTTTGAGTAGCAATTAGAAGTGGAAACAGCATTAAAAGGTAGGAATTGAAAGGACTCATCACTGACAGAAGAAAGGTACAAACTGTCCTAGTTTGACACTGTGGTACACAACTAACACTAATGCTGGAAGTCCCCCGTTCTCCATGATGTTCCCATGTTACCACACACCTGCATTACTGCCTCAGAATAACATCAAACTCTGAGAAGGTTAGTTAATCAGGGCTGGGCAAAAAATCTATTTTATTGATCAAATTTTTGGTTCTTTAAGATTTAATTAATGGAAAATTTTGAATTATTTTCCACCGTTGCACTTTGTTGATTTCCTTTGTACAGAGTGATGTCAGCAAGCCAAAGTCTCACCACCTGAATTGACAAGCATTTATTTTTTTTTATATTTTTTTACAGCTTCTATTTTATTTGGACTTTGATTGCAGGTGAACTCTATAATGAAAATCAAGGGTTAAGTTTTTAGGTTTTTTTCCACCCAAGAATAAAGTCACATGACATTAAAATCGAAATAATGTGAGAATAAAGTCTTAATAGTACCAGAATAAAGTCATGATATTGAGATGGAAGTAGTAATTTAATTAGTACTCCAACACACAAAAAAGCAGAAAACAAATGATTCTTGTTTTTTTTTATATCATTAATACAATTTTTTCATAATTGTAAAATGTTCTAGTAAAATTATATCTTTATTCTGCTAATAGTATGACTACTTTCTCGTAATCGCCACAGAGATCAATTTAAATGGCATCTGGCATAAAAATAATCGGATTTTCTTTTTAGCAATATCACCTAGCCCTACTGTCAATAAACCATTATTTAAAATATCTTAATAAGTAAAGACCTATAACAGTTTTAATAAACTGCTTATGTCAGTGTATGATCAAAAATATACAAGATTAACATTTATCAATTACTACCTAGGTAAGACCAATTAAACACAGAAAACAATCCCTACTATAGGGCAGTAGCTTGTTCTTCTTTCAGTAATCAGACTGATCCATTCAGGTAGGTGTGCATCCTGACCGACAGGGCTAGGATTCCTCCACTGCTGTCCACCAGACCTGTGAATACTAATGTTTTGACCAATGGCTGCAGCAGCTTTCTTCTCATCACCTGGCCCGGACTCATGACAATGCAGAGCATTTAGCCACTGCTCTCCTCTGAGCCTGTGTGTGTGTGTGTGTGCATGCGCCAAAGCCACAGCGCTGATGAAAGGATCCGCTTATCTAAACTAGCAGCAGCTCCCTACAGACCCAGCATCTGCTGCTGCTGCCAGGGAACATGCCCCAACAAACACCAAGACCCAACCTAGATGGCATGTCTAGAGGTAGGGGAGGAAAACTGAGTCAAGCTGCAGAAAATACAAGCTGTGCTCAATGACATCAGAAGACGAGGGGGATTTCTAGGTCACCGATGCTGCCACATTAACTGGAAGTAATGTAAATGTTATTTTAAGAGGCTTGGAAGACTCTGGTTTGTGTTTTACTGGATTTCTCCTCAGATAAAGTATGGGACAACTCAGTTTCATTCATCCTGCTTGGTCTTTATGCAACTTGGCTTACTTTGGCCCAAATCAAAACACCAATCTGAATTAAAATACCAAAGGTTTAAAGCACCTTCACTATGGTGCTGTGACAAAACAGAAACCTTTAACCCAACAGTGCTTTTCTTAGAAACGTAAAATATAGCTACTCAAGTAAATGTTACTGAGATTTCAGGCCAGTTACATGGTTTTATTCCACATCAGGACTTTGCATCATTTCATTTAAACTGTCAAGTTTGGTTTACTGTGCGATTCCCCACTTGAAAGTGATAGTCTCTACTATGAAAATTAACTGGATTATTCCAGTTAATCCAAAGAGCCTTCAATTTAGCTGATCCATGGTCACCATAATTTTTAGCCTTCCAGCCACATAGGTGAAAAACCTCAGAAGAAACAGAAACACATCTACGCTATTTTATTTTGAAATTAACAAGATACATACATTGTGAAATAATCAAACAGATTTCCCCCCTTTTAAACCAATTATTCCAAAAGTATAATAAATAGCAAACATTTTATAGTAAAATTCAACACCAATAAATAAATTAGCATATTCCTCAACATTTTGTTAAATATATTTTTAGTCAAAATTCTATTCAACATTTATTCATTTTCACTTTCTACCATAAACAATAAACACCAAGTGTATTTATTTATTTTTTTTAAGTTACTCACTTGATTTTAATATTAAAACTGTTCAGTACAACAACCAGAGTCCATGTGCTGCTCCAATGAGATTCAGGAAATGAGTAACAGCATTGTGAGGCTTACAGGCTGTTCTTTACAGTTTGTAGAAAACATTTGCACAGTTCTGAATTTACATGTGCTACCAGCACTGTTTGCTTCTCATGCTGTGGTATTTCTTCAAACAGGAGTGACAGGTTAGTCACACCTAAAGTACCTGCACTCTCTGATTGCTAGGAGATTGAGTCCACCTGGTTCTCATCACTAACAAGTAGAGAGGCTGCAGAAAGATGCATCAGAGGGGAGTAGCTACCTGGCAGTTCACCAGAACATAAACCTTACCTATGATAGATGAGAAAGTTCACACAAGGTTGGAAGTTGTCAATGCAACGCCTACATTTACTCAATAAAAATTAGAAATGCTTCTCCTGTGGCCATTTAATTTGCGTTTCTTTTATAGTGCCCAAACTTGCTGAGCTTCCTGTTTTTTTTTCACCTCTGTCCAATGTCCTTAATGATCGCCACATTTAGAATCCGAAAAGTTTAATTCAATGAAAAAAGATGGCATCTCATCATCTTTAATCATACCATTTTATCATCTTGGCTAACACTTTCTCCTGTTTTACTGAACTAAAAGTGTTGCCTAGCAAACAGTTTTACTATTTTATTTCATTTTATTAATTTAACAGAATATTGAGAGATTGGAGCTAGGAATTTGGAAGGATGGGTGGATGTGTGTTTTTTTCCTGTTTGCATGCAAAAGTGTGTATCGTCTGTCTGTTATATTTCTGTGCAATTATCCAAACATAATATTTAATATGGCAGCCTGGTGTAAAACATTAGCATCTTAAATGAATATATCCACTTTTGAAATTATTTTGAATAAGATAAGTATTTTTGAAGTAACAAATCCCCCCCCCCAAAAAAAAAAAAAATAGTTTCATTCAAAAATGGAAACTAAAATATTTTCTGAATCAAACACATCTCAAGCTGAAGTGATCCAAATAGTTAAACTCTTTGATTCAACCAAAACCTAGTATTGTTTTCCATGCAACTAAAAACATACATAGCTTTGTTTTTGTTTTCCTGCTTGCCATTATTGATCTGGAATATCTGGAGTGATATTAGCTCACCATAATTGACACTAAAACAAATAGATTCAAATGCTGTAGCTTATACTCGTTTCTTTGAAGTTGATAAAACATTGTGTATCAAAGCTGTGTGGTATCCAGAGCATGAATATATAGCACATCAATTATAATATATTACCAATAATTTCATTTGGGTATCTCATTGCATAGTATATTGGTAAAAAATATTAATCCAAATCCATACACTGAGCAGTTCTTTCATGTAAAAATGTATTATTTTTACATGCATCCAACACAATAGCGTGTGAAGGACACAGAACTGAAAAGATTTTTACCATACCTAGTCAAGCATTGGCAAATAACCTGTGCATTACTTATGGACTACAAACAAGCCATCATAAGCACAAAGATGGCAGCATGCTTGTCTCAGACTCTTTCTGGCCATAAATACACTAAAGCATCACCTGCTCTGTGACAACGTGGATATTTTCACAAACTTACTTCAAGCTTCAATCTAAGCAGAACTCTTAACACCATACAATTACAACCAAAAACCATCATTTGGAAGATTTTTGTCTACCCACATAAAAACCCAGAGCTTATTTACAGACAGCAACGTCACCTCATGTTTCTTTTTGTCAGCTAGCTCCAGTAATAGAAGATAAAAATCAACTCCTGCAAAGTTGTAATTTTTTAAAACATTTACTTTAAAGAAGCACAACATGTGCAAGAGATGATCTGTTTACATGGTCGTAACATCGGATGTTTGGCCTTTAACTGAGGAGGAAGTGGTCTAATATTAGCAGATAGATCTGGTGACTGGAGAGAGAAGAAGAGGAACATCTTGGATATTTTTCACCTCAATGGAGGTGGCAGAAACAAGCAACATCAATCCAAATCAAGACTTCCTCTTTGTTCCAAGGAGGCAGCAAGGCAGCTTTGGCACAGCTGAATCAGCAACACCATCAACAAAAAAGATAAGGGGTGACCACAAAGATGCCTGCCAAAAACTGCATGTGCCTTTTTTCCATTTCAACAACAACTTGCTCATTTAACTTTGAATAACCTTCCAATTACCAAGTGCATGTTTTAATGATATTTCTAAAACATTTTTAGCAGCTTTGACTAGTCAATCACTAGTAAAGTTTAAATGTGAGCGCAAAGAGAAAGGTTATATTTCTTCTCTTCAGCTCAGTGAATGAACAAACGTTCACAGTGTTTGTCTTTCTGATTACATTATGCTCTGCTGCATTGAATAAATATTGGCAGAATATGCCTACAGTCTGGTGGCCTCTGATATCATTGCAAGAATCTGTGACATTTGGCTTAATAAGCTTGCTAGTCAGAGAGCTTGCCAAGAGTGAAATAAGAAATAAATTTCTCATCATAAGTGAAATAAAAAAATCTAACCACTGGCCTGTTACAGTGTTGGTTACAGGCCAACACTGTAACCTGTATATTTCAGAAGGATTAACAGCGACATATAGACTACTGAAGGGTTTATTTGCAGAGTCCATGTTGAATTTGAGTTGCCAAGGTTAAAGTTCAAATGTGCTACCCTTTAAAGTGATTCATGTTTCCAACATAAAAGCATTCATATATGCCTCCTTTTTAAACTTAGGTTCAAACTTCTTCATATCTTTCAGCAGGTATCACAATAGGACCACTTTAAGTTTTAATAGAAACCACTTGCTACACTGTTTGCCTTTCCGGCAGGCAGGGATCCACCTTCTATCCTCCTATGATAGGTCAACATCAGGGTGGTGTGATTTACACCAGTTGGGTGTTACAGAATGGACTAGAACTGACCTGACTCTTCGTCTATGTGGGGAGTTGTACTTCAGACATAGTTTGCTCCTCCTTAAAGCATTTTTTATCCTCTAGATAAATTTGTTTTGGTGCAACTGTCTTAAATCTGGGTTATGTCATATTGGCTTGAGTCTTTGTTTAAAAACTCTACACAGTAGTTTCTCTTTTAGAAAGAGAAAATCATATAGAAAAAAATGGATAAAAAGGAATCATGATATAACAGACAATCTGAATTAAATATTTTTGGAAGACAGGGTTTACTGAACAAATCTTTTTGTTATTTAGATAACTTTTGGCTCTGAAAAAGAAAGTTATGACAATGTATTTACTCTCTTGACTTTTCAATCGGTTAAAGCCACAGCATCTAGATTTTGTAAACAATGTCTATTACATATTTGTTAAAACTGCCACTGTGCCTTGAGAGTATGAGGCATATAATCCATAAAAATAAAAAAATATAAAAAAATAAAAACAGAGCTGCTGCTGGTCCCTCACACGCACACACAGCGTGACATCATTTATGCTTCTAAAACAAGGTGATTACATCTAGGTGCAAACAAGTCTTTTTTTTGTCATTTGAAACTTGAATTGACCAAAATCCTTAAAACTGGTCAAAGCTTAAAAAAAATAAATAAATAAATAAAAAAATAGAGACCATAAAGCTGTGGTTGTTGTATTTCAAAATTTTTCTTAACATATTCAAGTGTGACACAGTACAATGCAGCATAAACAACTACGAGTATGTCACAGTCCACAAACTGTGCTGTGGATTCAAACCAAGGGCTCACTGCTACAGAGTTGGAGTGACTTCAACCGGTTTCTTTGCGACTGATGTTTCTGATCTTCTCATGTCTGTTTCTGTACAGCTTATATGGCTGAGCCCCACTTTGAAATCTGCTGAATCTGGGCTTTGCATCCATCTTGCACAGCTAGGAACTAGAAACCCTTTTGCAGATGAACACCACACTATAGCTACAGTAACAATATGTAGGTTTTACAGGTACTTTATGAGCAGTTGTGAGGTGTTCAAAGTTAATCTAACCAACCATATACACATGGGAGTCAAAACCTTTTTGATTGTGCATGAAATGTGTTACATGTCATCCAGAAACAGATTTCATCTTCTACACTTTAAGATGTAGAAGATGAATATGAAAAAAAAAAACTTATTTTATGTATTTTTATTCACATCATTAATAACCCAAAGTCAAGCAATGGTAATGCTACATGCCCAATGGCTTAAACCATACAATTCATATACACTGTCAAAGTTGAATCTAGCATGCATCAAACTGCTAGTTTTAGCTGATTTTTTAAGCCCCACTGCTAAACAAAGACTCATTTCTGTTGCTATAAGGATTTATAATTACACCGTAAAACTAGGAGGGTCTGTGGGATCCAGACTATTATTCCTTTACAAAGAGATTCAAAGCTGCTCCAAAAATGGGACAATGTTGTATGCTTCTCCCCTCCCCAAATTACATAACTCCTGTGGCTGAAAAAGCATAGTTGACTGATCCTGTTTACAGCTAAAGCAGTTCTGACTGCTAAAGCTGGTGGATTCCACCTCATTACAAAACAGACAAGGATTACACTATTATCCCTTTCTTTACTCTTCACAGTAAGTGTGGCGATGCAGGTTCAAAATCAAGTGAATCATTTTTTAACTAAAGCACAAATTTCTCAGAGGATGCTAAATACATAAAAGGAAAAAGTAAAGTCCCTCCTTATCTTTGCTTGTCATGCCTTGGTTGCTCAGGTGCTACACTTAAAAAGAGCAGGTTGTCATAAAAGCAGCAGAAAAAAACATTTAGGGAAAAAAAGAGAATAGAAAAAAAAAGAGGGATTAGAAGATTTTGGGAAAAAATCCTGACAGCACATTTTCTCAGGGCTGGTGATGGAGCTTTCAACAGCTCAGGTCCAAGGATAAGCCTTTCAAAGGAGGAGATAAAATGAACAATCTTGTGGCTAGGGAGGCCTAGCCCAACTATTTGGAAGAATCCAGGTGTTCTTGCTCAAGCATGTTTTACGTGGGCAACACACAGCGAAGACAAGGCTTCAGAAGATTATTCTTAAATATTCTTACCATTTTTTTAAACGGTTTTTAGAAAACACATCTATGCTTTCATTTGTTAAAGGCTTAATGCCATACCTGATAAAGCGTCAAAAGGTTAACAAGAAAATAAATCTACAAAGTAAAATCAACAGTATGTCATTGTATTGATACAAAATCAGATCTCTTTCACATTTCCTTACATTAGAACCACAAACTTTACTGTTTATTTTGCTTTTATGTGACTTAACATATCTCATTGATAAGACAGCATTATCAAAGTGGTAGGAAAAGGATAAAATGTTAGTTTTCAAGTTTTATCTCAAAGTCTTAATGTGGTTTATGTCTGAACTTGGACTGGGCGATTCTCTAGCATGAATATGCTTTCTAAACTACTCCATGATTCTTCCACGACTGATCTGTTTTCAGCTCAGTCCATCTTCATACCAACTCTAACCAGGTAGCCCATCTTTAAAGAAATGAAGAAAAACATATCTTCAGTGTGATGCTACCACTACCATGTTTCACTATGGGGGATCAAATAAGTCAAGATTTGTACAACTCATAACAGGTCTGTCAACAGATTCTCAGTTTGCAGCTTCACTTCAGTGAGCAAAGTGCACAGTGAGATATTAAAAGCATAAAATTTGTTTTGTAACCTAACATTAATTTAAACTTTTCCACAACTTAATCTCGACAATGTCTAATGTGTTACTTACATTCTATGAAGATGTTTTGTTTTTGTTTTTTGCTACAATTCTCTAACAAACCTCTCAGGCCTTCACAGAACAATTACACAAAGCTGGGTTGTATTTTCCAAGTTGGTCACTTCTGGAGAAAACAGGCTGCAATGCATTTCATTAAAGGATACCAGAGTAAATGAAACTGATAAATGCATGCCAAACTGTTATCTGTGCATTTTGAAAACAATGGGGGTTTTTTCCCACTACACAAGTTTTCACAATTTGTGTTGGGCTTCCATAAAGACATTTAAATTTAGGGTTGTAATCTAACTAAATGTGAACAAGTTCAATAGGTAAAAAGTTTTCTTTTAATACACTGCATCTTAAAACCTGGAAAACACCTTGAACATTGATAAACATGACTGGCAATTACTCTATTACATGAAACTGAAGAGTTAAAGTATCCTTTTCTCTGCTGTGAGTCAGATGACAAGACAAATTACCTTTGAGACTTTTAAGGTTTTATGTCTATTCAGAACGTTCAGGATTCCCACATAACAGGGTGGAACACATCTAACCTCCCACTTGATGCAAAGCCAAAACAAGCTAGCCTCCCTCCATGAAGCCCCCCGTCAGCAGGAAGGAAGTCTTCTTGTTGTTTGAAGGAGGAGGTTGCATTGTGCTATTTCCAGAAACAGGCAGCATCTCAATGCTCAAATGCTTTAATGTAGAGATTCAAACATCTGATGCCACCAAAAGAGCAGTTGTACAACAAAGAAAGAGTTCAAACTGGCAAGTATTCAGGGAATTTGCAACAGCTGAATGAGGAGCATGGCACTGGCCTGGGCTGATGAAGTTATCAAGAATTCAGAAACGCATTAAGGTAAAAGTTGGGGTCTACTTGGCAAGTTATAATGGTCTCTTAAATTAATTTGCAGAGTACTGCAGCACACTAAAACAGTGAAATAAAAAAAAAATATGTTAAAAAAATAAAGAATTTTAATATACAATATCTTCACATTTTATGTAATAAATTCCAGATTATATAAATGCATTTGTTTACATTTTTAATTTAAACATTATACACGAAATACGTCATTGTGGCACTTCTGGCACTCCATACCTCTGTCTCCACCTGTGCACTACTGAATATCCTCTGCACAGAGATGGACCCCAGTCTGTAACTGCATCGTGTTAGTGGGGATCTAATCCTAACATAAGGAGGGGGATGGGATAGTACTGGTGAGATTACCTCATCTACAGCAAATTGTGTTATTATAACCTCAATGGCTTTCTGCGCAATGAATGGAGAACGACACAAAGCGGTTAAAGGGTGAGAAGGACGGTGTCTTGCTTAGGGTAATTGCTGTTTTGTATTAAAAAGTATCACTGTTAAAACATTTTTGCTCAAAAATTTTGGTACTCATGTTGTGCTAGCATGACATCCCAATGAATTAGCATTTATGAATGACGTTAACAGGTTTATTTTCGATCAAGGCGTTTTGCTAATCTTATTTCTGAACCTCTGTAGGACGTAACTTTAAATTTTCTGAGTGTGAAAATGTGGGTGACTGACAAAGCAGTCGCCAAATCGTTCAAACTGACCAAATTTCAGCCCGTGAGTAAAGACTTACGTGTTGCTCCAGGGAGAGTCTTTTCCTCCATTTTCAGTAGCAGTTCCCTCCGTTTCTGTCCGTTTGTTCGCTCAGACCTGAGAATTACGGCTCTTCCTCCCCGGCAATCCTCTCATTCCTCAGGCAGAAACCGGGAGAAACTTGGTCGAGTCTCTCCACTTGTTAAAAAAAAAAGCCAGGAAATCCTCTCCCAATGAGTCCAGAAAGATGATAAACACTCTGAACGCGTCTGTAGTTGAACACACTGGTAATTGAGTATGCTGCTGGGAATTAAAATAGCGTTGTCCGAGGGAATTTGGGGGAATAAAAAGCGGAGGCGGTGAGAGAAGATCCCCAGTCCAAGACAACCGCACAGCTGATGCGCCGCTCACTGTGATCTCTCTGCGCTTCACATCGGACTTTACCATTATGAAACAGAGGGGAGTCCGCAGCTTTTAAATGACGTTTAGTAAACACATCTCATGTTTTCTTTTCTTTGAAAAACACAAATCGCACACATATTCGTTATAGGTGGCCTAAATATTGCACATAGGCATATCAAAATGAGAATAACTCCATTGCTTTCTAATTTAAGGAAACATCACATCCCCTATGGTTCAGTTTGGTCTTTTCGCCTGCAAAACTTCTGGGGCCTCATTTGTGAAGACTGGGAGTATTTTTCTACTAAATTCTTGCGTTTAGTGAATTATTTGCGTACGCACAAAAAACAGATGAAACTGTGAAGCTGCACATGTGGAATTTACCAGACACATACCGCTATGCAAATTAGGCCCACCACTTATATAACTGTAAATTCATAAATAAATGAGGAGAAAGAGCAAAGCTGCAACATGTCCTGTTAGATGTGTTTATTCACATAATACCAGCAAATAGATGCTTAAGAGTTTAACAGAATACTGAAACTCCAATCAACAAAAATATGAAGCCACTGTCCAGTCAAAGTCCAGACCTAATTTGTATAGAGAATAAGTGTTAAGACTTGAAAATGGAATTTCCAATCTGAGTCAGACCTATTTTACAAAGAAGAATTGGCATACATTTCAGTTTCTAAATTTAGCAAGGGTATCAGGAATTTTTTATTTGTAAAAAATGTTTGAAAACCATGCACTTCACAATTACACACTATGCTGTGCTGGTCTAGCACAGAAAATCCCAGTTAAAAACATCAAAGTGTGTGAGTTCGTTGGAAAATTTTGTTGCGAAGTACAACAATGGGAAAACTGAAACTGGAACCTGGTTGAAATTAAAAGGAAGCACATTGAAGGAATTTTATGGGCTACATGAATCACTGCATTCTGCTTGTCAGGGTTTTGTTGTTTGATGTGTTTTCTACACCTGGTGCTCATGTTGTGTTGGCTCATTAAGTCTTTTTCTCTATTAAGATGAATAAAATCATTTACAAAAAGGTCTACCCTTTCAACTGATCTGTGTTACGTAACAATAGAAGTCCAGCGTCTCCTCTCATCTGCCACCTGTGGATCGCTCATAGCATCTGCCCGGGTGAATGGGGGCAGGGCCAGAGGCGCCTCGGCACGCTTGAGAGGGGAGACCCTATCTAAAGGGTCCTGGTTGGGTCCTTTTGTGCAGCTGCTGAGTTGCACTCACCCAAACCCCCACGAGCCACCTGTTGTTGCAACTGGACTGTGGAAGATGGCTGAGGTTTCTGGGGGGTTGGGTGAGTTTTGGGGTGGGTATCTGACTGAGTTTAAAGTAAAAAATCTTTTTAAGCATGTTTTTGTCTCATGGTTTTCCTCAACTTGCATTCGCATGTCTGTGAATTGATTCAGAAAAGCACATTATAATTAAACAAGATTTTCATGGAAGATTCTAGTGTCATTTATATATTATTATATTTAGTAATAGAGGAATAAAGTATGGAAATACAAACACGCATAAATAATTTGTTCTTTCCCCATGATTATCTAGACCAGAAAAATACTTTAATTATTTTTCCTTCTTTTCAAAAATTCATAGAAACACTGTGGTATACACTGGCCCTGAACATTCAACAGTAAAACCTTCTATTATCAGGTTGATAGTAAAATGAAAGGGCACAGGATGAAAGCATGCCTAAGAGTCAGGAAGCATGCCCTAGGTTATCACACAGTGGTGTACTTTACTGTGTTAATGAGCCATCCAAAGTGAGATGCATGCAAAACAGCAGATGTAGTTCTGTGGGTCCCTAATAATTTCTCTTTAGATGTGTAGAAATGTTTCATGATCTTAGAAAATTTAATAGACTGGTATTACCACAGGTCACTGAGCCTTTATGCTCTTTCCTCTACTGGCTTTTACTAAATTTGGTGTTTTCGATTCTTAAAAGCACTGTGTATCTGGGGTTTTTCATTGCACATTGTTGAAAGAGCCTCTCCATCTCTTCCTAATCAAGATAAGACTTTGATCACCTAGAGCAGCTCATTCGCTGACACATGGTCTCTAAAAAGAAGCGAGTAAACAGAAAACATCAAAGAGGGAAAAAAGGAGCAAAGTGCATCAATGTCCACAAGATATCCTGAAAACAAGGGAAAAGGCTGAAGAGTCAGTGAAAGGAGCCTGGAGAAGATTTAAGCAACTGAATGAGAGGATTAAGATATTGTTGAGAAAGCAAGATATTTTCCACCTGTTGCTCGTTGTTGTCTCGTCTCCCCAGGTCCGTTAATGTCGTATGTAAAATTGAAACCATGAAGACAGCAGTCACTGTTCAACTTCACAATCAACCAGAATTTTATTCAAACAATCCAGTGCATAAAATCACACCAACAGCTCATCGTAATCATCAGAAACCAAAGCCACATAGAAGAAATTAATTACCTTAGAAAAAATACAAAAATACGAAGACGAGCCTTCAGAGACCACTGCATGTGGCAGTTAAGACAATTCCTCCACAGTGATCTGACTATCTTTTTTAGCTCATTTACTTTTATATCAATGTGCACGGGCTATACATGTCATTACATGCTGAATTCAAGGGATGAATTCACGGCTGTCTGAGCTATCCTCCCTACACACTTTCCCAGGGTACGAACAATAGATGTGTACATTTCATACAGAAACATTTCACTCAAGAAAGCAGGACCAAAGTTTATCAGCTATCTGTGTTTTTCATCCCTTCAAACTGCCTCAAACTGGTTCTTGAAGCACGCAGAGCTCTCCTGACCTCTCCTCTGACCCAGTGCATCAAACAGGAGATTCTATTACAAAAATGAGCACGCTTCAAATAATGTCTTCAAACTCTTATAAAACAGACATGAGCAGTTTCAATACCAAAACATCGGTTACACTCAATATTTTTTGATTAGTTCTCAGTTGCCCTGCGACAGACTGGCGACCTGTCCAGAGTAAACCCCGCCTCTCGCCCAGAACGTTAGCTGGAGATAGGAACCAGCACCTCCCGACCCCACTAGGGACCAGGGTGTAAGAAAATGGATGGATGGATAGATTTCAACCTCTTTGGTTATAATAAACTAAAACAATTTCTAAATCAATATATGACTTATACACTCTTAAGAATGTGATCTAATATAAAAAAAAACTACTGATTAAAATAATTTTAATCAAATCGTGATCATTATATCTAAGAAAAATGGTCTACTGATTAAGTTATGTTGATTAAACCATGAATCTATATCTAACTTAAATTGAGGCCTACTCAAAACAGTCATGATCCGTCACATATTTAAACATGTGCTAAAGTCAAAGCTAGCATTAAAACTAGCATAATTAAACTAATATTGTTATAACTAATAAACTTTCATGCAAAAACAAATACTTCAAACTATTTTTTTTTAAAGTTAAACTTTAAAACGTGTCAATTTGGCCTGCAACATAAAAGTGGGGTTAAGCTTATAATTAGAGTGGCTTAGGTTTTTCTGAGCCATCTCCATTCTGCTCTGAGTTTTGACAGCTGGACCACTTTTTCTTCCTACACCACATTCTCATACTACTCTCCATTTCTTCATTTCTTTGTAATAATTGCTGCCATTAACTTCATCTTCTTCTGGCTCATTTTTTCTGGTATCTAAAAGTTAATTTCTTCCAATATGTTACTCAAGAAGATGCAGCTGAGTGAGTGTAATTAATTACTACCCGCCTCTGACAATCAATCGAAAAACAACAGACTTATCTCGGGCCATTGCCAGTAGTGCCCTCACCAGTTAGTTTGCAGGTCAGCTGCTGTGAATGGCGAGGCTGACGCTCATCCTGGTAATGAAATAACAAAAGCTGGAATGTTTAGAATCTCCCTGGACCACTGACCCAGACTATCGTATAGATAACTGAACACACAATCTTTTCCCTTGAGCAAATTTTGCATGTTAAGCAGCATGAACAGGGTAGTGGATAAGGAAAGAATGAACAAAAAATGAATCTATTATTTTCGGTTCTTGGCTGAAATGTTTGTGTGCACTTGCTAGGGCCATCATTCCTCGCTGCAAATTACAGAACAGTCATAGGGTGTTTTTGCTATCAGCTTTCACTGTCTTTGTGACAGCAGCACTGGCTTCTGTCAACAAGGCAACAAGTCGTCAACAGCCACTGTAGAAAAGCCCAAAGAGTCACATCATTTTTTGACTGTAATATTATTAGTTTCCTGATGTTATTTAAGTTTCATAATCCAAGTCCTGTTTCATATTTCCTGCCTATTATTGTGTCTGTAAGTGCTAGTGCAAAGATGGGTGGAGAATAATGTGGGATAGAGGTGTGTTTCTGTGCTGGCTGAACAAATTAAATACCAATAAAATACATTGAAAATGTTGGTCATGATGTGGCAAAAAGTGAAACAGTCCAAGCATGTCCAACACCATTGATGATTAGATTTGATTGTTTTGACTGAAGAAATCGGAGTAAGAAATAGAAATCTTTTCATCTTCAGGATATGATGATTTGGAACTAATTTATGTATCATCAAGGAATAAAGCAAATGAGTTTCAGGGAAAAGCAAGTAAACTGTATTCCAAACAAAAGCAGCATTCCATAGCACTGCAAAATCAAAATTTTCCTTTAGTCTTAAGGGCAAGATTCTGTTATTTTCATTTATTAAATCATCCCCCCAAAAATCTATACTGGCATTATTACTGGCAATTCTAGTTTCAAAATAGAATTGCATGAATGATGACTAATGTTTACACGGTATTAAAAAAAAAGAAAGACTTTTCTACAACAGGTGGCATTACCAGGAGTTCATTTTGCAGTCAGCAATGAAGAGAGTGATTCCTCTGCAGTCTGTCTCAAATAGCAGTCTTGTAAGCCATGATGTAATCTTTCTGAAACGTGCTATCAGTAAGAAAACAGGGCCAAAAACACGTGGCGTTGGTTCCTATCGCCGCTAACCCCCCAGGGCCTCTCACTATTTAGCTTTTTCCCTGGACTCTTTCTCCCTCTTCCGCCCCCAACCCATCCACCTCCCTTCTGCTCTGTCGCACTCTCTGTTTATAAGTGCATGAATTGCTCTGTTTTTACAACTCCCAGCCCACTATCAACCCCACTACTGCCTCAAGAATAGATGCCCCCCCAACCCCCACTCTATCCGTATGGGCTTTCATTTCCATGACAACTCACAATAAAAGGAGAGGGAAATAGCAGAGACAGAAAAAATAGAATGAGAGGGTGGTAGTGCTATGCCTGGACCTTTCTTTGAATATGTAAAAAGGGAACCCTTCACTTCATGTCATTAAGTTTTACTGAGCTTAAACTGACCAGTCACAAGAGCATCAGCAGCAGGAATCCAGACTTGTCAATGGGAAGTGGAAAATGAACAACACTAATTAATCTGACTGAAGGAAAAAATTGGCAGAAATAATAAAAGCAGAAATGTCAAAGATTTGGATTTTGTTTCATTAGTTTCAATTGAATTAATGCTGCATGAATTGGTTTGATTTCTGGTCTAGGTCCCTTTTCCATTTTCTCCCAGTCAATATATGAGCTCCCTCTGTGTATTCCAGCTTCCATTCAGAGTCCAAAAATATACATGTTAATTTCTTAATCTAAATTGTAATAAGGACTGAGTGTGTGTGCATTGTTGTATTTTCTGTTATGTCTGTGAAGACACAGCCTCTTAAAAGAACATATATGTATCCGTTTTCTTAATCATGTCTGGTGAGGTCTAAAGGTTGATTTCTCTGCTGCAGAAATCATTGATTTTGTGGCACATGACAACAGAGATTACAGCTTCACAACAACAGAGATTACAGCTAAAAAGGCTTTTTGGTCAAACACCAGTCTCTTTGTAACACATAAACATGGCAATATAAAGACAAATACTGTACAAGGAACAATTTTTTTTTAATGCAATATCATAGATTACATTTGGAATTAATTCTATGTAAAACTGGAGAAATTCTGTCCCACTGGAATAGTCGTACAACATAAAAGGTAGACAGCAGTTATGCTAATTCTTTAAGCGACACAATTTACGGTAGTTAGTATTGCTAAAAGAAATAGTAGCTTCTCAGAAAATATAGTTTTGCAAGCCAAATGAGACTGGGTAAATAACACAATTGCCTTTCAGTTAATTGGTTGGGTTAATTTGTTCCCCAAAGTCAATAAAGATAACTTATAAACTCTTCTGTGAAATCCAAATAGCACAACACAACTTAACCCTGATGAAACATGACAACATGAGAATAACAATTAAAAAAATAATAATTTAAAAAGTATTTCAAAAATTGTCTTTAGATACAGATCTACTTTCAATACATTGATGTATTGAAAGTAGCAATTAACAGCAACTAGTTATGTAACAACAATTGTACTCATAACGTGTCATGTGATCATATTGCTTTTGTTTATGTCTCTGTAAAAAAAAAGAATGGCAGGAATGTCTGACCTGCAAAAGCTCTGCAAGGTAACAATTGTATTTGAACTCCTGCAGTGCTGGCCCAAGAAATGCAGTAGGCAAACTGAAGTGCTGCAGAGTGACCCCAAACCACCGGGGGACTCCCATAAGCACATAAATTCTCAGACACATTAAACTGTGGTCAAAATTATTATGTCTGTGAAATATTTATGAATGGGCTTCAAACATTATTTGTTTACAAGTTATAAGAAAATCTGAATTAATTACAATTTATTGACATTCATTTAGGATTTTAAAGAACTGATACATGTAAATAAATGCGTAGAGGAAAATATTAATAGCTGTACAGACTCAATTTAAAATCATTACTTTAATTATGTCTGTGTTGGAGTACTAGTACTGGGGTACCTAGTTATTAATCTATAGAAAAATAGCAAGGATTCTCCCTTTATGGACTCACACTGAAATGTTATACTTCAGACCAATTGAAAAGGTAAGTAAACTAGTCTTGTCTCTAACTCAAAGGTTATGCAAGAAAAAAGCAGTGAGTCTCCAGCTTTATTATTATTTTATGGTAATTTGCAATGTCTAGAGAGGAGAGGAGAGGAAGTTGTCTGAGAGCAGTACCGGGAGATCAAACAGACCGGTGGCATATCCAGGAGTTTTATTATACTCTGTGCTGGGTTCCCTTGGCTGTTATTTAGGAAATGGGTATCTGGCAACTTGTGATGCAACTATGACTTAGTATATTGCTGAAAATGGGGCAGCATTTAAGTAGACATCATAATTCAGGTTTAATTCCAGCCAACATTGTTACCATTTTGTCCACTTGCATAGGGACTTTCTTTTCTCAGAACAACTGTGGGACTAGAATATGCTATGTTTGCAAACTAGGCAGTTAGTGTTAGAAGCATAGCAACAGTGAATGGGAGCCATTAAAAGTCTCACTTTTCTACACATAATCAGTCATTCTAAAAGCAAGAGAGAAAAACATGGCATGTAAGGAAATCTCCAATACTAAGTCTTCACACAAAGAAAATATTAAAAAGAGTCTAACCATGACTACATATCTGCTTTAAATGTTCACTAGCTCAGTACAGAATCAGGATTGAGCCTTTGTTAATGCTGTTGTGCTATAAAGCTTATTAAAATAGACTATATAAAACAGGATGTATTCATATTAAATTAAGCCAAAGCACTTATAACAAGAAACAAATATGAGTTGACAGCTCTTTCCAGCATTACTGCAATAGGCTCAGTGACTTAGTTATTTTTGTACACTGGCATCAGCAGCTAATTTAGTCACCCTACCTCATAGAAACCTCTTCCAAAAAAGACCCTACAGACAAAATAATTCATTCTAATTTCAACATGTAGATACTGAAGACGATTAGGGCCACCGAGAAAAAACAAAAAAAAAACAAAAAGAATTCTGACTTTAATCTCAGAATTCTGACTTTAATCTCAGAATTCTGACTTTAAAGTCAGAATTCTTTTTTTTTTTTCCGATGGCTCTAATCTTTTTCCATATGTAGAAATCTGAAAACAGAGTGTGTTTTATGTTGCTTTTAGCCATAAGCAGCAAGAACTTATATTTGTTCATTTTCCATTTTACTTATCAAACATAAAGCAGATAAGGAGTGACTGCAGTGAGTGGAGTTGATGATTCCAAACTGAATTTTAATGGCAGCATCTAAGGTTTAGTTTTTCTCCCTCCAAGGACACAAGGGGCATGATGTCTGACATGATTTATGGAGACACCTCCTGATTCATTCAGCATCATAAACTACTAAATGTGAGAATTAAAGCTGTGCTTCAAGGTGAAGGTGAGACAGGATTTCTTTTAGATGTTTTGCAGATAAATCAGCAAAGCATGACTAACCTCTGAAGGAAAAACAGCTTACCGTAAATACATTTTAAATACTTTTAAAGGCCTTTGCTACAATCATGTAAGGAATCCTGCTTGACAATATAGTGTCTAATTAGCTTGATTACTTTGGATCGGTATCAGATTATTCTTGTCATATTTTCCCACCAACCTATGACTATCTTAAGTATTTCAAAATCTTGAGTATGTATCCAGATAAAGAGCTCTCCATTTACTCCTTCATCTAGGTTTTCAACCTCATATAGTGTGTTGCTCAGTAGACAGTCGACATGCCAGATAAAATTAGCTGGAATTAGCTTTCTCCATAGGGTGAGCAATTTCTGTCTTTGATGTGTCCTTGCCCCACCTCATCTTAGTTAACTATCTAAATAGTCTCTTTGGCTTCCTACTAATTTTTGCAATAATATGCCAATGACCAATTCATTCAAATCAGGTGTTTTCATGCAGGAAGACATCTAAAACAAGCAGAGCAGCAGCCCTCAAGGACTGGAGTGACTCACCCTTGAGACTGTGTAATAAGAACCGTCATCTTGCAGGCAGTTTGGAGTAGAGCCCTGATTCTCCCTGCAAATGCTGCCAGATTACTTTTCAATAAACCAAAGATGACTGGCGACACTGAAGTTGGTCTCTGACTCCTGGCTTGGTCTGAATTAAAGGTTTAATTTAATGTTTTTAGGAGTCTTGACTGTATTTTATTATATGTGCTCTTCAAAACTGCACGTAGCTGGTCATAGGGGGTTATTCTCTAAAAACAGATAAAAAAAAAGAAACTTTGAAACAGAAACAATACACTCTTCTTAGCATGAAGACCACCTTAGTTAGACAAGCATGAAAAGAGCAACATATCATTAGTCAGACGCAGAATTAGTTATTCTACTATGACAAAATACTTTAATCTATTTTTGGTAACACTTTAGTTGACGGGGTGTGAATAAGACCGACATGACACTGACATAAACGTGACAACATCTGTCATGAACATGAAGGAGTCTTTATGAATGTCTATGACTGTTGTCATGAAGTGTCATTTGATAAATAATGACGCTTTTAATGCAAAGTTGCTTTAAAAGTCCCAACTTTGCATAACTTTGTAAATAATCAATCAATCAAATTTTATTTGTATAGCACATTTCAGCAGCAAGGCCTTTCAAAGGGCTTTACATCATACACAAAAACACATATAAACAAATAATGATAATTTAATGCAAAGTTAGCCCTTTTAATGGACTTTTAATGCAACTTTGCAATTTCTTTTCTTTTGTTTTGGAGAAGCAACATTATAAAATGTTGTCTTCTTTTGCAATCTAAGTCATATTAACCTCCCTCAGCCAACTTTGCTTCAGTGTCCTTTTTTTCTACAACACTTTTCATTCCACTCATTTTTCCATTAATCATCTTGGATGCAGCACATTGTGAATATTCAGCAGTGGGCTTTTGTGGTTTGCCCTCCATGTAGAGGGCGTCAAAGATTGTCTCCTGGAGGAATGCAAAGTCTGAAGTCTTCCCCATGGTTGAGTAAGCTATTTCATTCTATTTAATTTATGTAAAAAGAAAATGTTGTGTTTTTTGCTAGAAAAGGAACAAAGTGCATAGATGGCAGTCACTGAAGCATTGTATAAGAAAACAGATGCTTTGTTTGGTTTATTCTTCAGTTTTTGAGACAAAAACCTTTTGGTTATGCAAAGGTTTCCAGCAGCTATAAACTACTAAAATTCTCAAACTGCTCTTTTGCATCGTAGAGGTCTCATAAATATGTTGCGCTGTTCTCCCAATAATGCAGAAACCATACTTTCCAAACAATCCAAGGTTTTGAATGCCAGTTAGAAACATTGTTCACACAAGCAAACCCCATGGAGCCAAACCCACATCCTCAATGAAGTGATCTTCCTATGGACAAAGACTGGAGCCTACATGCATGTGGCCAAACATTAGCTTATCAGTTTAAGGTCTCTGAGGGCATTTGTCAGTGAGAATACACTGGGGAACAAAACATCCTTATTGCACAAAATGGATGCAATAAGGTCTCTTACAGTTTTAAGAGACCTAAAATACCAAATGTTCTGACTGTGTTCAACACTCAGTTATTAATGGCAATTATATAAAATCTATAAACTTCTGTATTGTTCTACAACACATTTACCCGTCATGTTGAAACAGAAAGACCTACTGCACACAGGAGATGACATGCATATGACTACACATTGGTTTCAACTGAAACACAAAGTTCATGTGGCTGTTTCTAAGGAGATGTCAACATTGGAAAACAGATGAGGACACACACATGGAATGTCATGACTGTTCACTGCTTCAGTTCTTCCATCCAACATCACTCACAGAAAAGAACCAAATCAACAGCTGCATGCAGGCAAAACAGTAAGAGATGCTCCTGTTTATTTTCCAATTTCATTTTTATATCCTGTTAAATTCAAATAAAGAGCATTTGTCTTGAAAGCGTTCATAACTTAAACAAGTTTCTGTAAAACAGTAAAATACGTCTGAAAAAGTTAAAAAATAAGTTTGCCTGTTTCCCTACTGCTCCTCTAGGCTACATTTTCTTCAAAATAAATCCCTTGCACCAAAGCCCTGAGAGAATGTATAAAACATAAGAGGATATTAGATTCTACTAACAGGCACAAAGACACATTATCAGTGTATTTACAAGATAAATTCACAGTAACTAAAATCTGTTTACATCAGCAGCTTGTAACTCCCGGTCACACAGGGCCAGCCTGTCAGGAAAACTGTCCTTTGATGCTTAACATCAGCAGCAATTAAAGCAGAGTGTCCTCACTGTCCTTGACACTCGAGTTCAGAGGAGTCTTCCTTCGATCCGTGATGGCCGTCCAGAGTCGACACATCATTGCACCCCTGAAACAGCAACGCAGGACAAATTAGAACAGATCCAGACAAACTAAATAATCATTTTGGTACGACACTATGGCTCTCTGAGCAGGGCAGCACAGGCTAGAGAGCGTACCAGCACAAAGGAAAAAAACTAAATAAAAGAAAGATTGCATATTTTTATAAATTACATATAGTGTGCATAGTGCAATCGCTATATAATGTAACTAGAAACAACAGATGGATGATGATACCGACTTAAATACCAGGTCACCCTTATAAAAGAGACCTTGTTCTCAATGGGTTTTTACCTAGTTAAATAAAGGTAAAAAAATAACAAATAAATATGGTTTAATGTTTTAAGGAGACTGGATTGCATTTGATCATCTCTGGCTCTAGGTTTTACTTAATTTGACTGGCCAGACTGTCTTATTCTGCACTGAACAAGGATTATTTTCAAAACACATCTTTGGTTTTCTGTCCCTGAAAATACAAAACAGAAAAACTTGTTAGCATTAAGAACACCTTAGACTGAGACAAGCATGAGAATAGTAAAGCCTGCATTGGTCAAATTTTGAATAATTATCCTAATGAACTTATTAAACTCAAAGAAAAAAAACATATTTTAAATTTTCTAACGAAATAATATTGAAATCCTAATTTAAGCAAGTAACCAATATGCCTGCCCATTTGTATCTACCAATTTTTCACTTATTATGAGTTCAGTATGTTTTAGTTCCTAATGATATGGAGAAGTGAGACAAAAAAAATCCAGAACCTGCTTAGATGTGAGTGTGTGTGTGTGTATATATGGTTGTGTGCTTGTTTGTGGGCACCAGAAGTAGGCACTCGCCCAGGGCATTAATTATACAAAAACTGTTATTGTGAATGACGCATGATGTGCGCCTGTTTCTGCCTGGACAGTTTGTGTGAGGATGATGTGCGGAGACAGTTTACCTTAATCCACAGTACACTAAGTCATCCCTGGAGGCCATGTGAAGGAGACAGTCCAAGGTGAACTCATGACCAAGCAGCTAAAAAAACAAGAGCGGATAGGTGAGATTAACGAAGAGCAGATGAGTAATACTGACATGCCTTAGGACTACACCCCAAAAGTAAAACCCTAATTTAATTTACCTTATTGATGGTGTCTTGATCCACAGGGACAGTTTGGAGCCAGCAAACCAAACTTTTAGTCTCTGCATTAGAGCGTTTAGTTGAATTCAACTTGCTTTCTGTAAGGCAGAGTTTGCACCACAGTAAGATTATCAATACAACTGTCACAGACTAGATTCATGGAATATTAAGTGATGTTAATCTTACGCCTAAATATAACATTTTGGCCTTTGCAACCAGACTGTATAATCATTAGTCAAACTTCCAAATCAAGTTTGGGCATATAAGCTTCTGATCTACAGCCCACGCCTCAGAGGGAAACCAGTCCAGGCAGCAACATGCCTGAAACAGAGGCGTGGTAGAGTCTGCAGCAGTGAAGCAACACTCATGATGCCGTTTAATGTCATTCAAAAACACAATGTTGTAAACATTTGACATGCAGTACATAGTAGTGAGTCTTACTCTTTTCAAAAAAGTCCCAACTGGCCCTTTTGCTGGTTTTTCCTGTCCGAACCTAATGAGTAGATATACTTTGAAGGGCCTTGCTGAAGATGTGTTTACAAAGGCTTCATAATTTATTATATTTGTTGTTGTTTGCTTACTTATTTAGGATATTTAAAATGTTTTCCAGATCCTGTGATAAATATTCTTTAGAAATAACTTAATTGATAATTCAGGAAGTGTACTTGCATTATTATGTTTTTTAATGCTATTAGTCAACAGTGGTCTCAAAACAACAATGATATTGCTTACTGCAATAATTTCTGGACAACATGTGTTATTATGACAGTTAACTTTAGTTTGTGTGTGACAGAGAAACGAATGTGGGTAGGAAAAAAAAAAAAAAAAAAAACTAGTCCAAAGCTCCATTGATGGCTGATATTTTAAAGTTAATTTGATTTCAACTTGCGAAGCAGATTTATAATAAATTCACCTTTTACTTACACGGGTTACATTACAAGTATCTATTTGAATGCATTGGTCTCTGTAATTATAAGTTTTACCTTCGATGATGAACGTTTTCCTCAGCTCATCTATCTGCTCCTGTTTCTTCAGGACAGAGCTCCTCAGCAGCTCCTGGTACTCTCTCTCCTTCTCATTCAGCTCATTCAGCAGCCTGACACGCGACACAAAAAAAGCCATCAGCACTAAAAATATGCAACATTTTTTATGTTCCCCTCTGCCAAACTAGAAAACCTGTAAGGGTTTTTCACACTTTAAAAACAAAACCGTTGCTCTACTATATTAAAATTTTTTCTTATTTGTTTTGATAATAAAAGTGGAGAGAGCTGAAGGATACCTTCTGGTTTCTACTCTCATGTGTTTCAGTTTCTCGCTGAGCGTAGAGTTCCTGTTGAATAAGACCTCATCTGGGGGGCCGAGTCTGGCTGCTGTCCCATTCTCATTCCCGGTTTCTGCCTGCTGATTGTCTATTGGTGCCATCGGCTGGTCGGGGACAAGAACTACAGGAGTGTCTGGGTTGACAGACTGCTCCTCGGGGATGCTGTCTTCTGTCTCAAACGACAACTGCAGCTGGAGTTTCAGCTCTAAGAGGTGAGGAGATCAGAAGTGAACGCACAGGAAAGGAAATACATCAGGTGAAAGCATTAAATGCTCCTTAATGTGCATCACTGTGTGCAGAGGATGTTTGTGTCACATAAACTGATACCCATAAATGAGTAGGAGATGATCTGAGCGTCATAGCACTGCTAAATGTATCTAGTAGAAAGCATAATCACAGCAATCCTGATTTTAAAAAATGAAATAAAATTTCTTCCATGTCATTTCACGACCAGCAGATTGATTAAGAGCTCCAAGCTAGTTCTGTAGGATATTATGTAACTAAAAGAAGGGGTTACTTGAATTTTGTTGGAAGTCCATCAGTTATCAAATCTCTCCATTCCTATTATTTCTGCTACAAACATGGCATTTTCACATAAAAATCTATTTTGGAGAGTTCTCGAAACTCACAAAACAGACAGTGATGGAAGTCAACTCAGATTCAATGCATTTTCTTCTGTCTTTTTCATATTAGAGCATAAAATTAGCTTTAGTCATGTCACATTTACACCCAAGGGAAAAACAGAGCTATAGCTTTTTAATTAAAACTTCCCAGATTCTGATCAACTTAAAAATGTAAAGTATGAGGTAAAAAAATGCTCCTTATATTTATTTTATATGCAAATCTGAATAATTTAAATAACTACAGCATTATTTTTTAACATTAACCTTTTAACCCAGATGAATAAATGGTACAGAGGTCAAATTTTTCTACATTTTACTGTTTAGGTGACTTTGGATATGTGGCAGGAGAATTCATTTTACAAATGGAAAGGGGTAGGTTCGATATTTACTCCCCCTTTATCAAAAAATTATGAGCTAATTATCCCTAGGTGGCCAACTGACCTGCATATTGATGTATGAGTGTGTGAACACTGAGTGGAGATTGGAAAATGAGACTTGTAGTCGAGAAGCGCTTTGAGTGTTCAGCATGACTAGAGTTCAAGTCATCCATTGATTTCTATACACCCTTCTTCCCTAAATGGGGTCGGGAGGGTTGCTGGTGCCTATCTCCAGCTGCGTCCCGGGCGAGAGGCGGGGTACACCCTGGACAGGTCGCCAGTCTGTCACAGGGCAACACAAAGACATACAAGACAAACAACCATGCGCACACACACTCACACCTAGGGAGAATTTAGAGAAACCAATTAACCTGACAGTCATGTTTTTGGACTGTGGGAGGAAGCCGGAGAACCCGGAGAGAACCCACGCATGCACAGGGAGAACATGCAAACTCCATGCAGATAGACCCCGGGCCAGGAATCGAACCCAGGACCTTCTTGCTGCAAGGCAACAGCTCTACCAACTGCGCCACTGTGCAGCCCGAGTTCAAGTTATGTTGAAGATTTTAAAGATGAAGAACATCATCACCAGAGCTGCGAATAAATGTGTACCCAGTAGCAGTTGTATAAACACAGATAAGGAAATTAAGTGTGAAATAGACTTCTACCTGGGAGCAGGACAGTGATGGCATCCTGCACAGCCTGTCTCAGCAGATTGTCCAGAGCAAACATCCAGTGAGGTTTCACCTGTTGTTGCTTCAACACCTTCTTCACCTACACCCACAGCAAGTGGTTAAATATGAGTCCATGAAGGTACCTTTTATGTTGCATATACAAGCAGAAAAAGTGACTTACTGCATCCTGAAAGTTAAAGAGCACAGTCTGCAGGCTGTTCAGAGGTATTGCTGCTGCTAACAGAGTTGAGCGAAGCTCCAGAAGGCTGGTGGCGAGCTGCTTTCTGTCTGGGGAGCGGATGTTTTCACGAAGGCAGGCGATGAGTGTGATGATGTGGTCTTCACCAAGTGATGATCCCTCATCCAACTTTTAAAGAAGAGAAAGATTGAAACAAAAGGGGAAACTATTTCTATTGTTTATTCCCAATAATTCTAAACTATAAATCTGTGCAATTCAAAAAGAATGTCTAATAATTACGGATTTAAAAATGCACAACATTGGTTGAATAAATGTGCATTTTTTCAAAGTAACAGTTTAATAAATTACATTTTGATCCCGTTTTAGTATCTAGTCTTTTGAGTCAAAAAATGCCATTAAAGTAAATATGAACAAATAACAAAATTCAACTGTCTTACTAAGATTTTTATGACATTACCTAATTTGCAATGTTTTGCTGAAGCTCGCAGAAAGGAATTTAACTGATTTAATTCACCAAAAGAAGGGCATAAAATCACAACATTATGTATATACCATGGCACAGTAAAATCAGTTATTATCAAGTGAAGAAAACCACATTACAAAACCCGGACAACAGAAAATAGAGAGGCTGACCACATCACAATTATGACAACGTTGCATAGGATAAACATCACAATAAAAGTTAGTGAGCATACATTTAATATCAACTTCCTCTGTAAACATTTTAATCTTCTGTCTAAATTTTGCTCCACACACCTGCAGTATTGACTCGAGTAAATAAGTGACAACATAACTGATGTTATCGGTGAGGACTCTGTGGAGCGTCGCTCTCCTCTCACTGTCCTTTCGCAGCAAAAAGAGGCCGATGTTCTCCTCCGATGAGGCTGGACTGGACATGTCTGATGAAGAGTCATACGGTGTTCTGTACAGCAGAACAAAGAGTTGAGTCAGATAGATAAAGCTACATCACTGGAGTATCGTGAAAATTACAGGATGTGGTAATAATGATGATGACATTTAAAGAAATGAAAAAAAAAATAGCGGGGTTTTGAAAGTTATACACAGTTGTGACACAGTTGTGACACAGTTGTGGGATTTAAGGAAAAAGAATTCTGTATTTTTCTATTAAAAAAAAAGCAGCTTGGCCTGAACTTAAAACTAAAACCTCAGAGTGGCTCGGCACTGATCGAGCAATGTCCCACAGAAATACGGTTGCAGCTCGGATTTATCAGCTCAGCAAAAACTTCACTCACGACAGGAAGCCGCTGGTGCAGGGTGGACTCTCTGAGATCTCTGCCACTCTGAGGGGGGACAAGTGCTTCCTCATGTCCAGAGAAGACGCCAGGTCAACCGAGCCTGTGTCCGAATCAGTGTCCTCCACCAGGATGGAGACGGGCACTGATAAACTGCGATGATAATCAGCTGCAAAACCGAGTAAGGTTACATTTAAGAGAATTCACTAGTTTTCATGACAAAATAGGACAAATATGTGAAGTTCAGATAAACCCTTACTAGAATTACTTGAATCTTTCAAGTCTGGGACCTTTGAGGTTTTGATCCTCTTCCTGGAGGACAACTTGAGAAAGCAGTCATTGAGCAGCTCTGTGGCCGTGGCTCTGTCGTCCGGGTCTGGCACGAAGCAGCTCATGATGAAGTTCTTGGCCTTATTTGACATGCTCTCTGGAACCGTCGGGTGGATTTTAAACATGCCCACCTTAATAGGATAATCCCAGAGTTAATCATTCTTATAAACAATAAAATTGGATAGATGATATAAATTCAGAATATGTAAAATAATTTATTTTAGAGGTCTATTTTGATTTAAATTCAAGATTAACATGTTAAAATGCAATGATGTGAATGCCTCAAATCAGAGCAATGCGACAATGCACTGCTCTGATTTGATTTCTGTAAAAAAATAAAAATACAAGCACAGGTGACAGAAGATCATTGTCACATTTAGTCTGAAATATGCTGACAATCCAACCCTAAGCCAAATAGATAGTATCAAAATATTCAATAAATTATCAATAAATTAGTTATTATTGTTCAATATGCAGTTCACTACATGAAGCAAACTGTATTGGTTAACTACTCAGACAGTCATCTCTGCTCATTAGGATGTTTTTCTGCCTACAGCTAATAAAACCATGACATCGAGGATGAGAATATTGCTCCAGAATGATAACAAGTTTTAGATCAAAAATGCCAAATAAAAGAAAAAGGATCAATAAAAGTATCAATTTATCGATTCTCCCAATTAAAACGTTTTGTTAAACCTTTGACATCCTTTATACTTACTGTGCATCTGCTGGCATAATATAAATTTAGACATTTCTAACCTAAAGGAAATTGTCCAAGGTGTTCAGTAAATGCTTTACAAGAAGCTAAAAAGTGAAAAAATAAAACATCAATACACAAAAAGGAGCATATCTGCTTAGAGCTAAGCCTGGCTGCTTTAGTTTTCATTTGAAAACCCTGAGAACTAGAGGGCACTGAAAACTAACAACAGTCCCACCTGAAAGTTACAGAGGAGGTGAGCTGTAGCAGTAAGTGTGTATTGTAAACAAAAGCGGAAAAGCTGCTTCCCTGGGAAAAGTGAAACAGCATAACATTGTTGAACATTGAGTAAGGAGAGTAAGACAGCTGCTAATTTATCCAATTCACAAATGAATGAATCTGAAAATATTAAAATATTATGTATAATGTCTTCACAATAAACTATCACCATTAAACGCCAACAAAAACATGTTTGTTATTTACCTTAAACATGGCTGCCTGAGGACTTCCCAGCTCATGAAAAGGAGGTTTGCCTGTTGCCATTTCTATGATAGTACACCCTAGGGACCAAATATCAGCAGGCTTCCCATAACCTCGAGGTCCTTGGTCTATAATCTCTGGAGCCATGTACTGAAGTGTTCCTTTAAAAAAAATTGAAAAAGAGGTGATTCAAGCTTTCTACTTTAACCAGTTCCTAGAAAACTCACAAATCCCATGATTCTTGCCTGTAAAGGTTTCAGTGCAGGGGTTGATCCCTGCTAACCGCTTGGAGGTCCCAAAATCAGAGATCTTCAGCACGCCGCTGTAGGTGTTGATGAGCACGTTGTCACCCTGCAGCACAGGGGAAATAACTTATCAGAAAAAGCTCATGTGAAACAATCCGGTGTTGTTAGATTAACTAAACTGCCAGGGTTTTACAACCCCGAGAAAATAGTTACATTTTCATATAACAGAATTTTTTTTAATGTATTATCAATTTAAAACAGGAGTTTTTGCATCAGTTTTACCAGTCTGGCTAGGCTGGATTTTGTAATGATCAATTAAACAAAGAAAGTGAACAATACTTGGCTGCTAATTGTTTTTTAACCATTAGCAGCTGGAGTCACAAATATAAAAAATACCTTTTTTTTTAAACTAAATTAAATGTATTGTGATTGTTTTAAAAATATATCCAGGTTCTAGTTTCTCCTCCTTCAGACAGAAAAAAAACTCCATAAAAAAATAAACAAGGTTATCATGTCCCCATCTATGAAAATGTCCTGCTGTGATCTGATCAGTAGGCTTGTTTTATATGTCAACATATCTTTATGTATACATCATATTGTTTTTTTATACCAGTTTAAATATACATGCTTTTTTTTTATGATTCCTTCTGGAAATCCAGGAAAATTTCAAATACTTTCTGTACTTCACCCTTCAATGTCAGGGCAAACAATGCTTAGGTAAGGTAAGTCAAAGGAAACAACTTTTCACCTTAATGTCTCTGTGGACAATCTCGTTGTCATGAAGGTACTTCAGTCCCTCCAAGATCTGTTTGGTGTAGAAAATGATGGTAGCTTCATTGTCCTTCAGAGGACCCCACTTGGAGCGCAAGAGAGAAGATAAACTTCCTGAAGAAGTGCAAAAAATAAAATTCAATATTTGCTTTAGAGGCTAAAGTTTCCATTGAAAACTCACAAATTTAAAGATTTGAATTGTTTGTGTGTCCAATCAGACAGGTCTGATGATTAGTTTCAGTCATTACAGTTACATCATAGTCTGAAAATGCTTTCCTCTTGCAGGATATTTTTAGAATGACTAATAGCTTTAAAACAGGTTTTCTGTGAATGTTGATTCATCACATGCATTTGTTCTTTTGAACACATTATATCCCTGACAGGCACCAATCCATCAAAAAGCAACACGTTAAAGAAAGAAAAGAGTCAGAGTTGAAACAAGCACTTGGCTCTGCTTGTTTTGGAAATTCCTAAGCAGCAAGTTTCTGCTCCTCCAGAGTAGATAGTTTCCCACATTGACTAAATATTACTGTCTGACACAGTGTGCTCCATATTTTTTTTATTCCAGTAGCATAATCTCAAGCTGAAACCATTTCAAAACCCAAATGAGGGGTGGGGTACACGCTGGACAAGTCGTCACATCATTACAAGGCAACACAGGACCTATTAATCCAGCAGTTATCTTTTTAAAACCGTGAGAGAAAGCCTGTCCAGAGAGAATGCACCCATGCATGGAGAGAACATGCAAACTCCATGAAGAAAGTTCAAAGTTCCAGCTCACAATTCCAAACTGCAGCAAAGTGTCTATAAAAAAACCCATTTATTTTTATCCACATTCCAACCGGTTGTTTGGGACACATTCCAGGAAACCATCACAAACACAAACATGTAGAATTTGCAAACTCAGCTGGATATTTAGCTGACAGATTTGCTTTGGTAAGACTAAAGTTGAATGTCTCCACAACAAGCACCACAGGTAGGTTTGGCATCAAACCAAGGATGAAAGTGTGAGAAAGCCTCTCATACCCACTGTTGGCTCTGGTGGAGGATCTCTGATGCCGTGGGTTTGTTTCTCTTCCAGTAAAATAGGAATCTAGTATTTAATATCACAAATATAAGGTCTTTCACAGAGATAACTATCTAAAAAAATGATCATATGAAAAAAAAGGTTAATCGGATACAAAAATCTACCTTCTTCATGACCATTCCAGTCCCTACAACTAAATCCTACAAGCTTTCTGTAGTATTTAGGTTTTCTGTAGGGTGAGCAGAAGGAAAGAGAGCAAAAAAGATGATCCATGGCTGGAGACATTGGGATTGGTCAAAGATTCCTCCCTCTGTATGCTTCATTTTGTGAAACATAATAAGAAAAAAAAAAGTGTTGTCCTGTTCCCAGACATAGATTGTAGTGACAGTATGGACAGCAGGGGATGCCAACATACCCAGGATTATTTTGAAGGATGTCCTCAACTAATTACATTGACACAATATCAGATGAATTTATTATTATAAGGGTTTACACACAATTTAACCAGACCTGGTAGTAAGTGTGGAGGCTGCTTTGTGAGTATTATATGTTTTATCTGTGAATTTGTACCTCCTGGGACTTCTTCCATGAAGATTTTGATGAAACCGTCCTGACTGATGGAGCCGAGATACTGGACAATATTCCTGTGTTTGAGCCTTTTATGTAGAGCTATTTCCTCATGGAGCGGCTGTGAGTACCTGAGTAACACAAATTCAGCAACACATGTTACGTATTGGTTTTAGACACGCAATCAGGAAGCATATTCATTTAGAGGGATTAGGTGCTCAAAATTTCTATTCAAGTTTGTCCAAAGAAAGATTTTTGATTCACTTCTACTTCTTTCTCTCATAATTGTATCAGAATAAACATTACAATGTCTTGCACATTTAAAAATATTGTCACTTTGTGTCAGCAAAACAAGCTAACGGGACAAAAATGCTAAATGTATCAAGTGAATAAAGAAGAAAATAGATCTCCTACGTGCTGTCCTTTTCAGGAATCTCTTTGATGGCAATGCGGACTTGGTTGCTGAGGTCTCTACCAGCGTACACCATACCATACGTCCCTTTCCCAAGAACCACTCTGTTGCCATTTTCATTAGTCTCGTAGACGAACTGAAACGTTGAGAACCGAAAAGAAGCAGGATTGTGAGGAATTTCACAGTTAGAGAACGAAAATGGCAATTCAGAGAGTATTTTGACTAAAATCTTTGTTTTAACTATAACACACAAGCACAACATGTTTGGGAAAGTCCCACTGTTCATTTTTCTTGGGAAACTGCTGCTGTTTTTCTTGTTTCACTGCCAGGAAAGGCCTAAAATAGAGAGAACATTGCGTCAGAGGAAAGAAGTACAGTGACTGACCTCAAGTATCCCCTGCGTTAGAAGTTGGGGTTCCTGGGTGGGGTTTTCAGCCTGGTGAAGCAAAGAGTTTACCAACTCGCAGAAACTAGTGAGAGAACATTAAAGAAAATTGCAAATAAAGATATATCTTAATTAAATAGCTCTTATTTTTAGTTATTTTAGTCCTGATGTAAAAACAATGATCATAACCTCCAGTTTTAAAAAATGATTCCAGTTAAGGAGTGAATAAACACTTTCACTTTTTAAGCCTTTTTTTAAACACCATGTTGAATTCTTCTTCCACTTCATAGACATGTAATACTTTGCATCTGTCTGTCATATATAAATCCAACAAGATACATCACAGTTTGTTGGTTGCACAACAACTAGAGAAAAAGGATAAGGTGTCCAAGTGCATTACTAAAAAAGAGATATGCAGATGAATAAACAAATGGAAATAAATATCCATAAAGCACCTTTAAATACTTGTTTTTGTTGAGGTTTTAGATTTTATTTGAGAGGTCTGTCAGAACAGCTTGAAACATTATGCGTTAGCATTTCCTCACGCTGTATTATGATGCAGTAATGTCATATTGGACATGCTAATGTTGAAGATCCTGTCTTTTTTAACAAGCTTCAACTTCTAGCCGAGGGCAGCTGACTTGTTGTTGTCTACTTTTCACTTCTAGGAAGGAGTGCTTACTAATATAAAGGAAAGGTGAAGGTTTTGGCTTCTATTTAAAATTATTTTTAACCATTGTTATAATAACCTCCATACAAAACAAGTTTTTAAATAAAACCATTCAATCTCCATTTTGTAATTTCTCATTTCTCCTCATTTAAAAATAATAATAGAAAAGAACTCAGTTTCAATCAAAGTTTTCTGGACGCATTTCAACTCAAAGCATTCCCAAGTAACACAAGCATTAGTAAACACGGCCTTGTATTAAGGACTCTTGGGAAGACACAAACATTTTTATCTCTAACTAAAACAAAATATGTGCTCCTACATTCAAAGGGAGTTTATGCATCTGAAGCAGAACTGAAAGGATCTGTGTTTTTAAGGAGGCACAAAGGAAACATGAGTCACCCAAACTGATTTCATCACAATCGACTCCTCAGGCCACTGCCTGAACTCAGCGACGCAACACATCTCCTTACAATCCTCCTCCACATTGTGCCGGTGGCTCTGTGCATTTGCGCAGCCAGTTCAGGCAGTTTGGCAGTAAGCAAGTCACTGTTTAGCTCAAATACACAAATTACTCACCCCTTGCAGTGGATCTCTGATGGAAAACAAAGCTGGAAGTCATCAGAGTTGTAGTGCACATACAGGAAGCAGCTGCGCTCATCAATCTTTGATACACTTTAGGGAAAATAGATATGAACATATGTTCTTTATTTGTTAAATTCAAATGAATAAAAAAGATTCTTCTCATATGACACACTAATATAATTTACTTTTGGTATACTATCTAATCCCTGTTTGTAACAATGGGTAAGGTTAATATTTTGTTGTTTCAGGCAAAGCAAAAGGAGAAGGGTGGGTATTGTCATGTTCAACTCCAGTTGAAATCACCCTACATCACACTGAAACCTAATAAAATCATTACCAGCCCGGCGGCTCGCTGCCTAAAATGGCCTAAATTAGCATATAGGATAACACTGGAGAGCACTGTGACACCGATCAGTAGCCACAGGGGAAATCAACAATAAATAAGAAAGAGGTCAAACCTGAAACCATGTTGATGGAACAGAAATGTGAGGGCAAGCCAAAGTTTCCCCAGACAACCCGCATGTTATTGGTTGCCCTGACAACAACACATCCAGCTAAGAGGCGCAGCGTTCCTCCTTACCTCACTCCTCGGATTTTAGTTGCTGGGAAAGTCCACTGGTGTAAGCCTTTCTGCAGAATCAATTATAAAAAGGGAAAATATGGGGGGAATAATAAGCTGGTTGGCTGATGCAGCATGTTGCAAACCAGTTTTGTATTTGCTTGAAGGCATAAATGGAAGAAAAAGATCTGTGTGGAATACATGGCATGAGAAAAGTCATATTTTCCCTCATGTATTTGCTCGATAGGCACACACCCATGCACTGCACTAATGTCAACATTCAAGCCAACATTAATCAGCTAAATAACTTCAGTAATAAAAGCAGCACTGCATATCTTATATTGTATTCTGACGTATGAACAAACAGAAAGACATATGGAGAAGCTCCAACCTTCAAAGGTGTGACGTGTTTCAGTTGAACAGTGCGACTCTCGTCCTCTTCGCTCACACTCACAATAGACGGCTGGAAAACTTTACTGGGCTCCAGAATGAGCACCTGACACACAAATTCAAATTCAGTCAATATTCAATAATACTATGTTTATAGCTTTGAGATCATGATAAAATCTGCTGTTTATTTATTGGATTCAAACTCCTGGGAGTTTACCAGTCCTGATGTTTTTCCATTCAGTTTCTTCTTCTACTTCTACAATGTTTGTGCATTATCAACCACTCAAATATCAAAAATATTTAGTTATTTCATGCTCAACATTAATGACTATGAACTTTGCTATTAAACTACACTTTTGTAAACAGTTTTTAAATCATGTAGATTTCAATGAGATAATCGTTCAAATCATTCAACATCTTCTTCTCTCTAGTGCTTCTTTGCTTTTCCTTTATTTTCACCAAGTGAAGTCATTGAAACTTTAAATGGGCTAATAATAAATAATTCAACTTCTTAATATTTTTGCCTTTTTTTAAATAAAATTCCAGTTTAAAATTGCTAAAAGTTTTGGTTTTATACTCCTGTTTTCCACTTAAAGCTATAGCATGATCCAATCTACTGCCAGGCTTAACTCTTCGAATTCAGTTTTGAAAACAAAATCTTCCTACTTTCATACCTTTTACTTATCAATAAATCACACGTCTGTCTCACAACTGTGCTTTAAAGAATTTGAATTGCATGTCTCAGACATAAGGGGATCTTTTTATTGAGGTGGATGAGATTTTCATTAGCTAATATGCTTACAGTATGATTTTTTTTTTACTAACGGTAGCACAAAAACCACTGTCGTTACAGGTAGCTACAACTAGCTCACATACTTTTTTCTTTGTAAAGACATTTAACCCTGTAGAATTTCAGTTTTACTGCATTTCTCTTGCGTGTTCACTGCTGACTATTTAGGTCCAAAGCTACTTTCAGCAGACTGAATTGGCTGGCTTGGTTATATCGCAGCTTTCAGTGGTTTTCTGCTCAAGTTTCATCTTATACTATCTATCCCTCCCTCTCATCTACTGTAATTCTTCAGTGTGTTGTTCTGAAAATGTTTGCTCCTCTAACATTTCTGAGAATTAGCAGTCCTTAGCAAGCATTTCCACATCAGATGAGCTTTCTCCAACATATCATCTTACCAATTCACAGTGGATTTTTGGAGGAAATGCAATTTGTTTTAGGCTTATTTGATAAGATTAGGATCTGAAGAGACGTGGATGTCAGTTAAAATCCAGAGGGAATCAATTGTTTTCTTTTTTAACTTTTCCAGACTTTTCCAGTTAAAACTTTAAGATAAATAATTTTTTTTTGTTTTTTTTTTTTTTGGGGGGGGGGGGGGGGGGCAGCATAATCTTACATAGAAATATTTATGTAAACTAAATTAGTAAAGAAAATATCTTACATCAATGATAATGATAAATGGTGTAATACTTTTTGGCACATCTGTAGTTAATATATTTACAATCCCCTTTTGTCAACATAATACCTACTGGCATTGCGGTCAGTGTTCGAGTGATCTTTGTCCATCCCTTTTACATAATCTCTAAACTATTAGAGTCCTAAGCTCTTATCTCTTAAGCTATGTGATTTAGGTCTAGGAACTGACATGCCCAAAGGAAAATTTTAATTTTGTGAACCATTTCTATGTTTTTTTGACCATATATTCTGAATCACTGTCTTGATAAAAGATCAATTTTAGTTGTTTTCGATAATGGCCATCCATTTTTCAATTGCTAAATATTTTAGAGATGTTTTCTCAACACTAAGTGTTTCGGAACCCTAAGAATAAAGTTTCCACGTTACCTCATCATCTCTTCTCACACTCCTCACTGCACACCTCAGAAGATGTCCAATTTTTCTCCACATATTTGTATTTCATTCCACACTGATGCCACCTCAAGTTTTTTTAACAAAACTTTTACGCTTGTTCTATTCTAGCCAAAGCATTCATGTTCTAGTTAAAGTGCCAGTATCGTCAATACCTGCTGGGGGAAAAAAAATATAACTTTCCTTTTTTAAGTTACAGTTTTAGTAACTAAACAACAAAGATGTAAGGAATATCTAAATTTAAAATCATTTATCTTGTTATTACAGAAATGTAAAAGATGTCATTAGATGTAGTGTCAAAAATACTTCTTAACATGCAACTCTTTTAAATCTGAAAAACATTGTACTACAACAGTTTTTTAAATTGAAACAAATATGTGTGGTTTTTGTATTGCAACAAAAGGTGAATAAAATGTTTTCTAAAAGATTTTTACACATCTTTGAGAGGTATGCCAGTAAGTGTAGAGGTGTTTGTATTCTCTTACTGGGCAGTGATTTGTCAAGACAGTGGGTTTACAGGATTGAAGGAGCAGCTCCATCCAGAAGTCCATCATATCCTGTTTGGGAGACCGCACCTCAGGAGGCTTGGCAAACTGGCGGTACAGAATGTATGTCTCCATAATAGATGCCAAAAACCTAAAGGAAATGCATAACAATAATTAGTCCACATAGAGTTACAATTTAAATATTTGCTTAATGCTTTTGAAACAAAACAAAAAAAAAAAAAAACGAGCTCAAGAATTTGTGCTTAATTCTCACCAAACAGGAGCCTTGAGTCTGTAGAGCTTTTCAGAAGCTTCTATGACTTTCCTGAACTCTTTAGCGAGGATGTTTGCTCCAAGGTAGAATCCTACATCCCAGTATTCTGTCATCTTCTCCAAACTGCCCTTTCTGCCGAGCATCGTGCTGATGGTAACACCTAAATGTTTTTACGTAGAAACTTTAGGTCACTTATCATACTATATTTTCATTAAAAAAAACTTCAGAAATTCCTTAAAACAATCTTAAGAATGAGTAGATTTGCACCTATTTTGCGCAGTTCAATGGAGGTCTCAAATTCATGTCCAGCTGCCATCAGAAGGACCACACTGTTTATCCCCGAGTGGAAGGTTGGCTCTGCTTCGAAAGCTTTCCCATACCTAGGGATGAATTAAATATTTTTAATAAAGTCAGACTGGGAGTACATATTTTACTGGAAAACATTTAATAATTCAAACACTGAACTGCATCTAATTTGGATTTCTTACACATGGATCTCAAAAAGTTACAAATTTGATACATCAGATATACACCGAGTGAAATTTCAAGTGGTTTTTTTAGCTTTTTTTTTTCTTAAAATATTTAATTTTAGTTTGAATACAATAATCTAATAACTGAATTTTCTCAATAACTGAATTTTGGGTTTTCATCAGCCAAATTTATACAATGAAATATGTTACTTTCTCTTGTAGTGATTCTTTATATTAACCGAGTTAAATTTTTTATGCTTATTTTAATATCCTGAGAAGCACCAGTTCATGGCCAGATCCAAAAACGCACAAACTGGATATACCAATAACAGGCCTGGTCTCTGCTGGATACGTCAGTGAAGCCCGAGCTCATGAATGTGTCTTTGTAGATCCGTCCACACAAGCAGTAGACGTCTGATGCCACTTTGTCCCCCGACTCCACAATGGACAAGATTAATTTCAGAGCCTTTGCTCGATCGCCGGGATGATTCCTCCTAAAAATGGGATAAAGGGATTATATTTGCAGCCTGGCAGCTTTGACTAAGTCCTATAGAGGACTGAATGCAAAAAAAAAAAAAAACAAAAGCCATGTGCAAAGAATACAACAAAACACATGGCTGAAACCAGAGAGGAGGTTATTACAAATGTTTAAATTACACAAACAGGTGGGTACCTGTTCAGAGCAAAGATGTAATGAAACTTGATATTCTGATGCCTTGCTGCCTGACACATCGGCAGGTTGTTCAGAGTCTCCACCAGTTTGATCATGGCACCATAGTCCTAAAGAAAAGTAACAAAAGTAGGAACAAAAATTAAGGAGAAAATGTGTTTTTTGTCTCAATTGCATAGGAAATTTAGACACTATGTGCTCAGAACCTGTAAACCATTTCATAATAAGCCTTTTTTTTATTATTTAAGAAAAATGGTTTTATGATCAGTTAAATCTCAATATTTAATTCACACATCTTTTTACAAGACATGGTGACCTTCCTTTGTTATTATTACAGAATGGTTTTATCAATTAAAATGGTTGAACAAAATAAAACCACTTTAATTTGTTCAGATACTAAAACTAGACCAAACTCATAAAGTGATCACCTCAGCATCTCTGTAGGACAACAACAAGTTCATGACTATATCCGGCGTGAGCAGATCTACACTATCCAGGCGACTCTGGATGCGACTCAGCTCCTCGCTCAATGCTTTTCCACTGAATCGCTCCCGTGCCAAGCGGATCTCTTGCCTCAGCGACTCCCGGAAGTACTCACTGTTAGCAAAGACACAAAGGAAAGTAGGTACCGTTCCACTATTTCACAATCTTCAATAAACCAAAACAGGTGAAATTTGAAGTTTGGAAAATTGTGTTTTTGCAGGGAGTTCATACACTGTACACCCAAATTGTATTCTACATATACTATTACTAATCTTTTCATTATTTTGCAAAAAAGGCGGGATCATTACTAAACAAAATGTGAATTGTAAACTACTCAAAGTGTCTATTTGCTGTATAATTTTGGGAGGGATTTGTCAGTGAACAATGGACAGGTGAGCCAGTAGCTGGCAGTAATACACATTTGAATCGTTTGCCAACACAAAGAAGAATACCAGTGAGCCTAATGCATGTTTCATCTAACAGTTGGCTGCATGGGTTCCCTATTGATCATATTAATGTGATGAAGTGGGGAAATCAGGGTCAGTATGTTGATGTGACAGTTTAGCAACATATGGTAAGGTGCAAATTTCATTCAGTTATCATACAGATTAATGATTACTGATAAACACAAGTAAGAATTACTGACAAACATAAGTAACAAACACTGATAATCATAACAATTACTGACATATATGATTGATGGTTGAGCTAATTACTCATAAACAGTTTTGAAACCTATACTTCTTTAGTAATTCATTATCTTGGAAATAATACTTTATGTAAATAGAGCTTGATTTGTTTGGTTTTTAATTTTGCAAAACCTAGACATCCAAATGCAGTCACTTAACCATACGTGACTAGTAATGATTACTGATTTGGGTTGACAGTACATGCAGGGACATGATAAAACAAGCAATTGGAGAACTGTGACGTTTAACTGACCTGGACTGAATGTGCACATTGTTCAACAGGTGCACCAGCCTCTCCACCAACGGGGTTAGAAGGGGCTCCAGCTGCAAACTGGGCTGCATCAGCTCCTTGATGCAGGTCATCATGGAGGCATCACAGGCAAAGACTTTGCCCTGAGGTGACACCACGTACGGGATGAAGGTGTAACTCCCACACTGTTCCTAAACAAACAGAACAGACATCAGTAAGCACTGTGAGCAGCACTCGTGGCTTTGGGCAAAAGTTTCATGCATGTGCATGCTTGATGGCATTTAATTGGAACGTTTATGACAAAATAATCCCAAGTCTGAATAAAAAGAAGCCTTTTAGAAATAAACTGAAACACCCAAATATGAGATTATGCTGCGAAATAATGGACTTAACAATTTTATACAACCCAAATTTCTTGACCATAGTGTCTCTGTTTTATATTTTACAATAGCTCCATCTGAGATGTTAGAATTTCATTGAAAAGCTCATCTAGTTCAATCATTCAATTCAAAAACTGAAGCTCATATGTATTACTGAAACTTCTAAATTCAGCTTTCTATGAAATACAGAATTCTACCATAGACCAATAAGACAAAGATTTTATGTGCAGAAAAGTCTTGCAGCTACATAGACATAGTAAAGAATATTTGACAGTTCACAGTACTCTTTTCAAGTATATAAAAGGACAATTATTTTAAATAAATTAGAAAACTATAAACTCATGAAATATTTTACTCAAAATAAATATGTATGATTTTAAAAATGTATGATTTCTTTCTGGTTTAAATTACTTGAAAATAAATACACTTACTGCAACGCAAACGTACACACCTACAACACATCTAGAAAATGTGTCATGAAAGCGGCTTGCCCGACCCGCCGCTTTCATAAGAGATAATGGACATAATTGGATTTTGGACCTTCCACAAATAATGGCCAAGTAAATAATCATCATAACAATAGGGTTTTCGCAAGCACACTGCGTGTACTTGCCTGCATTCCATTAAAATCCAATCGTCATGAACTCTACAAAGTTTCTTTGACGTGCCTTGTTTGACAGTCAGCCAGCAATTTTGCAATCAGCATGCTCCAGTTAAAGTTTTACCCGGATTTCAAACCATTACATACACGTGTTACCTTCAGAGCCTGCAGATCACTGTCCTGCTTGTAACAATACAGGATAATGTTATTAGTCATGCTGAAGCTCTCTCTCACTCCCAGGTGGTAGAAAAGAGAAGGCTGGCAGAAAGAGTCGCTCATCTCCACGACAGCTACATCTGCAGAGAGATGAACAGGCAGGTTGAGTTTAACTGATGGGCATAATAACATATATTCCCTTCCAGTCTGCGTGCCTGCACTTGCCTGCATTGTAGAAACTATCCAGGATGTCTGTGGTTCCCACTAAAATTTTACCAAATGAAATTGTTCTGAAAGAGGCGTGCGCATCTGCGCAGGCTTCCTTCAAACACTTCAGCGACAGGTTCTCCTCTGTCTGCGGCACAGTCGCGTCCTCGCTGACAATATAAGCCACGCACACTGCTCTGGTCCGACTGCGCGGGGATACGAGCTGCTTGCCCGACCCGCCGTTGCTGGCTGTTAGCTCCAGCACCGAAGAGTCCTGCCACAAACTTCCCGCGGACACCCACACGGGATCCTTCCTCCTCCCGTCACGCAGGCTCATCCGCCTGCGCTCCGTCGTGTACATTTTCCAGCCGAATGTGCCTGAAAGTTAGTGCATGTTCAGATTTTGGGAGTTTTGTGGTGGAAAAGTGAAGACACTGTTTCTTGTTCCTGTAAATTCCCAGGTGTGCCACAGCCGCCTCCGCTCGTCCCACATCCCGTCAAGCACTCCTGGTGCTTCCCACCACAGGATCCGCCCTTCTACCCCGGCCTCCTCCCCTACTCCTGAGACCAAAACTGAACCGGGCACTCAGAGGCAACGACTTGAGTGGATTTGCTACTCGAAGCTGGTACCTGAAATTAAGAAAGCTACTTACGCACAAACAATCCCGGGGCCGCATGTGGAAAGAGTGAGCAAAGTGCGTAGGTTTGAAGAATTTGTGGCCCCTTTTGCGACGCCTAGTGTCTATACGAGGAAACTGCCGTGATGTGAAAACAATTATAAACATTTATGACACATCATGAACAAGTAATCTATCCACATTACATGAATGGACATTAAAATATGTTCAAAATTGGACAGAAATACAATGATGTCCTTTAATACTTTTTTGTTGTTAATCAGTAAAAGTGTGATTTATTTATAATTTTTTATTTGTCAGAAAATATTTTTTATTCAGTCAGTCTACAACTTATGTTACTGCAATATTTCTAAAGCATTGGTCGGAAGGAACTGATTAAAAAAAACAACAAAAAAAACATTTTGTGTTGACAGTCTTAATTTGTGAATATGTAAGGCATTAGGAGCAAATCCACAGGTTTTCAAACTAAAGGGCTTTATATGACCACTTTAAAATATTTACTCTGTTACCCTTAAGCAGCTTCACTTATGCACTAATTTGGTCACATATCCTTTCAAAAGGCCCATATTTTCCTAAGCTCTAATTTTCTGGAAAATATCTTGGATGTTGCTTCACCATATTTCATCATAATGTTCTTTCCTCATGACGCCATTTGTTTCCCAGTATATCCCAGCCTCCATTTTACTCAGTGATCACAGCTGATGTAATCACATCACCTGATGTGATTTGATCAGAAGCATACAAATCCATGACAGGATCAGTTGGCTTTTACTTAATTGTTAAAAGGCAATGAAAGCTCAGAATATGTATAGTTCTATTTCTCTCCCTTGTTAAATATTTGACAGGAATGTAGAGAATAAAAATAAATCACCACAAAACAATTGTGCAATCTAAATTTTTAGCTTTTATTTACAGTACAAAAATTAACACTTACTATAAATGCATCTGAACTGAAAAAAAAAAGAAATGGCAAGTCTTTGAATACACATTGCAGTGGTGCAAAAATGCACAAGTCAAATATTTTCCCTGTGCTTGCTCTACAAAAAATTTCGAAAGAAAAATAAATCTAATCTGTAGTTCAATGTTTATTTTGTCAATAAGAAATCTTTATTTAAGGATCCAGGGATCACGCCGCAGTAATGTTATGTACCCTGACATTACATGAGATCAGAAAGATCAATCATGCATCATACAAACCTGAGAAAAGGAGGTCTACTTTGAGACAACTGTGGCAGATTCAAGCAAGACTTCAATACTTACAGAAAATATACAACAATTCCACTCACTTTTGGGACATTAATTCCTGCATTTTACCAGTTTGCAAGTCCATTTTCAGCAGACACCTCTGCAATTTTAACAATTTTAGTGATCTTGCCTGAATATATGCGGACATTCGAGTATGTGGGAATAATTTACTCATCAATTCCCTCGTCATCTTCCTCTTCCTGCTTCACATCCACCTCGCTCGTGTCTGAGAACTCGTGCAGCAGCACATACTCGCGGCTGCTGAAGCCAAACTTGAGAACATCTTTTTCTTTGAGCTCATAGTATCGCTGGGACTCGATCCGCTGATTGTTCAGGTAGGTGCCGTTCCCAGAACCAAGGTCAATAATGTAAGGCCTTACCCTGCGGCCAGTGGTGCCGTCAGCTCGAGTATACTCTACCAATCTGCAAAACACAGAACAGTGTACCATTTACATTCATCATTAAAGTTAAACAGATCAGAGCAGAGGAAGAAAAAATATGACAAAAAAATCTTAAGAAAACAAAAAATAACAGTTGCTGACAGGTATTCTTCCCACCTGTACTGGAATACCGCATGTTGCTTGGAGCAGGACGGGTGGTCAATGGGGATATCAGCGATTCTTCTCTGGCGCCCCAATAGATAGGCACTCTGTCTGTGGATGTACATGACAGGAAGGGGGTCATCATTCTTAAAGGGGTACAATCTCCATCTGCGCTTTGGGATGCGAGCCTCGGGCGGCTCGTTGTACTTGATCACCACGCCCCGGAATGTGTTGGTATCTTCTGTGAGCGCGCCTGACAGTTCAAAGTTGGGCTTTTCTTTCTCAGCCGGAGGCGGTCTTGAGTCGTCACTCCCTCCATCAGAGGTTCCAAAATTATGTTCCTCGCCTTCTTCCTCATGCCGTTGACGGTTTTCCCTGCGTCGGTCATCATGCTGCCGACGCTCCTCTTGCTGAGAAGCCAGAGCTGTTCGTTCGCGATTCCTGTCTCTGTTGCGTTCTCTGTCCCGCGGCCTGTCTGATTCCCTCCTGCTCTGTCTATCCTCTGATTGCTCATTCCTTCTTCTCCGCTCATCACCACTTCCTCTTGGTCCTTCCTTTTCCTGTGGGATTTAAAAAGGAAGCATTCATAAAGCAAATATGATTGGTTGTGACATATTATCATCACCATATTGAAGAATTAAAGTGTGGTCATAATGTGTTATGGGATCTAACACAGTTTACTATCTTTTTATTAAAATACAGATACATGTAATGTAATTTAATTACATTACTATAACTAATGTAATAAATAAAACACAGTCTTGCAACACTAATTATTTAAACAACTTGTGACACCTTTACTCAAAGTTTGACTCAATAATTACAGGTGACATTCAGGAAATTATATATATATATATTCCATATTTGAATGTACCTGTCATTTGCATTTATCATTCATATATGTTGTGGCAATGCCTTGTGAAGGTATTCATACGTCTAACACATTTTCATATTATGTCTCATTGCAACAACAATATTCAATGGGTTATTAATGTTTTCTAACAAGCATCAGAGGCCCTCATAGAATAGCTTGTTTATATTGACATATCACAGAGGTGGACTCCATTTACTAATCCTACAAATTCCACTGATTAGAATGAATTTTATTGGGAGGTTTCATTTTAAATGGGGGTGAATACTTATACCTGCCACGTCTTTCAGCTTTTTAATTGCAAGACTTTTAAATACCTTAAATCCTTTTTTTTCTCTTCATTAATGCATCACTTTTTGTTGGTCTACATAAAACCCCAGTGAAATGCGTTGAAGTTTGTATTCGTTCTGTGGCATAATATGGAAGAGGTCTAAGGGTGTGAACACTTATGTGTACAACCCATCATAGTAATCAGCAAGTTTGATTATTAACTGGTTTATAAGTTTTCAAGCATAGCTCTCTCCCCATTCAGTGTTGATCTCATGATTCAAACTGAATTACCCGCTTCACTTTGGCATCACTGCCACGATGAGGACTGCGACTTCTCCTGTTTCTAGGAGATCTGTTGCTCGTTCCAACAGGAGAGGTTTCTCTTCTGTCTGGTGAGCGCTGCCTTGCCTTACCCGGTGATCTGTATGAAATGTAAAACAGACACTTGACCAAAAGTACAGAGATTTTAAAACATATGACACAAAATCCCCTCAGAAATCATGATTGTTCAATCACGAATCTGATTGGTCGCAAATATCTCCAGTATCATTCTGTACAACATTAAGATGGGCAGATAAACTTTTGTGAGCTTGAGCATCAGAACAGTAATTTTAGGGATCTGATTTTAAAGTCTTAGTTTCAGAGCGATAAGAACTTAAGTATCCGGAAATAATCGGTGTTGACAACAGGTTCAACAAACTGCAGCACACACTGTAGCAACAGGTACAGAATCGTTTCCTACAATTCTGTATACAATTACAAAAACAGCGCAACCATGATTACAGTGTTATTGATCTGTGACCAAGACAGCTGGTTTTGTGAATTATTGATCATTAACTATTGATATTGATCCGTAGTTTCATAAATGAAAGCCTGCTTCAGCAACACCAAAATACATGTCCTGATAGATCCAGGCCGATCTCCAAGTTAAAATATAGTTTAAATAAAACAAGGGAACATTGCACTTCCAATCTACTTTATACAACCAGATATGACGACTTTATTACATTCACCTGCTCGCTCTTCTTCTCGGTGGACTTGATGTCCCGGCGGATCTGGACCTCGAGCGGCGTGATCTCTGTGGCCTAGTGGGGCTCAGTTTCTCCTGTTTTATCTTTACTTCGGTCTCCCGCGTCGGAGACTCCCTTCTTCGGTGTCGTTTCTCTTTGGTCATTTTTCAGAGAAAATAAATGTACCAATTCGATTTTAACGCGACTAAATGTACATCTTTACTCAGAAGCAAATAAACAAACAAAAAACACAGCTTTAATCCCTTACGAAAGTTATGCTCTGGTGTCGTGATCGCCCTTTCCGGTTCCTCTGGTTCACAAAGAATTTATCTCGATGATGTGCTTGCCGTGTTTCTTTTTAAGTTCCGGTGTGAACGCAAAAGTGTCGGGATCGTACGTCGGCGTCTTCGCCATCTTGTGAGTGTCATTTTTTAAAGCGATAGAAGTTAAATAGCTGTACAAGTCCGTCAGTTATTTGACTATAGCCTACAGTGAATGTTCGTAACCTGTCATTACAGAGCTCTGACTTAGATTTTACAATAGGTGCCAACAAAGTACATAAATAAATCATAACCTAAAACTAAAGTACGCTCAAAAGAAAACATTATAGAAACTTATATTATTAGGACGTGAAAAACAAGATTAAACTGTTTCAATCCATTAATACTTGTACATTGACAAAACGAATGACAAAATGCAGGCTAAACATTATATCTGAAACCGAATTAACTTAATTGGTTTGGTACATTTCGTAGGTGAATTTCTTCAGAGTTAACAATTACCAATGCTAAAAGTTAACACATAATATAACCTGTACATAACATAACTAAAATTAGATCAATATTAACAGTGTTGTCTTTTTTTGATTTCCAGGGCAATTTGCCACTCACAAGATGACGAACGCGATAACGCGTTTTCTATGGACTTACGGAGTAAATCGTCTACCCATCTAAATATTTATCAAAAAAGATCCGATATTGTTTCTTTTCCAAAATACAAAATAATTGGACCGTATTGTACAAATCCGACACTTTGTAAGTTGTCTTCTTTTTTGTTACACCATTTCAAACCTATTTTGTACTTGAACAGAAAGAACACGAGGATAGTGTTACCATGACAACATGATCAACAGTTTTAACGAGCAACGATATTTCCGTGTCTGTAGGCAAAAATAACTTTATTTTTGATTTAAAAAGAAAGAGAAAAAATGATTCCGCCAGCGGATTCTCTTCTGAAATATGATACCCCTATGTTGGTCAAGACAACCTCCGGGGAGAAATCTCCAAAGGTAAGTCGCCACTGAGGTGAAAGTGGCAATTACCGAGAAAGAAAGATGAATATTTGGAAAAGCTTTGAATTATGCTCAAACAGATATTTAAGAATGATTAAATAGTGATATACTTTAAGATTTCATGTTCATTTTAGTGGTTATGGCTTACTAGCAAAAAAGTGCCTCAAACCCAACTAAATAATCAAATAAAAAAACGCTAATCTTCTCACTGTCTGCTTTAAAGAAGGGTACTATGTAAAATCTACTTTTTTCCCTTTACATCATATTATGATGTTAGTTCTTCATCAAAGATATACCTTGAGTATTGGTTTGATTCAAGGCACAGTCGGTTCATACACCCTGAATAGTTATTCAGGGTGTATGAACCGACTCAGTCTGTATGAAGCAGCAGTCTCCAAGCCCAGGTTCCCTCTGCTGATCCGCTGTTCCTTCAGACTAGCTCCAGCAGTAATGAGCAAATTTCTGGAACTGTACATCTGCTGAGCTTATCATACCAACTACTTTTCAGTGCAACACTCCTAAGAACAATGTTAAAGGCTTAATGGAGAAATGTGATGATGAGCTGAAGGCAGAGTGTCAGAAATAGTTGGAGCTTCTTGAAGAAGCAAAGGTCTAGTTTCAAGGCATTAAATTGTGAAGTCAATTTTCTTTTGCCATGTTTGATCTATATATAGCATTTGTATAGCAACTGAAGGTAACAGTTACTTGACTATGCCATAACATGGCACTATGTGCCTGGAAAATACATAATATTGTCCCTTTAAGAGTGCCTTCACACAAGGACACAACAGTAGTAGCCTCACAATTATTGCAAGGTTGTGCTTTTACATGTTATCTGTGTCTTTACCTACCACGCATTGTCCTTCCACTTAACTTCCCATGTGCTTAGCTACAACACTCTAGACCACCAGCTTGTGGAAAATATTAAAGCTAAGAATCTTTCCCATGATTGTACAAAGCACAACATAACATTACTGTTCCAAATGACATTATGTAAATGTGCTTTTTGATGACATAATTGAGATGTATATGACAAAAATGGCTTAAAACATAATTTTGAAACAATTAGGTGCTTTGGTACCCACTGTTGACTTGACTGGTGCCCATCTTTGACTTATATTACAATGTATTTAATAGGATTTTGAAAGTGAAAATTGTTACAAAGCAAGAGTGGATAGATGTCACCATAAGACAAAAGGAATATGCCTTTTATAATCCCCTGTGCTCATATATTACTTCAATACATTTCCAACAGATCTGGAATAATAAAAGTATTCTTGTATCATGAATAATGAACTCACTGCAGAATATGTCTCTTAACAGGTGCGCCAAATAAAAAGGATCCCTCTGCAGGGCCCTGATGCAGCAGTTCCACCATCTCCTAAATCAAAACCTGCAACCAGTGATGTCAGCAAAATGGAAAACGAGGAGATCCTGGATGCTATCCTTCCACCCAGGTATACCCATCCTCTTACTCAGTAAACTGATTCATTAAGTTCAACCTTCTCAACCATCAATATTGTAGGGAATGGTCAGAAGGAAACCAGCTGTGGGTGCAGAAGGTATCCAGTGTACCTTGTACAAGACCAGAAATAATCCACCTGAAGGAAGAGCTGGACACAAAGCTGGAGCAGAGACAGGCCAGACACACAGGCATCTGTCCTATCCGCAGAGAGCTTTATTCTCAGTGCTTTGGTAAGAAGGTTGTGGATGTGACACTATCATGAAACTCACTATTACAATGTTCTAATCTGAGGTTTAGATGTAGGTTGTATTAATTTTTGTCCTTTATTGGTGCAACTCAAATGATCTTCCTGGGTGGAAAAATTATGTTTTCTCTTGAATTATTTTCATATCCAGAATTAAGTGCTCAAGAAACATATAGCGCTCCACTAATAATTGGATAAATGTTGCAAGTTGTAGCTTGATCACACACATTTTAAAACCATCAAGCTTCAAGCATAATTCCAACTGGATATTTGACCAGTCCTCTGGGCAAAAACGGTAGTGTACATTTGAATGTATGTTTTCCAGGAGGGAATCAATAAAAAACAAAAAAGCTTAAAAATGTTCATTAGAGATTAGGACAGGACTTTGGAGAGGTTGTTCAGGAAGCTTAATGTTAGACTTATGAAGCTAATTTTATCAATTCAGGAACATTGTCCTGTTGGAACACCTTTGATTCTCATCTATCTGACCTTTGCTGTCAGAATAAAATAAACTGGTTTAGATATTTGGAAACCATCACAGCCAAAGCATGCTAAACTGGGAAATGATCTACACAGACCAGACAGGTCCTGATGAAAAGCAAGAGCTCGTTCCAAAATCAACACTTTGACGGATGAATGAAATATACAGATGCTCGGATGGAAAAACTAAATGCGATTTGGAGAAAATATTGCCTACATGAAGAGACAAAAACTGAGCTTTGTGGCCACAATGCTGAGGCAAATGAGGCTTTAAAATCTCAAAATACTTAACCATCTGTCAGATGGGTGAGGTAACATCATGCTGAGGCAGTGCAACCGTAACATTCTTGACATTTCTAGTAAATATATTTTTAGAGATTTACACAGCTGGATTTTAAATTTATTAGTTATGTTTTATACAGACAGGTTCTCACAAACTGATTTAAATCTGTTTTGTTTTCCAAGATGAATTAATCAGACAGGTAACCATCATCTGTGCTGAGAGGGGTCTGCTTCTGCTGCGAGTCAGAGATGAGCTTAAAATGACCATTGCCACGTACCAAACACTGTACGAAAGCAGCATCGCTTTTGGCATGAGAAAGGCACTGCAGGCTGAACACGGAAAGGCGGACATAGAAAAAAAAGTAAGGGTATCAGCTTATCTGTAGTCATTAGACTAGAAAAAACCCACTATTCAAACAGCTTTGTCCCTTTTGCTTACTGATTAAATTGTTAAATTGCACTGTTGTTACAAGTCCAGCAGAGAGTGCAATTTCTTTACAGATATTTAAAAGACTGGGAACTTCCTGCTGTGTTTTTCCATCCCATTTGTAGATTTTAGATCTGGAAAGTGAGAAGCAGGAACTCATGAGACAACTAGATGAACAGAAGGAGAGATGTGATGCAATTGAAAAGAGGGAAACTGAGAAGAGACAAGTGGAGGAAAGAAAGTTCAATGAGGAAATTCAGTTCTTGAAGAAAACCAATCAACAGCTCAAGGTGACTTTTTCTATCTATCCCTTGTAAAACAACACAAATGTGTTGGGATGTGTAGAATGTTCAAAAATTAATATTGTATAATTTTTTTGCTTTCAGACACAACTGGATGGGATGATTAATCCAAAGAAGTGAAACCTCTCACACCGGATATCAGATTTAATACAAGATGGGTTTTTTTCTCCACTTGATAAATGAATGAGTTGACAGCTGCAGGAAATTTCGCATTTTATTTGTAGAGCATGACAGCTATATTTTAAGCAGTTAACACACTGAACATTTCTCTTGAATGTCAAGAGAGCAGCTCACTTGTGAATGAGGAATTACATGGAGTTCAAGAGTTGAGAGGGCAAGGTACGACCATTTGCTTGTAGTCAAAATAAAGTATCATATTACCACTGGAAAAAAGACACGTTGATGTTTAGCTTCAGGATTTTGCTTAGCTTGTCATTTCAATAAAATGTAGCCAATTTGGCCAGTTTAAATATGTATAGTTTTGTGTTTATTCCCGGTCTAGTGCTTTGATCTTTTAGACCCACGACTTTCTGCAGGCGGTGCTGGAATCTTTCTGTTCTTGTTCTTGTTTTTCACATTGTGCGTTTCATAGTAACGCACTCCAACTTTCTTCCCCTTCTTAGCACGGTCCAGTGCTCTTCTCTGTGAACATGAAAGAAAGGAACAAAAAGGGCATCAAAAACATTAAACAGTTTTTAACATTACATATATCAGATAGACCAGCCCACAATGATACACAAAAATATTCAATATTCAAAATATTCACATTCATCAGCCCTTGTGACAGTGATACTGCAGGAATTATAAGATTGCAAAACATTGTTCTGCTTGAATCTCAACCATCTTTGCACATGTTGAGACTGAAATTCCTGCCCATTCTTCTTAGTGGAAAAACTCAAACTAATTCAGGTTAGATATTAAGCATCTGCAAGTAGGAATGTTCACGACTTGCTGCAAATTCCTTTGCACTTTGCCTACAGCTCCGTCAGATTTAGCACAGGCCTCTTGGTTACTTTCAATCAGATTGACTGAACAGCTATTTCTTTGTAAGATTGTTTCCCTACAACTTTTTCTTGTTCCGTGGTCTTCAGGATGCCGTTTGTTCACAAATCTCTTTGTTTCACATCTTTATGTTTCATAATGTGACAAAACGTAAAAAAGTTGAAGGGCTGTGACTAGTTTATCGAGACCCTTTATTTGACACAAGACAAACAAAAGCTGCAAACCTGTTTAGATGTAAGCCTGTGCTGTGGAATAGATTTATCTTCATCCTCCACACTTTTCCTCTTCTTGCTCTTCTGGTTTGTAGCTGAAATCAGTCAGATTAAAAAAAACAGCCATCAGTACTTAAATGTTAGCCTGACTCAGTCAGAGTTTCGCTGTTGAAAACATTTGGATGTCCACCACATCTGACTCAATTTCAAAATCAATCACCAAACTCAGAGTGATAAATGGTCGTACCCGTTGACGGATTCTCTCTCTTCTGTGCTTCTTTAGGTGCCTCTTGCTTGGTCTTGAGGTCTGTAAACACTTTGTCAGAAAGTGCCTTTGGTATTCTGTTCAAACAGATGAAAAATAGCAAACTACTAAATTTTCCAAGCAAAGCAAACAGTTTATTTCTTCAGGGATTTGCAGAAATAAACTAAATTGGACAAAAACTAACTGGAGAGCTTGGATATAATTTGTAATTTAATCTGTGGGCTCAAATTGATTGAAAAAAAAATAACAAAACTTGATGAAATACATTTTAGGACAGGCTACCGATTAGTCAAAATGACAGCTGTTAGTCCTTAAAGCTTGATTTCCATGGACCTCCTTGATGCGCCTGGCATTTCTCTGTCTGCCAACATCTCATTAACTAACAAAAGAATAAAACAAGGTCCAGTCCAAGACCAAGAAAATATGCAGTAAGAAATTTGGACACCAAAACTTACCGTATTGCAGAGAAGCGCTTGGATTTGGCTCGGTCCAGGAACTGCTTGTACTTCGCAATTTTCTCATCGTGCTCATGGATTACCTCCCGTAAACTCTTTTTGCCTTTGGTAGCGTCAGTCTGAGATGGTGTCTCCTCAGAGACCTCAGCATCTCCATCAGCTGGCTCTGCATTGGGCTTGTCTTCCTGCCCTCCCTCATCTTCGTCAACGTCCTCATCAACGTCAGAGCCAGAAAAATCAGACAAGTCTAAGTCTGGCATCTCCACAGGGATCAAATCTTCTTCAGTGAACTCAGGCGCCACGTTGATCTTGCCAAAGTTCTGTCGGACATTAGCAAGGATCTTCTGGACCTGCTCCTTCTGCCGCTGCTGCTGTTCCTCCTGTTCTCCGGACGCGCTGTCCGGATTATCCGCCTGTTCCTCCTGAACGTTCTCCTCTGCAGCCGGTGGTCCTTCCAGGGCCAATGGTTTTTCATCCTACAGAAGTCACAGTAACTTACGTAAAAAGAACAGGCTGGAGAAGGAGAAAGAAAAGACTTTGCAAACTCTTACTTCTGGATCTCCCTCTGGTCCAGGAGGCTTCACAAAGAAGGGGATCCGTCCCCTCTGCCAGTCATTTAAAACCATTTTGGAGACCGTACTGAGATCGGGCTCACCTCCCTGTAAAATGCAGATAAGAAAAAAGTTTTTATAGTTCAAATATTAAAATTTGACGGCTCTTTTAATGTGCAAAGGTGATCTTTACTGAATAGTATAGAGAGAATAAAATATCCTTAAAGGGTTCATACACTTTTTAAATTCAAGCACTTTTCAAGCAGTTTGAAGATAAAATTCCAAACTTTTCCAGCACCACACGTAGATAAAAATAAAAAAATTTTGGTGGTATTATTCTGCATTCTACAGCAAAGTAAATTAAAACATAGAAAATTTGTGTGTTTTGCAATGTCTCTCTCTCTTACATACACAATACACCAGACACATTTAACACAAAATCCACCAATGTCAATAACTTTAACATATAAAATATAAGATGATTAATAAGTCACCGAACTGATAACAATAATAAATAGTCATTACAGTGAGACAATCCAAGCAAACTGTGTTGAGGTGAATTAATTTCTTAAACACAACATACAAAAAAAGTCATTAAAAAAAATCAAAAAATGTTCTTGTAAAATTTTCTGGCATTTTGCAAATAGAAATAATTTTGGTAATTCTGACTTAACTTCAGACAGTGAGAAAAAATTTGCATCTTTTTATTATGTGTATGACAATATTTGGTTTCAACTGTAAATGTAGGCTTTAGTCACGATAGGTTGCATTTTATTACAAAACTGTGCAGTTTGACTATCAAGCACTTTCAAGAACATTATACAAAAATCATCCACAAACCTTCAAAACACCTAATTGAAATTTAAGCATTTTCAAGGGTTTTAGGCACTTGTAACCCTGTGTTTAAATCTCATAAGAAATGAAGAATCAAACCTTTAGAAGCTTCCCAGTACGAAATGCCAGCTTCTCAAGGAAGTCATCAGCAGAACTCCATGTTGGGATTCGGTAAGTCTTCTGGATGTACTCGGGTTTGGCTCGTTCCAGTACCGCACCAATGTGCTCTTCTGGGTTTTTGATCTTCTCCACTTGAACCTTACCAAGGAAGAGGAAAAGAAGAAATGTAAAATATGAAGGTACAAACTTTAAGTTATAGTGACTTCAATGCAAATTGCAAATATTTTCCTTGAGACAAAGAAAATTGAGACAGGTGGTTGTTTTTTCCTGCAAATATATTTGCTGGGTTTAATTATCTGTACGTTTAACCAATCTTGAAACACACTGCTGAGGATGAGTTCTCATTAGTCTATGTAATAAAGAGATTTTTCCCCACATATGTGTGATCTGCATTGCTCCATTTTAAAAAATAAAAGCAGAGGTGCAGAGAAAAAAAACTAAACAGACAGAACATTTCCGCCTTCACTCTCCCTGACAGTGAACAGACAGGACGGAAATTGTCTGTTTTAGGATCAGTAAACACAACAACAAAAAGAGTTACCAACAACACCGTTTGCTGTGAAAGAACATCATAAAAAAGACTAAAGGTTATTTTCCTCAGTGAGAAATGTCTTCACATTAAAGTAAAAAAAAAAACAAAAAAAAAACCCAGATACATTTAAAAAGCTATTCAAAAGGAGACCTTTTGTGATCTATGTCTGTGAGTAAACACCAAAGCTGGTGTTTACTGCAACAGGTTGTTCTGTTTTATCCATCCCAACTTTTATGGATCATTATGTTGCGGGACGTCTTGTACTTTAAAAATATTTCTGGATGTCTCAAAGTTAAGTTAGTCATCTTACTGAAACTGCTAATTAAATTTATTGATTTCTATAACGTGGTGAATTACTAATAATAAATTTATATTTACAATAACGACCTGGCAGGGAGGGAAGAACACACACAGGAAGATCCAGCATCACACTATTTTAGTAAACAAACCTTAAGAAGATTGTTGAGGTTATAAAACAATAAAAACAATACTGAAACAAAGGTGGAGGCTAAAACTGACATTAAATATCTGAGATGAAGCATGTGCAGGTTTCCAACTGATACAATGGTGTTCTGCTTTTATACATTTTGAAGCTCATTTCAGTTTTTTACTGCAACATAATGAAAAAAATTGTTCTACATATTTTGAGAACATAGATTTTTTTTTTAGTCAATATGAATCCACTTGTAGGCTCTGTCTGTAACCAAAATTAATTACATTTAAATTTTCTAGAATTCATAGGAATCTTGTGTATACTTAAGACTATTCTAAATAAATCTGTCATTTGTGTGTAAGATTTTTATTTTTTCAGCATTACTCAGAATACAGACAAATTCATTTTCTCACAGAACTACAGAAAAAAAAAAATCACTTACCACTCCCTTTAAGACTATATCAGACTCGCTGTCCTCTGATGGGTAAACGACACCAGGGCAGTCGATGAGGAAGATGCGCCTCATTAGTGTGATGTACTGCCACACCTGTGGGAGGTATGGGTTAAATGCTGACTTTGATGAGTAAGAAGAAACACTAATGAAACATGCACGATCAAATGTCGACTCTACCTTTGTTTCTCCAGCGATGGGTGCCACGTTGCAGACCTTCTTTGAGCGCAGAGTGTTGATAACTGAACTCTTTCCCACATTTGGGTAGCCAATGAAACCCACACTTATCTGTTTCTTGTCTGTGTGGAGCTGCACATGAAGGAAAACACAACAAATCTCACAATGTCATACAGAGGCATTTCAACACCAAGCTTTATACAGACTTAAAAGTGAGTTCAATTTAGTAAACAATTTTCTTCATTTTGATTCCAATATAAACAAAGCAGGCTTAGCTCAAATACAAAATATCCATAAAAAACATGGGCTTGAAAATGTTTATAAAAGATCAGGTCTCTGGAACTAAAATCTTTAGACAGCAAAACAGCTCATAATTTAAAGCATCCCACTTCATCTATCAAACATGTTGGAAGCAGAGCCGAGGCGGGGGCAGGTAAAATGCCAGACGAATGAGGAGTTATTGATACGGTGATTTAAACTAAAAGAAAAGATTTTCTGAAGTGTATTATACTGCTTTCCAAGTTTTTGTAAACACTACTGATGACTCATGCGGTATTTATTTAAGTGTTTTAACTGTCAATGCCTTCAAATTGCAATAAGGAACAAACGTTACTGGAAAAACAATGTGAGATGTATAATAATATATATGTTATATTATATTATTCAAAACTGGGCATTTGGATACAACTACATCAACAAAACACCCTCTCTGAGGCAATGCTTGCTCCAATAAAGCCCTCCCTTGTTGAACAGTCATCTTAAAAACCTGGCATCTGAAATAATTGATGTTTTAAAATACAAACTTTAAATAAAGTATTTTTTGAATCTGGAATTTAACAATCAAGATTAGAATTCTTAAGCTTAATAATATATTAAGTTTAAATAATTGTATTCACTACAGTTATTTAGCTGTATTGCTGTGACTAGATTATTCAAACCAGTTGTTGAAGTAAATGCAGATTTTAGCTTCATTTTACACTTTTATTTGAGCTTTATGCATCAAAAGAAAAGTCAAGAAGATTTCCATTTGGAAGCATTAGCTTACCTTCCCAAACTGCCTGAGAAGCTGGATGAGAGAACCTTTACCAAATGAGTTGGTCAGGCTGGCATGGAAAGCTAGAGTTGGATACTCTTGGGACAGAACGGCAACCCATCGTTTCTGATTTGTGGGGAAAAGGCAGTAAAGAAGACAAATTACTTAAGAGCAATTTAAAGCAGTTAAAGCAACCCATAAAACAAAGTGAAAATGCTCTAAACATCTCACCGTGACCCAAGTAGGGATAAGATCACACTTGTTTAATACAAAGATGAGATGTTTCCAAGGTTTCTCTTTCTTCAGATATGTCTCAATGCTTTTGGAGCGGGTTCCCATTGGATCACGGGCGTCCAGCACTTGGATTATGAAATCAGACGAGTCGATCACCTTTAAAACACGAATCCAGAATGAATCCAATTAACTGTAGACCACTGACTTTGAAACTCAAACAGCTTGCCATTCCGTTTTAATGACCTCAGACTATGAGGATATAAACCCTGAAGTTTATATCAGATGGCTTATGACGATGCTGCCAGAGGATAGATTATTTTTTTTTATCCATGTCAGACTGATTAACCTATAGGCTAATGAGCAATATGTTCTAAAGCACGTAAAGCCTCCACCTGTTATTTTTGTTTTTCCGTTTTCAAGGAACATTTAAACATGTTTAATTTTTTTTTCAGCATTTGGAGACAAAACAGTACCTGGGCATAGAAAAACAGAAAAGTTACATGAAAAGTCCAAGATGGTGAAAAGACATTTACATAGCAACCACTTTTTTGGGGGAGGGAGTTTTTTTTTCTTTAAATTACTTGTCAATATTTTAATACTGGGACTAAATAATCAAGTATACAGGAGTGTTACCTTGTAGAGTTCTCCCCAGATCCTCTTCGATTGACCCTTTTTGAAAATCTCCTCACGTACTTCCTCCCTGTTGCAAAAGTCTGTCACTATCTTTAAATGTAACTATACATAGACTTTAAAAAAGTTCTATTTTGTCATTAGGATAAGTAAAAATCCTACCGGACACCCGTATCCTCCGTCACCAGGTTTGTGTCTTTCTCGGCACTGTAGTTCAACGCTGAAGCCTCTGCTCTCTCTACAAGATCCTTCACATCTCCAACCAGGAGATTGGGCCGCTTCCTCTGAGCCTTAGGACCAAATGTGGTCTCAAATCCCTCAGTGTCTAGAATGTGTACCTTAGAGTTCTACAGGAATATAGAAAAACACATTAAGACCACTGATTGTTCTGAACTTAAGACTCACAATCTTGCTTTTCCAAACATAATAGTGTGCATACATGATATTAATCCTTAAACTCTTACAACCACTTTGGTGTATGGCTGTGTATTTATAGTTGTTTTGTACAATGAACAAAATGCATGGCACATAGCTGTAAAATAAAAAGTAGATATCTGATAAGACACAATAAAGGAAAGTTTTTGCTGTTGGTGAAAGATATTTTCTCCCTGTTCCCCGATTTAAATAAATTTTCAATACAGCCCTCCAAGACACAACACAGAACAAAAGTATACAGTAAACAGAACACCCAAATATGTAACAAAAAAAGCCAACAAAACACCCTGAGACCATGCCAGTGCTAATCAAATCTTCCAGTGATCCTGAAACAAAAGCCATGCCTCTATTGCAACATTTCTTTAGAAGGATAGGGCTACAGAGGTTGTCAGAAAATACTCATGCCAAGATCCCAAACAAAGACCCTTAAAAGAAATCAGAAAGCTCCTTTAATTTGTGATATTTTTCTGGAACAAGTTAGTTCATCTAAGCAGTCAAATATTGGACTTTATGCAAGAATGGAAACAAAAAAGCTTCCAGGAAAGTCCCAGCATTTGAAAGAAAAATCCATACAGCACTTTGACCCAGTAGGATTTTCACATTTTAATCACATTAGAGTCATGAAAGACAACACAAAGTAGTTCATAATTCCAAAGTGGAAGACCAAGAAACACATCATAAAGTTGTAGAGAAATTTAAAAAATGGTTACTTAGTTTATAACACAATATTGCTGACAGTTTGGTGCTGTTCTAAAATCAAGTTTGGACCTCTTTTCTTATTGTACTACTTTTACTAAGTGTTTCTTTACTTGTTTCAGTATGTTTTAAAGCACTTTGATTCAGCTAGTGTGGTTTTAAATGTGCAAATGGAGCCAAATAAAGGACAATGCTCTTAATAAAACTCTTATGGGCTGCAAAAGACTTTAGATTGGGGTTGAGGATGAAGCCAGAGCTACAGTGGTTTAAATCAAAGCTTGAGGTTTTTTGTAAAGAGTTTCTTTAAATGCCAAAAGCCTATGTTTCATCTGTTGTCATTAATGAATACATGATGCATTTTTCTTATTACTCTTTTGGAAAACATAAAACAATTGAAAAGCGTGCATCTTTTTTTCCACTTTGAAAATGAAATGTGACTCTGTGTTCATCCCAAAACCCCCATGAAAAGCAACAATATTTGTGGTTCTAATGTGAAAAAGTTTCAGGGGTATGAATACTTCCTTAAGATGATGTAAAGGTATCTTTAGTGGATTATAAAAGATGTCTGTTTTTTATAAGAGATTATACTAAATGTTACAACAACTAAAACAACTTGGTGTTTTTTGGATTTTGTGTAATTGCTATGCTACTTTACTCACATGAGCTTTGGCTCTGTCATGCAAAAGAGACATGGGCAGTTTGCTTTGCCTCATCACCATACGGTATGGATCCTTCTGTACTGCTCCCATCTCCTCTTGAAACTTCTGGAGGGCTGACTGCTTTATCACTCGAGTGTTTGCTGAAACACGTAAGACCCAAACATGAGTCAAGGCTCAATTGGTTCAAATATTTTGCAATTAATCACATTTACGGAGGCATTTGCATCCGACTTTATCTAAAGCAACCAAACACATAAAATTTATTCCTGTCAGAAATTAAAACATTGCCTATAACTTTGCAACCGTTACGTATTTGACAGAAACTCTCCCCCTTATTATTTCCATCATCATCATCATATCACTAAAGTTCCATAAAGGAAAGAAAGTAAATCTTATCTATACCTGAAAATATAGGTGTATATTTACTTGTAACCATATACATTGCAACAATGAAGTTAGTCAAGTATATCTCGACTGAAATATTACTTTTTTTTTTTTTTTTGCAGCACTAGTGGCTCGTATTTTTGCGACAGTAGGCAGACAGGAAAGAGGGTGAGGAGAGGGGGGAAGACATGCGGCAAAGGTCGTCGGGACCGGGAGTCGAACCCAGGACATCCGCATCGAGGACTATGGCCTCCAAACATGGGGCGCACGCACTCTGAAATATTACTTGAATTTTTTATTTATGTTTTTGTAAAATTAAAATTAAATAAACAAAAGGACAATTCTAAATGTAACATGAAAATACATTCTGAGTTTAATATCAATCACAAATGCAAATAAATGATATTCAGAATAAAATGGTGCCAGAACAAATAATAATCTCTCCATCATTAGCAGCAATAGAAAGAAAACATACTCACTAAACCATTTGATGTTGGGTTCAACTCTGGCAACTGTTCCTGGTGCTACTGTAGACTGGTACTGTAAAGGTTTGATAACTTTCCCTCGGTTGTTACTGTAGACAGAACCAAGGCATCAGTGTTAATACAGCACTTACGTTTATATTTCAGCTGAAAGCTACAAACAATCCTGTTACAAACATAGAATATGTTATCATTCATTACCATCTTTGTTTTTGTCTGTACATATTCAGACGCTTAATGGTGGCTCTGTCCCTCATGTTGTTTCCCCCTGCACCTTTGACTCGATCTGGGGAACCAATGGTCAAGACAGTTTTGTTATGCAGATTAAAACTTTACATATACAAAGATATTATAGACAATAAGTGTAATACATTTAAATAAAATAAAAAAATAAAAAACATAAGATAAAATAAAAATAACGCCATCGCAATAAAAAATAACATCGCAACTGCTTGTATTCATTCTTTCCAACTTTATAATGAAGAACTTTAATAAACTATATCTTAATGTAAATACCTGGGCCTTTCGAGGGGAATGTTTAATGAATAACTCTCTGCAAATACATCTGTATAAATTATATGTTGTTGCTCTGTACATGTGAATCTAATGGGAGAAACTGCGAGGTTGCAACTTGGAATAAATTACTTCAATGAAACAATCAAAAGGCTGCGAGGTAAAATGTTAAACTACCATAGCGAAATTTTGGGTTTAATTTTTACTTTAAGTAATCAGCAGCATTTATATCCAGGATACAGTGAGTAGAAGAGCACGCTAGAGCTATTAGCTGCAGTTAGCTACAGGTGTAAACAAACTGTCTAGCTTACCGGGGTTCGTGCTGGACGAAGAAGGGTTTATCGAGTTATTCCCCTTAAACTGAGGCTTTACCATGTTGACTGCTTATTCGGTAAAGCCTTTCACAAGAAAATCAAAACTGTACACCTATCGGGACAGTATAAAAGCTGAAGTTTGAAGCCTTTCCCCTCGACTCAGATATTAGAACTTGCACGTGTCCCTCTGGTAAAGCAGGAAGGACGTCATGAACAGAGGAAGTGGTGGAACAAGCCAATCAGAAAACTGTAAATTTAAAAGAAACGGTTTAGAACGCTTATTAACAATATTAAAAATATGTACGGTTGTATTTAATCAATAATAAATTATTAGGATGCGTATTTCCTTTTTGCACTTCTTCCATTAGCAGGATTTGGCTGTTCTATTTTTTCTCCAGAAGAGGGCGCAATGCCATTTATGTCAGAGCATTTTACTTGGCATTTCATGCCGGCTTAAAGGGTGGACAGTTTGACTATTTCACAAATTTGAATTTTATTGTTTGAATAAATTAATGTTTCATCTTCAGGCGTCTGAAAAATATATGCAATTTGCTTTCTTCCGGATTTTTTTTTTTGTCTAGATGGAGCCATCAGCTGATCCTTCTTTCCAATTGGCAAACAAAAACCTCACCAGTCTTTACAGCTTGTAATCAAAATGTTGAGCTTATTGGAGGAAGCGGAATATCTGCTTTTTTACAGATTGATAACCTAAGCATATGGCTAAAAAAATCCTTTGAATTTAGTGAGGGATTACATTTTTACTGTGAAAATATACTAGTTTGAAATAAGACCAAAGAAGAAACCAATGAAGAGACATTTGACAATTCATCAACTCTAAATCAGAGAACAAATTTGCAGCAACTTTTTCAAGTCTGTTGCAGTTGAACATTTAGTTTATCAAAGTAAATTTATCAGCAAACAAACTTATTATATTTTCATTTAGAATAAGGAGATGTGAGAAGAGCTAAAAATTGTGAATACAACTTTACGAAAACCAGAAGAAAAACATCTTACAACAGAAGCCAATTTGCTGTTGGTAGTAAAACTAAAGCACCCAAAAAGAACACAGTTTCACTTTAAACAATACAATCAGGTCATTATTTCCTCACAGCAAGGATTTAATATGCTGTGACAGAAATTACGAGCTAATTTTCTCCATGAGAAATACCAGATGAAAAAGATTTTTAGTGGTAAAAGTTACTTAGGGATTCAGCAAGACAGAAATCAGTTAAAGGAGATTAAGTATGATAAATGCTATTTCACAGCTCAACGATAAAGCATTAAAGCTTATATATAAGCTTTAATGCTTATATATAGTTGCTTATATATAAATATACATGAACTTGTATATTTGTGAATAATATGTCAGTGTGGCTTACTCAAGAGCAGAAATGGTAAGTCAAAGCTAGAACACAGGAACTAAATGATGGAGTGCAGATGCCCATGGGCTTGACTAAACAAAAACAGAGAAATTGATGAAGGCCTAAAGGGTGCTCCTGTTTATAGCCTCACTGTTGATAATGTTCTGCTTAGAGTGTTTCATGGCTCAAAGGAGGGCTACTAACCATTGCTGTGTCATGAGCTGCTCTTTAGTTAGACCTGAGGAACTGCAGAAAACAGGCTGCACCAAAGTCCAAAGACGAGTTTGAATGCATGTGCTTTTAAAGCAACACTTATGTGCCAAAGTAATTTATTCAACACTGACCTACATTCTAATATATGCTAGTTCTTTAGGCTACACAAAAATATCAGTAAAAAAAACAACTTCCTTGGTGGCAACTTGATCTAGTGGCAGTACACAATGCTGAGGAAGAAATCCAGTGGATTCATTGTAAATATTACTGAAGACAATACGAGAGCCTATTTCTTTTATTCTATACTGGCAGATAAATTTCCTTGGTCAGCTAAATATTCACAAGTCAAGGCATTTTTCAAAACATTTAAGAAGCACTTAAGAAATTTAAAAAGCATTTTCAGAAACATTTAAGGAGGAGTTGAAACAAAAAGCCTCAAGAGCATCCTCTAAGACCATTTTCACACATTTAATACTCAAAAGGGTGGAAATAATCTAAACCGAAATGTAATGCAGTCCCGATTGGATTCCACACATTTCACTTAAGTAAATATACCTCAAACTCAATATATAAATATGGCTGATTGTAATAACTCTTATATGGTACAACTATTGAAGGGTAGAAAATATTCCTATTTAAGTCACATGCAGGTCGCAGTCACAGACTCATTTGTCTTAATAAGCAATAGTGTGTAGTAAAAAGTAAAAAAGAGAATTTTATTGCTATTCTGCAACATTGTGCTATATTGTAGTTAGTTAATTAAAAAAATTGTGCTACAATACAAGCACTTATTTAAACAAACTCTGTCATCTTTGTCTTTTATCATAATCATAATCAATTAAATGAAGTAAAATCACCAAATTATCAAATAACAATATTTCAAGACAGCAGTAATAATTAGTATTGGTACTGGGACGAAATTCCAAGGAGGCAAGCATTTCTCAATAACTGATAATACCTCTGTATGAAGTAAAGTGGAGTTCAAAGGGCTGATTTTTACTAGGCTAGTACCAGCCTCCTTAATCAGTTAGCTCAGCTTTTTAAAAAAATGTAATGCCTTTGATGCTGCTTCTGCAACAGATGAGTGCAGATCTGATTGCACTATTCACAATAGAAATAGCAGATATTGAACGGCTTGCTGCAAAGCAACTCAACTGCACTATCAGTCATCTAAATCCATTCAAATAAATCCTTTCTTGGCCACTTGCAGTTTTGCTTGATATTCTTAAAAACAAATAAAGGGGGCGTGCTCCGGGGGCGTAGAGGTTAGCGCACCCCACTCTTGGAGGCCCTCAGTCCTCGACGCGGCCGTCGCGGGTTCAATTCCCGAACCCGACGACATTTGCCGCATGTCTTCCCCCCTCTCCTTCCCCCTTTCCTGTCAGCCTACTATGAAAAAAGGGACACTAGAGCCCACAAAAAGGACCACCTGGTGGGGAAAAAACCCCCAAAACAAAACAAAAAAAAAGACAAAGTGAGCAACATTTAATTAAGGGGTTTACATAAAGGAAGATATTATATTTCTCTGTTCAATGTTATGAATTGCTAAAAAATAGCACTGTAGCTTTAATTTTCATCAACTTCCTTTTTTCTACTTAAATTTTTATGTTAACAAATTAACCACGATTTGTTATTCTCAAAGGTCATTTTGCATTAACCCCAGGTTAATACGTCATTCATGTGTTCTAATTTAAATTCTCCATCTTTGTTTTTACATGCGTTTGAGGCTCTGCTCAACTTTTGTAGTTTGAATGCATGTGTAATCCATTCAAACTCAGTGGATGGAACTGCAATGACAATCTGCCTGTATTCAGCAGAAGAGGAGTCTAAAGGGGAAGTGCATTGGGGAAGTGATTGTGGGGTCAATCACAAAGACTGACCCCACAGAGATAACTTAACACCATAGGACCAGTCCACATGTGTTGCCTTGGATATGGAGAGAAACGGCAACGATAAATTTGCCTGCCGTTGTCTTTTACTTTAATGACACATCTTTTAACACAAAGCGTAGTGACAAGGGTGCAGTATGACAGCATAAGTCTTTGTGCACCACTTTAACGTTTTCCCAGAAACTTTCTCCCACTTATTGATGCTAGTCATGACCAGAAATTTTCTAACATTTCTTTCCTGGTGAAAGATTTTGTCTCTGATGATCATTGATTGAACCATATGAACCTGACTTTACTCAACATCATGGAGCCATTCTGGTCTGACCCCCACTTAAGTTAATTTGTTTTCAGTCAGTGGTGAAAAGTTGTGTGATGCAACAAACCACCCTGCTTAACTTTTCAAAAATGATGTCTGTGGTCAGACTCAATCTAAAAACCGTGGTTCCTACCATTTTTAAAAGCAGTGAAACTTTCAAAATTTCTAAATATTAGTTTTGTATGAAACCTAAACACACAGAGAAATGACATTTTTAAATATGAACGGCTTAATGCCAAAGCTTTGACTCCTAAAGCCAAAGCACTCCTTTTAAGGGGAATCTTGTCATCACAAAACATCCACACTTCATTTAGACACAGATATGCTTTTGCCAGTTTTAGAAAATTTACATGGCAAAGAAAATAATAATAATATAAGAGAGAGCCAAGGCAGAACAGATAAATGACATTGTTAGAAGAACTGAGCCAGAGATGAAATGATGAAATTTGTTGCTTTTTAACAAAATATGCTTCACTAATGCGTAATCTCCTCTGTTTATTTTTACCAAGCCTAAATCGTTCACTTGTTTTGTTCACAGCTTGTCGTAGCCACAAGTTTCACACCACATTAATCATGCATAATCTGTTGGCAGCGACCTGAGGGAGGAGCGCTCTAATGAATGGTGTTTATGAGTGCTAATCTGTGGCATGTAAACCAGCGTTTTTGGTAGAGATAACCTGGAAGAAGGTGAAAATGGATCTCTCACTGTTCTGAGCAGGCATCCTCAGTGAATCTGGCTTCCTGGTAACTTTTAGTAAAAAGCTAAAGGAGAAATCGACCTACTTACAGTTTATTGATGTTCTTGGGAAGCTCTGAAAAACAATAATTATTACAGGACAAAAGTATATCAAAGTTTATGTTTAACTTTAAATCATCTCTGCTGTGAATAAAATAAAAAAAGTAATCTGTGTGCCAGACCTTCAGGTGAAGCTGGCCATTTGATGAGGTCCTTGGAAAAACTGGATTTTCTTCCTTAAAAAATAACAAAAATACTCTAGCATAGTCGTTTTTTTTTTTTTTTTGTTTTTTTTTTTTTCCACTTATAAGGTTTGGATCTCTATTAAACAGATAGGAACTTTCACTGGCGCACAGTAATTAAAAGTCTAAGTAACCACTCCTTGAAACAAAATTTATTAGAAAGATGTTAAAAGCTTCTACAATGGAAAACCATTACACATGGTTTACTCAGGAGCAGGTTTATATCTCATCGTTTCCAGTAAATGTGTCTGCGAAAGGAACATCAAAGCTAAATATGGACATATAATGGAATTGCACTTAAAGGTCAGGAATCCAAGTAATTACATAATGTTGAATGGAACAATGAGCCTGGTGTTAATCAGAAATGTTCTAGTCTCACAGTTGCATCATTAAAATATACCTGAATTCAATATTTCTATGATTTTAAAACCGTTCAGAGGAATTGACTATTTTTAAGGTAGGATATTCCATTATAGTTTGAGAATGTGGAGAGATCAGAATATTGTGTGCTGATTAGTTGATGTTTATCATAAAATAATGTACCTATATATTAGTTGTAATTTCTCAAACCTAATAACATACCTGTTGTTCTTTTAGCAAGGCTGTTAATTCTTTTCAAAAGTCAATGTTTCATCTGAGGAGAATAATAGCAACATAAAACATAACAGGGTTAATCTTAGTCAAACAGATGTCTGTAGGTAGACACTAGCATTACAATCCCCTCTGCTACTGGTCCTGTTTTACAGAATGAACTAAGAATGAACTAAGACTCAAAAATACGGTGTGCATGAAAAGGTTAAAATAAAGCACAAGGGTGCTGTGATGTCAGTACTTGTTTTACTACAAGCATTAGTAAATAAGTACTAATGCTTGATAATTGCAATTATCAAGTGCAATTGTTCCAAATGTGAAACTTAATCTTGCGCCATTTCTGCATAATTTACTGCTGTTACATTCTCAATGATGCATACTGCTTAACTGTAGTATGTCTCATTAAGATGCATAAATATAGACTCTGATTTGATGGCTTATTAATTTGTGACATTGACAGTGTTTTTGAATTGTTGATCAGATCAGCATATATTTGTTACAACACACCTTTCACCTTCTTGGAGGGTTACAACTAAGTTTTTCTGTGTCGATTGACTAATCAAAATCCCTTTCACTGCAGAGGATGAAATCAACACGAATGGGTACATCCGTGCATAAATGGCCCTTAGCTTAACAAAGCTGTTTGTTGCCAACAATATAAACCTACAGGGTCAGCTAAAAATAAATGCTGCATGGCAAGTTTTGGTTAGGCTGTGTGCCAATGTTTTCTCTGCCATAATGTTCCTTATTTCAATTGAAATAGTGTTCACTGGAGGTAGGCAGCACCATCCCTCTCTCTGTAGTTTTTCATGTGGCTCACTGAAGCCACTTGTCTCTTGTGTTTTATCTGCTGTTCTGTCAATTAGATAGGGACAACAGAGAAACCTATTTGGACAGAGGTCTGTATCACCTCAAGACTGTGGCTGCCACTGTTGAGGTCATGCTATGAAAGGGAAATGGAGCACTACTGTTTCCCCTGAGCACTCTGAAACACAAGTGATTACATTGACTGATGTGTTCAAGGGACCCTGGTTAGTGGGGGATCAAAGGCAGCCTGGAGACCACCTGGATCTCCTCAGTGGACTTGGCCTGTAAAAGTAAGAACTACTCTGGGAAAAAAGAGTGGAAGCACTGCTTCTCTCATTCCCATCCTGAACTTCGTGAGAAAAGTGGCTGTATTAGTGAAGAGCTTCCTTCACTATCAGTCTGATTCCTCTAGGCTTTTAGTGAGACGTTTCAATATAAGTAGATGAGGAGCTGGGAAAGTAGAGGAGGCTTTGGTTCAAAACCAAATCGTATAACAAAACACTGAAAGGTTGGCCTCACTAATAGTTAGCTTTACGCTACCATAGCCCCCGCAGACAAGTGATAAATTGAGTGGATGGCCACAGTTTAACAATTGGACTCTTTTGTCTTAACATCCTGGTAGGTCCTCTTAAGACCGCCCTGAAAGCTGGATAAAGTAGTTTTTTCACCCACATAAACAATCAGCATATTCACTGTGTATAATCATTGTTCATAGAATTAAAAATATTTTTTAAAATTGGTGACAGAAGAAACAGTTGCTGTCCTGTTCAATTTATGAAGAGTTTGTAAGACTTTTCCAAGACAATCTAAATGCCATCATTCAACAGCAAGAAAGATTACGGTATTTACAAAGTTAACCATTATTAAAAAGTTGGCAGTCTCTCCTGGAGTCTAATTCTCATATTCAATAAAATTAATTCTGTAAGTCTACCAGAAGTATTTTCAAAAGTGAAGATGTCTGTTCATACTTCACACTCTTGGTAAAAACTAAATACATCACATTCAGCACAGACAACCTGCAGCCACATGACCAGAGGATCTTCCAGTCATTGTGTGTAGACCATAAAATCCTAGAGGCAAAAACATAAGGTCATCTGTCAAATCAGATCAAATCAGGGCCCCTCCCTGAGCAAATCTTCAACAGAGTCACTAACATATAAGTTAAAGAACCAGGTTGTTGCAAGAGCCCAGACCTCAAGAGAGTTGATCTTAGATAAATTCCCATAAACCCCCCAAAACCAAAGCGATTATAAAAGGGCTGGCGGGTCATAGTTCCTCTACATCTTTGCGACTGATAAAGTTATGTTGATCACAGCAAACATGAAGTTTCTAAAACCTGTTGAATCATAACATATGCTTAGGTTTTCATAAAAGACTTTTCCTTTCTGGATTAATCCTTTTTGGAAAAATAATGTTAATGTTATCATGATGTGGAGTGTGACTGGCCATTATTTTTAGGCAGCTGCTTGCTCTCATACTTGAGAACAATATCCTCAATACCCTGGCAGGGGCTCCTTATGAATCCCTGCCAGGTTTCATAAGGAGCTTTGTGATGACCACTCTTGGTGCCAGATGGACAACTTTTTCTAGAATCAAGCCAAACATTGCCTCTCCATGTTTCCTTTGACTTATGTCTTCTTTGTTTCCTCAGATCATGAAGAACATCTTATCCAGTCTATCTACTGAATCCTCACGCCATTAGATTTGTTTCTAGCAAGTCTCCTTTCTCTGCTCCAATCCAACTTGAAGCTCTCCATTACTCCCCAGAAAAACATTAGTTTGAAGATTTCATTCACTGTTCCTGTACCTCTGAGTTCCTTTGCCTGTCCACTTTCCAGTTTATCAACAAGCCCTGACACGATACTATTCTTCTCAGGATCAAAAACTGAGGATTCTCAGTTTTTGATCAGGATCCTCGGAATCAAGGTGATATTCCACTTCTGCCAGCTCTACTTTCATTCTTAGAACATTAACTTCATTATCCCAGCCATCTTGCATCTCTTCCTTCTCTTCTCTCAAACAATCTGGCCTTGTCCAAACATATCTCCATTGTTATGCCAACCCTTTCTGTGGTCCCCCAAATATGAAAAATGTGGAAGTTTTGTGCACTTAAATCATTTTAAAAGCTGCTACAAAATCTGATTATTTTAACACATCTGTGGGCACTTCCATTGACAATGTATGGTATTGTTTTTGAGTATTTGGTGGATTGTATTGTTGTTGTCTGTACCTTATTTTTGCTAATGTATTTACAAAAGTCTCTCTTGTATATGAAACCATAAGTCTCAAGAGGTTTTCTTGTATAATTAAAGGAATACTAATAGGAATACTAATCTTGGTGTACTTACACTTGAAATAAAATAGGGGTTAGTTGTTTTTTTTACCATGACTCCTCTATCTTTGTTAAGAACTGTTCCAGAAACACAATGTTTTTCATCTTTAGTCTGCTGTTTTGAAGCCTTGCTGTTTATACCCCAACCAACAAAACAATGGCTAGTAATTTTGCAGAAAGATTTATTGTAAGTCTCTTGGGATCACTGGCTATGACAAATTCAAATAAATGCTTTAGCTGTTCAAATGTCACAATTTGGGAAATTCTGCAAATCAAAGAGGGTTATGGCAATAATAAGTAAAATATTTGAGTTGAATTTCTGTCTATGAGCCAATGGTGTGGCTTGGGAGATACAGTACCCCTCTTCTGTACAAAACCAGATATTTACAAAAGAGACATTTGTGGTAAAACACAGTTTGGCTGGGTCCCAATGTCAAAAGAGAATTTTTCATGTACAAGTTAATTCAGGGCTCTTGGAACTAGAGAAAACATTTCAGTGCATACCAATATATGATGGAAATGTGCTTCATCAAACTGAGCTCAGTACTCAGTCTATTCATATACTGGACGTTATGCTTTAGGCATTTTTTTCTACCTCCACTCCAGTTTTTTCTCCCTGGATCACAACATGTTACATCTCAGTTGTACTCTCCAGTCTAGATAAAAGACTTGTTAATAGTTTGTATAAAATCTTCCCACAGTAGTTTCTAATCAAAAGAAATAAAAGAGTAGTTGGAAATTTACTAAACCTTAATGGTTAATCGCTTATATCTAGGAAAAAGTCAGTGTACCTAAACTCTATCAAGGTAAGATTGTTCAGACCTAATCATTTTGTTTGTTCCTTTTTCCATTGCTTCCAACCGTGACACCTTGGCAAAATGAAGCTGTGTTTGTTTTACAGCACACTACTGGAACTTATTTCCTAATACCCTCTTGAGATTCCAATGGAAAAAGACATTAACGTCTGTCTCCCACCAGCTCAAGTCTTAATAATCTTTGTCCCTAGTAGTTGCTAGATTTGTCTATGGAAGTGTCCCTTTGATTAAAAGTGTCCCTTTAAAGGAACAATCTGCCTGAATGAGCATTAGAGTCAAGTTTCCACTCCACATTACTTGCATTTTATTTATGGGGACTGCGCAAGATAAAAAAATTGTTTCATTTGTAACTCTAATGCTTGTTGATTTTAGTGAGATCTGAGTCCTGTTCTTCACCTTTTAATGAACAGGGAATTGTCCTCTATTATTTAAATATGTACAATCTCGATCATAAACTTGAGTTGCTTTTTCAGTCATTTATCAAAAACCCATCTTTTGTTTCTGCACCATGATTTACAAGACATAGCCATACAAGTAGGTAATTTAAATTTTATAATAAGATTGGAGTACATATGGAAAGCAAAACAAAATATCAAATCTTAACACTCAAAGAGACATTTTTTTTTGAAAAATATTAAGCCTCTCTTTCTTGACAAACCAAGTCAAGTGGAGAAAGCCCAAAGTATGCTGTAAGTGAGATTCTTTTTTTAAGCAAAGTGGCACAGGAAGTCAATGGCCAGGATAGAATTTACATCAATCAAAAGATTTGAAGCAGTATCTTAAATATATTTTGTTTAAATTAAAATGTAAAAAAATAAAATGCAAAACATGTCAAACTAACTGTGTCAATCTGACAAAATGCTGACTGTTTCTTGTTTCATTATTGCAAACCCATTCTTAAAAGAGATGTGGTCCAAAATCACTTCAAAAGTTGACACAAGTCAAGATTAAACTCATAATCATGATCTGATCGCAGACAACAAGTCTGCCAGTATATTGCAATGCTACTAGTTAATCACTGCTAATCATTTGTTGATTGGTCTGTGATTGGCATCACTGCCAATCACAGACCAATCAAGGACTGGAGTCTGCTCTCAGTCTACTGTAACCTCTACTGCTTGTAAAACCCCTGAAATGGTCAAAACTGTGTAATGTAACACCACATCATAGGACTTTGCCATTATTTTCATAAATAAAAGTTATAACTACAAGGTCTATGTAACTGTATAAATATAATAGGATACATTCAGCATGGTTTTGGAGGGTATTTTTGTGTTTTTTACTTTACTTACATTAAAGGAATGGCTATCAAACACACAAAATCATCAAACTTTCTTTAGACATGGGGCTAGAAAATTCATACAGCTCAGTGGATTGGAAAGGCTGTCTTCCCAGAGACAATCCTTTGATATTATTTACATCTTAATTACTCCTTTTAGTGGAAATCCCTGAAATTTCAAAGTTGTCTAGACATTAAAAGCTGTTAGTCTGTCAGCCCCCTGCCATGTACTATATGAGATCTGAAATACTGGCTTTGACAAGGGTCTTAGGAGAAACAGCCAACCTGCTTCTGTCTCCAGGAGGAACTAAACCGGTGTCTCTAGGAATGTCCAAGATATTAGAGAGATTCTGTGGTGCAGATCGGAACCCACATGGATAGACCATTGTGAGGGGATTATTAGTTCCCATGTAGTCCTCATGCCTTTCAGGCCCTCTTTTTTTCCACCTCCATGTTTGCCTTTGTGTTTGATTCTGCTCCCTGGGTCCACTGAATTGGGCAAATTAGGTTTTACTCTTTAAAGATTCATGTTCATTACCTACCTGACCGAGCATCTCTTGGTTTGATTTATTCAGAGGATGGTAAAAAAATATGTTTCCATGACATTGACCTGGACATGCTTGAGAATGTCAGATTTTCCAAGAATACCTTGGACGTCAATTGTTTGTGTGCCTTGTATTTCCTCTTGAATGGTTTCCATTTGACCTGACCGAAAAAGACTGGAACAATTCACCACTGGGTGCAAATTTGGCATTGAGGCCCAGAGGATCTGTAAAGTACCACCCCACCTCATCACAAAATGTCGATATGTTTGTTCAAATTGTTAGAACAAGGCCAAAAAATGTGAGATGGTCTCATGGCATAATCTCTGCAATGAGAGATTTGTTAATACTTACGAATGGCTGAAAAACCAAGTTAATAAATCTTTCTTTCTTCTTGAAAATCACCATTGTCACATGTGTTTACACCTTTGCTGGCATTTCTGTGTACAACACCCTCTTACTAATAGAAGAGCACTTAGCATCTTACTGTGACTTTCCTTGGCAACATTTAAAAATTCTTAAGATTTTAAATAGTTCATGATACCAAGCATTTGAAAGGGCAAAAAATCTGTCATGTTTTGTGGTGGTGGAGGTGAGGCAGAAACACAGATGGACCGGATTGAATGTAAAATAATGAATTTAATGACAAACCAGGATACAACAAGGGAACAGGACGACGAAGTGTGATGTGAGACGAGACGTAGACGTAGACGAGGATCCGACAAGACACAGGTGACACTAAATACACATAAGGTAATCAGGGAACGAGACACACCTGGGAACTAATCAAGGGGAGACAGGACAACACAGAGACTCAGACACACAGGAAACTAGAAATAAATACACCAAAAAAACATAGAACCTGACAAAATCTTAGAGTGAGCCTGAGGTGCCTCTTTTGATCTGACCAGACCACACAGTTACAGCTAATTTAGCAGACTCCACAGTTGTCTGGCATACCTCCTAAAAAAAAATCTGTTGACTTGTCAATAACATCTTATATTTTTTATGGAGCTTTAGTGACCCTGAAAATCTGTTGTTTATTGAAGTTATGCAATAGAATGTAATATATCTGTGGATTTTATACACCACTTACTATACTGCTCCCTCTGTCTGGTCAAAAGATAAACATAGTTGTTGGTTTACAGAAAATAGTTCAAAAAAGGGAAGAGATCACATGAAAAGCAGTCAGCTGGATAAAAATAACTTGTTGATTTCAGAGGTCAGAGGAGAATGGACAAGCTTATCTCAGATGATAGAAAGACAAAAATAGCTAAGTCATAACTAATGCCATCTCTAAACAGGTCAGAATCCTTCCAGTGGATGGGCTACAGCAGTAGAAGTTCACACTAGGTGCCACATCTGTGGTTGTGAATCATTTTATAACTTGGTACAAATTGAGCTTCATTTAAAAATTACAGCCCACAAAACAGACCTTTTGATTACCATTTTCCTGTTTTATGAGCATGATGTATTCATCCCCTAATGCACCCTTGAAGCAGTATAATCAGTTCTAATGCTCAAATCATTCCTTGAACATAACAATAAACTTCTTTAACTGCTTTCCTAGACACCATTTTAGCTCCAGTAAAATGTTGTTGGGAAATGATGAATCAAGATAGTTCACAACTGTCATGATAATATGGACCAAAATATCTGCAGAATGTTGACGATCTTTTGTTGAATTTATGCCATTAAGAACTGATGGAGCTGTGATGGAAAAAAGTAATCCAACTTTGAAATAGAAAGGTGCATCTAATAGAGAACTCAGTGAATGCATCCATCTTCCATATATGTAAACCCATATTACTTTAATGCATTTTAGAGTACTGTTACAACTTTGAGAAGCTCATTCAAGTCTACTAATTTTAAATGAACTGGCTTAGCTTTTAACATTTTTGTCAGAAGCGGCAGTATTGACATCAAGCGTAAGGTCCCAACTCAGCTTGATCTGCCTTTTCCTCACCGTGTCTGTTGCGCTCAACCTTTTTGCAAATCCTGTGCCTGATGGCCTATTTATGGTCTCTTTCATGCCTCAGCTGCTTTCAAAAACATTCCATCCTTTGTGCACCATTGAGTTTGCTGTCGATAGATGTGAGATTGCTTTGACCACTCTTTCCACTCTCTCAATTCTGGATGCTGTTTTGAAATGTTTCCCCTTCGTGGTAAGACACTGATGTGAACTGAACATCAAAGAAAAATAAAGACTTATGTGGACAGTAGTTAATCTCACATGAAAAGCACTATCTACTCATAATCATTTTTATGACAGTAGGCTGAGAGGAGAGGGGGGAAGACATGTGGCAAATGTCAGTCGGGTCCGGGAATTGAGCCCGCGATGGCCGCGCCGAAGGCTCAGGGCCTCCAAGTGTGGGTTGCGCTATCCCCTATGCCACCACAGCATGCCCCATTTTATTATCTTTTAAATAAATACTTAATTATATGAATGTTGAGAATTTATCTGAAACCAGAGATTTTCAAAAATCTGGAAAATAATCTAGTTTTGAAAATTTTAACTCAAAATGGACACACAAAGAGACACAAACAAGTGCAGCAGAATCTTTTTGCTGTTTAATATTGAGTTATGCTAAAACTCGCAGCAAGGGTCAATAACAATAATTACTAACAATTGTTACTGATGTGATAATTACTAAATGGCCTGTACTTGTATTGGGCTTTATCTAGGCCAGAAAAGTTTATACCTGGAAGTATTTTGTGTCCATTCCTGTACTCATCTATTTCTCTTCATGTTGTCAGAGCCCGATTATACCTTGCTACATCAATAGACAAAAAAGGGAGTACAATCTGACCACTCCATTATATGTGCTGTTTGTTTAACAACAAAACATTTTTCAGTGAAAGGAATTTTAAAAACAAATCCTCAGGCAGAATATTTTAAGACTATTTTCCTATAGCCATGTGTTTTCCCTATCCCAATTTTAGGTTGACTTTCCTACTATTCATTTGATTGGGAGCCTGCTGAAATAGAATGTTTTCAAGAATGCCGCAGTAAGCCCAGACGTTTTCTGTAAACGATCAAAAAAGGGCCTGTAACTATTGTTCATGACAGTGATTATGCAGGCCGCACAGACTGTGGTTAGTCAGTTGCTGCAGGGATATGTCCTTCTATTTTTTATTTCTTTGAAAACAAGTTAACTGCTCTTTTCACAGTATTTTAGAAAAACAATGAAATGAAATGTAATTCACTTGGCTTTTTTTTCTAGCAGAAAAAGGTAATTGCTACTTCCTCACTCAGCTCGCACACAATGCACATCTGGAAAGGATCAGCTGGAAGGGTTGAAAATGGTAAAAAATGAAGGAGCACTTTAAATGGAGCAAAAATATTTAAATTGCACGACTAGTTAGCATGTGCAATCTACACGTCTGCGCACTGCAGGAGCTTGGAAATTGTTGGCACTGATTCCTATATGGTTTGAGCAATGGAATTATGCTTTTCTAATGGGAAATTAACTAATACTGTATGATGTTTTGTAGTGATACTATCTAATAAAAAATTATTTTACCTTAGTCTTATTCATCCAGCTGCACTTAGAAGCCTCACACATCAATGCACAGAGCAACCAATTATTTTTGTTCACATGTCCGCCTTTTGGTATATTTCCAATTGTGCTTTTGAAACATGATCAATGAAACATTTTGACATGTAGCGATGGCACTTGACAAATTGTGTTTAATGATGGAACTTGACTATTGTTGACTGTGTGTTCTACAACTTTGTACTTTTGTTTGTGTGTGTATGTGTGTGTGTTTTGGTGATGTAGAGCACTTTGAGCTGTGGTGTTGCTGAAATCTGCTATACAAAAAAAAAAAAAATTTACTGATTGATATTATTTCCATTTTTAGACTATGGGTTTTACCGTGCTCCATGAGCTGGCCAAATCTTAAGATATTTTTTTATAACCTCACCCTGCTTTAAACTTCTCTACAGCTTCATCCTTATCAGACTTACCTGTCTTGTCTTCATAATGGAGTTTTCTCACTACTGCTCTCTCACAAACATCTGAGGCCTTCACACTACAGCAGTACTCATATTGGGAATAAATTACACAGAGGGGAACACCGTTCTCAGCTCAGACTTTTACATACTACCGGTTGCATTGGATTTTTTTCAGAATCATCACAGTAAAAGGGAAGAAATATGAAAAACAAACTACAACTATCATTATTTTTCCACTACTTGGGCCACTTAGTCTATCACAGAAAATCCAAAAAATATAAGCACAGGTTTCAGACTGCTACTATATTTGTAGTTATGAAAATGTCTTATTTTTTCCATATAAAAATAGGAATTTATTAAAATACAGTAAGCAGCATGAATACAGATCTTTGTTTGTGATGTGTAAGAGGTCTTTATGGTCTTCAAGTCTTCTTGATATAATAAATTTTGGCTTTAGAAGCAAAATATGCGGCCCCCCCAAATAACAGCTGGAAAGAATTTAGAGAAAACAAAGATCCATGAACTGTTTATTGTTCTTCTTTTGTGTCAAAGTCTGGGATTTCTCAGACGTTCCAACTCTCTGTTTAAGTTCCTTTAATATCCGTCTCTCCATTGATGGTATCTGCTCAGCTCTGTCACTCAAACAAGAAAACCTCTGTAGGCAGTTCTTGGCCCACCAAAATAAATATGTAAGTTTTTGTATTTTCACAAATCCCCAAGATGTATTTTGATAAAAACATTGTGTTTTGCAAAAGCACAAATAATTTATGCTGCATGTGTTATGGTTAGTTCAAGTAACATTATGTGTAAGCCACATACTGATTACATGTAGACTGGTGCTAGAACCAATACACTAAGAAGACACTGAGCTGACAGCAAAGCTGATAGTGATCATTAAGCGATTAATCTTACAGAAAAAGCGATTAATCTTACAGAAAAAATTCTGTAATTGTTGAGAAAATATTAACATTTAATCAGTGTTGCACCTTCTTTTCTTATCACAGATCTTAAACCTTCATTAAATATAAGATCATTCAGATATGATGCTGAACTATGGGGAAATTTAACTGCCAAAAATCAATAACCTTTGGCAGTTAAATTCCCTCATCCAAGACTTATTTGAACATAGCTATTTTTATGTGAAGGAAAACATAACCTAATTGTGTATAGTGCCTGCTCTATATTTTTTCTCGTTTGCTTTTCTGACCGCCCTATAATTACATATCATGCCTGCTATAGCTTTTCTTCTCAGACTGTCTGTATCTATGGAACATGTTTACACTTAGTTTCAGGTATAGACATCGTTAGGGTCATCTTAGAGGCAGGTTCAGCCTGCATTCACTTCTCTGCACCTGGGAGCCATATGGGGAGAGCAGCATACAGTCATATTCAATAAATTACATACATCTTGATGAGTCAAGTTAAAAGTTTTGAAAATAACCTTTAAGCAGGCGTTAAACATTTTTCATAAAATCCACATTTTGGTTTTAAAAAATATTTTTTTATCGGTCTGATGTAATGCTCTAATTTTAAATGCCAAGTAGTGGTTGTAAGTGGAAAATCCTCATAATTAACAGAAATAAAGGCTTGGAATCCATCTGTTTGAAAAAATATTCCTCAAATAAATGAACTTTTCAATAATATTCTATTGAATATTATTCAATAGAATATTGAATAATATTCAATATTCTATTGAATATTGAACAGATAAATCATGGATTTTTTTTGTTTTTGAGCTGCTTGATGAGAATCTTGTTCCTAAACTCAGGGGATACCATGTGCATAGCAACCCCAGAGTTAAAAGCACTGCTGGAAGTTTTTTAGAGTACTGGTTGTTCCCCATTCTTATATCATCTACATCATCTGCTGAAAGGCCTTCCTGATCCCATTATCATCTCAAAACATTTCTGTGGTCAACAAGAACCAAAGAAGAATGAACACTTTAGTGAGCACAGACATAAATATTGATCTTCTTGGGACAGGGGATGGCTTTTAAGATTGCAAAAGATTTGTTTTTCAGCTTGACAGGCAAACACTGTTCTTTGGCATAATTTGAAGAACAGTGGTGAGTTTGATGTGTCTAGATTTATATGATATTTTTATGTTTTAATTTGTGTGCGTTGTAGGATTTTGTCATCAACTCAGAGCTTAATCAGTTTTAAATGTGCTTTGCGGTTCCAGAGTTGCTGCATATGTTCAGATCAGTGGATTTGGCCACTGACGTTAAAACTTCAGTTCAGATGACCTTGGGGGAAAAAATAGGTTGTGCAAGTCCAAATGAAAAATGTCTTCATTAAATCTAGCCCTTTGTGTTTTCCTGCATATTACTAAACTGCTGCAAGAAAAAAGTATTGCAGTGATGGATTTTTATCACTTTTTCTTTTCATCTATAAATCAGCTTTTATGCATTGATTATCATCAGTTTTTCTGGTTTCTAAGATCGTATTTGTTATACTTTGAAAATACAAAAGAAATATTTAATTCAAATAAATTCAGCTCACTTTATGTACATGTTGCCAATTTACAACAAATATCTCAGTGCATTTCAAAAGACAATGTGAGCAATCAAATTGGTATTAAATTTCATTCCAGTTCATTACAATACAATCCAATTATTCAGATTCAGATCCAGTAACATATTGTCCAATTCAGCCCAAATTCAAAATAAAATATCATAAAATTCTGTTGCCCATATGGAACCAATTAGTAAAAAGTTGTCTATTGAAAACTGAATACAGTTTGAGAGTACAGTGATGCTGCACGTTTAGGTGTAAGGTGTATATCAGTTTTCATCTTTAATATCCATTGGACACAAATGTTTTGCCAAAGCTATTTAATCATCTGCTCTATATGGTCTGATAAAATGTTGGCCACCATTTGTAACACCCCCCACTCTTTCTTTCAGGTTTTCCACAAGGTTTTTTTGGGTCTTCCAGAAGTGCGTTTGTGAGGTCAGATAACAATGCTGGTCAGGAAGGCCTCACTCACAGTCTGCATTCTGTTTCATTCAAAGGGCTCCTGGAAGTCAGGACCCATGGCATCCATTAACATCTTAATCATAAGAAAACGTCAATGTTAGAGCAAAAATATAGCTGGAATCCTACTGGACCAACCTCATATCAGGAGTAAAGAGATGAAATAGGAGAGAAAGAATTATCTTCTACTACCAAGAATACCAAGAAGGTATAATAGAAAGCAGAAACACAAATGTGGAAGTACATTCTATGGGAAAAATTAAACAAAGAGGGCACATGGTTAGTGGCAGTAATGACTTTGCCTGGGAAAGAGACATAGTCAAGTGGCGTGGCTTTGAGCCAGGGTTACTTTCACTCGGGAATTAAAATAACAAGAGTACACAGTTAAAGGTAACAATAGCTATGTTCAGCAAAGAGACACAGTTAAATACAGAAGCACTGGGTAAGGTGGCCTTTCCACATGTCAGAAGAATTTTGTCTAAAAAGGTTATGTTTGTAACAGAGGTAAAAAACTGACTAAATGTAGTCAGGCTGTTTGTTTTCTCTACTGTTCCTCTAAAGTTGTGTAAGTAAAATCGGGATCACAATGATGTTATCTATCATCCAATGTTTTCCAAACCTTCATTTAAGACAAAGAATTTGTTTAACAAAATGTCCATCCTTTCCATGTGTTCTGTTAGAAATTATGTTTTTTTTTTCAGTTCTTCAACAAAGGTTACTTGCCATGCTTAATTTCTTTTTCTAGATATCAGTTTTTTGATCATCCACGGGGCCTGTCTCCTGGTGAAACACTTGCACTCAATTGTTGGGCTGTGAACAATTTGTAGGAACTCTAACTGACTTCTAGACTCCTGGGACACATGAATATTGTCAGATCTTTTTCCCCTCTTTTATTTTCTTTCCCTTCTCTTACAAAATCACATACAAATCCAATCAGAGTCATTTTTCCAAGGTCAGTTAGGAGTTGTCATGACTCATGTGGCGTGTTTGTTAAAACTCAGTTTTGGCTTCATATGTCTGTATTGGTTATGAGAAAAAGTTTCTGAACAGCAGGAGTTCATGGAGGATTTATAGTCATTGCTTTTGGAGCATACGTAATGATTTAATGACTGACACATTTAGATAGCCAACATGCAGCTCCCATTAATAATTTCTTCAAATAGATTGAAGACATTTTTTTTCTACCAATAATCATATTTGTGATTTAGGTATTTTGTTTTTCTTAAAATCACTACACTGGTAATATATATTAATATATTTTTTTAATAATAATAATAATAAAAAACCTTACATACTTAATTATTCTTTTTTGATATTGTTTTCTCCAAACAGAAAAGTTGTGAATTCTAAATTTTGCCTTTTTCAGTTATGAGCATTGGTAAATAAATAAAACATGTGTTCGATAACTTCAAGAAGGAGTGAAGTGAAGCTAAGTAACTTTTTACTGGCAGCAGTGCAACACAGAAATGTGTCAATAAAAGGGCATCTTTCATTGTCACCTAATCACAAAGTAACTAATAGACTTTGTTGTCTAATCCAGTTTCTGTTAACAATTTTTATCAAGTTTGGGGAAGATTTTTAATGACCAGTTGAAAAACTGCTAAAATTGTTAGTCATACTGCTCCTAACGCTTAAACTAATTCAATGAGTGGATAGAAGAAAGCATGTAGCGACCAGATCTTTTTGTAGCGCCATCCCTCCCGCATCTACTGTTAAGGTTTTTTTCCCCCACATTTTTTCACTGCTTACAAAAAATATGACATTTCACCATTTAGAAATATTTCTGGTTGTGAAACAGAAATATTCATGGCATTTAAACTAAAGGGGTACAATTCATAACTATGTTTTTAATGCTGTAGTTTGGCAAGGTACAAATGCCATTTATGTTAATTGAAGAGTCTAATCAAGAAGATAGTTCAGCTTTCCATTTTGGATTTGAATATGGTGTTCAAATTTAGCTGGTAGATGCTATTAATCAGTCTTATATGATGTAATTTGAAATTTTAAAGAATTTCTTAAGCAGGTGAATGAATGAATTCTTCTAAGCAAATAAAAATAAAATACAACTCCCATTAATCCTAATATGCATGGTTTGTCAATCAAGCTTCACTATAATTACTCTGGGGCAAATAGTTCATGACAAGTACATGAATAGCGTTAAAGCCTGCACTTAGGTGTTTCTGCTGTGAAAGTGTTGAAATGTGTATTTATTGAACAAACTCTAAGAGAGTTGTTTCAGATGTTTGCAATTCATCAAGCCAACTGGACATCTGTTTTTGGCTGAAGGAAGAGAAGGACTTAACTCACAAAAATGTGTTTATTTTGGACCAAGTTCTCAATGGCCTTTCCAATCCTAACAAATTGTCAAGTATCTGAAGAAGGCAGGTAATATCCACGGCACTGACGTCAGACCAGTTTAATTCTGCGATTGCAATTTTGAGAAAGAAACTTTATTTCACTTTGATTAAACACAGAAACATATGAACTCTTAATCTTTTCTCAAGATTTAGATCTCCTGAAAAAAGTTCTATACCATAAAGAAATCACAAAGGGTTCTTTCCTGTAGCTTAATAATGAGCAAAGTGCACATGTTGTCATCTTTTTAAAGCACAAATAGGCAGCATGTGGTTGTCAAATATTTTTTTTATGGTTCATAAACTGTTTTGTACTGGTTTTGAAACTGGTAACATTTGAAGATTGACCCAGCAGCTCTAAAATCTGGCATTCTATTATAATAGCTTTATAACTTAATTATGCTCAAATTACCAGAAACCTAAAACTACTGCCTAGCAATGCTAAATTTATAGATCATGGTCCAAAAAGGACCTCAGTGTGTTTGCTCTAATGATCAATGGGCACAGAAAACCAGAGAAATAGACAGGAAGTGTCAAATATTGAACTGAGATTCGGGGTCACAGTCAAAATTAGGTAAACAAATTAGACTGAGTTGCAGTTTCCTTAGTTTTTGTGGTTCATAAGTAATTGTTACAAGCAAAACAAATTTTCAAAAAACTGTTGTCCATTTCCTTTCCCAACATTATCAACAAATGTGATTCTTGAGAAGAGGTGACAAAACAGGTGGTAATCTGGCATTATTGGGGGGCATCAGAACTTCTGAGGACCCCATGACCTCTTCCTTTCTCTTCCTTTTCTAAGAGGGCGAAGCAGCTCTGTTTAGATTATTTTTATTCTTTCTTTTTTTTCTTCTGTTTTATTCCCAAATGTCTCATCACAACCATGATGTGTCAACTCCATAACTTGTTCCAGAGTTCAGTTGCCCTTTCCATTATTAAAACCGCCTCCTTTTTTCAAATCACAAAATTTTTATTGTGATTTTGAGGTCACAATAAAACTTCACTGCAGCTTCTGGTCATGTGCAAAATCCAGTTTAAAATGCTGTTGGACACTTTTAAAGCCATCCATAACATTTCCCCTCCCTATCTGTCCAATTTAAGCTCTCTTCATTCCTTCTCTTCTATTCATCTCACTGCTCTGTCCGTCCACCGCTGCACCATGAGGAGCAGAGTCGTTTTTCACTCTGCTCCCCAACTCTGGATCCCTCTGCCCAAATATCTGCAATATTGATGTTCTTCTTTCTTTCAAAGCACAACCAAAAATGCACTTGTTCAAGCTGATCTTTTAATTGTAATCTCTTGTTTGTTATGTTTTTCATTCTACATCTGTTAACTTTTTTAGTGTATGCTTGTTTTTGTCTTGTAAAGTGTCTTTTGGTGTCCTGAAAGGCACTATGCATTGCAACTACTATTATTATCATTACTACTACAGGGCATCTGATGGTAAACTAATTACTTAAATTAGTGTTGCATCTAGGAAAGTACACACTAAAATATGAAATTGTGTCTGAATGATGCTCAGCCTTTTCAATTATTTTTCCGGGTGTGTGAATTTAACAGATCAGTTTTGAAGAGAATAAGTTGACTGAAACCCTACAAATGCTTTTATGCCTGTGTTAGCATGGAGTAACTGAGAGGTTATTTCATTTATATATATATATATATATATATATATATATATATATATATATATATATATATATATATATAGTACAAACCAAAAGTTTGGACACACCTTCTCATTGAATTCAATTAGAAAGTGTGTCCAAACGTTTGGTCTGTACTGTATATATCATGTGGTGAGGGCGACTAAGATGCAGCTATTTTAATTTGTTAATTTGTTTTTCTGAAAACCTTTTGGTTTTCATTTAGTTTTGTCTTGGAAACTATGGCTTTCGTCCAGTTTGAATCCTGTCTGACAACATAATTTATTTTGTTTTGCTTCCGCACAAAGTTTGGATAGGTCTAAATACAAACCCCATATGGTTAGAGTAATCATAATGTTTTTCTCTGCCCCTCAGAATTGCTTCACTTCTGTTCAAAAATAGCAGCATTTTGTTTAAAAGAATAGATCGTATTCATACATGTGTATGTTGTAGAATGCCATTCATAATATTAGTGAATATGAAACTGCAGCAAGGTCCTTTAAACTAAGACAAGTCAAATGAGTTCTTGACTCAAACAACTTTCATTTTGAGAGAGTACAGCTGTCCTGAATTTAAAGCCCTGCACACAACCATAAAAATAGAGCCTCTTAGAAGAACAAGGACAGCGCTGAAGCATTAACAAGAATAATTTACAGAAGCTCATTCCTCTGGTTCTCTGGGTTCATGTTCATTTTTCAAAGTGAGAAATTACTTGGGATGCACACTTCAAGTTTGAACGCTCTGTGAAAAAGTGCTTGCTGCTTATAGATTTCTTAAAACCTTAATGTTTCACCATCAAACAAATGTTAATATGAAACATTTATATCAATTAGCATTAACTTATGATTTAATTTGTTAGGGAAAACTGCTGTTTAAATTAACTGGGGCTTTTGAGAAAATGTAATTGCTCTTAACCCTGATGACTGATTGTGCCAGCAACTGCTATCAGGTGTTTGTGATAATTGGCAGCAGGAACATGCACAGACAGTCACTGGGAGGTGCTAGAGCAGACAAGTTGCCCCTGCCTATTAAATGTTTAATTTCAATACATAAATAAGGTCATAAGAACTAGGTAACATTACAGTTTATCTGCTTGTGAAATTACATTTAATAAAGTTCTGTTCAGTAAAAACTGGGCATGTAGATGAAGTTATGCTTTCTTTTTCTGTGTTTGTAAAAATGACAATATGATGATAATAGTATACTAATACGTAAACAATATCAGCAGACATTGTGTTAACAGTTCTCAGGGCTTGTAGTTAATCTAATTAATTTTTACACTTTGGAGTAAATTTGGCTAGCTAGTCACTTTGGGGAGGATTCTGCTCTGTTTTCGTCATTTGAGGATATTGGTTTCTATGATTGTTGAGTCCCAATGCCTTAGGAATGGCTTTGCAAATGCATTGTCAGTGTTTGTATTTTGTCACCTGTTCTTGAATGTCCTAAGATCAGGGTTGATAAGTTGCTTATTGACATCTTTCATCCTTCTTTATGTTATTAGACATGTTGTTTTATAGGAATTTCTTGATTCTAGTGGTCTTGTAGTAAAGAACTGTGTTCGAATAATAAAATTGAACCAAAGAAAGTGATTAATTGCAGGAAGCTTATCATTTAATAATGGGTCTTGTATGTTTACAGACCAGAGTGGCTTGGATAGTTTTTTTTTCCCTTAGCAAATAAAATAATTAGAAAATTACTTTTTAATTTTTTTCTGGTTACTTTGGTCTGACATAAAATAAAAACATAATCGATGTCAATGTAGAAAAAAACAATGGCAGATAAAAGTCTGATTTTTAAAGCCCTGCTGAGAACTTGTGACCTAAAATGAGTAGTGATGCATAACGTCAGTGCCAACCAATCTTAGTTACGTTTTGACATATTGCTAATGGTCAACTAAGACAAATTGGGCCATTTAACAACCAATGTTTGTTTCCACCATGTTGCCAGCTGTGTATGTGATTTGTGAAGAGGACTGGAGGAGGTGGCCATGTTTTCATCAGATTTAGTACAACATAAAATGCAAAGATGACTGAATATAAATTGTATAAATATAAATTTAAATATATACAATTTAACCATTTTCAGTCCACTTCACAACTTTTTTGTGTTAATCTATCATAAAATCACAACAAGCTATATTGAAGTATATGGTTGTAACATTACAAAAAGCCCATTAGCTTAAAACTATAACCACACTGTTTCAAGAAATTATAATCCAGTAAGTCAGTGAACATCACCTACTCAGTCTTTCTTTGTATGACCATCATGACTGCTATTACTGAAGAGATGATCTAAGGTTTAAGTGCCTCCTGGTGAGACAATATTTAAAGTGTGTTTCTGCAGTGGGAGCCCAGGGTTTTCTGCCAAAACCTAAATAAGCTTAGAAGCATAAGAGGGATTTTCTCTTGATATGCTTCTTTATTTTTCATTTTGTGGGATTTCCACATTCTTATAAACTGATCCCATTTTGGAAAGATCACATTAAGATTTGCCAAGAATCTCAAGGTTTTTGTTGAACCTTAAAATGTATAAGGGACAAAAAGACAAGACCTAGTTTTATGAAACTAATCTGATCAACACTATTAAGAAATGCAGATTTATCTGTCAAAACTTTATTTCTACCATTGTTATTCTGAATTTTTTTAACAGCTAAAAGTGTAAAGCTCCAACAACATACCTGACTCAAATGGTACTTGTTGGTAGTTCCATGTTGAAGATTTACTTTGTATCTCCGTAAGTAAAGTATGAAAAATTGATAAATTGTAAATAGCTATTGTTTACTAAACATTTAATTTCATGGGAGCTCACCATGTAATTGCTATATAGTTACCCCATGCAATAAAATTAATAAAAATCTGCTCCTGTGCAATTATGGTTGATCACAGTTTATGTTTTTAAAGACAAAATTTATTTTTAAATGTTACAAAATGACTGCTCAAACTTATTTTTATGGAGCTTTTACATATTTCCAGATGCCATGATTGCTTTTCTGAATGTTCCCTTAAATGCAAATAAGACTTGTTCCCAGACATTCCTCACAGAACCATGCTGAGCACCAGACCTGGAGCTTCTGGTTGTATTTGGAGATTACATAGCTGACTGCAATTATATAAAAAGTGATCCAGTGATTGCCAAACTGTCCAGGGTGAACCCCGCCTCTCGCCCGGAACGTAGCTGGAGACAGGTACCAGCAGCCCTCCCAACCCCACTAAGGGACAAGGGTGAACAGAAAATGGATGGATGGATGGATGATCCGGTGATTTTGTGTTGAAAACACTCAAACATTCTATTGGAGCTTTCAAGAAATCTCTCACAGTAAATATTGAGTTTTAAACACTACACCTAGGATTTAGGAGGGTTTTCTTCCGGATATAAAATAAATTATGTCCTAAACCCTTTGTCATATTCAGGAAGGATTTATAAAGTGCCACTCCCAGGGATGCCAGGTTAATAGAACTGTAGCTTCCTTTACTATGTAAGTGTAACCCCCATAAACTATGCTCTTTAAACTATGCTCATTAAACTCTGTCTGCATGTTTAATGTGTTATTTTGTAGTTCTTAGAATGTCCTGTAGGGGGCATTAGACCCACATTTCCCCTGTGTCAGTACGAGAAGAAGAGTAAGAGCGAGGAAGAGAAAAGAAATGGCAGACTAAGCACGTTTCAGCAGGAATAGAGAAGCTACTATGCAAAAGAGCGGTTGTGATATGAAAGAAGTCTGTTTATCTTGAACTGGATGATGTATAGTCTGTTCTTAGATTTCTCCGGTGAGTCTGTTGTTTTATTTTCAGCTGCTTACTTACACTAAATGGCTACTTAGCTGGAGCTAACGTTGCTCAGTTTTTTTTCCGAACTGAAAGAACTGAAAAAAAAACCAACCGGAGTATTAGGTGTCGCTCTGTAAGTAGCATAGCTCTGTGAAATGCGACTGTTTATGATGAAGTGATGTTTGTTTAGTAAGTTTTTTTATTACTGAGCGTTTTTACAGATTTCTCTGATTTCCGTATACCTGCATGATCGGTTAACGTTCTGCATGCAGGTTGGTTTTTTTTTGTTTGGACAACTGAAATCTGAACGAGCCAGTGGAGTTCCAGAAGCACGAGGGTCCCGCCGCCATATTTGTGACTCGGACTGAAGCCTGGGACAACGCAGAGGGACTGATGCTACTGGAGCTGGATATTTTGCTTGGAAACCAGATAAGAGAATTGAACAAGAGAAAAGGGGGGCCCCCCAATCCTTTATTTTTTTTGGTTATTCCACAAACTACTTGTTCATGAACATTTTCAAACTGGACAATTTATGTCCACATTGACTGAACTGACTGACTGAACGTTATATTGAAGGACTAATTGAAATATGTAATATCTTTGTTGAAATGAGCTTTAAAGCTACAGTGTAGAAAAACCTACCCTAATTTTTTGAAATATTTGAGTTATTTTTAAGGGTGGACAATTTAAGTTTTATACCTTAATTTTATTAAGGTAATTATTCTTTTGTGGAGAAAGAAAATAAACCTGAGTTGTTAAAACGTGAATGCTTATCATCCTCCTGTATGACCCTAGAACAAAAGTAACTTTCCTACTGAATTTATTGTTAATTAAATTAAGTAGTGGTTACATGATAACATTTTGTGGCGAGCCAGCCAGGAGGATTATAAGTAATCTCAGCTCAGTTTAACATAACAGTAACTTTTAAGAAAACTGATATCAGAAAGAATGGAAGTCAATAAGAAAACTGTTTATGACATTGAGCAAAAGTATGGAGTGAATGCAAAGAGATCAGTTTTAGCTCTTGGCCTAAATGAAGATGCTACTGATGCAAACATTACTGAAGTTCTTAAAACTTATGGCACAGTGGTGAAGATAGTCAGGTTAAGGTTAAGCCATCATTGAGTTGGATGCTGAAGAAGCAGTTGAGCATCTTAAGCCAAATTTCCCATGTGAAATAGCTACAGCCAAATATCCAACTGCAAAGTGGTGCGTTGATGATATAGAGAAAGTTTTACTTTCACCTGTGTTTTCTCAGTCTCCATCAGAAATGAATGCTGAGGAAACAGCCTCAGAACAAGATGTTGGTGAGTCGACTAGTTCTGATAGTGAAGAGACTGAATCAGACAACACTGACACTGCCCTCACATCAAAAGGACATCAAAGACAAACTCAAGCAACTCATGCCATTAATCCATCACATTCCAAACAATCTGAAAAAAGTGTGAAAAGTAAAAGACGAGCTTTGCCAACTAACACAGCTTCACTGAGTGCTGATATATTGAACCCCCAAGATGTTCAGCGCTTAATCGTTGAGCATGTCATCAAAAATGAAGCTTCTTCATCGAGTTTGACTCCAAAGAGACTCCGTTCCTTTTCTGGACGAGTGCCTAAGCCTCCTGGAGAAGTAGATTTCGAGACTTGGTTCCTACATGTTGAACTGATGTTTCAAGATGGATTCCCTGTTGACATACAAAGAAGGATGATTCTGGAAAGTTTACTATCCCCTGCATTGGATATTGTGAAACAGCTTGGCTCTCATTCATATCCACAAGAATATGTCCGTCTCCTTCAGTCAGCATATGGACTTGTGGATGATGGTGAAGAGATATTTGCCAAGTTTTTGAGCATTCACCAGGATGCAGGGGAGAGAGCTTCTGAATATCTGCAAAGACTGCAGGCAGTACTTAGTACTGCGATCAAGCGAGGTGGTGTGAGTGAAGTTAATGCAAACAAACAACTGTACAAGCAGTTCATTCGTGGGTGCTGGGATCAGACTCTGCTTCTAACTCTTCAGCAGAGATTCAAAAGTGAGTCCCCTCCAGATTTCTCTGAACTTCTTCTCCAGTTAAGAACAGAAGAAGAACGGAGATCAGTAAAGATTGACCGAATGCAGCGTCACTTTGGAAGCTCAAAAGTAAAACCTTCTTTACATTTTCAGACTGTCCCAGAACCTCCACTAAAACACGACCATGACATTGTACAGAAGTACATCACAGAGACAGAAAGCTTAAGAAAACAAGTGGCTGAGCTGCAGATGCAACTTACAGAAAAAAGATCTCAGAGGAGGGAGAGAAGACAACAGAAAACAACTGAAGTTGTCGACCTGCCCCCTGTGGCAGCAGCGGAAATGCATGTGCAACAGCCAGCATGCCAACCTGCTCCAAAAGCTTGGTTTTGCTTTAAATGTGGAGAAACCGGCCATATTGCAAGACAATGTGAGAATCCTCCAAACAAAGAATTGGTTGATAAAAAGTACAAGGAACTAAAGGAAAAACGTCGACAGTGGGAAGCAAGATACGGAACGGCTTTAAACTGGACCGGGTTTCAGTAGAGGGGCGTACTGATACCCGACTAGAGGAGGCTCCACAATCAACGCAAGACGTAAAACATGATCAAAAATTGACAACCATCAACAATATGAGTCAGTTCCCTACATCTACATCAGATGAAGCACTTTTGGATGCTTTGGTAGGATCGAAAAACACTGCCAAGATGTTTATTGATGGAGTTCAAAGTATTTGCCTCCTTGACTCGGGCTCTCAAGTGACAACTGTTTCAGAAACATTTCATAAGCTCTACTTGCATTCACGACCAATCCAGCCACTAGGAGACCTTTTAGATATTCAGGGTGCAGGTGGTCAGAGAGTTCCTTATCTGGGGTACATTGAGGTAAATCTTTTCTTTCCAGAAGAGATTGTGGGGAGACCTGAAGAAGTGCAAACTTTAGCCTTAATTGTGCCAGATTGTAGGTCGAACAGAGAAGTTCCAGTGCTGGTTGGAACAAATGTGTTAGATGTTCTCTATGACATTTATACAACCTCTAAAAAGACCAGTGTTCACAACCAGCAGGTCCACTGTAAAAATCTGCCACTGATCAGGAAACTGTATGGCATGTACAAAGAAGATCGAGTGAGTGGTAGAGTAGGAAAGATAAAGTTACTAAGGAAGACGAGTCAGAAAGTGCCTGCAGGAGAAAAGGCTGTTTTGATGGGTTATGCCAGAAACATTAAAGTTTTCCCAGGCACTTCCCTATTGGTTGAACAAGCAGACTCCATCTTACCTGGTGGCTTAGTGTTCTGCAACTATGTTATGACAGCCCCATCGACAACATCTTTCAAAATCCCTATTTTGGTGAAGAATGAAAGAGCACATGACATCACAGTACCTGCTTCGTTAACTGTTGCTGAACTTTATAAGCCTCAGACAGTTTCAGCTCCTAAGTCAGCAGTGAAAAAAAACGAGTCAAGCTCTCAGTCTGACCTTACTCAAAAGACTGTCTTATGTCAAAACATTAACACACCTGTTACAGCCAGCCAGCTCAGACTTGACTTCACAGATACACCTCTTTCTGAAGAATGGAAAGAAAGGGTAACGAAGAAGTTAAGTTTGATGTCAGATGTATTTGCTACTCATGATTTAGACTATGGCCACACCACTGCGGTAAGACATAGGATACGCCTCTCTGATCCTAGTCCTTTTAAACAAAGACCGAGGCCAATACACCCATCAGATTATGAGGCTGTCAGGTTACACTTAAAAGAACTGTGTGATGCCAACATAATCCGTGAGTCCGAAAGCCCATTTGCATCCCCTATCGTGGTTGTAAAAAAGAAAAATGGTGCGATCCGGCTCTGTGTCGACTATCGTAAGTTAAACAATCAGACAATCAAAGACGCCTATGCTTTACCCAATATTGAGGAGGCTTTTTCGGCATTGACAGGGTCAAAGTGGTTCTCAGTCATGGATTTAAAGTCAGGATACTATCAGGTTGAGGTTGAGGAGGAGGACAAGTATAAAACGGCGTTTGTAACTCCTATGGGCTTCTGGGAGTTTAATCGGATGCCACAGGGTGTAACCAACGCTCCCAGCACTTTTCAGCGTGTAATGGAGAAGTGCATGGGCAGCCTCAACCTTAAAGAAGTTTTAGTATTTCTGGATGATCTGATTGTTTTTTCTAGCACATTAGAGGAGCATGAAGAACGCCTTATGCGTGTCCTAGGGAAGCTTAGAGAATATGGACTTAAACTTTCCCCTGACAAGTGTCAGTTTTTCAGAACATCAGTGAAGTACCTAGGACATGTAGTTTCTGAAAGAGGTGTCGAGACAGATCCTGAGAAAACTGCAGCGTTAACAACCTGGCCAACACCTAAAAACATTAAAGAACTAAAGTCCTTTTTAGGGTTTGCAGGGTACTATAGGAGATTTATCCGAGACTTTGCCAAAATTGCAAGACCCCTAAATGACCTTACCATAGGGTATTTTCCACCCAGAAAGGCTGCTAAACAGCACTTCAGACATACCTCAGCAGTTGACCTGAGAAGACCATTTGCTGAAAAATGGACATCAGAATGTGATGAGGCTTTTAATACTCTGATCCAGAAACTCACCACTGCACCAGTTTTAGGATTTGCAGATGCAACAAAGCCTTATATTCTGCATACTGATGCAAGTTTGCTCGGGTTGGGGGGAGCTCTTTATCAAGAGCAAGATGGTCAGCTGAGGGTTATTGCCTTTGCCAGTAGAGGTCTTTCAAAGTGTGAGAAGCGTTATCCAACTCATAAGCTTGAGTTCCTTGCTCTTAAGTGGGCAGTGACTGATAAGTTTTTTGATTATCTTTATGGAGCCAAGTTTACAGTAGTAACAGATAACAACCCTTTAACTTACGTATTGACAACTGCTAAACTAGACGCAGCTGGACATCGGTGGTTAGCTGCCCTCTCTACATTTGACTTTCAGATGCAGTACAGAGCAGGAAAGAAAAATCAAGATGCTGATGGTCTCTCTAGACGGCCGCATTTTGAGAGTGGACTGGATGATTCAACACATGAAGAAGACCAAACCATAGAGCGATTCATAGCTCACATTGCCAAAGAGACTGGTGACGCAGAGGTTTCAGCAGAGGTTGTAAATGCCATCTGTCAGAAACATCTGGCTGAACAAACAGGCCCTTTACACTCTGAACCTGCATTGAAACCATGTCTGGTTGAATGTATTGCTGTTGATGTGCATGTTATCCCTCCTGAGTACACACATGTTGACCTTTTACCAGGTTCATGCACATTACCCTGCATGTCTCAGAAAGACTGGGCTCTTGAACAACAGAGAGATCCGGCAATAAGCAGAGTCATTTCCATTTTAAAAGGTGGGAGGCGCTTATCGTACAGACAACGACAGCAGGAAAACAGAGAGGTACAACTGATGTTGCGCCTCTGGGATCAACTAACACTGAGAGAAGAGGTCCTCTATAGAAAACGTGTAACCAATGGAGAACCATCTTTTCAACTGGTTCTACCCAACAGCTTCAGGGAGGTTGCTCTGGAGGCTCTACATGATGCTGTTGGACACATGGGGGTTGACCGCACCACAGACTTGGTGCGTGCCCGGTTCTTCTGGCCACACATGTTAGACCACATTACAAACAAGTTGCAGACATGCGAAAGATGCATACGACAAAAGGCAAAAGCTGAACGGAGTGCCCCTCTGGTGAATATCCAGACAAGCAGGCCACTTGAGTTGGTTTGTATGGATTATTTATCATTGGAACCCGATAGCAAAGGAACCAAAAATATCCTAGTTATAACTGATCATTTCACCAAGTATTCTGTAGCAGTCCCGACACCTGACCAAAAGGCAAAAACAGTAGCCAAGGCTCTGTGGAACAATTTCTTCATCCATTATGGATTCCCTGAGCGGCTGCATAGTGATCAGGGCCGTGATTTTGAATCCAACCTAATCAAAGAACTCTGCACAATGCTTGGAATCAAGAAAACGCGTACAACGCCATACCATCCACGCGGAAACCCTGTGGAGAGGTTTAACAGAACATTACTGGCCATGTTAGGTACACTACAGGAAGAAGACAAGATGAGGTGGAAAGAGTTTGTACAGCCACTTGTACATGCTTATAACTGTACCAAGCATGACACTACCGGCTACTCTCCCTACCAACTGATGTTTGGGAGGCAACCTAATCTGCCTATCGACATTGCATTTGGATTAACCTGTGAAACTGGAAAAAGAGGGTCACACACACAATATGTGAAAAACCTCAAGGAAAGCCTGACAGAGAGTTACAAGATTGCTGTGGATCATAGCACTAAAGCTGCTCTTCATAACAAGAAGCTCTTTGACAAAAGAGTGAGAGAGTCAAAGTTGGAGACTGGAGATCGTGTCTTGGTGAAAAATGTTGGGCTACGTGGGAAACATAAGCTTTCCAACAGATGGAGCCAGACCATTTACCAAGTGGTGAAACAAGTGAAAGATCTACCTGTGTATGTTGTGTCTCCTTTGGAAGCAGATGGTTCACACAGAGTGTTGCATCGTGATCTGTTGTTGCCTTGTGGATTTTTACCACAAACTGAGAGTGAGCCAAGGCCAACCAAGGACAAGAAGGTGCCACACTGTTCTACAGGTTCTCAGCCTGTTGTGGATACAAATGATTTTGGACTTCAGGGTGAAGACGATCCCCTGTCAGAAAATGATGATGGAACAGATGAGGACTACTACTATCCTCCAGTTGTATTTGTGGATGACAAATCTACAAGAACTGAGGATGAAACAACCAAATATGACGTGCAGAACACTTCTGGAGAGGATTTGGGTTGTACTAATACAACTACTCTCACAAGTCAAGAGGATACGACGGCTAGTATCACAAGATCCCCATCCGGATACACACCAGAAATCAGTAGTGAAGAGTTGGGTGGAGATCATACACTTGATCCAGAAGCACCTCCTTTCCAACCACAAAGTTCTGTTGAAAGTGACATCAAATCTACATCCAAACCTGAAATTGTGGCCGAGGCACCGGCGCTTACAATATCTCAGGGGGAGCAAAGGTCGGAGGATTTGGCCAGAATTCAAATGCTAAATGACAGCAGTCACCAGGAGGAGAATGATAAAGCAGAAAACGTGGAGTTGAGACGATCATTGAGACAGCGGAATCAACCTAAAAGACTGACTTACCCATCACTGGGTAACCCTCTGGTTGTTGTTATGCAATCACTTTTTGATGGGTTAGATAAAGCTTTCACGACAGCTTTAAGTTCTGATTTCATACCTGCTATTTCACAGCTTCAAACTAACCCTGTGGAGACTGTGTAAATGAACATGCAGGGACGCATGAGAGGTTAGGGGGGGAGGATGTAACCCCCATAAACTATGCTCTTTAAACTATGCTCATTAAACTCTGTCTGCATGTTTAATGTGTTATTTTGTAGTTCTTAGAATGTCCTGTAGGGGGCATTAGACCCACATTTCCCCTGTGTCAGTACGAGAAGAAGAGTAAGAGCGAGGAAGAGAAAAGAAATGGCAGACTAAGCACGTTTCAGCAGGAATAGAGAAGCTACTATGCAAAAGAGCGGTTGTGATATGAAAGAAGTCTGTTTATCTTGAACTGGATGATGTATAGTCTGTTCTTAGATTTCTCCGGTGAGTCTGTTGTTTTATTTTCAGCTGCTTACTTACACTAAATGGCTACTTAGCTGGAGCTAACGTTGCTCAGTTTTTTTTCCGAACTGAAAGAACTGAAAAAAAAACCAACCGGAGTATTAGGTGTCGCTCTGTAAGTAGCATAGCTCTGTGAAATGCGACTGTTTATGATGAAGTGATGTTTGTTTAGTAAGTTTTTTTATTACTGAGCGTTTTTACAGATTTCTCTGATTTCCGTATACCTGCATGATCGGTTAACGTTCTGCATGCAGGTTGGTTTTTTTTTGTTTGGACAACTGAAATCTGAACGAGCCAGTGGAGTTCCAGAAGCACGAGGGTCCCGCCGCCATCTTTGTGACTCGGACTGAAGCCTGGGACAACGCAGAGGGACTGATGCTACTGGAGCTGGATATTTTGCTTGGAAACCAGATAAGAGAATTGAACAAGAGAAAAGGGGGGCCCCCAATCCTTTATTTTTTTGGTTATTCCACAAACTACTTGTTCATGAACATTTTCAAACTGGACAATTTATGTGCACATTGACTGAACTGACTGACTGAACGTTATATTGAAGGACTAATTGAAATATGTAATATCTTTGTTGAAATGAGCTTTAAAGCTACAGTGTAGAAAAACCTACCCTAATTTTTTGAAATATTTGAGTTATTTTTAAGGGTGGACAATTTAAGTTTTATACCTTAATTTTATTAAGGTAATTATTCTTTTGTGGAGAAAGAAAATAAACCTGAGTTGTTAAAACGTGAATGCTTATCATCCTCCTGTATGACCCTAGAACAAAAGTAACTTTCCTACTGAATTTATTGTTAATTAAATTAAGTAGTGGTTACATAAGTATACAATAATCAAGAACTAAATCTGATTCCAGTTAAATAAAATCACCAAAGAGATGTTGAGAGAAAATAAGGTTTATTCAACATAGGCATCACAGGTGTTCTTGACATTCTGCATAAGAATTCATTCTTAGCATAGTGTTGCACTGGGGATTTACAAATTCCAACTTTAGAGGTGACATGGAAAGCATTAAGGGATCAGAAAACATGTGGACAACTAAGACACAAGAGAATTAATTGCCTAAAGATAATTTTAAAACTCTCAGGTTGAACTTGAATCACCCAGGTCTTGCTTGTTTACAAAGTCCGAACAGCTTTCTATGAAACCCCTTCTCCTCTCACATGGTAATGAACTCATTAGCCCCTGAATGAGAAAAACATGTAAAACTTCTCAAGGAGTTTTATGCTGAAGTGTCGCCAGCTCCTTCACACTGAGGAGGATGGTGTGATTAACACTCTGGACAGTTCCAGAACATCTGTGGGAGGAGAAAAGTGCTTGACTGAAACATAAACAATGTTGGGCAGAGAGAAAAAGCATGTTTGGAGCTGTGTAGTCCATGCACCATGCAGAAAGAGGGGATGACAGAAACTTGCAAAGACGCAGAGCACTATACTTCATGTTTCATTTTCAAAAAGTCCTCAAAGTGCGATGGCTATTTTATTTGCACTATTTGCCATAGTTAAAATAATAACATTTGAAGTAATAAAGAATAGAAGAATAGGACAAAAAGTGATATTAATGGCACTGTAACTGTTTTGACTGCTGTGGTACGTAATTCATTGAAGTGTTTCATGGCAATGTTGGGGTGAAAGCCCTGGAGGTTCATATATTTGCATAATATTTATATCCATGACTGTTATTCGACATTTCCCAGATGACTGATTCTTTCTAATAAATGTTTGTGCTGTTTTTCTGTTTTAACTTAGTTTTTAGCTCACAGTTAATATATATACATATACTTTTATTTTTACTATTATACTACATCCACCAAGTCTTTGCAAATTCCTGCTGCCACTAGTCTGAAGGAGCTGAGTTGGGGTGTTGCGTGGGGAGGATTGCTCTGTAACGTGGAAGCTAGGCTTGGGGACTACAGTTCCAGGAACGAGCTTCCTTGAAAAAGCAGTTTCACCACTCATTTTCTTCACCCAGAATGGTCACCAGAGGAGATTGAAGGATTTCTCAAACATGCAAGAAAGAATAAAGAATTATGTTTTTTTGTTTGTTTTTTAAGAGGTTTTGTTGGATCTACTAACCTTTATTTGAAGGTAGTCTGACAGGAAGACATGCAGCAAATGTCACCAAGCCAGGAATCGAACGTGCAACTACCACCACAAGGACTTAAAACATCCATACGTGGATTGTGCTTTGCCCCTGAGCCGCCACAGCATCCCCAGCTATGTTTTTGATGAGAGAATAACATTGTATTATGATGTACAGTACAGACCAAAAGTTTGGACACACCTTCTCATTGAATTCAATTAGAAAGTGTGTCTAAACTTTTGGTCTGTACTGTAAATCTAAAAAAAATTCTATTTTACTTTATATTTCCCCCATTAAATTATCTGGCTAAACTAAATCTCTCAATAAAATGTAACCCTTGCAGTCTAAAATTAAAAATCACAGATTATTCCCATATGCACAGTTTGAAAGATTTGCATATGGGCAACATGCAAAGATAGTTTTGCAACTATTACCATAAATCATTAAAAAGAATTTAAAAAAATTATTGCTCAACAATAAAATGTGGAACTTGCCACTTGAGGGGACACTATTCCCAGGGTATGTATTTAAAACTTGTCTTACCCATTTGTAAATATTTCCACTGTATGAGTGAGGAGCTAAGGATTCAAAGCTGAATGGGATAACTTGGTGCAGATGGAGGGAGGTTCAGAAGCTTCTGTGACTGTGAGCTGTCTTCAGATGTGGGCATTAGTGGGCAGACGGGTAGATGAGTTATGCAGTAACCGACCCTAGATAAAAACTTACAACAGATCTTTGTGGATTGGGACAGATAATCCAAGTAGGTACATCTGATGGACTGCTCGAGTTCTGAGAATTTCTTAAGTGGAGACTCATAGTGAGACTCAGGTAAGCTATCCATGAACACAAGGCCTTGTGAGTTCCATAGCAACCGAGACCTCACTTCATGGGGGGTATTTTTATTGCAAACAAAGGAGATGAATCAAGTCTTGGAGGTCATAAATGCTAGACAGTTAAGGAGATGATTAAGCACAAATAAGTCAGCAGTGAAAATAAAAAACAACAAAAAAAGATGAACTTATATTGAACTAATAAATTGGGGTCCAAAAGTGATCTAAATATTTTTCAATCTTACATTGATTTTCATGGTGAAAGAAAGGCTGCATTGGTTATTGCTGCTCCTGGGATGTCTTTGTCATTTGATCTGCTTTTTGTGCTGTACTCATGTCCCCAGACAGCTGTAAGTGTAGGAGAGATATGTTCAGAGTACAGCTGGAAGACTAGTAGTAAAATTTTATGATGGTCAAATCCAACTAAAAAGCACTTACTCTGTAGTTTTGTCCACTGCACCAAGTCATCAACAATCCATATAAAAGCAGAAAAAGCATGCTTGAGTTAGCTTATGTCAGTAAATTGCTCTGCATGAAAGCACCAACGTTCCTGATGATTAATATTACACATTACCATAACACTGATGAGTTAAGTACTAATGTAGACCATACTAATACAATTTAATGTGTCATTTACAGTGAAACTTTAGAGCTACTGCATGTGGAATTGATTCTTAGAAGTGTTAAAGTAAGATTCAGAGCCGCCTAATCTTACATGATTGAGATAAGTATCAAGGACATAAAATCCTGATCAATATGTCCCTATTATTTTTTGTGCATCAGTAATACAATTCATGTTTAAATTTGTGCTTTGTGCTACAAATTTCGAACTTCTCTGCACGGACGTAAAACATACCTTTACACATGAAAAAGTGAAAACTGATGTTACTTCTGTTTCAGTCAGTATTCTTTAAGTTCAGTTGTTCAGATGCTAGCAGTTTAACAAATTATCTGAACCATTCATTCCTAAATGGTGAGTAGAAAGTCTTCCAATCAATCCTAATTATTTTCCCCTTCAATACAATATAACAATGCTACAAAATGGCTGTTGTGAGCACAGTTGGTTACAGCAAAAAAAGAGACTTGCCAACAAAATTAATGGCCGTCTCCACAATATCTCAATACCTGCAATTTGCAATTCTGTAAATTTATTGTAGGGAATAATCGCCCGAGGCTATCGACTCTAAAATATTCTGCAGGACAGGGAAACCAGAAACTTTGCAATTATCTTAATTAATTGTCAGACGTTGAGGTCTATTAAGTTGTTTGGTGCACATTGCATATCCAACCACTTTGCACTTATTGGCATTTTTCGTGTTTGTTTCAAGTGATTCCAGATATTTTTCTTCTGCTCATGAAGTCAGGGTGGTTTTGAAGCAGTTGGATTTGTCAAAGCTTACACACAGAAATACTACAACACACATCATGAGATACTATTTTCAAACATAGCAAAAACAATATCTGATTAGAGTGACTCATTAAGCCATTGCCTAAAAACAAAAATAAAGATGTAAACATTGTAATTTGTTGTTTTGGACATGAATACCATTAGGCTGACATTATAGGTGTTCTTTAACTATAACAATGTTTCTAAGATCTTCAGCACATTGCATATTTTTTTTTTTTACCCTCCTATTACATTGTCGGGCAAACTGGCCCATTTTAATTTAAAAAAATAATTTAAAAAACAAGTTAAAAGCACTCTTTCTATTTGAAACTTCTTCTGCTTGGCTTAATAAACATAATTAATCCATTAAATTAAAAACGGGCTGTTTTATGTATCTGCAGGCCTCCATTCAACTATATAGAGCAAAGATACTGTTCAGGTCAAGTTGATCCAGTGATCAGTTAAAAGTGTAAAAAGTGTTAAATAACTGTTTAATACTATTTGTTTGCAACTGTGAAGTAGACACACAAATATTTCCCTTTTCTGTTTACCTCACCAGTAAACTGTAAGAAGGTAGCTATTGTTACGACTTTTGACGGAAACCTTTTCTGTTCCCATGGGCAAACGTGATACATGTTGAGTGGAAACACATCAGAGGAGGGGGAAAAGATATAAATACTCTCTGCGAGAAAGTCCAGGAACATCCGGTCGGCCTCCCGTATCATAATATAGTAATTTTAAATAAGAATTTCTGGGTCTCTCAAAACTGAATTAAGTCACTAGCCTTTGCCTTCGAGGCCACAGTAGGTAGCATTTATTACAACACTAGGGTCTTAATTTAGTTTTGACAGACACAGAAATGCTTATTTAATATTATTATAAATAATAAATTTACAGGAAAATAATAATATGGGAGGTCAGTGGGAAAGACAGGTAAAATACTGTAGTTTCATGTCTAAAACTAGAGACTTGAGAGGTATGCCCGAACAGCTGCTACAGGAGATTCAAGAAGTTCTCAAACATGCAAAAAAGAATCAAAGCAACACTCCAGGTATGTTTTTGATGAGGAAATAACATTAAAACATAATATAAAGCCTAAAAAGGTCAATTGTACATAATACTGCTTTAAAAACATCTAAAACAGCTATTCTTCGTTGTGAATCATTTGGTGGTATGATGCAATTCGTCAACTGCAGGAGGTCAGAATGTCTCTTCAAAAATGTCTTTTTATGATCAGTAAAGTAAATGATTAGAGCTGATTAGCTTTTCTCCTAGCAGCTGTGTTCAAAATCTTAGCAAACAGTTTTATGTTTCTCTGGCAAAGGAAAGCCATCTTTGTGTGCACAGGCCAGATCCCCAGAGGAGATTTATAGGGTTGAGCCTCATGCACATGCTCACCTTAAACTACCTCTGATATTAGGGAAAACAAATTCTTTATCTTTAAGAAAATTAAATCTTTGAAATAATAATTAATAGTGCTTAACTGTTGTGCAATTGGTAATTCTTTAATGTTTGTCCCCATCATTCCATCAACATATTACATTATATTATTAGATCAATATGATCAATATAATACAATTTTTAATTAAATAAAGTTGTTTTAGTTTTTTGTCATTGTCTTATGTCAATGGGGAGCCAGAGGTTGGAGCCATACAGGACTTGCATGAACCACCTCTGCTGAAAAGTAATAAAGGCTGATTGATGTGATATCATAAGATATGAGGTACAATAAAGAGGTGAAAGTAGCATTTAATCTGTTTTTCTCCAGATGTGAGGGTTTTCTTGTCAATCCTTTGCCTTTAGAATGGATTAGTAAAAAGGTAATATGTGGCCAAATAATTGGTTAAGACCTGGAAATGCTAATAGTCTTAAGTTGTAAAAATCATATTCATAACTTTAAAACCAAATTCAGATCTTTGTTGTTGTTTTAAAAAAAAACAAAAAACTTGGATCTGTTAAATGGTCAGGCTAATGTAACATTCACCTTTTGAGTGTTACATCATATCATAATGTTATTCCTTCATCAAAAACATGCATAACTGAATCAAAACAACATATGAGTTTTTACTCACATTTTGTATTTTAGAACTCAAACGGGCCCAAGGGACAACAAAAGCTCAAAGCAACATTAAAACTTAACAACTCAGGAATCAGTTTTAAATGTTTCCAAACTAATTAGTGGAACAATATGAAAAGAGGGAATATTTTTTTCCCCACTCTAGCACTTCCGTTTTCTTCTGCTTGTAAATGATTATTATATTCTTATTCCTGTACTTAATTCCACAGTTTTTGCATCATCTCTTTTCAGTTTACTGAACGTTGCTGTAGTTCATAAACAATATTCAGGTGATACTGTCTGTGTATTGGTTCTTAGTAAGTTGAAAAATGTGAACCTAATCTCAAGTAGGTGAGTCAATATACTGATGAAATCTTATTTCACATCTGGATCTTTCAGACATCTATTGCAGACAAGTCATTTGTCTCATACATTTCTGGGCCTCTTTTGCCCTCCGACTGATTGATTTAATGACTGAAATTCTCATAGCAAGAGATGAGCTTCAACATTACCTAATGCTTTTAGAATGCAACTAATATCTATAATCAGTATCATATGACTTAAGGTCAGATAACTTTAAGTATAAGTACAAAACTATTTATTTTATTTTAGTTTCTGTCTGTTGAAACTCAAGCACATGTAGCTCACCTGCTTCAAATTGTCTTGGAACATCACATCCAATAAGATCTTCCAAAGGGAAATTTAAAATGCAGAACATTTCTGCTGTAGGAAATAGCTACAGTATCTTGCAAAAGTATTAATACCCTTTATTTTGTGCAATATTGTCTTGTTTTAACCATATAACTTGAATATGTTGGGATTTTATATAACTGGCTGATACAGTGAGGTGCACTGTGGAAAAATGAGGATATGGGTTTTTTATACTAGAAATCAGAAAAGTGTGGCATGTGTGTGCATTCTGCCAACATGAGTCAATGGCATTAAAATCACAGTTCACTGCAGCTACATTTGCATTTCATTTGGGATATGACTCTGCCAGCTTTGTATTTTTTGCAACAAAATTTTTTGCCAACTGTTTTTTTTTTTTTTTTTTTTTTTTTTTTTTTACAAAATAACTCAGGTTCATTGAGATTGGAAGGAGTGCATCAGTGAACAACAGTTTCACGTTTTCACACAGATTTTCAATTTAATTTAAGTCTGGATTTAAATCTAGGAAATTACATGGCATACATTTGCTTTGATATAAAATAATAAATTACACTCTTGCTGTATGTTTTGGCTCAATGGAAGGTGAATGCCCACAATCTCTTGCAAATTCAATATGATCAAACTTCACCCCTGTCCTGTCCAGTGTATTTCTTCATATTCATTATGCTACTTGTTCACTTTAAACAAGTGAACAACCTCTAACTAACCTCTAAGGTCATCATAGTACATGCATAGTACATTAGAAAAGACCCATGAGTTGATTATTAATTGCGAGGCTAGACATCCAGAGGTGACTGGTTGTTTTGGATTTTAGGGGTAAAACATTGAATGATTCTGAATTCATATACAAGTCACACTTGCATATAAAAAAATAATCTCATTAGTTTTGGAAAGTACTGTAAATGATTATTCTATCTTGTTTATTTTTTTCCTCCTATCTGTTATTAGTTTAGATTTAATGATTACTCAATCTTGTTTTTCTCCCCTTCTGTCTGTTATTAATTTACATTTCAAGACTGAGGTAAATCAGTTTCAGCCATGTCAACATATTGCAACTGATAAAAAAAAACAAAAAAACTACATTTGATTTCTTCCAATTTCTGGAAACTGTTGACATCCTTTTAGAGCAGCCACTTGGCTTTCGTGCTCAGACATCAGGTAATTTTCTCCTCGTCTTTTGGGTTGCTCATTTGAGGACCAATATGGCAAACACATGTTGGCAGCGGATAACTCTCCTGGCACACTGTTTCAAGTATGATCAATCATTATTTTCAAGCAGTGGGAAGACTTTCAAAGAAAAAGCTTCCCATAACATCTGAGGTATACATCTATCTTCTGTCCACTTGACAAGATGGCTTTTATTTAGATATTCTCAATCATAATGTTGATGTTAAAGAAAGGGATAGAGTTATTGTCTTGACTTGATAAATAGCTGCGTGCACAATGTTTACATCAGCTCAGATGACTATAAATGTATTGCAGGTTCAAAAATGAAAACGTCCATTATCCAGTAAACATACCTTTGTTACAGATGTAACATTACCGTTAGGACTGAGGTTAGAAATGTGAAACATTGTTAAAGCCACGGTTGTGAACATATACAAAAAGTGAACTTCAAAAATGGTAAATACGGATATTTATGTGGTTTAGAAATATGACTGAGACCGTAATAATTTTAAAGATGTATTGTATAAACACTTTGTCTCTAAAGGAATTATGAAGGCTCCAATATTCCAAATCCAAAAATAGTCAAAGGACATTCATTAATTTCATCTATCACTTTCCCATAAACGCTAAAGTAATCTTGGATAAGTACTAGATTGGATGGAAGGAATGCAGATAGGACTGCTGGCAACTCCTGCAAAATGTTTCTGTCTCTGTTCTCTTAAAACCATCAATTAAAGAATCTATTTCTGGGTATTCCTATTTTTAAAGGGTGCATAAACAGTATCTACATCTTCAGATATGTAAAAAAAATAAATAAATAAAAATTAACTAAAGGACTTTGCATGCATGTAATCCTCATATGTCATCATGTTTCTTCCACGCAAGGTATGATCAATTTACAGATGTGCCCTAAATGAGAATATAAACTGAAACTGGTTTATAGAGGCACATTATTTAAACATCTCTCAGCACAAATGGTTGGAATATTATGTCTGCAATTTGCAGGAATAAAATGTTCAAAAATAGAATTGAGAATAAGTAAGAGGCATCAGTTATTTACAATGAAGAAAAAAATGCAAAAAAGACTTTAAAAATAAATGTTGTTTTTCTTTGGATGGCATAATTTCTACCTTATCTCCACTGGGTCTGAAGCTGGAACTGTTTGCTTTAGTGAGATGGCCTCATTGATGGCCAAGTATGAGAGGTGTGCAGGTCCTTTTTAGCTGTGACTTAATGAACTCGTGAGGAGAAATGAGTGAAAAGAAGGCAGAAGGAGCAGCCCTGCCTTACAGTTTAACAGCACAGAGGGGAGGTGAACATGCACAATGAAGGAGACAGCAATCCCAGGATTATGACATCTTTCTGCTTTTTAAATTAAGGGGACCAAAGTGACTTACAGTTTAGCCAAACAAACAGAATCACAAAATAAATCAAAGTAGAAAGAAATTACGATGCATTAACTGCAGCTAGTTCACTATGCTACTCTAATTTAAACCACGAAAAAAGATGTCTCTCAAGAAGATATTTTCAAATCTTGGGTAAAACTCTTTAAAAATAATTAGAACAATTACTGCAAAGGGCTCAGTTACTTTTATGTTTTAATTCAGATATTGGAAATCTTAAAAATATCTACAAGGGTGTACTTTGAGTGTGGATGTTTATAAAAAAAAATATTTTTTTAAAGGAAAATGTATTTAAACTTAGAAATGGATAGAAATTTTAACACCAAGTAAAAGACAAGCAGCAGTTTTATGAAAAGTTTGGAAAGGATCTAATGAGATTAAAATGGTTCAGGCGGGAGGTCATAAAAATATGTTTTTCTAGGTCTCTTCCAAGGAAGGTATTACTTTGGTAGAACATTTAGTTGTAAAAATTTGGATTTCACAACCGCAGTAATGTGGTCATCTAACTTAGTTCTTAATAAAGTTTTATTTTGTTGAAAAGAAATTAATATTGAGGCGAAATAAGAATGTGTTCACCTTCCTTTGTGCTAAAGAAATTACAAGACAGGGGATGTCTGACTGATTTTCAGATTTAGAAAAACAAAAGCAGCCACCACACATGAGCAATTCAATTAAAACAGCTTGTCTTCAGATTGTCACTTTTGTTTTATATTATTGTACTCTTTGAACATTTTATTTGTATCTGAGAGTTTAAACTATTTGAACCTAATTGAAAAATAATTATTGAGTACTATACAGGAATCAGCGGATGGAGCACCAGTCGTTGTTCTCAGTGAAGAAAGTTTTGCATGAAAATGGACTGAGAAGATGTTGATAGTTCAACATCAACACAGTCAAGCAGAGCTGAAACTTTCAGTTGCCCACATGGACAAACCAATTCCTAGCAGAAGAATGATCCAAGCTAACAATAATCTTCAAGTATAGCCCTGACCTCGATGGCCATGAAGACCATTACAAAAATTCTGCACCTTACTAAGGGACATTTATTTAAACTTTAGTTAGAATTTTAATGTGGTTGAGCCTGCATGTACAATTTTGATCCTGTGTAGATTAGAGAAAGCTTATGCTAAATTAAAATTTGTGCAACCCAAGTTAAATAAGGGTTTATTATATCCTTGCCCATGATGTAAGATCATCAAAATCTGAGTGGCAATCTAAATGTTCCATTGCAATGTTGAAAAGCATATGTCTCTAAGGGTTTCATGATTAATATAGTCAGATCTATCCAAGTCACTGTCAAATCACTTCATTGTTTAGTCTTATGAGAAAAAAAAAGTAAACTTGTTATGTCTGCAATGACGTCAGTGTTCACGAAACACCACATTGTACACTCACCACTACTTCTTGCACAAGTTAAATGTTTATTGGCTGCATAATGTGAAAATTATCTAGAGTGAAAAAGCTCTTTCCTCCTCTTCTTTCATTGCTTGCACAACAGTTGATTTGTTTGCAAAAAGTCTGCACGAGAAAGATTCTTGATGATCAGTGCAAATACATTTATCCTGTACACCTGCTTCCTTTTGTTTAGTTGGTGTTTAACACATTGAAGCAAACAATTATAAATTATGATTCCCTAACTGACCAGGCTGTGGACCGAAAACTCAGAGAGAAAGCAGTCCTGACACACTTTCATTGCTTCCACTATTAGCTCAAGATTTTTCTTTTATCCTTTACATCTGCCATGGAGTGCATCTCAGTTTTTCATTTACAAAATAAAACACACTGATGTATGACGGTCCAAACACAGCCTTTCAACACAACCAGTAGAAACCAATTAGACTCTTTTTGCACCAGATCCACCCAAAAATTAAGAGTTCCCGGACATCCGAACGTTTTGGTGTTTGACTTAGAAACAATCCCATGTGAGATTTGCATCCTGCAAGCAAATTAAATCCAAATCTTTTTTTTTCTCTCTCTCTCTCTCTCTTTTCAAAATTGTCTGGTGTGTATTGTAAACCACTCTATCCAATAAATATAATTGGTTTTAAAATATTATTCCTCTTGTTCATAATTTTTGGGACAATAAAACTATGTTTGTTTATATTTGATTGATGTAACCACCATCTTTATAATATTTTCCAAAGTTCTCCCTGTTCTGTGGAGTCATAGTACAGTAGTCATAAACCTATCATTAGTCATCATTTAAACCCCTTGGCTCTGTTGAAACTGGCTGCTCTGCAGTCTACCCAGAAGGTACATGGTCCGTAACTACCCTTGGCTTTTAGACCGTGAGAAGAATTATGACCTTAATAAAGTTGACCTTGCAATATTTGCATGCATAAGGATTTTACGGCTGATACAAAATGACTGTCTGACTCTGTTTTAGGGCTCCCCTGGACCATCTCTTGGCAGTCAGTGGATGTACTCATGACATAATGAGCAGTCGGGATGATTTAAAAAGGACTGCAGAATAAGTGATAGCAGGATGTTTAAGGAGTGTTTATTGTCATTCACATTCAAAACTAAAGACGGTTGGAATACTTCTTTAACCCTTATGGATTCCACAGAGGATTTGGCTACAGCAAATTCTAAGAATATACGACCCCTGAGCCAGAATGTATTTACTAGAGAAATGTTTTAAAATTAATGGGTTTGTTTAAATTTGACCATTCACCGGTCTTCTTCTTACGTCATAAGAATCCAAGTGCATCACTAGACGTCATAGAGACAGGGTTATGCATGCTTTCAAGATCACGGCTCTGATTATCATTTCGTTAGGTGAAAAAACAGAGAGAAGACACTCTAAACCCGTTCTCACACTGAGCCTTTCAGAAGAATAAATATGTGTGTTTATCCAGTAGCCTATCTTGTTGAAATTCAGTTGATAAATGTCTCCTTCCTAAAAACACAACATTACTGTGGTGAATTTCCAAGAAATGTTGCTTATAGACTCCTGTAGGAGAAAGATGCAATGGAGACAGTTCTGCTGTTTTTTGCACAAACTGACAAAAGTTGTTTTTCTGACTTTTTCCTCTCATTTACTCTCATAAAGGCGATATTTTTCTTTCAAATTTTTTTTTTCTTTCCACTACAGACACCCCTGGCCCAGTGATTCTTTGTTTAGCACTGTCTCTTTCTTGGACACATCATTGGTGTTCTTAATTATGTCTACTGTGTATATTTACTAATGGCTCGGTGCTTCTGTGTTAAGTTTTCTTTTTTTTTCTAATTACACTCACTGAAAGATTAATTGATATTGTCAGTAATCTGTAGTGAGTATATTTTTCTAACAATGTTCAATTGTTCCCCTAGGAAGTCTCCTCGGTTAGTTATTCTGTGTTTAGTAGTGTTTCTTTCCTTAATGGAATTATTGACAGAGTTATTAAGTGACCTGTCTGTTTTCTTTTTGTTTTGTTTTGTTTTTTTCCAAACACAGACAAAGCCATATGACAGAGCAATATAAAACATGATGTCTACGTTTTTGTTTTTCTTTCCCATGTACCAGAGGCTTTTTGTTTGTTCTGTGCCTCTTTCCTTTAATTTTTATCACATCAGTGTCTTTAGATGGCATGTGTCAAGAATGTATGTTTTCAGTGCAGCTAGAAAAATACGAAACAAGGAAAATAATCTTAAAAAAGTTGGCTCACGTAGAGCTCACGTTTATTTTTTTAGATTGATACGCCTCAAATAATTAACAATCTGGCAATTAAAAATAAATGAATGAAGATAGCAAAATGCTAGAGGCTCATTCGTTAGCTTCCAGCTGTGCCAACGTGCAAAAGTATTTAATTCCGTCATATTGTTTTGTTTTATTGTAGGTTTATGTAAGAGTTCACACACACGCACACACACGCCCACCCACGCACACACACACAAAAACATACTGCGAGATGACACTAAACACGGGAACAGATATTTATTTAGCAGCATGTCTATAAGCGCAGGTTTTTCATTCTCTCTGTGAGAATGTAAGGGGCGGGCCTTGCAGTGCCCTCTGGCAGGGACTGCAGTTTATATGTTAATACTACAGCTTTGGAATCACTCAGTAGTTGGACGCAGTTGGAGCCCGAAAGTGCGTTTAAAAAGCGCACCTCGCAGGAGAGTCCGAACAAAGAAGCGCGTCGCGACTGAGAGAAAGGAGCAAAATTCAGACTGACCTGTTACAGCGGACTGTGCGCGCCTGCGTAGCTTTTGTACCTTTAAAAAAAATAATAATATAGATTTCATATTTTATTGTCGTGTGCATCGAGTATTAATATAATTGTTTAAAAGACAAGAGGAGAAAAAAAACTGCGAGTGAGTTTCCGGTAAAAAGGATCTCTTTGTGACTAAAGAAGTGAAGGATTGTAACTTAAAAGAGGGATCAGCTTCAGGCACAACATAATCAGGTGAGTTTATGGCTTTTATGTTATTGGATATATTTAGCTCTAAACCTGAAAGGTCAAGTAACTAAATTAAGCGAATTATTATTATTATTATTATGACTATTAGTTTTGCGTTATCAATTAACGATTTAATTGGACATATTTTTAATTGTAGAAGTAACCTAATAGGTTTGAGTTCCAGTGCGCCTAATTTTTTAATATTAGTTTTCTTTCGTGCCGTAATTTAAACATATTCATAAATCGGTGTAATACTACTTCTTCCAGTACACTGGGTATGAATGGATGAAAATGCGGTTTGTGTAGATTTGTTTTTGTTCTTTCAAGATAAAACCAAATTAACATTTATGTAGAAGTTTACGGTATAAGAAATTTCTGAGTTTTTAACAAAACTATCTGTGTCCAGCAGCAGAGATGAAATCTGTGTAGGTGTTTTTTTTTTTCCAACCTGTATTCAAAGAGCTGTCTTATGCACTTTACTGTAAACTGGCACGTTGTGCAAGCATCTGGAGGGGAAAGTTGACCTGCAATGATCTGAGCTGTGCAGGATCAACCCAAAGGCTGCTGGAGCTCTGCACGCCTTAGGAGTTATGTGGGGGTTTGACTCAGAGAACATGGCAGGGAGTCTTTCACTTGGCTGCCTGGTCTGATAAGTTATGTTAGTTGCTCCAATTTTGACCTCTCATGACAAGCGCAATTACAGCTTCTGCAGATACTCCTGAAGTAACCCAGTATGTAGCTGTCCATACTGCAAATGGTCTGGGCTGCTTATAGTGATTAGGATAAAAAAAAATGCAATAAAGAATTATACAAAGGTGTATATTTTACAGGTTTCTTCGTCAAAAACAACCAATGGTTTTTCTATTATGAGGTTTGAGAAAATCTTGCTGTAAAAAAAGTTTTACTTCTGAGAGCATCACCTCTCAGAAAAATTTTTTATCTTTTGAGGTCGTTTTGAAGCTTTTCTTTGAAAACTTAAACAAAATATAACATTTGCTTTGTTTGCAGGAAATGTTTTGTTTCCTGTGATTTTTCCTTTTATGCTATCGTGTTTCAGAAGTAATCTGACCCACATAGTATGAACAGAAGATTTGTCAGCACTCCAATATGCCAGTAGGTTGAATTACAGGCACAAAGTTCATCCACAACTCTGCTCTCAGAGTTGTGGCACTTTCTCTGGGTTCAATAAATTCCCAAAGTGGCAGCTCCTTTTCAGCATCTGAATAATTGATACATCAAACTTGGGGCTTACAAAGGAGGCAATTTAATCTCCTGATTTTTTAATGAGCTGTTTGAGCTCTGGGAGAGGAAAGACAAAGTAAAATGGAAGAGGGCGTAAAAGTGAAGAGAACTTTTAACAGCTTACACCACATTTGCCTTGGGAAACAAATGTTTGTGATGCAACATTAAAAGAAATAATATTTTATAGTAAATGATAAATATACTTTGGATCACTGTGCTCAGAAATGATTTCAGCCTTTGAGTAATATCGGAAGTGCCAAAGTTCAGGATTATAAAATCATTTCTGGCCCGTAGTTTGAGTGAGTGAGTTCTGGAAAATTTCACTCTGACTCATCCAAATGCTGAGTTTCCGGTTACTTGAATCACAATTTGCACAAAAATCAAAGCGGCAGTAATTAAATTGTACATTTGTAATATGCTTGCTGGGGGAAAAAAGTGTAAATGAATAATTTTATTTTTGATGATTAACAATGATACAATTTGCTTACCCTTGCATTCCACTGGAGTATAGATGTATGTACATACTCAAATTGTATAAATACATATAATTTGAATAACAGTAATACTAATGCGTACTCTCATGACATTTTGGTCTTAGGGATGCTCGGAATTCAAAAAATATTTTTGATTTATACATGAGCTAGAAATGCAATATTGCCTGCTGGAATGTTTAGACGCACCAAATGGTATTGTCCTCAGCGTGATTCAGAGCCACAAGCAGCTCAGCGGCCAAATATGGTCCTAATTTTCTTTATTGAGCTGCGAGGGAGGACCGCCCATTGCTCAGATATGAACATGTTCTGTGTGTCCTCTTCACACGGGAGCTGTAAATATGGGCGGCATATGACACTATCTTACAAAAAGATCTCAACACCAAATATGACAAAAGACTTTCGAGGTTCTAAGGTTCGTGTTGTGCCTCCAAGAGATGACACTGAATTTCCAGAAGATAAACACCCCTGAGTTATTGATCTGGGGCCAAATGCAGCTTAAGGTGTGAACGCAAAACATTTGTGTGATTCAGTTTCCCTGTTGCATGATGGATTGTTTCATTTAGCCAGTCATCTTAAAGTTTATGAGTAAGCACCACAGCACGCTGAACACAGTCTGGAGCCAAATTGCACATCTTTGTTGCATCTGTTTAGGATTTTGTGTCACTAGTTAACTGAATCAGAAGAAAATGATATAAACCTTTTTTCCTCTGCAAAAATGAGTCAAAAATATTTATATATTTTTAGGACTGAACATAAATATTGCCTCATTTGTGACCATTTGCTAACATTTACATCACAGGAAATTGAAACAACTCTGTACCAGAAAATCTAAAGATGCACACAGAATACTTTGCAAGAGTATTGTGTGCACCTTCTTCCGTGTGACTCAGACATGGTATTTGGCTTATTTGAGGAGACTTTTATGGGTTTCTTTCAAAATGGGGGAAAAGTAGTGTTAAGTACTTTCCCCAAAAAGCCAGATTTGTGGGGTGCACAACTAATAGCTGTTTTTGCCCTAGACTGTCACATATGAGTTCAGGATCCCTGCAGCTCCTCTGGAGTTACCGCAGGCCTTTTGGCTGCATCTGTGATTCATTCTGTCATTGTGCAGCTATGAGTTTAGATGAATATTCATATTTTGGCACATTTGCAGTTGCTATGGCCTCTTGTCTATCAGATGATGGATTGAACAACATCAGCTGATGTGTACAAATCTTGGGATGTCGTTCTGACTTAAACTTCCCTATATGTTTGTTTCTGGCATGTTTGTTGTGTTCCTTGACCTTCTCAATGTTGTTTCTTTCTAGATTTTCTCTGACAAAACCTATTACTCCTCTACACAGAACAGCTGAACTTATATATTCATACCTAATTTATAGTGAGATGAAATTTCACAGGGGTGAAGTCTTTTTAGCAATTAGGCAACTTCCAAAGGCAACTGAAAACATAGAATTTTTTAATGTACAAATGCACAACACACTCTAGATTTTTATTAAAAGACCTAGTGTTTGGCAAAATAATACTTCTCTTTCACTTAACAGTTATCCACTACTTTGGTATATTATGTCCATGTAGAATACCTTTAAGTTTGTTGTTTGTTGACAAAGATGTGGAAAACTGTATTTGTTGCCTTGCAGAAACAGTAATGGGGTTCAAAGCACTTTCATATTTTATAAGGAGGGAAGCTAAGGGATATTTTCTGGCCTGCTGCATTAACTTCTTGAGACGTTCTATTAAAGGATTTAGGTGAGATTTACATCATCCAATAAGTAGCCAATAAATCTCTGAAAATAATTCAGTTTGTCATTTACAAGACTCCTTTGTTGTTGATTAAAAAGAAAAACACGTGCCAATGAGAGGACTTTAGCTGTTCTTGCTGGCAGCTTCAAGGGTTTTCATATATATTCTTGCGATTGGCAAAAGTAATCAAAACTTTTAAACATTTTTCATATTTTGTCATGTCATATTCACAACCTTTAAGGCATTTAACTGAGATTTTATGTAACAGACCTAAGCAAAAATATTGCTCAACGGTGAAGTGGAAGGAATGGTGTACATGCTTTTTTAAAGATTTTATAAATAAAAGTGTGAAAATTGTGGGATTTATATTTAGCACCCTAATTGTTTCTGACTATTTTTTTTCAAATGTGCTTAAGGCTCAGATTATTTAGATTTGAACTTTAACTGGGCCATTCTATGCTGTAAGCTGTAGATTTAGTTTTAGATGTTCAGAAAATAAATTTCTCTAAAGTCTTTTACAACCTAAAAAACAGTTACCCTGCTGTTCAGGGTAACTGTGTTAAGATCTCGCCAGACTCCCGTTCCTCAAAGTTGGAGCGCCGGTTTTGCTAAAATGACATGGATCTCTCCCTTTCCCTTCCTTTGGCCACATTAGGAGAAGCAGAGCGCTCCTTGTCCTCCAAGAATAGAGTTTTCTTGTCTGTTTTGTCTGAACGACTTTCCTGTTTCCTTCAGGTTTTACTATGATGTGTTAGAGATTTAGATTTACGTGACACAGGTTATTTTGCATCTAGGGCAAAAAGTTATATTTTGGTCCCAACTAGCCGGAACATCTTCTTCCATTTGTTTATTGCATCCTCTCTTTGCAAAACAGAAGCAGTTTTCTGGGGAAAATCTAAAATCAAAACCATGTAAAACTTGTCTTTCACCCTATAATAATCAATTACTTTGACTTGATTCACCAAAAAACAAAACAATTAAACTTGATGAAGTTTGCTGCCGTGTGACAAAATGTGAAAAAGTTCAAAGGGCATGAAAACTTTGAAAGACATTGTGAAAAGGCAATGTATTTAGCAATCCCAGAAGATATAAAAAAAGTTTTCAAAAATGTTTAAATGTCAGTATTCTTTCTGTGATTTGCTGTGTCTGTATTTTCCACATAAAATCCATTCTAATTTTTTTCTTTTTTCTTCTCTAGTTACTTTTTGCTCATTAGGCACCGGATCAAACGAAAGTGCAACCAGACATCAGAAGAAAAACCTGTATCCGTCTTTTGTCAGCTTGCACACCATTACTTGCCACCATCTCCAAAGCAGCCCGCATACTTAAACGACAGCTTTAAGCTTTTTTAAAGCTCCTCATAAACTTCATGGGTTGACCCACAAGCACTCCACCACGCCTCCTCCTCATCCCCTGCTCTAACCCTTTTCGCTTCCCGCCGCCTCCGTCTGTTTACGCCACCTCTGACATGATGACTTGTTTTGCCTCGTACTTCCACGGACGTGTAATTGCAGCGTCACATTTTACATCTCCGACTTGTGGATATATCAGGCAGTAGAGTGAAAGATTCAGAGAGAGACCTGGGGAGGGAGAGGCAAACAGAAGGAGAGCAGCACTGCGTGTTGAGAAGAGGGTCCATCAGTACCTGCAGCAGAGGGATCCACCTGCCCCAAGGAGGAAGGGGGAACCCCCCCCTTACCTGATCCATCTGGTTGCAAGGGGGGGGCCTTGCACAGCCTAGACGGCAGCAGGGACTATGCAGCTGGGATTGGTGGCGCTGGCAATGATTATTCTCAGCTCCATGGGTCACAGTGACGTTCTCAAGCTCTCCAAGGCGAGAAGGCAGAGACGGGGTAAGTTGTAACGCTTTGGTTTGTTTTATTGGTTTCCGTTTCTTTCCACTGCACCAATGCTCCTTTTCATTTCTGTGGTCTTACTTACTGCGGTGGACATCTTATAAACATTTAACAAGCAAAGTAACGATAACATTTTGTTTATTTCCCCTTGACTCTTATTTGTTTTTCCAAGGCGGGTTATGTTGGGTTCAGAGTTTCCCCCGGAATGGATCATCTTTCTGGCTCTTTTAAGATTATGCCCCTCTCAGTTTATGTAAAACTTTTATGGGTATTAAAGTTGTTTATAGAAGGTTTTTTTGATGGATTCCCTCACAAAGCCATTGCTCATTTTGTGTTTGGCTGTGTGGGCACATAACAGAGTGAGTACCTGACAGCTCTAAGCTCTGTCTTGGACCAGGCAGCCAGTATTATTGTAAGCATTTTTCTGACCTCACGCAACTACAAAGACGGGGCGCCCAGATCGACTTGCGGCATATCTCTCTGCGCTGGTGTTTCTGTCAGCTTTGAAATAATTCTTCCTTTTCACACAAGGAGCTTTCAGTGGATGCCAAGCTCGCCTGACTCCTCAAAGTCAGAATACATATAATACCAAGACTGGCCTGAGTAACAGATGTGGTGCTAATGTTAGCACGCAAACTGGGAGGGAAAGTCAGAATTAATCTTGTGGCAATGTGATGAAAACATAAGATATGGAGCAACTAATAATACTTAGGAGGTTCCTTCCAGAGTGGCGCAGACAGCTCAAGGTTTCCCTCTCAAAATATGGGAAATGTTTTTAATTTACATGTCTCATCTTAAGATATCTTATCTTCAAAGGGACCAGATTTGGCTTCCTCAGCTGAAGAGAAATTTTGCTTTTAAAGGAACAAAAGCTGCTTTAAGTTTGATCCTTTTTGTTTTAATATCAAACTAAAATAAAAAGAACATTATCAGGAAAATCTCTTGACAAAAACTGCTTAAAACATTCCATCTCACATGTGAACTATGGTAGAAACCAGATTTTTTTCTTGTGGCATTTAATTTATTTTCCATCACCGTCTAACATTTAATTGGGAAGAGAATGCTTTATAATCTTTAAATTCAAAATTTATCTTTAAACTGTATGACTGAGTGTTGAACATTGACATGTTTTATTCTTCAACAATCTTCTTGTAATAGTTTGCTGGAAGTTTGACTGAACCCTGTGCACATAACTGGCGTAACTAAGTTAGATTTGTAGGCCAGCTTGATCTAATATACAAACATCCTTTGTGACCTCTCTAAAACTTACTTTGTTGTCTTTAAGTCAATTTGTAACTAATTTGATATTGATAATTTGGCATGCTTTGTGTCACTTTTCATTTGACAGAGACAAATAAAACCCATGCCTCAGGAATTGAGATGTTTCTTCAATATTTCCTCATATTCCCAGTAGGGATGTGTGATATGGCATAAAATTCATATCCTGATATCAGTTGTGATGGGTGGTGCTAATGATAAATGTCACAATGTGTTTGGTATAAAACTTATAAAAAAGGAAAAACAAAAAGCATATGTTCCACACAATTAGTGTATTTTTTTTTTAAATTTCTATTGTAAGTTTTAAAATGTTAAAGAAAATATTTTATTGTCTCAAACCAAGCATCTCAGTTTTTCATTCAGGGTGGCTGAAGAAGCCATTTTCTTTCAAATGTAATTTAAAAATGTTGGCTATAAACTGGTTGTGCTTCAGTGGAAGGATAATTCATCATTGCAAAAAGTAGGCAACACAATTTCTCGGTTTTATCCAGACGTTGAGCACACCAGTCTGATGCTCCTCCTTCTTTTCACTCATGTTTGTGACTCTGTATTACAAGCACAAGACCACGCTGCTAAAAACTAGATAGTCCTCCACAGGAGAGAGGCTTTTAGGTCAAAACAAGTAATGTGATCAAAGTGCATTACATAATATTAACATGCTAAACCTTTTAGATTAAATTGAGTTTAGTTTAAACTCAAACCAGGTCCAGAAAATTTACGTTTTTCCACCTGCCTTTTAGTGAGCTCCTCCCTCGCTGCTTCCAACTTGCTGTTTTGATGCCAGCTGATTACATCAAGTATTACTGCGGTTAGCTGGTATAATACAAATCTCTATCATAGGCCAAACTTCTATCGTTTCTGCTTTGTCCCGTATGTAATGAGCATTAGTAAATCTCACAATGCAATCTATTTTGTGAGGTGTTGCTTTCAGGGTAGTGAGTATTTGCTTGCTGAGTGGCCTTTCATACCATGTCAGTACAGGACTACACACAAGGAGTTTCCTGTGTGTGGTCCTGTATCAGTTTTGTTGTGAATAACGACTCTTACCAATTCACTTCTACTGCTTTTGTTCTGGTGTTCGTAGACCAACTAAAGCCGCTTTTAAAGGAATGTGGATGTTATTTAACTTTTTAAGGTCACACACAATATTGCACTTAATAAAACGAAAAGGTTGTTTTAAAAAAAAGACGCCCCATTCAGACGTTTGACAAATTAAACACCAAACCATGATCACCTCTCGGATGCCTCCTCTTTCCTCAACTATCATGGTTGGAAATCCCTTTGATGTTTTTACTTCCATATAATTGTCTAGTAAAATGTCAAATGTCTAGTCACTCCTTCAGGCATCTGAAAGTTGTACCACAAGAATGAACCAGACTTGTGGAAGTATACAATCGTCTTCCTTGATATCTAGGATGGCGTATTTTCCGTGGTGTCACACCAGAAAGACAGATTTTATCGATAGCACAATTTGTAACAGACTAACTAGAACTTTTACTGCTCACTGCTGCTTACCATTTTTCAGCCATGGAGAAATCTGTTCCTGGAAGAAACCTTTTAGCTGGTTTGGACTTCCCTCTTTATCTCTAGGAGGCAGCACGGCAGATTGATTGCTGTACAAATGAACATTGAGCTGATAGAGAACAGCACAGTAAATCAACTCAGATGACTGTTGTTTTGTTTTGTTTTTTTACCCAAGAACACTGCTAGTAATGGGTATGCACACACATTTCCTAGGAATGAATTTCTGCTTCTGTGTAAGTTGTCTTCTGCTTTTTTGTTGTTTTGGATTGAGGGATATGATTGCATAGGATGAAGAAAGTGTGTGTTGCATCTTTAAATGGGGTTTGTTTTCTTGCACGTTTGGCTGTATGTTAAATTTGTATGTTTACACTTGCTGTATTTTTTTTTCTAAACCATTTACCCATCAATCAGAAATGTTTGTTGACAAACTCTAGATTTTACTTAGTGTACTGGTAGTCACAATTTTGGTTAATTTTCCCACAGTAAAATATTTTTGCGCTCTCCATCAATCCAGTCTTGAAATAAACAAATAGTAGCAGCTTAAACAAATGTGCTTAGATATTTAGTCAATGTTTATTTAGATTCTGGACCCCTCTTCAAAGCTATAATCCTGATTTATCTGCGAAATCAGTCAAATTTACTTTAGATATAGTGTGTAGATCATAAAACATCAGCTTTTGTTTTTAAACAAGCTAGAAAAAAAAACTGGATTTGTGTGCACATACCTCTGATAAAATCAGTCAGCCTGAGGCTACTAATCAGCTTTCTTTTGAATATTCCTCTATGCATAGCTTTTATTGTTTGCTTTTTTAAATTTTACATTTCTCTTAACATATTCCTTTACAGGAGATTACTTAAAAGTAATCTCCTTTTAAGCTGCAGCAAAACAACTGAGCTGCATGTGGACGATGACGTTGATTTTCTGTTCTGCTTTAGAAATATAGTCTATTAATGGTTATAGTTTGTCAATGACAGCGGAGGCAGTGAATGAAGTCATTCATTCACTGCAAGTGTGTTGGCCACTCTTTCAAATATTGAGCAATAAAAGTCGGAGCAAGAGGAATGTTTAAGACATTTTATTACTGACGAAAATACCATTCGGCTCACCACTTTTTCTTTGTAGTTGGGGATTTTTGTTTACAGCGCAGAAAAGTTCCGTCAAGCGTCATAGCTTCCTGGTGCTGGTGCATTATGGTCGTCATGTGCATCATGCCCAAACGTTAGTGACTGGATAAATTCAGACCCAGTTCTTTAAAATTTCAACAGAGTCCTCACCTCTTTTTTATTATCCATCGTTTGATGTTTTTTGACCCAAAAAACTGTGAAAAATACCCAACTTTAATCCTGTGGACTGTAATAATGCTGGCATTGTGATAACAATTGGAGGAGTCAAAAACAGAAACACAGAAGCTCCCTGGTCTCATCAACCCAATGTGGACAAATACCATATTTTTTACTGTCTATAGGCTCATTATACCTGTTCCTTCCTCTTTGTTTATTCTCATGTTCCCACAGTTAGCACAGAGGGACCACCATCCTGCCCCAAAGGCTGTGACCGATGCTCTGAGTATAATGGCTGCATTAAATGCAATCCAAAACTCTTCATCTTCCTGGAGCGCAATGACATCCGTCAGATAGGAGTGTGCCTCCCCTCGTGTCCTGTGGGATACTTTGGCATGAGGAATCCAGAAGGCAACAACCGATGCACACGTGAGTAATACTTTCAACACTAGAAAACGGCAAAAGAAACTCAACCGAAAAGAGCTAGATGAACCTAAACAGGATATGAGTGGGCATAGCAAATTTGTTGACATCCCTATACAATCCTGCACAGTCGTGAAGGTTTCAGCATGCTCGTTTTCCGATAATTCTCAAATTAGACCTGTGGAAGACATGTGCGTACTATTGACTCGTCAAATCCTGTTTATGTGTGCATTTAGTGGTTTATACAAGATTTCTGCACAAGTTTTGGCTAAGTTGCGTCTCTTGCATCTGCAGATGTCTTAATAGAAGCTATATTCATTTATTTTGAATAGCTTAGGGAGAAATAGAAGGTAAATGCTTATTTTGATTCTCTATTTCTTTAGTTTTATGTTGCCAGTTTCATTTATATTATACAATCCACATATAAGCACCACCTAGACAAAGATATGTTCAAAGAAAATAAAATACATTTTGTTCTTACTATAAGATGCAAGATGTAGCAGATGTCTTTTCTCCATAACTACCATATTTACTGTACATTACAGCAAGACAAACCTGAACCCTCATCCAGTTTTAATTTTGGAAAGAAGCCTACAGCCACAGTATAAAGTGCTTTTTCACATTCTCATATTTTTACAGTCCACCTGGAGTGTTTGTTGCTGAAAACATTAAGCTTGCCTGACCAAATGATAGTCTTACCTGACTTTAGCAGACTCCACATGTGTGTGGCGGACAGAAAGGGCTTTCCTCTGGCATGCCTCCCAAACAACCATTTGGAATGTAGATAGCTTATAAAGGCTGTTACATAGACTTAGCGCCCCACTTTGCAGCACTTTGCTAACATTAAACTGTAAAGATGCTTCTTCTTTTTAACCCTCTCTGGGTGGGTGACCTCGTCCAACCTTGTTTGTCATAGTTCCAGTTGAATTATTGCTGACTGTGGTAATGTGCATTTTTCATTTTTTAAACAACTGATTGTGAAATTGCTTTTATATTGCTACTTTTCCAGTTGAAAATACTGGCAGAAATACATATTACAGCTATAAAAGTGCAAAGCTGCAGGAATGTAAGGATTTAAATACTCCTCTGCTCATTTACAGGGTGGTTAAAAGGGCAGCTGCATTCTCAATAGTTGATAAACTTCTTTTTTTTTCCTCTCAAGGCATTGGCTCCAGTGCTTTTAGGTGAAGAGTGCCAGGAGCTTTGTCTGATGTTTGTTTTCACAAATGTGTGGGTAGAAATAAGCATCGGACTAAAAATCCCAATGAAAAGACTTTTAAGAGTTTGTTTTGCAGTATTTGTCTGTTTTTTAGCTGGCTGTGATCTGCAGGTTTTATGTCAGGCCAGGATGTTTGTTGTGTTCTCACTATAGCAATGCTTTGAATAATATGCAGTCATATACAGTGGCTGGTTTGGATTATGAGTAAAACCAAAAGTGAAGCTGGTTTCCTAATTATGCATGTTAAATCATAAAAGAATGAGATAAATACTACTTTGAGCTACTTTTATGTCGGTGGATTTTGCTTCCATATGAATAATAGACTATTTTACACATCAAGTTAGATTATATTTGATAAATAAACATAATGGCATAATGGTTTGCAGACAAAACAAAACTCCAAAGAACACATTCTTTTTGTTGTTTTGTTTCAATTTTGTAGCTTAAATGGTTAAATTTATCCTTTACATTCTTTTCAGAGGCACTTAGTGGTAAACTGGGGTTATTATCCAATCATCTGGCTTTTTACATGTAACATTAGCAACATTAATCTTAAATTATCGTGTTAAAATGATTGTTTATGCCAAATTTAGCTGTCAAGGCTTGACAATACACTCTAAATTTTGATAAGTTGACTTTACTTAAAAAAAATCTTGGAAACCGATTGCCTTGAAAAATGTGAGTAAGTTTAACTACTATTCTTATGTTTTGTTTTCTTAACATATACTTGTTCAGTGTACTTAAGACCTTGTATAAATTTAATTGTGTCAAGTTAATTTAACTTAGTTAAGTGAAGTTATTTCAACTTAGAAATAGCAAGTAAATTATCCTCTTAACTCAACTACATCAAGTTAGGACAAGCATATTCTGAAGAAACTACATCACATTTTTTCACAATAAGTAGCATAAAATAATTATTCACCCTTATTTATTGTCTAATACTAGATTAGAATTTTGATGGTTGTACAGTTAAAGGACCAACAGCAATTTTCCAACCTGCTATCAGATGATTATTATATTAATGCCACAGACTGTTGCTCAATCATTCATTATTTCAACAACTGTGTTTTTTCCAGTCTCAATCACCCAAATATCATCAAGACAAATTCCCCCCAAACAATATGACTCAAGATTTTTACCTTTTAATGGTTTTGTACCGTGATTCTAACACAGGTGTGGGCACTCCTGGTCCTCGAGGGCCAGTGTCCTGCAACTCTTAGATGTCTCCCTGGTCCAACACACCTGAATCCAACAGCTGAATCACCTCCCAAGTGCAGTCAGGTTCTCCAGAGTCCTGCTAATGACCTCACTACTTGACTCAGGTGTGTTGAAGTAGAGATGCATCTAAAAGTTGCAGGACACCGGCCTTCGAGGACCAGGATTGCCCATCCCTGTTCTAACACACCGGTGTGCACCTCTGCAAAGCAACACGTCTCTGTCGCGAACCCACTGGTGAATCCTAGCATTGATGTTGCATTTAAAGACGGCTCTTAAAAACACATTACTGCATTTTAGCAACTGATTAAACTGTTGTAACATCTGAAAAAGTGCGGTGGAGCTCTTTCCGTATCAAATACGAGTTCACCACTCAGAGGTAAAAAATATAGATAAAAATACTAAATTAACAGCTTCGAAGCCAGGGAGGGCACGGCTGACTCTTTGAGAGGCCATGCTGCCGTGCCCATTAACAGTAAGGGCTAATGCTCAACAAAACATTCCATTCTCCGCCGTACTACATATGCAGAGCATTATGCGCAAGCAAAGTCATAAAAAAACAAAGAACGGCTCTCACTAACTGAGACTTGAGTCCTCCCGTTCACGGCATAGAGCCGTTAAAAAAAAAAACAGAATCGGATTGTTCCTGAACGCCACATTACACTCCGCATGGCCGACTATAATTAATGCTACATGAACGTCAGCAGGCTGGGTTTATACTTACAAACATGCTAAGGGTCTGCAGTTGAAAGACAGCCAATTATTATTGGAAGATCTCTTATCATGGAGAAAAACATTAAAGGCTCTCAAGTAAAAGGCATGACAGTTTTAGCTAATGTTGGACCCATGAGCCCATGCTAACATTAGCATATAAGCCAGTAAAGACTTATATGCATCATCCTTTTTGGTAAAAATCAACCTGTAACCATATATGAGAGCAGTAAAGGCATACATGACAAATTAAAATATACTGAAGACAAATAACTCACCTTTGGAGAAGCTCTATGTCTTCCAATGTGCAAGTCCACAAACATTGTGGAAGCTTCCTGCACTTTACTGCACATGCACACTGCTGAGCTGAAGCATTCACTCCAGTAACAAAAATATTCAAATGCAGTTTACTTAAAATAACTTTGTCTTGTACCTTTCTCAGGCCAAACACGTACATTACTCACATTACTTGAGTTAAATAAACAAGTTAGTGAGACTTGAGTAAAGCATACAAACCTATGCTTTAGGTTTGTATGCTAAAACAAAGCATACGGTTACTTAAGCAATATTAAGTAGGCTAACAATATTCTTACTTATTCTATTAAGTAAGAATAGGAATTGCCTTTTAGAGTGGAGTAATTGGCAGCAAAAAGGAAGAGCATTAAGATCTCACAGAGGGATCATTTCTGTTTTTGACAAAAAATGTAGCCTGATTTTTTTTTAAAACCCACGTTGTTATCTCTGTTTTAAAAAGATTTTACCTAACAGAACTTTATAAAGTACTTCACAATATCTTATTTTACTTTTTCTCTAATTAATGTATCTAAGAGAAGCATTGATACGTCAGTTAAATTATACAAAGGAGGATTTTTTTTTCTATATTGGACTTATCCTTCCCAATATGTTAAAAACACAATGACCACCACACTGCCAACAGCGTTTCACTGTTGATATGATCTTCCTTGTGTTGTCTGATTTCTAGATTCAACAAGTCAGACTGGAAGACCTGAGTGTATGGAGGTGTCAAGTGAAATTGAATTTAAAAAAATTATTAAACCACAGCTCATTCATTATTTAAAAATGACACAATTACAATTTACCATTAGATCAGATTGTGTTGGATAAAGTACATAAAATTAACATTTGAAAATCATTCTCATATTTACGTATGTATGCTCGACAAAACACATGCGTATGATGACCCAAAATGGATAAAAACAGAAGAAATCCGTAGATGATAAATACTTTGACACATTTTTTCTAGAGTTTGGACAATGCTTCTTTTAGCATAACGCTTTGGGATCATGAAGATATTTCTATTTTAAAGACTAACTATGAGAGTCCAGCAGGAGTATTTTTAATATAGCTGCACAAGAGAGGGAAGTGTGTTAAGGGTCGAATTTGAGGTACTTGTGGTCACCCCTATGTTGGAACGGTTTTCAAGCATGAGATATTGAGAAATCGCCTGTTGTGAAATCTGCTATAACAGATTCTGGCAGCAATTATTTAAACTAGTTTAAAAAATAAAAAAATCTCCCCTGTGTTGGATGTGTTATGAAAAGGCAACTGTAGTTACTCTGAAACAATAAAATCCTGTGCATTTTACGAGTACTAATAAATCTCTTTGAGAAACAATTTTGTCTTCAAGCTTTAAATGTTTAGATTGAATATTTCATTATCTGTGTTTGGAACTGAAAACATCCTGAAACTGATTGCTTTGAAATTCTCTTTGTTTTGTTTTCAGCGTGTAAAATTGACAATTGTGAAGCATGCTTCAGTCGCAACTTTTGCACAAAATGTAAGGAGGGCTTATATTCACACAGTGGCCGATGTTATGTCAGCTGCCCTCCAGGCAAGCACACCACCAATAACACCATGGATTGTGACGGTGAGTGAACGTTTATATGTTTTGCGTAAAACGTACAAAACAGCTTTGCCACTTCATCTTACTTGGATGAAAAATGTGAAGAGCAAATTTTACACATATCCTCTTTAGCCATTGTTTGAGACAATATCGACACTCTAATTTCCTTTTTAGTGCCTCAAGCACTTACAGTCGAAAGACTTCAAATGCCAAACTTTTTGGCATTGTAAAAGTAGTCATACACTTTAAACCTTTTCACATTTGACATATTACAACAACAAAGCCCAAGGTATATTTTAATTAGATTTTTATGTAATTGTTAAATTGTTTATATTTTTTATTTTACAAAGGATTCTCTGAAAAGTGTGTAATGCATTTCCATTCTACCTACGTACAATAAATACTCTGTAGAGCCACATTCACTGAAGTTACATCTGCAGGCCTTTTGGATACCTCTCTCTGGGTACAACCAGAAACTGTAATTTAGATTTTTCTAAATCTTTTCAAGTTTAGTCAGATTAGACGATAAGAGTCTATGAATTGGAATTTTAATACTTGCCACAGATTCTCCGTTACATTCTGGTTCTGAACAAACCAATGTGTTATAGTTCTTGCTGTATGTTCTGCAAGAAGGCAAACCTCTGCCTCAACCTAACAGCTCTTCATTCAGGATTTCAGTGGAAACAGTTAAATTGTGATCTTTATGGCAGAGGTTGTGAATACTTATTGTGATTTTCTGGTTTTCAATTTTTAGTAAATCCCCAAAATCTTTTTCCACATACTCATAGTGGGATATTTGTGTGTAGAATTTTGAGGAAAGAGAAAATGTCGAACATTGCAAATACTTTCTAGATGTCTGAAGTCTATTCTTATAACTTGGCAAAATGTTCAAATGCTCCAAAGATATGAATACTTTGCAAGGCACAGTATTACTAAGTTAAACTGGCTTTGCTCCTATTCATAATTGTCACATGCAGAGTCTGCTTAAAGACAACACATTTTCAGTTTCTTAGCAACTACCCAAACCTGTTGCTCCCCTGCTATAAATCCATCCACAAATCACAAATTGTTTTCAGATGTGCAGACTCCCTAAGCTCATTATTCTAAGTCAAACCTACTGAGGTGTGAAAAGCACAGAAAATATGAAGCGAATGTGAGATACTGGAGATTTGAACCCTTCACTCAGCTCCTACATTTTTTGAACATATATGTATATATGTATTTATATATATTTTTGTCCCAGGTCATCATGCTTCAGAGTGTGAACTAGGAGAGTGGAGCCAATGGAGTTCCTGCATGAAGAAGAACAAGACATGTGGATTTAAGAAGGGCTCACAAACCCGGGTTCGTTCACCCCTTCCCCAGATTCAAAGTGTGGACACCTCCTCTGCTAATGTGCCCTCACAGACCTGTGCTCCAGAGACAGAAAGGAGGAAGTGTGTTGTGATCAAGATGCCTTGTACTAGAGGTAAAAGACACAATCAAAAAAGATGATTCACAAATTAGAGTTTTTTTCCCCTTGAACATATGAGCAAATGAAAGTCAAAATGTTCCTTAAAAAAGGCATCTAATGACTCATTACTCACTTTTTAAAAGGTTGTTTTTGATCTGGCAGAAGAAGCTTAGCACGTATAAACAATAAACTCAATCCACCAGTTGAGCTGATGAAGGGTGGACATTACGCACTGCTGAGCTGGATGGGGATCTGAAAAACTAGAGAAAGGGCTGTTTGTTTCTGAAGACCACTGAAGCGAGAGGCTTTCATGGCTGCACACAACCACTTGCTCTCCAGCAGGTTAACAGTCATTCTCACAGTTTAGAGACCACTAATGTTTTATTAGTAACTCTATAGTTTGTTAACTGCTGAGGCCATCAAATAACAACTCAGGCAAAAAGCAAAAGTAAATTGCATATGAAGTTCAAGAAAAATGCAGTGTTTGTTTAGTTGAGAAACAGCTATCACACCTGGATTTAGGTTCAGACTTGACCAGGCTATTAATAAATTCCCACTGAAAGACTTATGTTCTTCAGATCTTCCCCCTGCTGCCAAGTATGTTGGATCTTAAGGTCACATTTTGATGACATATTGTGTCTACCGAATATTTTCCTAAAGGTAGTCAAGATGTCTTTTATTTCTTGAGAAAATGTGAATAGGTCTTTGTGTTCTTTTTGATCAGTAGTGGATTTTGCCAACAGTTTCAAATGTGTCCAGTGTTGTTCTTTCTGTTGGACTGCAAACATTTAATGTGATTGTAGTAGAAATAGGAGGCCAGTTATTCCTAGGATTCATTACTACTCATGTCTCTCACTCTGGAAGTCTCTGCCATAGTCTCAGAGCCAGAAGAAAGGCCCTGCAATTCTTATGAATTACTGATAAATGTTCTTGTTTCTCATTTGTTCTTACATTTCTTTAGATTAGGACATGAAAAGTTGCTTTTTGAGAGTTTAACTTAGTTCATGGTGTCACTGAGGTGCTATTTAAGTTACAGTCTTGCCACTGAATTTGAAACCGGCTTTCCAAAAATTGTTATTCACAATGGATAAATCATTTAACAAAGGGGAGAATTACTAAGTTGGTTTTGAAAGCATTTTCCCCTGAAAAACTTGAGCTCATTTGTGGAACAGATTTTGTATTCCTTGGGCTTTTGCCTGTCAAGAAGTTTTCTAAAATCTTTTTTGATAATAAAAAAAAAAAAGAAAGTGTCACAAGAAAAGCAAAAACAGAAAAATATGTAAAGGTTAGATACTTGTTTCCTGCACTTTGGTAGCTGTTGCTCCTACTTATTTAATTTCATTGGATTAGATCTCTTCAATTTCAATCGGATTAATGGTAATTTGAAGTTATTAGCAAATCACTTTCTCTTTAAATGCCCCCATATGTCAGTTTCTTTTACATACTGCACCAATTTTAACAAGGGCTAGAACAGTAAAGTTAGTTACAAGGGCAAGTGGAACTTTAAATAGGGAGTATTTAAAGTCTTTATTGGACGGTGGCACGCTTAGGGGATTTCGGCCACAGCAGCAATGTTGGCTAACAACATTTGCACAGTGCTGGCAGCAGTACAGATGTTTCAACATGTAACAGATGGCCTGCCCTGATACACTGTATGTGAGTAAACATGGGGAGGGCTCGCATATTATGTTTCCATTCTCTAAACTTGGAAAGTTCCTCTTGGGTTCTGGATCTAAACAACAGAACATGATCTGACAGTGTCCCGTACAGATCTGCTCGGATGGAGGATTGTAGTTGTTCATTGAAGAGCTGGCTATTCACTGACTTTGGACTACAGGGTGTCAAACATAAGAAGCAAATTCACTCTTGCCACGTCTTCTAGGAAACACTTTCAGCTTTGAGTTCAAAAGAATAGTTAGTGGTGAAAAATTGCAAACTCTTTCTAAACTTTATGCAAAGCTATTTTATAATTAAGAAAATAATAATGATAGAAGAGCTTTCATATGACACATATAAAGTCCTAGAAGCCCTATGGATTACGTAATAACCAACTGGTAACGTTAAGAAGCCTTTTTTCTTAGCCTCATCTTGCTAAACTTCTGCTAAAATGCACTGGAACAATTTTTATTGGCTGGATAATTCATGGGTGATGGCACTGTGACTCCAATGAACAAGTTCATGTGGGTAAAAGAGCACAGCTGTGGATTCATCTGTGGGAGCTGGCTGGCAGACGGGCTATATAAAACACAGGGGGCAGATCTTGTATAACATTAGTGATTTAGTGGCCTGCAGATCTCACGCTTTGTGTTGATTTGGCTGTGATTTCCCCCCCACTGTTTCATGACGCTCAACAAAAAAAAAAAAAAAAGTCTCACGCGAAAGGGTTTGCTGCATGTGTTATTGCATTTGTCAAGCAAAACTGTTTAGCTTGGATGAAAAGTAGGTGCAATCAGAGCTGTCATAAACTGATGGAGTCCCCGTCTCTGGGCTCCATCAGTGATTAGTTGGAGAACTAATTAAGTCCTTACACAGTGAGCACGAGTGCTAGTGTTTTTGAAATATTTTCAAGGACACTTCAAATATGTTCCACTCTTGCTCATCATGTTTAATTTCAGCTGTTCACGCTTAGTTTTAAGGGCTTGTCAAAATAGTGAGCATAAAAGCTCTGTTTATAGATGCAACATTAATGAAATTAAAGACACTAATGATTCACATTCTTTACAGAAAGTTGCTAAATGTCAGTCACTTCAAAAATGAGTGTTTAGTTGTATTTATTTTTAACAAATCAATTATGGCTGGAAAATTAACATGGCTCAGATTCTTCTAGGTTTTAGTTGTAAGTATGCCAACAATGATGTTTTTCTGGATTATTGGCAGAAATACAGATGTCTTTTTTTGTGACCAATATTTGAATGCTCACTTTGCCATTAAAGAGTCTAGCTGATTTTGTTTTCTGTGTAAGAGCTATAAATAAATCATTACTTGGTTTTTTACTGTTGTAAATAAATAAAAATTTAATAATATTTTATGATTTTTTTTCACATACAAACATTTGTTTACTTTACAAAATCAGATTTTAAAAAAATAGTCCAAAGTGGCTGAGTTGTGTCTCTCTGGGTCAATGAAAATCTACAAAAAATATGGGACAGAAACATCTGTAAATAAAACCCAGCCAAATGGAATGATGACATATCTCCTTTACAAGACGGAGCATATATCAATAATTATCTTTATACACCTGAAAATATAAGCCTGTGCATCATTTCACAAGATTTTCTTTTTTTATTAAAGCTTCAAAGTAAATGACTGAAGTCTCCAATTTAGTATTTAAGAGAAAAAAATCAATTGGTTTGCTATTGAATGCTAAAAAAGTTTGGTTTTTTGTCCCTCATTTCAGAATGTCAGTCACAATGTATGCATTCATTGACATTTTTCACTGTGTACAATGAACCAAAAACACATAGGAGTTTTATTTTGTGAAAAGAGTGACAAAAAATAATGAACTTATATATATTTAATTTGTTTATTTACATTTTTTAGATGTGCTTGTAGATTTTGTGGTGTTTGTTAGCACTCTGAATCACAATCAACTTTGATTCAGTGACTGTTAGACATTAATGTCTGTTTTCCACTTTGTGGCTACTATTCAAGTTGTCACTGGCCTTCGCTAGGCCCTTGACATTTGTCTCATTAAGTGATTTTAAGTAATTTGTAAAACAGAAAATTGCTACTTTACTATCCATAGTGCTCTTATAAACCTTTAAAATGGTCAGCTTAACCCACTTCTGAACTGATGGTGTCTGAAAATTAACTATAGTGTGGGAAGTCTGTTATTTAGGCTGTGATTATCCCCTTAAAATCTGTGACAGGTGTGTATAAGAGCTAAAGCAGAGAGTAGGGCGTGCATGGTTTGAGAGTGTGTCAAGTGGGACAAAGGAGTGAGTAGCTGTTGAAATTTAAATTAAACAGACCAAGAGACCACTGCCAGATCGGTCCCATGTGCTACAGGACAGCTGGGCTTTGAGTTCACTGCTAATGTTGATCCGTTGCTATAAAAGTTCTGGCTTGTTGATGTTAAAGAGATGATAGTTTTAATTTTCTGTGACTGTCTGCAAACATACACCATTCAGAGTTGGCTTTCTTCCTGCATGAGTGAGATTGTACAGTAGTGGAACTCAGTTGTGGAGACGGTTGTTGCTGCAAATAAGCTGTTGATCTAAGAAATAGGTCCTTATTTTAATTACAAATAAACAGGCCCTTGGTTATTTTGAGCAACCTACTATATATATATTTTTTTTACAACATTCAGTTGCACTAATCTAAAAACTTAGGAGTGACCACTTTATCTTCAGCAATTCAATTCTTAGGGAGTACTTAAAAAATTACAGTAATTGAACAATCCAACAAAGCATATCATATCTTTTCTTAGATTTAGGCAGATAATTATTGTAGTAAGTGTTGCTTTAGCAACTGACTCTACAGCAGCTCCCATTCTAAACATTATTCCAGCAATGTTGCAGGTGTTTATTTCCTGAGAATGTGAGTAATTCGTCCAAACCATTAAAACATATGTAGCACCCCACTGCTCTGTCTGCTAGTGACTGGGACAAGAACATAAACTCACTGGTGGGGTGGCTATTTGGGTTCATTAAGTTCTGGTAGATACCACGCAGGTTTACCAATATTGAGTAATTCCTTACTCGTCCAATTACCATACACTCCTTTGATGTAACATAAATAACTCCAGACAACCAGCTACCTGGACAGTTTCTTTTAATAAGAACTTGGGAAAATAAAACCTTAGATCCTCAAATCCCCAAGATAATCTGAAAACTTAAACATAGAGCAAGGTCATAAATTCCTCACACTAAATGTTTCCCAAAACAAAGTAAACCCGATAAGGCACCTTTTCTTTTCAGTCCCTTATGTTTTACTCACTTTACTTTTGTATTGTATTTTCTCCCTGTTTAAACAATAAACCAACTCCAACCTGCTTGCTCAGCCGACGTCCTCTGTCAAGAATGCTTCACGAGTCCAATTTCTTTTAGAACTCTGCCACCCGAGTTGCAAGACTCATCCGTCGCGCTGAAATCAGTATCGCCATGTTGACATGCTCCTCTCGCCACCAGTTTTCCTCCTTGCTTTTCAATACAGAATACTTGCGCAGATATCCCACACCATGTGCAGGATTACTCGTGCAGAACACGCCCTAAAAATCCAGTTCCTTCTCCCACCTCAATCTCTGCAAACATTCGCAGCGGTCTCCATTAGCTTCCTCCTTCTTCTCCCTTCTTCCTCCCATAATACCATTGTCCCGTTTTTTTTTTCTCTGTTGAGTTCACTTGACCCTCGTTAACCTAAACTACTTTCATAGATAGGATACTTAATACAGTGAGAAATTAAAAAAAATAGCAATCTGCAATTACCTGACATAAATGCCAGTGCATCTGTCTAAACTTTCAGCTCTCCTTGAAGGCTTTCTCGCATCATTTAAATAACGCTATGGATGAACAGAAGGTGATAAAAGATTTAAATCCATCCATCTATCCATTTTCTTACACCCTTGACTCTGGGGTTAGGAGGGTTGCTGGTGCCTATCTCCAGCTAACGTTCTGGGCGAGAGGTGGGGTACACCCTGGACAGGTCGCCAGTCTGTCGCAGGTTTTAAATCACAAGTGTCAAACTTCAGTCCTGGAGGGCCACTGCCCTGAAACTTTTAGATGTGCCTCTGCTGCACCACACCTGAATAGAATAATTAGTTCATTAGCAAGAATCTGGAGAACTTATCTACACAAGAAGGAGGTAAGTAAGCCATTTCATTCCAGTGTTGTGTAGCTGTAGCACATCTAAAACCTGCAGGGCAGTGGCCCTTGAGGACTGGAGTTTCACACCCCTGATTTAAATGATCTAATTATACAAAAGGATAAGTCGAGGCACAGACAGATATAAGTGAGGGAGTCTGCAATGCTAAAAGAGCTGCAATTTCTGAGTAGCCCTGTGTCCTTCATGTGATATTGGTCTCACATCTTATCTAAATGTTTAAACTGAAGAGGGCTGATAGACATAAGCGTTTTTAAAAGCTTTTTGTCGTGTCTAAAGTCTTCCAAGGTCTTGTGGAAGAATCTATTATGGGCTTATGAAGCCAAACTTGAAGAATACTCTACTGCATATCAACAAAAAAGCCTTATTTCCCATAGTGTCGGGAATATCCTGTGTCACCCTCCGAGGGCGGCACTGCGTTAGAAGGAGGTGAGGCAACGCAAAAAGATTTGGTGGAATAAGTTTTATTGGTGCTGCAGTTCACCAATACACCGACACCCATTTCTCTACTGCAAAGCACAGCAGCTGGCTTTAGCTTTTGGCCACTTCCACCCACACCAGGTAAAGGGGTGACAAAACAACAATAAATTATTTACAAATCCAACACAAAATAAATGGTACAAATAAATATTTACATGCATGCAACTTAGAAACAACTAATCCTAAAGTCAATCAAGAAATTAAATCAAACTTAATAAAACTTCAGAGCATTACCCTTCTTTGCTCAAATGGTATGCTCCACCCTTCTAAGGAGACACACCTGGAAGGTAAACCCCAATTAAACACACAACTGAAATACAGAAATGAAACAAAAAGTATCTATTCTATAAATAAATATCAATTAGTAGGGATGGAGCCCCTGGTCTCCATCACACTATGGGTGTATATTTTTCTCTTAAAAGTGAGGAATTTCTGGGGTGCTCTGTGGTGGCATAGGGGATAGCGCAACCCACATTTGGAGGCCTTAAGCCCTCGACGTGGCCATCCTGGGTTCGATTCCCAGACCTGGCCGACATTTGTCGCATGTCTTCCTCCCTCTTCTTCCCCCTTTCCTGTCAGCCTACTGTCATATAAGGGACACTAGAGCCCACAAAAAGACCCCCTGGAGGGGGAAAAAATAAAAAATATATATAAAAGTGAGTAATTTCAGAACAATTCTAAATACTAGTATGTTTCCATCCCAAACTCTCAGGTGTGTGCTTAGGATCGAAGAAGCTGTGGACAAGATTTATCCTCAAAATGTAACTTTACTAATGGATCCTGCAATCTTTGATGAGACATATTGACCAATTGTTGCAAAGTTAAGATGTAGGATATTAACCAAGTAAAAATTCTTCAAAGCTTAAACTGAATCAAAAGGTGCCTCAACAAAGCATTGGTTAAAGGGTGTGTACACTTCTGCAACCATTTTGTTGTTCTCTTTTTTTCATTTAAATTGTGCAGGATGTCATATCAAGGATTAAAATAGATTTGAAATTATGTTGGTCTTATTTTTTACAAAATCCTAACATTTTAATAGGGTTATCTAGACTTTTGAGATCAAGTGGCCATATTGATGCAGCCATTATTAGATTCATTTAGCAATTCATATTGTTCTTTTGACTGCAATTTCTCCACAAAACACAAGGTGATGATAATTACCTTTTAAGATTCCTTTAGGAAAGCAGAGCTATCAATCATTTTGTGTGTATATTGTCATTTCAGACAAAAAGAATAAGAGCAACAGACAGGATGATACAAACAGGAGAGAAAATGTACGTGGGAGAGGACGAGAAGGCAAAGGAGGAGGTGGAGGGGGTAAGAGGAGGAAAGGCCAAAGCAGGACCACCACTGCTTCCACCGTCACAACCAGCGCTGTCACCTAAACTCTGAAGCCTGCTGGGTGAGGATAGGAGAAAAACTGAGACGGTGCCTTGCCCAGCAGCACCAGAAAACACACAGAGATGAGTGGGAAAGAGTTACTGCTGCTATGCTGCATTGTAGAACATGCAATGAGAACTGGAGAACTGCTTCAACAAAAAGGCTGTCTGAAACTTTTGGAAAAAAAAAAAAAAATCCTGCGGATCTTGTGTTATTTTGACAGCTTTGCTGGTTTCCAGTTGAAATCACAGTTGTATAGCAAAGCCACATTGCAAATTGTGGTTTGGTTTGGTCTGTGTCATAAACTGATTGTACAAAAACTCTTGGACAGGTCTTTCTTTTCAAATTGCAGCATTAAGCGGGACGGTTGATTCTTCATGAAGATTTTCTAAAGTCTGTATAGGCAGACAAAGTGTATAATTTCCAACCTGATTGTAATCCCAATCTGTATTTCATTTGTTTTTGTATTTTGGAGAGGTGTCTGATGGAGTTCCTCAAACGTCACAGTTCATGATGTGGAGAAAATAAACAGCAATTGGTTGCAGCACCAATATTTTCTTTAGGAAGTTGAAACAAAACAAAGTCACTGGAAATGAATCATGGCTGCTGAGGATCAAAAGTCATTGGTGAATACATTTAAAGGCATTTGGTACAAAAATAACTTGAGAATAACCAATCATATCCTTCATATCCATATCCTTCTGTGGCTTCTAAGCAAAAATACAATACCATTGCTTTCTGATTGTTTTAAATGAAATATTTTATATGAAGAAAGAATATCTGCACAAGAATTAATATTTGCATGATACTAAGTAGCATTTGTGTACAAGTGCATTTGTGTGCATTTAAATCTACCTGAAGTATTCGTGTTTGCGTAGTTTATATGCATATCTGCACGGATGTCAGTGTTCGACGGATCTTTGCTGTGTGAACATGAGTAGTCAACGTTGCACATACAGTTTGTCTTATTACTCGTCTCATAGACTGAAAGAACCAAGTCTGGAAAATAAATGGAAGGACATATAGACACACATTAATATATAAGAACCACACTTACCATTACACTATCCATCAAATAAGCCCTGTCAATAACCAGAATGTAACATGGTCTGATGATTTTGCACAACTGTAATATTTTCCTACTGCTCATATTTCAGAACAATCACAGCATTTTACGCTTTTTGGTCTTTAAATAAATATCTGAAGATGTTACATGGTACTTTATTCATTCTTTGATGCTATGGATTGAGATATGTAATATGTCAAGTTTATGTTTACCAGTATTAGTATCATGATGTATAGCTTTTTTTCTGTGAAAGCCTGAATAAAATACAGATGAAGCTGGTGATGCATCAGTCATACACTAGATGTGCTTGTAATTTGTGCATTTGCCTTGTAATTATTCTTTTTAGAAATGGCAAGTTCTGTGAATACAAGCCAATAGTGATAGAGGATTTTTGTTTAATATGTTTATTTGTTTTAAACATTTGAACATTCAGAGGAAGGCAATGAACTGTCAGTCAATTCAATTTGAACAGCTTGCAAAGATGCTTTGAGTCTGAGTGGAAAGTGGCTGAGACCCTTGAGGAGGTTAAAAGATTGGAGGATAAGATCAGTTTCACATGTAAGTATTGGTTGAGCTCCTAAAATTGTGGAAATCGGGGCCGATTAATCTGTGCACCCGTGAGTGGATTTTGATCTTGATTTTGCTTTTATATTTTAATGACAGATCACATGATAAAACTAGTGCTGGTTTAACTCTTTGTCTTGCTGTTTTTTGTTTCTGCTCTTCAAAATTTTATTCTTTTTTAAATTACTTTGTTTTAAGACCCAAGACTTGTTTTGGAAGTTCTCTGGTAACTAATGCACATGATTATCAAAACCTAATCTAAAAGTGTATTAGCTCTGCAGTATCAAAAAAATAAAAAAATAATTTCACATAATGAAATCAAAGGACGAAGACGTAAAGGTTTTATAATTCAGATATTTTTAAGCTTAAGTAGCATTTAAAATTTTTGTGAATCAGAGTTTTATCAAATCAGCAAAGAATGCAAGTAAAATCCCTCTGTCTCATCGGCATAATAAAAAAAAATGCCTGGTAAACGACTTTACGCCTGGTAAAGTCTGGGTACAAACAGTCATCTTGGGAGGTGGAAGAGCTCAGATGGTGTGATAGGATGCTCGGGATCACCGGCCAAATGCTGGCGCCTGGGCAGGGGGTCGTAAAAGCAGAGACAGAAATAAAACCTAATGGTGTGTCATGGCCAGATGGGAGGGGGTGTACCACGTATTGGGCCCACAACAAAACAGCCGTTTCTCATTACCCAAAGGGAAGGCAGGGAAAATGGCAAAGCATACACCGTAAATTACACATTCATCGCTCTTCCTGACCATAAATTTTTGCCTTGGCTGCACTGGACGGAGCTCTCTCACCTCCCACTCTCACTCTCTGTAGTTTCTGGTCTCTTGTTCGCCACTCCACAGTTTTCCAAGCAAAACGTTTTGGTAAATCCTTGGAATATCTGGGTGCCATTAATTTACCAAGGCCGCAGATGCATGAAGGATTTGTCCAATTCTCTTCAAGTCCTGGTTTGTCCATAGAAATAGTTTTATGGCCATCTTAGGTCAACAGGTTCTTGTCCTTATTTACCTCTAACAACTGTGTTGAAAGATCGATTTTTTAAAAAAAATCTCCATGTTCTGTCCAAATCTAGCTAAAATCTTACAAAGTAAATATGGAAGTAACTCTTCCATATTTTGTTCCATTTCAACCACAAAGCTTAACACACAAGGTAGTGTTTAAACAGTAACATTTGATCTAAACCAGAGATTCAAAACATGGGGGCAGGCCAAGAAAGGCGATCTGGGTTTTTATAAGTGAGACAAACATAATGTTTTGCAGTTATAGAAAAATAATTGTAGACTAAGCCCAGAGTAATGTTGAATATCTACTTCAAATATTTGTTACTTCAAAGCCGGATTATTGTTTAATATGGAAAATCCTAAAAAGTCACTTAAAAACCTTGAACTTATCCTAAATGTTACTGTAAGAGTTTTGATGAAAGATTTCTCTCATTTTAGATTCATTTCAATGGCTCCCTGACAAATCCACAGTATAATTTTAAATCTTCCTTCCTGCGTGTTAAAAATCAAGCTTTACCATTCAACATTAGTCTGATCAATCAATATGTTCCCGACGGAGCACTTCTCACTTACTGGTGGCTCCTAAGATAAGAATATGGGGAAAACGCTTTCATCTATCTGCTTTGTGTCCTTTAAACAGCTCATAGTTTTAGTCCTTGTGGAAGACAAACTGTCTACTTTAAAATTGCAGCATTAAACCATCCTTTGTGATAAAGCTTATAGATAAAGTGGCTTAAATTATCATAAGCTATCTTTGAAGTTATGATGCTATAGGGCTGTGAAAGAGAACATGCTGACCACTTTTCCTTACTCTGATACTTTGTCCTACTCTCAAATTATGCAGTTTTTGAAGCCGTTGCTGATAATAACTTTGTGTACTGTTTCTTCTTTCCATAAAAATAAAAATTATAATTAATTTTCCTACACACAGACATTGATCAGACATTTGGTGTGTTTATCAGTGACACAATTCTGGAGGGGGTATTGACTGAGCTATGCCCCCCCTCCATAAATTCAACCAAAAGTTCATGGTCTCTCTTTATAGATGATACACCTTGCTCAGTCTTACTGTGTTTATGCCTCTCTCTCCTCTAGTCAAAGCATTTGACATGATGCCACCTGTCAACTATTCTTAGGGGTTTTTTCAGTAACTGACCACTCAGCAGTCACAATTTGTCCCAAAGTAAATGCCCCTTATCTAGAGATACTGAACCTCCATCAACATTGCTGGGGGTTTGTCATTGCTAACGCTGTGTGGTCATAGAGATTTTAGGAAATCATGGTTCAAAATTGTCAGTAGGGGACATACAATTTATTACATTTCCAAAACCCAAATGGAGTCTGGAATAATACAAGAAATAAATCAAGGTATGTGTGATAGCTCATCTGATGGTGAGGTTAACTGGTTGAAACCTATGTGCACCATAGATATTTCAAAACTCTAGGTGGCTGTGTCAATGAGTGTTGAAAAATGCTGCCTGTGTAACAAAAAAAAAAATACTTTAGAGTGTTCTTTATGAATTTCTTGTTATTAGTGAAAATGTTATGTATTTTTGGTCTTCTAAATTAATTTGGAAAAGCCACATAGTTTGATTTATACTGCCCCCTTTTGGATATAATCAGCATCACAAGAGGACCGTCTTCGACTGATGAAGAATGTCCAAATGTTTGTGTAGATTTGGATAGAAAGCACTACTTTATGGCTTAAAGATAGCAATCTCTGCTATAGTGAAGCATAAATATTACTGATTAAATACTTGGCTGTTTTTATTGAAACAAATATCTGCCTTTAATGCATCCAAATAGATCTTGCTTTGGATGATTGTAAAACTTTTGTCAAAAAACATGGGTGATAACAGATGTTCAGTGCAACGTTGGGTCACTTTTTTGAACTGTAGGAGAAAGAAAGACCAAAAACATGTTTTAGTTTAATGATAACCATGAACATAGAAAAAAAAGATGCAATTATCATGATTCAGGGATTTGCTAAAGGTCCAGTTGCAGTGAGGACTGAAGACAGCACTGGCTGGTGGAAGGATCCATTAGGAGCTGAAAAGAACAGTGAATAAAGAAAGGAGTGATTGCATTATATGAATCAGGTGGGTTATTAAATGAGGCAGTCTTGTATTTTGGAAAGACACAGAAAGATATACAGCATAAAATACATGGGGAAAAAGGTTTCTAGACAAACTTTAAAATAAAATAGGAACTATGAGGGAAAAAAGCCTCGTATTACCACTCACATCTAAACAGAAACAGATTTAAATACAAAACAGATGTACTAGGAAGAAGTAAATACAGAACACCAAACCAGTCACAAAATTAATCCTAATATAATATTAAACTAACAAGAATCCCAGCACAAACAGGAAAAAGAATATTTTCTTAGAAAATAATATGCTTGATGGGTAAAAGGAGTAAATATTTCATGCTGAGAAATTATTTCTGAAACTTCATCCAACCAGCGCTCTCATTGTTCATAATTAGTTTGTGTTAGGTTGTTGCTCATTTCAAGCAGTCAAAGGAAAAGTAGTTGGGATTCTTCCTAGACAGGTAGCCACTTTTTCAGGCACCCATCTAATAAATGAGACACGCAACCAGTCACATAATGTACACACACTTAAGGACAAGTAGAGGGAGTGACTGACCTGACATCAATTTATTGGGACCATGGTGAAGAACACCTCAAAAAAACCTGCAGACAGAATTGAATTGACTGGAATTGAAACAAGCCACGCACCTTTTCATTTTTCAACTTCTTTAACATATTAGTTTTGATCAGTTTAGAATATTATTGCAATAAAATAAATGTCCACCAGAAGGCTCTATTGGGACATAAATGATCTTGTCACCTTGCAACATCCCAAGTCTCCAAAATCTTAAGAAAACCTTGTATTTCTAAAACAATTTTTAAATGAATTATTATTATTAACATCTGAAGGAAGACTGGGCAGAAAGATTAGGTTTAACAGGAAATACCAGTCTGTTTTATTTAAGGTACAATGTATTTTAGTACAATCATGGTGAAAAACATCTATTAAGTAATTCTTTTTCTTCCTATAATATTTAAAGTGATCAAAATGTAAATGCTTTACAAGGATATTTTTTCCCCTCAGTGTAATGTGACAATTACTTTCCTCTGATGGCTTGACTGTTGTCATTGATGTGTGACTTTACACATTCCTTATCAGTCTGTCACAAGCTTTTTTTTTTTTGCAATAACGTCATTAAGCACTTGCAGTTTTACTGAGAACATTAAATCTTTCCTTACACTAACCTGCAAAATTCTCACAACTTTAAGAAACATCTCATTTAAAATCTTATGTGTTGTCTTAACTTTTTTTTCCAAAATATTGTTTGTAATTATGTATAGCTAAAAATATATTTAATACCTCATGTCTATTTGCAGTTTTGTTAGCACATGCAGAAAAAAAGGTGTGTTTTTTTTGTCATATGAACCAGATGACCACTTCATAATAATTTTGAGGCTATCGCTGTCTTTCAGCTAAATTCATCAGACACTGAAATACAGCTGATCATTGGCAACCATTCTTCAAACATTTTGCATACCAAACATTTTATCTCCAAAGCAACTGCTCTAAGCAAGCAGCCCAACTGGCAGGAGTGAGCAATTTCATGGGAATATAAATGGAAAGTCATTTTGAAATAAATTTAAAAAAAGATGGCCTCATCAAATTTCTATTTTATTTATGGACTGATGCTATTTCTACTGAAGAAGAAGCTTTTCTGTCAACAGTCTTGGTTGATTTGATTCATATTTCACCATTTTGTCATCTGGCCTTAAACCAACAAGCATTAAACCATGAAACAGTTAGTTTTATATTCTTTATATTGGAGTGCAGACTAGAGTTTGTTTCCCTCTGCTGGAAACATGCATTTCTATTGTCATGTTGAAAAGCAAGCTCATTAAAAATTTCAAAAGTAGCCACACAGTCTTGCCAAAATATTCATACCCCTTGAACTTTTTCCACATTTGGTCACTGTTAGAATGGCCCTTAGCAGCTGGATTCAGTAGCAACCTTGAGGCAGAGAAACAGTGCAATCCCACTGGGTGTTTATTCACCAACATTTAACAAACAGACAACCCTGCTTCACAATGGCCCAAGGTCTCAGCAGCAACAACTCTCAATGCGGACAAGATGCAGCGTTTTATAGTTTCATAGTTGACTGCTCCAATTAACAAACCTACCCAGAAGCAGGGTAAAAGAAAAATACATACTCAAATCAATTTAAGCACCTCTAAAAACACATTCCCAAAAATATAAATCCAACATTAAACTCCAAAAGTGCTTAGTTCTATGGCCTCTTCCGGAACCTTCAAAAAGGTGCTCAAGCCCCCAGGGAATCTTTGCCTGAACGTCCTGCAGAGGAAGACACAGAGATAAGCCACATCTACAAAGCCTTCAAACATTTCAGTGTATTTCAAACAGTCACAATACTTATATTATCCATTTTTTTGTTTTATTTTAACAGGACACCACTAGTTCCAGCTGAGAAGACTGCATAAAAACACATAATCAATAAAATACCTCAATCTGTTTGTACCTGTTTCTTTTATCATTCAACACACATTTTAAGTGTTTTCCAGCCAACCTTCAATTACAGCCACATTAAAAAATTAGACTTTGATGTTTTAATTCTGTTTTAAATAGCAAAACCAAAAAACGCAAAAGAACATCTGCCTTTATTTATCACTCTTTGCTGCAGTTGCAAGTTAGCTTTTTTACTACAGTGTACATTTTGGGACATCCTCAGATCCCAGGAGAACATTCTCACGCATTAAAACAAAAGGCTTCAGACGTCAGACCATAGACCAAAGACCATCAGTATGTTGTTTACACCTTATAGCTCAAGCTCAAGTCAAATTGGTTGGAGAGTTTCTGTAAACTTCAGTTTTCAAGACTTGTTTTATATTTCCGTGGGGTAGGTCATGCATATGCTTTGATCTAAACTACTCTCTTCTATTGTAGCTCTGGCTTAGAGCTTAGGGTTGTGTTTTTTTTTTTATTATTATTATTTTTTCTGTTGAAAAGTCTGCCTCTCTCCCAGTCAAACCTTTATATCCATAATCCTCTATATATAAATAAATCCAGCTGGTTGCATTGGATTTTAATTGGGGTTGTTGTAATAAAGACACTGAAATAAAGCTGTGCATCACACTTTCAACAGAAATAACTATGACATATATTGAAAAATGCAGTTATGATGTAATAAAATGTAAAAAAAAAAAAAAAGACTTCAAATAGTGTGAATAATTTTCCAAGGCATTGAATATCCCTTCAGCTGCTCCTGTGTGATGAGGCTTCAAGCTCCCATGATTTGGAATTGAAGGAGTTTCTTTACAGACGCTATTAGAAATGTTACAATTAAATAAATATATATTCCCTCAGTTTCAACCAAAATTATAAAGGTAACCCAAACATTAAGTCTACCAATACAGAGTCCTGTCTTCACTTGAACCAGGGTAAATATTTTACAACTCAAAACACATTTAGGTATTACATTTCTTCTGGTTTTCAACAAACCAAACACAGACCAGTACAAGTCTTAAAACCAAAGTCAGACAATAGACTTGTTTTGCCCTGAAGATGCTCGTGTCTAAAGATCCCTAAAAGAATTTATCACATTCCTTTGGTTCCACATCAATATAGGGTTTTGGTTGCAAAACCGCATACAGCTCCACAAACGTGCAAAATGTACATGGAGAGAGTTAATGGCACCAACACAAACAGACTGTGTGTACTGACACATTTTGCAGCTAATGTGTGATTTGGAGTGTGGGTGTAAAATGCAAGTGAACAGAAGTGAAGTGTAAATGTGACATTTACTGCAAAATCAGTTACCATGAGGTAACAGATTAAAATACCTCTTTAGGTCGCGTTAAGGTTTTTCTATTTGCGTTTAAACATAATATGATTAACTATTAAACGAGTCACAGATATAACACTCTTCAAAGGTTTGTTTCAAAGGATGCTGTTTTATTGTCTTCATTAGTAGATCTACTGATTTTCTCTTGCTTAGATTCGGCCTTTTAGCTGTGCTATCATTCCTTGTACCGGACAATGATTGTGTTAATATGTGCTTTAAAAAAGGAAGAAATAAAAGTGAGGGATAAATGATAAAAATGTCTGTTTTATAATACTTTTTTTAGAAAATGAAGGGGAAGGAGTGAATGCATTTAACTCACATAAACATTCATCTGAAAATATTATCCTCTAAAGAGGAACAGAACCTAACAACTGAGGGATAAGAAAAGCTGAAGAAATATTGCTCAGAATCACACTTACATCTTGCAAGTAAAGTTTAAATTAAATCAAGAATTATGTACTACCTTCGTACATAATTTTCACATTTCTATACAATTTATGATGACAGTAAAAACATGCAGAGACCCGACAGCCACCAATGACAGAAGCTTGGGTCTGATCTGAGCAGCACACACATCCAGCCCTGAGCTCTGGAAAAACAAGGATTTGTTTTCTTGCTGAGAGCACTCATTACAACAATTTAAAGACCTTGCCACAAGCACAACTCCTTGACCTGGGCTGGGAGTGAATGAAAAGGACAAAAGCCAGGCCTAAACCACAGAGGCCATTTTCAAACCCTGTCAACATCACAGGAACCACATCAGCCCTGCATACAGATGTAGTTTTTGAAATTGCTGATGAACTTCTAAGAGTGTCAATTCCTCTGATGGTGTGTTCTAATACATGTTGTATATATATATATATATATATATATGATTATCTAAGCTGCCCATGATTTATACATTCTGTTCACCCCATCATGCAACACCTCAGCCTGCAAACATACAGTTAGCAAGACAATGAAAATGCTAAATTACCATCAAGAGTATAATATCGCTGACATTTTGGGTAAGCCAACGTCTACTGAGGTTTTAAACAACATACGTGGCTGCGGTGGACCGGAGCTCTTTGTTAAGTGGACACCAAACACAAAGTTGAAAAATACACAGGCCAGCAAAGAAAAGAAAGAAGAAATAAGGATGCAAAATCTGATTTTGTGCTTTATTGTTTGACACGTGGCAGTCTCTTTTCAAAAATCCTTCATTTTGTAATGTAAAATTTTATGCAATAGTTATATGACAAACTTGTGTTTGAGTGGTTTAATTCTAAATTGTTTTGACCCTCCTTGTCAACCAGGAGAGATTAATGCAGTCTATTATGAACTACTAAAGTTAAATTTCAATCGAGTGAAACCCTCAATCTATTTATGAAAAGAAAAAAATATGTAACAAAAATATTTTAAAACTGAAAGTAGGAATGCACCAATATGAACATATTACTTTTGGGAGAATAGAACCAACTAGAAACAGATGGCAACAAGATAAAAATAAATATTGGTTGTTCATATTGGCCAGTTTTATTTATCGGACCGATACCAATATGTAAAAAAAAAAAAAGACTAATATCATCCAATACCAAGGTAGGTGCCAATATATTGTGGATCCCTACCTGAAATATCATTAAGATCTCCTTAAAATTGAACAAACAGAAAAACTACACTCTCAACTAATCAAGTGTGGGTCGATATGATCTGTACCAGGGTTCTTGAAATCCAGGCTTCCAGAGCCAGTGTCATGCAACCTTTAGATGTTTCTCTCCTTCAACACACCTGAGTCAAATAATGAGGTCAATAGCAGGAGTCTGGAGAACATGACCGCATGCTGAGGAGGTCATTGCCATTTGATTCAGGTGTGCTGGATCACGAACACATCTAAAATTTTCAAGACACCGACCCTCAAAGCCTGGATTTGAAAACTCCTGAGCTATACAAATTACAGATTTGGTAAAATGGATACTGATTTGAGAAACCTTCTTCATGAAGCACTTGCCTGAAACTATTAGAAATATTTTGTTTGTAAAATCTTCTAATGAGTTGCATGTATTATCATAGCCCTTCTGCATAGGAGGAAACGATTAGTTCCTCTTTCATTTCAACAGGTCAGAAATACAAATAACTCCCACAAAGAGGCAAAGCACCCTGAACAATAAAGCTAAACAATGAGGAACGGCAGTAAAGTAGAGCAACAATGTTCTGGCATTTAACCGAACTAACTGGGTCCAGTAAATACTGTGGCAACCATCAACCAATAGACAGCAGATGAGTGCAAATTATTGGAGGGTGAGAAGATAGGAGTAAAACTGCCTGTAGTAAGAAGGGAGAAACTGAAAATTTTAGATGCTCTGAATAAAATATATTTAGTTTGTATCATATGCATGTTCTTGCAGAAAGAAGTAGACAAGCATTATTCAACACAGTCAATTATTGAACTAAACTGAGATAAGAGCAGAAATCTTTTCATGGAGGGTTTTATAAAGGTTTAATGCAATCTGATAACCATTAAAGTCTCAGCTAAAGAAACTTCTAAATGTTCCCTTATTATTCTAGAGACTCGGCTTTTTACTTGTCATTACAAGTGCAGTAAGTTAGTTTGGTTTATTAGTTACTTCTAATTGGAAATCCTTTTTCAAATACTGTCTGTAAATGTCATTAACAGTTGGTTGTGTTAGTAACTTATGCTCAATTTCAGAAATATATTATTGCTAGAGTTTTGCAATATATTGAATTACTGAGACAGTTCAGGTACTGATGGACGGAGGGACTGAGCAGTGAATTCAGAAGTGGTATTTATTTAGGGCTGGGCTTTTCACAGTCAGACAGACCAGGGTCAGAGCCAGGGAATCCAAATCCAGGGTCAGGCAGTTCCAGATCTCAGGGTCAGACAGAAGAAGGGTCAAAGGCCAGGAGGTCCAAAACCGGTGGAGCAGATCAGAATCTGGGACAGGAAGGGCAACTGGACAGAAGAGAAGAGACAGAGAGCTTAGTAACATGGTGATTCACTCTAGTATCTACAGCAGACCTGAAGGTGTTACCGCTAAGGGTTTCACAGCAATCTGACACCATGTAGGAGGAAGATATCCTCTTAAATGGCAGCAGCTGGAGATCAGGGTGATGATGATCAGGTGTGAGTGGTCACAGCTCAGCAGCAGCTGTGACAATTACAATCATCAGTAAAAATTTAATGTGTTGAAGATTACAATCACACCAGACAGGACAAACCACAATGAATGCACACACTCATGCCTGAAGACAATGTACAGAGGCCTGTAGATATAAGAGTCATGGTTTTTGACTCTGGGAGGAGTACTCAAATCTACAGATGCATGGCGAGAAAATTCCAAAATTCAGTAAGACCACAGACAAGAATTTGAACCCAAAATATGAGTTAACTGAAAATAATATTATCACAATACTTAGCAGTAAAATTGAGGTTGCGTTTTCCTATTGCTAAGCCCTAATCACAGCACTGGTAAAGAAATGAAACTCCTTTTTAACAAAAAAAAACAAAAACAAAAAAAAAACACACTGACATCACTTCCTGTTGAATTTGACTAAAATTGTTAGAGTCCAGGAAAAAAAACAAAAGAATTCACTTCACTTGATTGATGAATATACTGATGAATGTATACCATGGATTGGTTAATAAACTAATACAATTTTACTCAGTGATAACATCTTTGACAAATGTAAGATTATTAGCTCTTCCATTAGTAATTTTAATAAATAAACCTGATTATTAGACAATGTTTTCCCTTCTTATGTTTGCATCCTAAACAAGAGCCACACCACGGTGTGGTGGTTGCCAAAGCTGAATAAAACATAATTTTTGAATCACTTGATCAACTTACAGAAAATCTAGCAATAAAAAGATCAGATTTTAATTTTTCTTAGAAATAATTAACATGGAAAAAGAGATCCTCATTTAAGACCTATCATATGATCTTAATAATCAACGCCATAATTTGGCTCCGTTTAGAGCGTGTGTCCTGTCTGACACAGTTCATTTTCAGCCTCTGACCCTTCATGTTAGCCCATCATTTCCCCTCTTGTCCCTTCTTCTAATAAATCCAGAGGGGGCCGCGTGTTAGCTGACCCCGCTCCAGATGAAAGTGCAATGGAGTAACTCCAGATGTGAACATCCTCCCTCTCTGTCTCTCTCCTCTCTTTCTCCCACACTCATTTCTCTCTCTGTGTTCCACCATTGCCCTCCCCCACGCAGCTATGACTTTTCCATCTCCTTTTTTGGTGAAAAAATCTGAAACACAGGCAGGGAGGAGGACATTTCGCCAACAGCCGACAGGAGAGTGGATCTGGTGTATGTGCACTCCATCAAGGCAGGAAAACTGTCGACTCAGCATAAACAGGAGTGCATGCATGTCCAATCAGGGGCAAAATGTCACACATGCGTTTCTTTGCGTTATGTATTTTGTACTTGTGCATATGATTATCTTAAGTGTATTAATACACTCATATTTTGCTTCCTGTTAAACATGCATGTTTTCTCCAACACTTTCTCTCACACACACATTTTCAGACCACCTCGCTCCTTAGCTGGACTCACACACACTTTCTTTCCTAGAAAGACATTTTGAATACTCCAACGGGGTTTTCTTTGGCGTAGGCCTTAAACACGATTCACCAGAAAGCCATGCCGGCTTAGTCTAGCAATAGATCTTCAGCATAACCACAAAATCTAAAATTATAATGAAGCTGTAAACACAAATCAGTCAGTGTCACTTTATTTAATTGATCTTTAAAAATAGAAGCAACAATTTATCCACAACAATCACAAACTGATTTACAGTAAATTAAAAAAAGATTATCATTTTGATGGCATATTTTCCATCTTAAAACATGTATTGGCCAACTCTGACTCACCAGCATCAAAGCAGAAATAATCAAAACAAACACTATAATTATGCTGCTGTGAAAAAAGTATTTGCCTCATTACTGATTTCTATTTTTTTTTGTCACACTTGAAAGTTTGAAATTATCAAACAAATTTTAATGCCAGAGAAAGATTTCCAGAATAAAGATTTTAAAAAATCTAAATGATTTCATTTAGAAGGGATAAAAGTTTCTAAATGAAGCTTTTATCTGACTTTTTTGAGATTAAAGTCAGAAAGTCAGAATTCTGAGATTAAAGTCAGAATTCTGAGATTGAAGTCAGAAAGTCAGAATTCTGACTTTAATCTCACACCTATGTTAAAAATTATTAGCAGCCCCCCTTCAGTAATTATAAATCTATAATTAACAAAACTTTTGGAAAGGCTAGGTAAGATTTCACTAGCCACACCCAGCCTTATTTACTACTTGACCTGTACAAAGAATGAAAACACATAAATAGAACTTGTCTGACAACAGAAAGTAGGATTAAAAGAGCTCAAAATGCAAAATATAAAAGGCATTGTTGTCTGGCTTCCCATTATCCACAAATGGATAAAATAGGGAAAGGGGGAAATTGTTCTGAAAAGGGGCTGGATGACCAGAATAACACTAAACACCCATTGGTGACTCACCCAGAAGATCACAGGAGAGCCCAGCCTACATATAAAGTGAGTGGCTTCAATTGCCTAAGTTAAGGTCCTTGTTCATTATTTAACACTAAGAAAATTGTATCAATAGGAAAGTTTCAAGGTGAAATTCACTGGTGATCTCTCAGATCTCATCTGTAAAAACAGCATCTTCTTTCCCAAAACATTTAGGGAAATATTATGTGCATTCATGAGACAAAAATAGAACTTTTGGAGGATGTACATCCTGTTACATCTGGCATAACAATAACAACTTCTCAGAAAAGGAACAGTATGCAAGCAGTCATACATAGTGGTGGTAAAGTGACGATGAGGCTGCTTTGCTGCTTCATGACCTGGATGACCAGCATTAAGTGATGCAAGCATGAATTGTCTGGCCATCAGTTTGTGACTTTAAAAGCACACTTTGGTTATGCAGCAGAATGGTAATCTATACCATCCCAATATGAACGGCTGAAAAAGCAAACAAAGCAATAAGACAGTTTTGCAGTAGCCAAGTCAAAACTGTCAATTGAATTGAGATCCTGTGGAATTAACTTTAAAAAAATAAGTTTATACTGGAAAACCATCAAATGTTGCTGAAATAAAACAATTCTGCAAAGAAACTTTGGACAAAATTCCTTTTAAGACTCACTGCCTCTTATTGTGAATGCATGACGACAGCTGTTGCTTCTTTGTTAGAAACCCAGTTATTAAGTGTCCTTTTCACGGTGGACCAGTTATATGGAGTTTCAACCTCAATAAATAAAATTATGTCAAAACTGCCTTTTCTATCTTTCTCCAATATAGGAATTTTGTTTGATGACTTAAAATGTGTGACAAAAAAAAGCCAAACAGAAGAAATCGCTAAGAGTGCAAATAGTTTGTTGCAACAGAGTAATTTTTGACATACATGACTGTAACTAACAATAAAAAACCCCCAACAAATTAAGTAATGAGAGAAACAGTGGCAAATGAAGGCATGCAAACTTTTGCAATGCAAAACAGTTTTGCATTTTCTTTCAAAGTTAAACATACTGACTCTTTGTGAACAGGTAATAAAAATACACATTAAAATATATATAAAAAAGAAGGCTGAACAGAACATTTGTGTAAAATAAGATAGGCAGACAAGTGGCAAAAAGAGATCTGTTGCTTTTGCCATGTGTTTCAACTGTGTAATTATGTGCACATAACAGTAAATAATGAAAGCACAAAAGCACATCTTTTCCAAAGTGCAAATGAAATGTCCTGGAAACCAAAAGCTACCTACACCAACAAACCTTCTACATGTTTTTACTTTAAGTTTAAGGAAAAGTATGTCCAATATTTGGCCACTTTTTACAAAAAGTGTCACACCTCCTTCTGTGTCACTGTATACAGTAACTTGTTCAAAATGCATAAGGTAAGGCATAAGATAATAAAGCAATAAGAGAAAAAGCAACATTCAAAATGCATAGACCTGCAGTTATAAGAGCATTAAAATAGTAATATAGACTGCAGCCATTTTTATATTATATCAGTGTTCTGAGTCTTTTCTTTAGAGCCCTGAAGTAATATTAATTAAGACATTTTTTGGCAAAGTGGCAAGCATTTGCAGATTTTTATTTAAACACAAAATAGCATAGAAATAATGTTGGTAATAAGGCACTCAATCTTTAACTTTTGCTGACGCAAACAACATAGCAACATCACAATTTTGCACACTAACATAGCTTCTCTTATATGACATGGATATTGAGAAACTAATGTCTTTATGTTAAAACGACCTGAGGCAGAATATTTTTAGCCTGTTACCCTCCATGGTAAATCTGAGTTATTTAAAAAAGCTATTGAAGAACAAAAGGAATGGTGAGATCAAGTTAACTAAGTGCTTTATAGGTTGCTGTTGCAGTCACGGCACAGGATCTTGTCGCCATTAGGGAAAAAGCCAGCGCCCACAAGTGAGATGGAGCACTGGGAGCAGGTGAAGCACGGCTGATGCCACTGACGATCTTCAAATGAGATGTACTTTCCTCCTCCAAATCCTAGAACAAGAAGTCTGGGTTTAAGAGATTGCTGGCTAATCTTTTAAATAAGTTTAGTTGCACAAAGGTAGACTTGGTTGTAATGAAGTCTGAGCCAAATAAGAATTTTTATGTTTGAAAAGATCTAGAATGGGTTCTAATTTTTATTTTATTTGAACAACTGCTTCACAGTATATGTTAAGTACGGAAGAGGATTAGGGCCACCGAAAAAAAAGAAAAAAAATTCTGAGATTAAAGTCAGAAAGTCAGAATTCTGACTTTAATCTCAGAATTCTGACTTTAATCTCAGAATTTTTTTTCTTTTTTTTCGGTGGCCCTAATCCTCTTCCGTAGTTAAGTCCTGATGAAAGATGAGGAAAAAATTATGTGCTATCAGGAATCAAAATATAGATATAAAATCTCTTTATTTTTCAACTAAATAATTAGATAAAAAGGATCTTAGGATAATTCAGTCAAGATCAAACTATCTTGAAGAACAAGCTTTCACTGTAATTGCAGTAGTAGAAACTTTTAGCCTTGACCTTTGGAAATAATTCAAGTAGTTGTCCTGTGTCAAGGCCTGGTTAGTGTCATTTTTATTCTTATTTGTGCAACTTTATTTTCAATTTGTGCCACTAAAACACCTACATTTTCCCCATAAAGCTCAATCAAGGTTTTTCTCTTTGAGACTTTCTTAATTCATACAAAAAAGTTCTTCTAACCTACAGCACACCAACTGATAAAGCTTTGTTAAATACTAAGGGACTGTTTTTGACTTTCAGAAATGTACATAATTGAATGATGTAAAGTAATTTCATCTTGCCTGTAATTGGTTTGCTGCAGGCCTCACACTTCTTGGCGTACAAGCTGCCAAAGCACTTCAGGCAATAGGGGCTCTCATCTCTGGAGGTGAAGTGTTGACCCGCCAACTGCGTCTTACAGTTTGTGCACACAAAACACTCCTTATGCCACGGCTCATCCCTATAGGTCACACCACCTTTAGCCAGGGCCTTAACAAAACAAATGTGGGGTCATTTCTCACATGGGTTTCTGCAGCATAAAAGATTTTCCTCTGCCTTATATAATGGGAACCATGTTAAACCGTAGATATTTGACAGATTTACAGACCTTTTTACAGCGCGTGCAGCGGGGAGCAAACTTTTCCTCATAGCAGGGCACACAGTAGTGGTCGTCCTTGTCAGGAATGAAGGACTTGGAGCCAATCGGCTGTTCACAGCTGTGACAAATGAAGCAGCCCTCGTGCCATGTGGAGCCTGCATACTCCAATTTTCTTGTGCCTGCAAAAAAGGAGACCAACAGGAATAAAATATGACAGGGTGCTCACTTAAAATGGGAAATAAGATACCTGATAGCACAACAGCATATAAAAATCCTTATATTTCATATTCTGATTGAATATGAATACCACAGGCCCATGCTTTATATCTAAGGCAAGAAAGTGGCAGCAAGCTTTAAACAAACAAAAAAAAAGTAATACAGTTTTTCCCTCTGTTACGCAAATCAATTGATCTTCCTGTAAATCCCCTGGATGTTGAGTTTATTATGCTGTGATCCAGTGGTTTATGTGGGGCTGACATTTCCACAGATTGCTTACGTTTCAGTGCTTCAGACTTCTGTGCCGCACTGCCCCCTAATCAAAAACATGAAAATAACCTGGAAAAGTCTTTCCAGATTATAAACTCATGCAGGACTCACTATGGCTCAAGATGGACAACAAAGCTGTTTGATGTGCACAGCTAAAAACAAGGACCAGTGTGAAAGTCTAAAATCTAGACTTGTTTCACAACAACTGAAGAGTGTTCCTCAGAGGTGCAAAGGATGAAAATTATATACTCCTAGATCATTATGTATTTAAATGTATTTATTTATTTTAAAAAATAACACATGAAAACCTGTGCTGTAAATAGTTTCAAATTCCAAAATAAACTTGAGATACGTTTTTAGATGGTAGTGATCAGGGACGGAAACACAGGCTCTGTCTTTGTCAGAGGATTTGACTCCAGGATGAATAGAATATCACTGAAAATAGGAGCATTTAAATAATCAATCAAATAATCTTGTTAAAAGATTCTGCTAAGGACGATTTCACAACTTTCCTGTGAGTTTATTTATACTTTCATGTCAGCTGGAGGTGTGAATCTGCTTGTTGTACATTTGGGTCCTGGCTGGATATCAACTTGAGAACATTAACAGTGGGGAGCAAATTATGAAGTGATTTGGAGAAATTCAATTACTTTACTTACAATAGTAAAAACTATTTTCATGTAGTAAACATGTAGTTGTGATAGTTAAATGAGTTTGCGACCAACAATTCTGCACACAATATCTGAATACTGCAAGAATTAATTTTGTTTTTCTGAAGTAAAACAGAACAAGTCATAAATCAATATTCTGTGTTCATGTTTTTAGCAGGTTTGTACCCCATTTTGAAAACAATTATCAAATTAATGTAAAAGTTGACACCTTATAAAGCAATGATACTACAGCAGAAATTTGGGTCGTTCACACAACAACACCTTGAGAGTCTTAAACAAGAAGTAAGTAGCCTCTTCATTACCAAAGAGTTATTATTTTACCCTCATGTCTACTAAATAAGATGCATCTAATACCATGAAAAAAAGATGACAAATAAGGTAACTCTAGAACCTCAATAAACAGCTATTACCAGTATATAAAATATGTCTAACGATCAACAATCTTACTTCTATCTTTGGGTTTAAGACCAAAGAAAACATAAAATTTTAACAATGTCTGTTTCCTCTTTGAGTGAATCAGGAAAAGGAATTCACTGATCCACTGTCATCAAATTCATTAACATCACTTATTAATTTGGGAATACAATCCTGAACATGTTTGCCCTCTGATATAGACAGATGATCTTGATCTGGTCAACCCCTGGCTGGAGTGCTTTATTAGGAAATTATTTTCTTGATATGATTTTTTTCTTCCATTGTGGTTGCATGGAAAAAAAGGGTGTGTTTTTATTTTCATGTATTCAGTGAAATCTATGCCACAAATCTGGTGCAGACAGTAGGATGCAATGACTAAGAGTTTGACTGTTTTCTGAGGTATCTGTATTTTCCTATTAACGTTTTCATCATTGCTGGAAGAGTCTATATTTAGCATAAAATTTCAACAAAATTTTATAAGCAGTCTCTCTGAATTTGACCCACTTGAGCTTTTCTAAATAAACAGCAGTGGGATTGTTCTGGGCTCTGTAAGGTGCTGTATAGGTGCTGGCTAACTGACTTTATCTCCATTAGTACCGGTGGTAGGCTTCCATACCCAATAATTCAGTTTACAGACCACATGTGATGCAGAGAGACAAACTGTTACATTCATCCTTGGCTGTTGCTTACTTATTGTTTTTCCTGACCCTTTTTTCTGAATTTTCTTCCTCTTACCTCTCTGTTTGATCTAATATGTAACTACTTTCATTCAACACAGTTGGTTACCTCTCTTGTATTTTCTGAAATCATTTGCCTATTATCTTTTGAGTTTGCATACTACATGGTATTTAAGAGGAGGAACAATGAGGCTTTGTACAGGAGGAAAAATAAAAGTGTGGATTGTATAACAACTATTTCCATAGGTTCCCAAATCTTTTTTTAAGGGATTTATGGCTTTTTCATGTTTCCAAAAAATGACCAGATAATTTCATCGGATTTGTAACCCCCCGCCCAAAAAAAAAAAACAATTGCTAAATCTATTTTCACCTTCACCTGGCATGACGATCTTGTCACAGGCGACACATTTGGAGGAGAACTCATTACAGTAGCAGTCATTGCAGAGCAGCGCGTCATCCTGGCTGGTGAAGGGCTCATCTGCCAGCGAGCGGTCGCAGCGGAAACAACGGAAACAATGCTCGTGATAATGTCGGTCCTCATAGAAGAGCTCCTAGAAGCGGAAAAGGGAAGAGACAAAGAAGATAGTGGAAGTCATTTTTTACAGCTGTAAAATCTCCAGAGATATTAAGCCAGTGACTTGGGAATCAAACAGGCCAAATAAGGGAATGACAGGAAGACTTAAAGTAAACAGGCACCCATATTTACAACAGGAGCAGAGAGGAGTTTTAAAGTGACAACAAGATTTCTGGACAGCGAAACAAAGTGAACCTACAGTGCCTTACAAATGAAATGAAATCCTTGGAGATTTTCACATTTTCACACAAAATTTAATGGGTTTTTTTATTGGGATTTTCTACAACAGACCAACATTAATTACCACATAGATGGGAAAGGGGTTTACAAAAACAAATAAATTGTAAAAGTTGTGGTAAGAAAATTTGTCTTCAGCAACTCTTTACTCTTAAATGACATCCAGTCAAGCAAATGCCTTCAGAAGTCTCCTACCTCCTGCCTGCAGTACCTTCCTGCAACTGAAACTCAGTTCAAGTACAGCTGTTCTGTGAGAGTCTCAGAGATTTATTAGAGAACATTAGTGCACAAACAGTACCATGAAAACCAACAAACACAACAAGCAGGCCAGGGAGAAAGTTGCAAAGTAGGTTAAAGCAGTTAAGTTAAAAAAAAAAAACCTATTTCCCAAACACTCTGGACATTTTAGAGCACTGTTCAGACCATAATCTGGAAACGAAGGGATTAAGCTACAGCTGGATCTGAACCCAAATTGACAGGCTGGGCAAAGCAAGCACTTATCACAATAGTATTCAAGAGAGATTAATAGCTCAGGTAGGAGATGAGTCAACAACTCAACAAACCTGATCTTTATCACAGAGTGGCAAGAAGAAAGCAATTGTTAATAGAAGTACATAAGAACTCCTGTTTGCAGTTTTTGAAGCCATATAAGGGACACAGCAAAAACATTTACATGAGGATTTTCCTACATCCTTTATCATGTGCATTTTTTTCATTTTTTAAATTTGGAGTTGTAGTACTGCTATATACACATCTGGTGACGTCAGCATGGAAGCCTTACCCTTGCATCATGGCCAATTAGCTCTTTGCATTCATCACAGGTGTTGGAAAACAGACTGTCGTAACAGGGGATGCAGTATGGGTTGTCATCAGATTGTAATCGGTCAGCCATTGTAGTTTTCTGAAAACCTGCAACCCAGAAAGAGGAAGGTCAGGACAACAGTGTTTAAAAAATAAATAAATAAATGAAAGAAAAAAAGTAAATATATCAGAAAGATGCAGCGATGAGGATGAGAAAATGTGGAAGTAATGGAGGGAGAGTCACACCATCAGCAGTAGCAGATGCTAGAGCAAACATAATTGGCTGTTCTCAGCTTAGACGAAACCCTGACCAAAAATGGAACCTAATGAAAATAAATAATAACTATCTGCTGCTAGAACTATAGAAAGGACAAAAAGCTGTTGCAGTCTTATCTTATATAAAACACACAATACATAATACACACCTATGAATATATATAAATTATTAATGTTGTTTGACTGTCTGTGTGTTTTTGTAAATTAGGTGTTGAATGACATAGGTAAGAATCTCTAGCTCAATACTTCATGTGGTTTTACATATCTATGCCTGTAGGGAAGCACACATAAACCTGACTTCTTGATTCAGTAGAGTACTTGATTAGTTATAGCCCTAATATAAATACCAAGATCCCTGAACAAATAGCTCCTTTTCGGAATAAAGGTAAAACTACATAATTCCCATAGATTTAGGGGGTGCATAATCTACCATCCTTGTTGGCCCCCTGACCATGACTGAGCACACAACAAAGTCAAAGAATAACATTATGAGAGTATTACGGCAACAATATCAGGTTGCCTAAGCGTTACGACATGGCTGGAGGGCAGCCCGGTGATAAGTGATCCGGTCCTCTGGCAGAGAACACGGCTGGATATCCATTCCCACCACCCAGGAATAATAATCAACACTGATATAGCAATCAATCAAACTTCAAACCAGACTCGTGCTGCCCATCTTACACACTCAAGTGTAATACACACACAAAAGCCCACCGAGGGCATGTAAACACACTCCCACACAAAAACCCACAGTGACATAGGAGAAAGGGAAAAAGAACAAAATGAGACAAATTACACACAATCCATCATCAAACAGAGAATCAAGTTTCTGTATGAACCCTCTGCAAGACAAAGGTTCCTAATGAGTAGGGGTGAGAGAGTCATGAGCCAACAGAGTTTACCTGCTCTCAGCTCCTACATGAAGCCCTTTGACAGGCTTTTTACTGTAGAATGACACATCTTTCCCCAAGGTACTTTCACCCCTTTCAGTGACCTTAAAACATTAATTATAAACTCTAAACTCACGACAGCCCTTCAGCCCAGTGTTTATAGCACTGTAGCTCACATTACTACAGCAACATCTCTAAGTGTACTCAGAGACTTGGCTAAATACATCACAAATATCTAATCACTCATGTTACAATATCCATCTGGAGGTTATGGCTAAATATCTAAGAACAGCTGTGGTTGGTCTGTGAAATGTAACATTAAGGCAATGAACTTGTCTGCATATATTCAACATCCGCTGAATTTCACAAGTCCATCCATCCCTAAATTCCAGCAATGTTGCAACGATAAGCCCACATCAAAATTACAAAGAGATTAGATCAACAAGGTATATACCTAAAAAGGAGAACTCGGATCATGTTGTAATCAGCAGCGCCAGGTAAAAAAGGTACAGAATGTGCTGTCTGCGCCTGCCAGGTGAGCGAACGAGATGAGGCATGACTCACAACAACACAAAAGCAACAGTAATTTCCAAAGCAAATTGTACTGGTAAGATATTTATTGCCCTCTACGTAAATTGCATGCATAATTTACGTATCAGCACGCCAAGAATGCTGCAAGAGTGAGTTCAGAAACTGTTAAGTAGAGACAATTTTACATCCTAGTACAAGCTACTTGAAATACAGTACTGTGAAGAATAATTCTTCGTCTTGCTTTCTGTGTATGCTTTTTGGCCACACTTATCTGATCATAAAACTGATTTTAGTATTAGACAGAATTGGATAGGCTGTACTGAAATTTTTTGTTGTGCTTCCGTACAATACCAATCAAAGCATTCTGACAAAAATTACCAGAGTAAAACAGTTTTCAAAAGATAATTGAAATTACTGAACCCTTATACAAAATATTGTGTTCCTATATGAAAATACAATGCTCCCCTGCTCCTTGTTAAATCCTGAATTAACTGTGATTAACTACATTTTTGTAGTTTAATTGGACAAGCAATACCCATGTCTGACTACTGTCTGACTACTGTCTGACTACCACCCATAGAACTAAGAAACCAGTTAAAAAGAAGATTTTTCATGACACGGATTAAGTCTTAAGCAACAAATCATGTTCCAACTTCTTTCTGTTACATCATACCCAATGTAAAACAGCATTTCAGTAAAAGAAAACACAGTACTGGCAGTCAAACAGCTTGGTGGTATGTCATCCTGTGGAAATGCTTCAGGAATGAAAAATTTGTGAAAAAAATTTACTTTGTAAAAAATCCTGATGAATAATGTCTATTCTGGTAATGAGGGCTTAATATGTATTGGCACATAGTCTGAATTTATAGCACAATCAAGTAACATTGTCACTATAAGGTGTTATGAAAATGTTTTATATTTCAAACTTAACTTGACTTGACTTTGCATCATAGCCATATCTGATTCCTTGAAATTGGCCTATGACTTTTTAAGAGCCTCCAATCTTCTCCAACACTCTCCCTTCATCATATTATCACAACAATGCTTCTTCCTGACATCCATTGATGCCAACTGTTCTTCAGAGCTTAACAGACATGCATTTCCATCACGTTTGCTTGTTGCCGTTGCCGCTAGTCTGGTGGAGCTGTGTGGGGGACGGGTGAAAACGTGGCTGGGGATTTCAAGAGTAACGTAAACAACTACTTTTCACCATTGCAATTATTTGCTAGCAGTTGGTGGTACAACTATTTTTGAGGGTTAGGGAGACTTTGATTGCATAAGACCAGCCTAAAGTGAAAGATTTTTATACCCCACAAAAAATCTAATTATTACTCAAAAAAAAAAAAGTATTGTATTGTCTTTGATTTAAAAATTAGCTTGATGATCAAAAACATTTAAAGGTCACAAAAATGTGTAAAAACGATAGAAATCAGCAAGGGGCAAATACCCATAGGACAAAAAATTACAATTTCCTCTCATGCTTTGTGTTCTCAAAAAAAAAAAAAGATCTGAGGGAGATCTAGTCATTTGGTACAACAGTTAAGACTGAACAACTGTGAAAAAAGACAAGAAAGCCTTGAAAACCTACACTACCCCATAAAGAAGAGTAAATGCTTGTTTTTTTCTGGCAGATCTTCTCATCTTTTGTCTGCCGATTTGCTTCCAGTATCAGTGTTTGACAAGCCAAAGTAAGGCCTGTAATGAACTTCTGATGACACGGTCTCACAGAGAGGGGCATGACGTCAACCCACTGACCCCAGGGGTGACGGACAAAGATGTGAGTGCATGCAAATGTTGCTGACCCAAAAGAGAAGAGGTTCCAGACGTGAGGCTGTGTTTCTCACAGTGCTGTTTACAGTCTCTACTCTGGTTGTTCCCAGCAGAGGTCCATCTCCTTGATTTCCAGTGCTCACAGACTAAGAACCTTACTAATAATTCTCCAAAATACCAGAGCTATGACTGATTTTAGGCCCCTGGGAAACTTGTGGGTTTTTTCAAGGAAATCATTATTGTACCAACACAGAACAAAGAGTCACGTTTATTGTCCTGAGCTATTTTTGGTATTTTTCAACCTTCCTAAGATTATACAATGGTATGCCTTATTACAGTCAGCCTGTGTTAGTATTGCGGATGATCTTAGTACCTTTGTACCTTTAAAAGGCCTCAAATATATTTTTTACCTTTTTAGGAAAAATTTCTACTTTTTCCTGAAATGACATCAGAAAGCAAATTATGTATTACAAAAAATATAATTATTCAGACATAGAGATTCAAGACGTTACAGAATCAACGTAACATGTAATATGGTTACTACCAGTCCGAGCTGTTTACTATAACAGACGACAACTAACGTAACTTTTCATATTCTCATAGAGAACTGCAGTTATTGTATTTAAATGGAGGTAGGACAAAAATGTAAAGCATGAATAATAAACACGAATGTATCTGGTAAGGTATTTCTGTTCAGGGTTAAATTACTGTTAAACTGTTTCACATCTTGCCATTATGTTGGCATTGTTAAAAAAAGGTGTTTCACGTAGTGCTGAGCAATATACCAATGAAAAAAGAAAAAATCAGATAATTATAAAAGAAAAACAAAGATGAACGAAAGACAAACAATTTTTTAGCCTATCATGCAGAGTGGATCTCTTCTCCATTAAAATGTGGAGAAGAGATTGCAGCCAGTAATGTGGTCTTAGGGACAAAGGTGAACAGAAAATGGATGGAAGGAATGGATGGATGGATAATTTCCTAATAATGTGGCATTTGACAAGCAACTAAATTATTTAAAATAAATTTTTATCAATGCAAACATTTTAATCTAAGCACAAAGGGACAAAAATGTTGCCTATTTAGGCATATGTGATCTAGCACAAATATCACTTACAAACAGCCTGCTGGATTCTTAGCTTGTTGTTACACATGTGGATATGAGATAAGGCAAGAATGTGAAGGTTGCATTCTGCTAGCCATCACAATACTCCCTGATTGGCAGAAAAAGGTCATATTCAGGGACAACTGTGAGACACCACAGAACAGACTGATGCATCCAAACCAACATCAAAGCTGTCCCTGAGAAACAGTCATGGACGGCTACTGGAGAGCTAGCTTGCACCAAGCTCAGTTCTTTCCCACAGGCCAGAAATCCGCAGCTCAAACTTTGCTTACTAGCTGCCTAATTCTAAATGAAAAGCCTTAGGAGCTTGATAGAAATAAGACTCCCAGCTTCCCATTTTTCTGCCATCCACTAGTGGAAAAATAAGCTAGACAAAGCTTGACATCCATCCATATGAGCATAGTCACAGAGAGAGCTTATCTTACCTGGGCCAGCTCATTTCTCAGTGTGATAGTAGATGCTCTGATCTGTTACATGTGCACAACTTTTCTGCCCAACCATCCTGATGAAAACAGAAATACTCCTGCGGTGATGAGTTTCTTCTCGTCCCATGATGATGTCATTCACAATTAACTCAATTATACAAACATCCTGCAAGGAGGTTGCCATAAATATTACTTTCAAACTTTTTCTACATTTCAATTCAGCCTGTCATGAAGATTAATATATTCATTGACAGGAATTCACATTCATTATTTATATATGACATTTGGGAAACTAAGTGGTTTATTATAAATGACCTTTTAATTATGAAACAGTCTGATGATGGATGTTTTTTTTCAACCATCTGGATTTATTTTAAGGTTTGTTTAATATGTAACGACAGTACTGAAAAGTAGAATTTTCCATTCTAGCTGACTGGTAATGATTTTACTCTGAGTTGGGAGTGATCTCTTGAAATATAGGTGTAGCCCCTGGTTAAAAACCATGCACTTAAGGCCTTTAATATTTACAAAATATTTACCAGGTTGGTTTTATGCAAGAAAAAAAAAGCATAAGTGAGAAATGTGTATTATTGTTTTTGTACATTTTATTATATACATAAGGGAAGATGTTACTGTAGTAACATGAGTAGTGATAGAAAAAACAGAAAGCCAAAACTTTTCTGTAGATGACTTGTGTAGTTACATAAGTGTATTGTTGTTTGATTAACAATCCAATTTGTGTAAAGACTGTATTGAGTATCCTATCTATGAAAGTAGTTTAGGTTAACGAGGGACAAGTGAACTCAGCAGAGAAAAAAAAAGCTACTGGAACAATGGGATTATGGGAAGAAGAAGAGAAAAGAACGCGGGAGAGGGAAGTAGGAAGAAGCTAATGGAGACCGCTGCTAATGTTTGCAGAGGTTGAGGTGGAAGAAGGAACTGGATTTTTCGGACGTGTTTTGAACAAGTAATCCTGCACACGGTGTGTGGGATATCTGCCCAAGTACTCTACAGTAAAAAGCACGGAGGAAAACTGCGGCTGATTCGAAGTGGCGAGAGGAACATGGCGATCCTGATTTCAGTGCGACAGAGGAGTAGTCCTGCAACTTGGGTGGCGGAGTTCTGAAAGAAATTGGACTCGCGAAGCATCCTTGACGAGGAGGACGTCGGCTGAGCGAGCAGGTTTGATTTGGTTTGTTGACGGGGAGAAGAGGATTGTCGTAGCGACATCGCACCCTAGCTTCATCAGGCCTGCAATGAAAACTTGAACCGGTACCGGACAGAGTGTGTGTGTGTGTGTGTGTGTGTGTGTGTCTGCACAGGTGAATTAACAGGACATTTCGCCTGTATACACGCAACACTAACGGGACATTTTGAATTAGTGGGACAGTGCCGATGTCCTCATAATTCTTGCAACATAAAAATGATTGGAGGGGGTTTGAATGGATGCCAAAGGGTTAAATTCCAAAAATCAGGCAAAGTCCCAATAATTCACAATTACATGACATTTGTGTATAACCTGTGTATCGATTTTGCGCCCCCGGTGGTAACTTTAGGTACTGCACTTGCTCATGAATAATTCACACATGTGTATATTTTTAGACATGCCGATTGGCCAGCATATGGGAGTCCCTGTAATGAAGGTTTTTGCGAGGAAAATGTGTGTTAAATAACAATTCTTCTAAAAATATGCTATTTTATTGAATGAAAATCTGGCTAAATTAAAACAGTGATCATTTCAGATGTACTAAATCAGTAGCTGGCTGTTGGGTGATTCATTTCAATAAAGTTAATCTTTAACCTATGGTTTTATAGTATACTGAAGGAGATAAGAGGATTAATAATATTGTGACTAAAATGTCAGTGGCCTAATGATATGATATTACTGACCATAACATATTTTTGGATTGTAAATTAAATATTGAATGATTCAAAGATAGCTGTTAATAAATATTGGGAGATTGAAAGATAATTATCACATGCAAATGTAATAGTTTAGGTGTAGAGACAAACCTTACTCAACTAAATCCTAACCTACAGTGATGCAACTCACTGGATGTTGCAGATTTAATGAGAAAATATTAATTTTTCTAAAAAGAGACTTAGACTTGTAAGAGGTTATGTAAACATCTCTGAATAACACCATTATATCCATATATACAGTGAATCTGGAAAATATTCACAATGCTTCATTTTTTCCATGTTTGGCTATGTTATAACGTTTTTCCAAATTGTATTAATCCCTATCCTCAAGATTCATAAAACAAATGTCCTATTATGACACAATGTGTGAAAAAGTGTGCAATTTTTGCAAACTAACTAAAAACAGAATAACTTAGAAATTACATTTACATACATAAGTATTCACAGCCTTTATTATGAAGCTCAAAATAGAGCTATTTTCACTGATAATTGCAGAGATTAAGTTCTACAACTTAAATAGAGTCCACCTGTAATAAATTCTGTTGATTTGATTAGATCTGGAAAAGCACACACCTGTCTTTATAAAGTTGCAAAATGGACAATGGATATCATGGATATGCAAACACCAAGCATGAAATAAAATATGTTGTCTGTAGACCTCAGAGACAGCATTGTTTTGAGGCAAAAATCTGGGGAAGAATATAAAAAATTCTGCTGCTTTGAAGGCCCCAATGAGCTCAGTAGCCTTCTTCATTCATAAATGGAATCAGTTTGGAATCACTAGGACTCTCTATTGACCTAGTTGGTTGTCTAAATTGAGTGAACAGGAGAGAAGGGCCTTAGTGAGGAAGGTAACCAAGTACCCTATGGTTACTCCAATGTTCCTCTTTTGAGAGAGAAGAACCAAGAATCCGACCGCTGGCTACAGAAGCTGGCTCTTGGGAGCCAGCGGAACATCACCTCTCTGGTGGGGAAGAAGCCTGAGCAGGTGTGGGAGGTTGAGAGGTTCCATCTGGAAATAGTCAGTCTCACCTTGACCCATGGCTCAGGTTCTGGAACCAGTCTCCTTGAGAGGGGTTGGACATTCCTTCTCTCTGGAGTTGCCCCCAGAGACAGACGTTTGGCCGGAGTGGTCATACTTGTTCCCCCCCATCTCAGTGCTTACACATTGAGCTTCATTCCGGTGAGCGAGAGGGTAGCCTCCCTCTGCTTAGAAGTGGGGTGATGGGATCTGATGGTTGTTTGTGCATGTGCACCAAACAGCAGTTAAGATTACCCACCCTTTTTGGAGTCCTTTGAGTGTTACTGGAGAGTGTACCTCCTGGGGACTCCCTTGTTCTGCTTGGAGACTTCAATGCTCACATGGGCAATAACAGTGAGACCTGGAGGGGCACGGTAGGAAGAAATGGATCTCCTGATCTGAACCTGAGTGGTGTTCTGTTGTTGGACTTCTGTGCTCATCATCAGTCATCAATGACTTTAGACCTGTTGCCCTGATATGCCATATCATGAAGATCCTGGAAAGACTCCTGTTGGCCAACTTGAATAAGCTGACAAGCACATATCAGGACCCCCTGCAGTTTGCTTATTGCCATGGAGTTGGAATTGATGAAGCCATCATACACCTGCTTCATCAAACCCACTGTCATCTGGACAAAGGCAGCACTTTGAGGATCATGTTCTTTGATTTCTCCAGTGCATTTAACACAATTCAACCTGATCTGCTCTGTGAGAAGCAGATCAGAAGACACAGATGGAGGCCTCAACAGTCAACTGGATCTATGACTACCTCACAAACAGACCACAGTTTGTGAGACTGAAGGACTGTGTGTCTAACCAGGTGGTCAGCAACACAGGAGCTCCACAGGGCATTGTACTCTCACCATTCCGTTTCACTCTGTACACGCCATGCTTCCAGCATAAGTCTGACTTCTGTCACCTATGAAAGACCCAATGAGATCAAGATATACACCACAGGTCACTAATAGGTGGACCCTGGTCTGCATCTAGACTAAAATTATGTCTCATGCGGACCCAAAACTGATACCAAAACAATAATTACAACCTAAAATCTTGTTGAGCACTGTCTGATTTAATGGTGCAGATTTTACCGTCTAAGCCAGTGTTTCTCAACCCTGATCCTCACAGCCCCCCTGTCCTGCATGTTTTAGGTATTTCCCTTCTGCCACACACCTGAATTGTATCTCTGGGTGATTAACAGGCTTCTGCAGTGCTTGATGGTCATGCAATCATTTGAATCATCTGTTCTGGAATAGAGGCACATCTAAAACATGCAGAGTAGGGGGGCGTGAGGACCAGGGTTGAGAAACACTGATCTAAGCAGATTTATCCCTGCAGGAACATTCTGTAAGGACTGATCCCCTGGCTCCAAAGGGCTACTGTCCTCAGCTTTCCTAGCTCTGAGGACAGTAGACCTGCAAATCTTAATTATGTTTGGTTCCACACACAACCGTGAGCCAGCTTTCTCTACAATTAATATTATAGAAACCAAATATTGTTCCTGGCTCACCAATGAGCACATCCACACATGCATGAGACTGGTTCTGACATCATTCAAGCACAGGTTAAAATTATGGCATGACAAGCACGTGCTCACTTCTGTTACTGAAAGCAAAAGTCATAAGTGATCTAAGTCTAAAAATGTTCAGTTATTAAATCTGTTCATTTTTAAATAGTTTAAGTCCAGCTGGTAAACAAAAAACATAAATCAAGCTTTCTTCAATTTGTTTTTTTCTGAGGTCAGTCATTTGTGAACATGCAGTTTTCTTGTTTTACTTAGGTTCTTCTTTTGACTTGACATCCTACTTTTACTCAGTGAATGAGAGAACATCAAAAATCATAAATCAAACATACATGTTCAGCTCCCTGTTTCATGACAATAAATATTGTCAAAAAGTACTTGAATAAGACTGAATTCATTTAATTTGAAAAGCAAATCAAGGCATGCAGATGCTGAAACAACTACCTTGCTACTAAGATTTAAGTAATATATATATATATATATATATATATATATATATATATATATATATATATATATATATATATATATATATATTATTTTTCTTCATATACTATATAACTTTGGTCACTATGGAAATAACACCTGTAATAATTTTGGAAATCACTATCATGAAGGTCCCAGGTAGTGGATAAATAATTAATCTATCACAAAACCTAGTGAATGATTTGTTCATCAAAGATCACCAAATTGGAGAAAGGAAAAGGGGTGGAGCCTTAACCCCTCCCCACCTGCCATTTTCCTCCCAAGACTGATGTTGTGCTCTCTGCGAGGAATGTACAATTATACTGCACTGCAACTCGGATGGATGTGGAGAAGTATGTAGGTAAGTCTTTGTTCAAGTGATTGGAACATAAGCAAGGTTGGCAAAGTTTTACTGATATTTGCAATGTGACTGACATGTATTTTCATGCAGCACTTCCTAATTAGGACACCGCTAATGAGCAAAAGCTAGCTTGTGTTGAGAACAAGAGACCACTTAGAACAAGGTTTAAACACTCCAGGTGTTAAATGGAATGGCCATTTAAAAACAGGAATTAGAATGTTACATTTGTGTTAAAACTGACTCGATGTCAACTAGAAACAAAAACAACAACATGAGCTAATGGCTGCTCACTTCAGTTATGATGTTAGCATGTGCAGCTAACCTTGTCTACTGTTTTATATTTTCGTTTTAGAAATGTTCAAGAATAGTTTCATTATAGAATACAGTGATTCACAGTGCATACCTCATAATCCATATCTCTTTTGCAATTTATGGTGCAGTTAATGTAAAAATAAATAAATATTAACAGAAGTTTTTTCATAAGAAAGTTTAAATACCCAGATCATTCAACAGTTTCACATGGTGTGATTTTAAGTTTTTTTGATGTTTCCCTTCTTAACTAGTGCTTTCTAAATATTTTGTAGATGTTATTGTTGGTTAAGTTAAACAAATATGAAAATATAAAACATCAGCTGCAACAGAGGTTAAGAGAAGTGCAGTCCTATGTTAATTTCCATGACTGTGATAAGAACACAATGCAGAAAAAAAGAGCAATGAATAAGTGCATTTATTCAGGAAGGAACATCAGACATCGAATAGTGTGAAGTTGTTCCCTATTCAGTCCCTTTTTTTATTAAATCAAAGAGGAGCTTTGTTATGCTTATTGTCAACCGTGGTACTAAGGACCCACTGCCTTGTATATTTTCCTGCAACTTTTAGATATCTCTCTTTTTCAGCATACCTGTCTCCAATATAAGCACAGTACAGGTTGATTACATGCTAGTGAGAATATTTCACCATGTAATCTAAGAATATAGGACAAGTTGCACATCTAAAAGTTACAGGACTTTGGCCCTTGAGGAATGCAGTTTGAGAACACTGTCTTAAGCATTTCCTTATTGTGGCACAGCTGATCTGAGTGAGTTACATCCACTGTGCTGAAACAGTGGTATACTGAGGAGGTAATACAATCATTTGATTTGGTTTTGGTGGAACAAAACCCAAAGGGCAGTGGGCCCTGATACCAGTAGACAGTGTAAACAACTGGAATAACTTCTTAACAGTGTAAGTTACTGCTTGCTGCTCTGACTTAGAAAGAATATATGAACAAATTGTACAGGAGTGCCTAGTTTAATCATAATTTAATTTTGCAAATGGTCATTGTGGTTGTTTAGCTGCTGTTCTGTTTAAAACTTGATGATGATAATATACCCATAGATTTTCTCAGTCTATTATTAAAGCATATGTTATTTTTATTTTCTCTTGATCACCATAGACTTTTTTTCTCTAGATGCACACAACAATGAGGCCACAGAGATTAAGAATAAATCCAAAGGATGAAGCAGCTCATTTTGTGAGTCTGAGTCAGGACAAAGATGGTTTTTCTGTACAATACATAAACTCTTTTAAGGGTAAGTTGACAAGCCGTAGTTTTTAAATGAGATTTTTGTCACTGTGGGCTGACAATGACATTTCATATGGTCTAACAGGTCGAGGAGTATTTAGTACATGCCACTTTCAGACAGGAGCTTTCTTATTGGAATATCGAGGCGATGTCATAAACAGCAAAGAGTATGAAAATCGGGTAAAAATCTATCATGATGCCATGAAGGTCTTCATGTTTGAGTTTCGTCATAATGGGAAAAAGTTGTGGTATGTAAATTTTAAAAATAACTTAAAGCAATTATAAAAATTAAGTTTTAATTGTTGAAATATTTAATGCCTTCTATTACTAGTTTTTAAAAACTTGAAATTATCCCAGAATTATATGGACAATGTTTTATATCCCGTCATCCTTGGCCATTTAGATTTTTCTTCTTCTTTCAGTGTTGATGCAGCGAGAGAGGATGGGTCTTTGGGAAGACTGGTTAATGACGACCATTTGATCCCTAACAGCAAAATGAAGACAATAACAGTGAATGGAAAACCTCATCTCTGTCTCTTTGCAATTAAGGACATAAATCCAGGGGAAGAGATTACCTATAACTATGGAAACGCTGAATGGCCATGGAGAGTGAAGGTAAATAACTAGAATTTCTGAAAGCTATTTGACAGTCAATAACATTTTATCAAAATGAAATCCATTGTATTTTGGTAAAAATACCAAAATGCAATCCATTGTATTTTGGTAAAAATACCAAAATATAACAGAATACAGAGTCTGTTTGCGGTCTACTCCAAAGGTGTCTGCTCGACACAGTCCCAGCAATGGTTATTCCTAACAAAGCACAGCATTCCTAAAACTGTGTATAGATAACCCGAAGAGTAATATTGTTTTCTATCACTAGGACCTTGCTTAAAATTCTTAGGCCAATTGGCTTACCTAGTATTGCCTTAGCTCTATATACAATGTTACTGTATCTTGCAATTAATGTTAAATGAATCTTAATGACTCGTTTGCTGTCTTCTCCACAGGTTTCTGCTCACCCTGACAAAACTGTAGGTGAGGAACCGATGGGATCATTATCCTCGTCTCTTGAACCACAGGTGAACGGCTATCCGACTTGGAAATCTTTGTAATTTTTCTGACATGTATTTTAGTGGACATGGGTTTTTGAGAGCGTAGACACAGTCCCAGCAATGCTTGTTCCTGTCAGGGGACAGCATTATGAGGACTGTGTGTAGATGACCCGAACAGTAATATTGTTGGCAATCACTCGGACCTTGCTAAAAATACTATTGCCAAACAACATGCCTAGTTTTACCATAGCTCTTCATACAGTGTTACTCTATAGTGTTCTAACTTGAAGTCAATATTAAATGAATCTTAATGACTCGTTTGCTGTCTTCTCCACAGGTTTCTGCTCACCCTGACAACACTGTAAGTGAGGAACCGATGGGATCACTATCCTCGTCTCTTGAACCACAGGTGAACAGCTATCTGACTTGAAACTCTTTGTAATTTGTTTGACATGTATTTTAGTGGACATGGGTTTTTGAGAGCGTAGACACAGTCCCAGCAATGCTTGTTCCTGTCAGGGGACAGCATTATGAGGACTGTGTGTTGATGACCCGAAGAGTAATATTGTTGGCAATCACTCGGACCTTGCTAAAAATACTATTGCCAAACAACTTGCCTAGTTTTACCATAGCTCTTTATACAGTGTTACTCTATAGTGTTCTAACTTGAAGTCAATATTAAATGAATCTTAATGACTCGTTTGCTGTCTTCTCCACAGGTTTCTGCTCACCCTGACAACACTGTACGTGAGGAACCGATGGGATCACTATGCTCGTCTCTTGAACCACAGGTGAACAGTTGTCCGACTTGGAAATCTTTGTAATTTTTCTGACAGGTATTTTAGTGGCCATGGGTTATTGAGAGCGTAGACACAGTCCCAGCAATGCTTGTTCCTGTCAGGGGACAGCATTATGAGGACTGTGTGTTGATGACCCGAAGAGTAATATTGTTGGCAATCACTCGGACCTTGCTAAAAATACTATTGCCAAACAACTTACCTAGTTTTACCATAGCTCTTTATACAGTGTTACTCTATAGTGTTCTAACTTGAAGTCAATATTAAATGAATCTTAATGACTCGTTTGCTGTCTTCTCCACAGGTTTCTGCTCACCCTGACAAAACTGTAGGTGAAGAACCGATGGGATCACTATCCTCGTCTCTTGAACCACAGGTGAACGGCTGTCTGACTTGGAAATCTTTGTAATTTTTCTGACATGTATTTTAGTGGACATGGGTTTTTGAGAGTGTAGACACAGTCCCAGCAATGCTTGTTCCTGTCAGGGGACAGCATTATGAGGACTGTGTGTAGATGACCCGAAGAGTAATATTGTTGGCAATCACGGACCTTGCTAAAAATACTATTGCCAAACAACATGCCTAGTTTTACCATAGCTCTTTATACAGTGTTACTCTATAGTGTTCTAACTTGAAGTCAATATTAAATGAATCTTAATGACTCGTTTGCTGTCTTCTCCACAGGTTTCTGCTCACCCTGACAACACTGTAGGTGAGGAACCGATGGGATCACTATGCTCGTCTCTTGAACCACAGGTGAACAGATATCAGACTTGAAAATCTTTGTAATTTGTGTGACAGGTATTTTAGTGGACATGGGTTTTGAGTAGACACAGTCCCAGCAATGCTTGTTCCTGTCAGGGGACAGCATTATGAGGACTGTGTGTTGATGACCCGAAGAGTAATATTGTTGGCAATCACTCGGACCTTGCTAAAAATACTATTGCCAAACAACTTGCCTAGTTTTACCATAGCTCTTTATACAGTGTTACTCTATAGTGTTCTAACTTGAAGTCAATATTAAATGAATCTTAATGACTCGTTTGCTGTCTTCTCCACAGGTTTCTGCTCACCCTGACAACACTGTACGTGAGGAACCGATGGGATCACTATGCTCGTCTCTTGAACCACAGGTGAACAGTTGTCCGACTTGGAAATCTTTGTAATTTTTCTGACAGGTATTTTAGTGGCCATGGGTTATTGAGAGCGTAGACACAGTCCCAGCAATGCTTGTTCCTGTCAGGGGACAGCATTATGAGGACTGTGTGTTGATGACACGAAGAGTAATATTGTTGGCAATCACTCAACCTTGCTAAAAATACTATTGCCAAACAACTTGCCTAGTTTTACCATAGCTCTTTATACAGTGTTACTCTATAGTGTTCTAACTTGAAGTCAATATTAAATGAATCTTAATGACTCGTTTGCTGTCTTCTCCACAGGTTTCTGCTCACCCTGACATAACTGTAGGTGAAGAACCGATGGGATCACTATCCTCGTCTCTTGAACCACAGGTGAACGGCTGTCTGACTTGGAAATCTTTGTAATTTTTCTGACATGTATTTTAGTGGACATGGGTTTTTGAGAGTGTAGACACAGTCCCAGCAATGCTTGTTCCTGTCAGGGGACAGCATTATGAGGACTGTGTGTAGATGACCCGAACAGTAATATTGTTGGCAATCACTCGGACCTTGCTAAAAATACTATTGCCAAACAACATGCCTAGTTTTACCATAGCTCTTCATACAGTGTTACTCTATAGTGTTCTAACTTGAAGTCAATATTAAATGAATCTCAATGACTCGTTTGCTGTCTTCTCCACAGGTTTCTGCTCACCCTGACAACACTGTAGGTGAGGAACCGATGGGATCACTATCCTCGTCTCTTGAACCACAGGTGAACAGCTATCTGACTTGAAACTCTTTGTAATTTGTTTGACAGGTATTTTAGTGGACATGGGTTTTTGAGAGCGTAGACACAGTCCCAGCAATGCTTGTTCCTGTCAGGGGACAGCATTATGAGGACTGTGTGTTGATGACCCGAAGAGTAATATTGTTGGCAATCACTCGGACCTTGCTAAAAATACTATTGCCAAACAACTTGCCTAGTTTTACCATAGCTCTTTATACAGTGTTACTCTATAGTGTTCTAACTTGAAGTCAATATTAAATGAATCTTAATGACTCGTTTGCTGTCTTCTCCACAGGTTTCTGCTAACCTTGACAACACTGTAGGTGAAGAACCGATGGGATCACTATCCTCGTCTCTTGAACCACAGGTGAACGGCTGTCTGACTTGGAAATCTTTGTAATTTTTCTGACATGTATTTTAGTGGACATGGGTTTTTGAGAGTGTAGACACAGTCCCAGCAATGCTTGTTCCTGTCAGGGGACAGCATTATGAGGACTGTGTGTAGATGACCCGAAGAGTAATATTGTTGGCAATCACTCGGACCTTGCTAAAAATACTATTGCCAAACAACTTGCCTAGTTTTACCATAGCTCTTTATACAGTGTTACTCTATAGTGTTCTAACTTGAAGTCAATATTAAATGAATCTTAATGACTCGTTTGCTGTCTTCTCCACAGGTTTCTGCTCACCCTGACAACACTGTAGGTGAGGAACCGATGGGATCACTATGCTCGTCTCTTGGACCACAGGTGAACAGCTATCTGACTTGAAACTCTTTATAATTTGTTTGACAGGTATATTAGTGGACATGGGTTTTTGAGAGTGTGGACACAGTCCCAGCAATGCTTGTTCCTGTCAGGGGACAGCATTATGAGGACTGTGTGTCGATAACCCGTAGTGTATTGTTCTTGGGAGCCTGCTTTAATTTTGTTTCTCCACCTTTTCTTGGCAATTTGTCTAGCTTTCCATAGCTTTTTACACAATGTTACCAAAGTTAGGGAACAAGATTCCCAGAACTGCATAGTTTGTGTTTGTACATGCCTGGAAGTTGCCTACAAAATTATCACTGAATGCTTTCAGTGATTTTTTATAAATGAAATGCATCTCTCAATATTCAGTTTCTGAAATTAAAAACCCTTTTACATCAGAATTGCACTCTTACTTTTTTAGTGATGCAATGTTTTTTCTCCAGAAATGCAACCATGTTGTACTGCGCTCATCATTTTCAAGCATTGAAAAATGCACACATTGCTTGGGACCTTTTGTTGCCCTCAAGTGGAATGGTCTGAAATGTAAAGGCGAGTTTTCCTTGTGTGGTTATTACTCCTTTAGTATTTTCAAAGTGGATTAGGATTGGATTTCTTAATGACTCTTAAAGTTTAACATCTATAGATCTTGTTATTCAGATGTATTGGATGATCAAAAATGTCATGTTTGTGATTAGTTTTACCTATTGAAATCATAGATGTTATCTCTACTACTTGTGACAATATCTAAATTATGACTTGTTATACAAACTTACTGTTTAATAAATACGACCATAAAACCCTTAACTTTACTCACAACCTCTTTTTCCAGACTGTTCTTCAATATGGCACAACATCTGCTATGAAAAGATCCAGAGGACTGATTTTTCACCATCTTCATGGGTAGGTGTCTTTAGTTCTCCTTTTGGTACTTTTTAAAAGAGCAATACTTGAACAATCTCTTTCTTTTTAAGGTTTCTGACGAATCATCTTCAGCTGATGATCTTTCAGACAAAGAATACATACCTGACTCTGTCAGTTACTCAGAAAGTTCAGTGGAACTCTCAATAGATGATTCAAATCATTTCAAAAGGACTATTCTTGATCCTTGTTTCAGTGCATCTTTGCCAGACTGTCAAAAGAGTGATGGTGCAGAGAATGACTTGGCTGAAGGTCTTATTTCTGAAAGTGAAGACCGTGCCAAAAAGGTTGTTCAGAAACAGATGAAAAGGTCTTCTAAAAATAAAAAAACTGTTGACGTTCAAACTGAAGGGAGACCTGTGGAGCCACTCACCAGATCTGAAGCTGTTGAAAGCATCCAGTCTACAAGTATATCATCATCAAGAGATAAAAAAAACTACTGCTTTGTTTGTGGCAAGCCCCAGTCTAAGATTGCTCGACACTTAAAAGTCCATGAGAAGACAAATGCTGAAGTCGCTCAAGCTTTGGCACAACCAAAAGCCTCAAAACTGCGGAAAAAAATACTAGGACAGTTGCGAAATAAGGGGAACTCTACTCACAATAAAGAGGTTTACAAAAGTGGCAGTGGACTGCTAAAAATCAAACGTAAACCCAAGCTGAAGTATAACATAAACCAGTATGTTCACTGCATGTTTTGCCAGGGATTGTACCTTCGGAATCACCTTTGGCGGCATGCTCGTAAATGTAAATCCAAACCAAGAACAACTGATGAGACAGGACCAAAAAGGGTTTTGAGCTTGGCCTTAATGGTGGATTCTGGACTATGTCAACAAATATCCCAAGGTGTTTTTAAGCTCCTAACAGTGATGAAAGATGATGAAGTGTCTGCTGCAGTGCGAAGTGACTTTTACATTCTACAGCTTGCACAATCATTTTTCAATAAACATGGTCAAGATCCCTCCAAGCATGAATATATTCGACAAAAAATTCGTGAAGTTGGAAGGCTTCTGCTAATCCTCCGGAATGAGTTTTCTATATACAACATTGAAGATGCTGTCAGGCCCTCAAACTTCCATGTACTTGTTCAAGCAGTCAAGAGAGTATCTGGCTTTGATGAAGACAGTCATTCATATAAAACTCCTAGCCTTGCTCTGAAATTAGGACACTCGTTGCACAAGATCAGTGACCTTATATGCTGCACAGCTTTAGTATCAGGGAATGATGAGCTTAAAAAGTCATGTCAGGCTTTCAAAACACTTTATTTATCAAAGTGGTCAGAACTTGTCTCTCACACAGCTTTAACAACCTTGAGTGACAAGCGCTTTAACAAGCCTTCCACGCTTCCTTTCACTGAGGATGTTCAGCATCTTCACCAGCATTTGGAAAAGGTTGCAAATTTAGCATCTGACACTTTGAAAAGTGATCCGTCACCACAAGCCTATAGGGAACTGTGCAGAACTACATTGGCAAAAATCATTTTGTTCAACCGAAGACGAGGTGGAGAGGTTTCTAAAATGCAGCTGTCTTCCTTTCTAGAGAGGGACACCACTCCCTTGCATAAAGATGTTGCAGTTGGTCTTACAGAGTTTGAACGACAACTTTGTGCCCATTTCAGCAGGGTAGAAATAAAGGGGAAAAGGGGCAAAAAGTTGCTGTGCTTTTATCACCAGACATGGTTGAAGCCATCATCCAGCTCATTAGCAGAAGAAGGGAGTGTGGAGTGCCAGACAAAAACACCTTTCTTTTGCTAGACCCAACTGTCTAACCCCTTACAGATGACAAGACTGTCTGAGGGTTTATGCTAATGACAGTGGTGCCCAAAACCCTGAACTTTTAAGATCAACACAACTTCGAAAGCATGTTGCAACATTGTCCCAAGTGTTAAACCTGCGAAATCACGAACTGGACCAAGTTGCAGACTTTCTGGGACATGATATACGTGTTCATAGAGAGTATTACAGGCTACCAGAGGCTACGACTCAACTGGCAAAAATTTCTAAATTGCTTCTGGCAATGGAAAGGGGGACTTTGGCAAATCTGCAAGGCAAAACACTGGAGGAGATTGAAATTGAAGGTACTTTTCAAAATTCTATGTACTTGTTTGGATTAGCATTTTATTTGTTACTGAACTGGTTTTAATTTTTCTTTTTTAGATGAGTTGGAACTGACTGACACTGAAAGTGGACAAAGTGAGGTTGATTGTGACCCATCCCCACTTGTAAATGATACTCAATGCTCTACAAATCAAGAATCTAATGAATCTTCTGGTGGTATGAATATCAATCGTCATGCCTGATGCAATATTACATGTTTTTAAAATTAGACATTCAGGTGTGTTCTGTTTACTTATCCAATTACAGATGGTTTAGGAGAAGAGACATCACAAGGTACCTTGTTTTTCTTTAAATTTTGGTTACTCATTGCTAGAAGATTTTGCCATTTCTTAAGGTTTTTCTTTACCCTCCTTGACAGCATTGTTGAAGTGTTTATGCTATATTCTAGGGAGAACATCCTCTATGCCATCTGCTGAGAAGCCTTCAGGCACAGCAAAAGATATGACTACCTTAACAACCTCACCCCACCTCACGGTTAATAATTTAGTTTCAATAACTTAACATAGTAATCATTGCACAATATAATAATGTAATATATATATATATATATATATATATATATATATATATATATATATATATATATATATATATATATAATATATAATTTTTAATTTTGGCTAAAGGTTAGGTTTCTGTGCAGTTAGTCTTATGACTAATATAGCAGACAACTTGTTTTGTATCTCTAATTTGACAGGATGCAGAAAACCTCAATCTCCTGTTGAATTACCTGGGACCTCTTCTGGTATGACTTATTTCAATTAACCTTTCATTGGACATTTAGTAACTGATTTTTAATGTTGTATCTTTTATTTTGTTAACCTGAAGTATTACTAATGTATTGTAGGAAAGGGAACGGAGATTATTGCACCACCAACTGAAAAACCCCCAGAACCACAAGATGGTATGACTGTCTTCCTATTCATGGTGGCTCTTTACTTAGTGGTATGGTTTAGAGATACTGTTTTAAGGCTCATCATAACATATTACAAGAATTGAGTATTATCCTGAGCTTTAAAAAGCCCAGTAAGAAACATGCAGAGAAGGGGTTGGGACTGTGCAATTTTTTTAAAATAAGGCTGAAACAATCTTACAAAGTTAGTTGCTGATTATGATCAAGTAATAAACTGCTTAAAACCAGAATGGACAGGACAGAATATGAATGATAAGCATGACCTGGTTCTATAACGACAGGTCATAAAGCTTGCAGTGTAGTATAAAATGAAGCTTTGAGTGATAGTTTATATTAGACGTGCCAGGGCTGTAGCTTCATGATTTCTAAGTGTAATAAATGCAGTGTATCACAACTTGCTAATGAATTTAATAATTTTAAAAAATTGGAGAAAATAATTTTAGTGGATACATATTTGATTCATGTGGTGACTAAATGCACGTTGAGAAATCTAATTGTCAAAGGGTTGTCTTCAATAAACACAATAAACAGAACAGGAATGTAAAACTTTATCACAAGCATACTTTTATAGCAGACTCCTACATATGATTTTTATTTTAAAAAGTAAAATTGTCTCTCTTGTTTGTAGATTATCCTGAAAAGGACCATCCTCAGAGAAATCAAAAACGGCCCTGGTCTCCTACAGAAATTGCAGCGGTGTTGAAACATTTTCAGAAACACATTGACACTGGGAAGCTGGCAAGTTTTGTTGAAATTCAACAGTGTCAACAGGCAGAACATCCTGCTTTAATAAATCGCTCACTTCGAACATAAGAGACTTTGTTAGAAATCGTGGTGTGTCCAAAAAGAAAAAGAAAAAGCTAAAAGTCAGATAAATCTTGAGCCAAGATGCTCTAAACAAAACCTTAAGAACTTTCAAGCATGCTTTTGTTTAAAAAATAAAACCCAGAAATTCAACTCTTAGGTGAGTATAAACGGCTCATTATATTAGAGATTATGTGCTGTTAAAAGTAACATTTAAAGGAGAAGGTGTTTTGTTTTTAAGCTTCACCTTTTTTTGGTTTTGTTTGCTTGTTTATTTTTGGAGTTGTTTTCTATAATGTGCTCTGATTTCTAAGTTGGTCCAAGATTGATGTGTGAATAGACTCAACAAAACTTGAACTCTTAATCATTTTCAAAGTAATTCAGAAGATTGATTTCCAGGTTGTTGAAAAAGGCAAAAATTGTTCTAGTAAGTCTGTCTAGTAGCCTGTGTTTTGGTTTGCTCCCAAAAATAAAAATTGCAAAAGACAATGTCGTTTGTTTATTCCATAATACGTTTTAATTTGTATAGGTCTAAACACTACCCTATTGGTAATGAACTAGCACTATGTTGCTGACCATATTTCTATTTGATTATTATTTTTTTCATATTTGGACTCAGATTTTTGTAGTCCATTCCTGTGTTCATGATAAATGAACACTACCATTATTGCAGGGTGTGGATTAAATACCATTTGATGCTCATTTGGGTACTTTAATATATTTTGGGGACATTCTTTGAAGTCTTATTTTAAATGTCCTTGCAATTCTCATTGGTACTTATAATGTATTGTTATGTCAGGGGTGTGGCCTATCTATCTAATTACCAATGTCCTGTTAATGTTGCATAAAGTCAGGTCATTATATTTAGATTTGTGTAGCATGTAAACACAATTTTAACTGAGATCTTTGTTGAGTGGCTCATTAAAGATTTTTTGAGACATTCAGCCGGTCTGTAGAGCAAGTGGAAAGGGGTGCTCCCATAATTCACCACTGTGACTGGTTTGGAAAAATTGTCCTTACAATTCACCGGGACCTGTATAGGTGTGTGTGTGTGTGTGTGAGAGAGAGAGAGAGTATGGGCCTATGTGTGATATTGTGTTTTAGAACTGTAAATTTAAGTTAAATGTATGGAGTTCTATTGGTAACAAAAACTGAATTCTGGTTATAGTAATACAACTGTTAAAAAGTAAGGGTTTTCTTAAAAAACACAAAGGTGAAGTGGGAAAAACATAAGGGACTGAAAAGAAAAGTGCCTTATCGGCTTTATTTTGTTCTGGGAAACATTAATGATGTTGCTCTATGTTTAAGTTTTTTTATTATTTTGGGGATTTGAGGATCTAAGGTTTTATTTTTCAAAGTTCCTATTAAAAGAAACTGTTCAGGTAGCTGGTTGTCTGGAGTTATTTATATTACATCAAAGGAGTGTATGGTAATTGGACGAGTAAGGAATTACTCAATTAAACCTGTGTGGTATCTATGAGAACTTAACAAACCCAAATAGCCACCCCACCAGTGAGTTTAAGTTCTTGTCCCAGTTACTAGCGGACAGAGCAGTGGGGTGCTACATAGGTATCAAACCTGTAGACACTGGCATCAAGCCATACATCTCCCCACTGATCCAGATGTCTCTGTCTGATATGTGATTTCAAATAGCCAAGTACAGCACAAAAGTTTGTAATAAAGTAGTTTGGTGTTTTATAAAGCCAACCAAAGTGGATAGGCACAAGATTAAATGCTGAAATTGGTAGGTTTGCCTTTTACAGGTCTATTATGACTGAGGGGCTATTTAGCTAAAGTGGATACTTCAGCATGTGTGGATTTTACTGTACTACTTCCAAAGTAGCAGCTAAAAAGGGCACTTGATCGCTTTTGTCTGGACGAATCCTCTAGCAACAAATCGACTCAGACACCAGTGGAAGAGTGTCCAATAAACTTGAGTATATACCTTCAAATACTCAAGTGTTGTTTTTTGGGGGTTTTTTTTGAAAAAGGTCCAAATTAATCCAGAAAAGGTGACAGTTAAGGAGAAAATTCAACTTTTGGGCAGGATCAATATCTAATAAAAACTGAAATCTCAAATATTTGGTGCCATTTTGTAGAACAATCAAGTAACTGTTACCTTTAGTTGTTATAGAAATACTGCATATATCAAACATAAGAAAAATTTGATTGATAATTTGACACATTGAATTTGGACTCTCTTTAAGAAACTCCTATTCTTCCCAATACTCCTCCTTCAGCACGTCAACACAACAATGGCATTCCATTTTGCTGTTTACAACCGGTCCTAGAAGTATTGGACTGAGAAGTAATGTGTACGATAAGCTCAGCAGGCACCCATTTCCAACAGGTGTTTGTTAATTGCTGCTGCTGCTGCTAGTCTGAAAGCTGAAGTGTATGACAAATACTCCTCAATGGTTCAGAAAAAGAAAATTACAACACAGCATCAGAGGAATTCATTTTGTGTTTTTCAGCACATTATATATTTAAGAGTCACACAAAACGAACCACAGCAACTAATTGTTATCTAATTGGTTTCAAACAGAAAAAAATCACAAAAACACTAGGATTTTCCAGGTCACAGTAACGCAAAACAGAGCATGACTCAGAGAAAGTGTGTGTGTGTGTGTGTGTGCGTGGGGGAGTGCGAGTGTGTGTTGTTTTTTTTTTAACAATTATCTAAAAACCTCTATGTTTTGTGTTTTGGCTTTCACTAGATCAGATAAATGTAGAGAAATAATCAAAAGGACACATTGAGTCAATGAATCTTATCACAGGAAGAGAGGAAATTGCTCATGAAGGGGATCTACATACAGACTCTTTTTATAAACACAATCCTGTTTAAACAGACTTCTGATGGCTGGTTCTGGAAATACAAAGGATGAAAAATTGAATCAACCTGAATGCCGTTTGTTTACTTGGAAGTTATTGTGGCAAAATACACCTTGGTCTCATCTGACTAAGGCACACAATTTCAGGTTTAGTAGAGTACAATAAAATGTTCATTCTTTCTGTGTTATGTCAGCGTCATATCTTATTAAAACAAGAAAATATGAACAACAGATTAGAATTTCTTAGGCACACACAAATCAAGTGATTTTGCTTTTTTTTCCTCCCCAGAATAAATTAATGTACTCACATTAAAAGTTGGATTTTTTTAAACCTAAAAATTTGAGAGCTCTTTCTGCATTAAGAGATTTATTTATGTTAAAACACATTTTTAACAGGAGTGCTAATCTACAGACCTCCAAGTTTATACTATGAGTTTGGAACTGAGCCACTGTTAAAATAGGGCTGGTAAATATTGGTAGTAACTGTGAATGTTGTCAGAATTGTTCTTTCTCCTTCTTGGATAAATAATAACCAAGTCTGCCAACAGCACATTACCAGGATGATAAAGGTTTGTAAATACATTAGTGACTGAGGATAAGCAGACTGAGGTTAATCCAGGCACACCAGAGACTGCTCCACAGTGTGAGCTGGGTCAGACTTGACGACAAGGTACGTGCTGCAGGACCAGACACTGGAACACAAACCTGTTATTGTCCCTGAGCTCTTAAACACTGCCTGGTGTTGAGTGGGAGGTGACAAAAGGTTCAAGTCAAAGCCAGCATCATAAACAAAGGGAAGAAAATGACTACCTGTAGCAGAAAATGTCAGTTTGCTCTTTGTAATTTATTCCATCTTTGGCAACATTTAATAACTATGCTACTGAGGAGATATGGCTTGATATTAGCCTTTACTGTATTATACAGTGCCCACTACGGGGTTAGAGAAAAACTATTTGTGGTCTAAAGTATTATAACCTCATTTATCAAATAGACTAGATCTGCAAAAGATAAACAAAGGTCTGGTAACTAATGTGCTGACATTTATTTAGCTAAAGTTAAAACACAAATTTGTCATACTGCAACAGTTGTTTGGCAAGTTTAGACTCGATGATCTGCTAAAGAAAATAACAGCATGTGCAATGCTCACTCCAGCTTGCAGTGCTGTAAAAACATTTATCCCCTTCCAAATTTCTTTCTTGGCTTTTGTGACACTATTAAATGTTTCAGATCTTCTGACCAATTTCAATATTGGACAAAAATAAGCAGAGTAAATACAATCAGAAAAAGTTAGCCAAACAAACTTAGTTCTGCATGAAAAAATATTCAACCCTCTTGTTAAGTCATAAATTAACAACTACCTGACCAATAGTATCAGGAAACAACTTAAAAAGAACTTGTCTGATAGCATAAAATAGGATAAAAGTAACACATTATTTATAAGAAAAGTCAAGAACATTGGAGAGTCAGTCTCCAAGGCTTGGAACAGGGGTGAACCACCCCAGGAGAGGCACAATCAAATTTGTTCCAATAGTGTGCCAAAGGCTTGTCCACCTAAGGCACTGGGGTCCTTGATGACTTGCAACAGTCAATGGAACCATGAACTCCTCTCTCTGTGGTAAAATCTTGATGAAAAATGTCCAGTCTCACTTTGTGGCCTTTAATTTAAGTGACGTTCACTTATGCAGCAGGGAAAGCTAACTTGAACCATACCAGTAAATTCATGTCTTAATGGTTTTAAAACCTACTCACAGAAGTTATGAAGTGGCCAAATTAAAACTCTGACTTAAATGTAATTGTGATATGATGCAGTTGTGGGACAACTTTAAAGTCCATGCTCCGTAAAACATTGGCTTTACTAAATTAAAACAATACGGTCAGACAGACTGGATCAGAATTCCTCCAGTGATGTAAAAGACTCATTGCCAGAAAAGGATAACCAGTTATTAGGTTAAAGGAGCAATTGCTTTTTGCATAAAGCCAAGGTGGTTTGGGTAGCTTTTTCTTCCCTTAAATGAAGTAATCATGTGAAAACTGCTTTTTGCAATTACTCAACATATGTTGGTATAGGATTAAGTTAGTTTGATGTGGAGAAAAAAACAGAGGCAAGTTGTAATGGGGGGAAATACTTTTTCAGAGCACTGTAGTTCAACTAGAAAATGTGACTGACTGGCTCATGTCATCTTTTTCTTTCCAAAAGCTTGTACCACAATACTCTGCCAAACAATAACATCGCAATTACTGCAAACCGTACAGTACTGACCCAACCACCCTGAGAGGAAGTTTGAAACTGAAATGACTGTATTTATTTCTATATCATCATGACTGGAGGACATTTTTAGCCTATGTTTGTCTTTCTTTTGGAAAAAAAAATACTGCCATACGTTAGTGCTTGACATCTGGTTTGCATTGACAAAACTATGCAGTTAACTCCTGTGTGCCAGTGGAGTGTCACTGCTTTCAAAATCCACGGAAGAGTGTCCTTTTTTCCCTCCTTTTTCTGTGCTGGAATTTCCTAAAAAGTGTTCAAATGACAGAAAGAAACTAGCAAAAAGCTAATCTTCACAGTACAAATGTCAGAAAACAATAAGCTCATAAAACTATTACCCATTATTTCTAAGTGACTTGTCACTTTCATTTTATCTTCACATCCTCCTTGTCATCCTATCCTTTTCTTCCAAAGGTGAGGCAATCCATTTAATATTTGAGGCCACCTCTTTTAACTAGAGCACCATTTCCCTTTTTACACCATTCTGTATTTTACTCAAGAGTATCCTTTTAAAACAAAACAGTAAACCCGAATGAACATTTTAAGGTAGGCCCACACAAGAGACATGCTCAGATGAGAATCAAGTAAAAGTATGCTAAATGAGGTCAGAATACTTCCACTGGCATGCTGGTTGATTTCGTAATTAGTTTGAAAGCACCAGAGAGGATGTTGTGCTCATAAGACCACCCCCATTCTGATGCAATACCTTCAGTGGCAAAACAGGAAAATATATTTTTCCTCTTTCTAACTGCTTTTGCTTTACTGCCAGGCAAACTCAGTGAATATATTATTAGGTCAATTGTTCCAACTTATAAAGCTGAGTTCTCTAAACTGTCTGATCCCACAAAAAAAAATAAAAAATAGGGGCCAATTTGGAAAACTCCCTCTATTTACACATTCTTGGATTTGAGGCACGTGCCTTTGACGAACTGCTGTGGGTTTTTAAGACCACAAGAATCTGAAGACATAAGAGTTGGAAAATGCTTTGACCTTGCTGTTAATGGCTTATGAGAGGATAATAATATTTGCCATAAAAGCTACTTTTATTTTCACATTATGGTGTTTATACCATTCTTAAAGCAATGATCCGTTCAATTTGACAGAGATGGGAATCAGTCATTAAGCAGATCTGATCAGTAATCAGCAGGTCAAGTACTTTTTAAACACATCAGCCAACGACATGTTGGCTGATGTAAGACAAGTATTAATTTGTCTTACTTTTTAAGACAAATTAATATTTTTTGTGTGTTTAGCTTTTTGGAAGCATAATATACATTATCCACCTAAAAACACAACCATTTAAAATTGACATTCTTGTTATAGTTGGTACAATACGTCTTGATATCTTAGTTTGATCCTTCTTTAGAGCCAGTAAGAGACCAACATCACTTATTTTATATACGTATGGACAGAAAATTGCTCCTTATGCTTCCTAAACATTTTCTCAATGTTGCTGAATCAACACAACCGGGCAGGCCATTAAGAAAGCAGTGAAAGATTTCACAGACTGCTAAGTCAGCAATGAAAGAGCTGTAAAAGCTGCAAGCAATCATTTATAACACGATTAGACTTAGAACTCATGGCAGCAGACATGCACCAGGTCATAAGGGTCAAGCTTATACCAAAAATCTTATTTTGTCAGTGTAAACAAACATCTCATCATCCTCTGACAGGAATATTAAGAGTGTTATGAGCAGCAGGTAGATGTATTATATAACTTCTCTAATGTTGTTCTTAATATTGTTACACTGCAAGAAAACTTTTAACAATACTTAAAGTCAGATATTTAGATACAATGAATAAAATGATATACGCATTTTTTCCCACTGTCTGTCTAAATCAAAGACAACTTATTTTTTTAGGTTAGTTAGAATTACTAAAATTATTTCTATTTGGTAAATTCCACAGAACCTAGCGAGAATATTTTTTAGACAATTTTTGTAACTTTTTAAAATTTATAAGTTTACATACATTTGGTCAGTATCAATTATTTTTGAGTTAATTGGAGCTACACCTGTGCCTGTTTTTAAGGGCACAGCTGGGACGCACTGCTTTCTTTTTAAACGCAATTGGAAAGTCAAAAGAAATCAGCCAAGATATCAGGAAGGTAACTGTGCAACTGCACAAGTCTGGTTCATCCTTGGGAACAATTTCCAGATGCTTGAAGGTGCTGCATTCATCTGTTCAAACAATTACATGCAAGTACAGACATGATGGGAATGTCCAACAATCATACCGCTCAGGCAGGAGACAGGTTCTGTATGTCATAGATGAACAGGTTTTAGTCCAAAATGTTCATGTTGACCCCAGAACAAAACCTTAAGATCTTGTGAAGATGCTGGTTGAAGCTGATAAGATAGTGTCATCATTCACAATCTAACTTGCCTGTACTCTCATGAGCTTTTATTTCAAAAGAAACATAAAAAGCCAGATTGTCGTTTGAAAATGCACACAGGTACAAAGACCTTCATTTTTGTAGATATGTCCTGGTCTGATGATTGGTCTTCCAAATGGACATTGACACTAAGCATACAGACAATGTGGTTACAAAGTGGCTTCAGGAAAACAAAGTCAATGTTTTGGTGTAACTATCACAAAATCCTCATCTCATTCCCATGGAGAAGTTGTGGGTAAATCTCAAAAGGCAGCCTATCTAACAAACCTGACTGTGTTACACAAGCTCTGTCAGAAGGAATGGACCAAAACTCCATAAAACTACTAAAAAGACACTTATGGTAGGAAATCCAAAAAGTTTGACCCAATACATATAGTTTAGGAAACAATTATCCCTGATACAGATTGGTAAGTGAACTTCTGAAAGAAAAAAAAAAAAAAATCTTTAAAAAATGTCTTCACCAAGTTTTCTGGCATTTAGCAAATATAAATAATCTGGTTAATTCTAACAGGACAACTCTGGTCTGATTTAACTTCAGATAGTGGCATTAAATCATGTGGTGTGCATGGTTCAATTCCATCTATCAATATCTTTCTAAGTCACAGGATTCAGCTCTGTCCACCACAGACTATAAATCAAGAGGCTGAATAAACATAACACTGTTTAAATTTGGGGAGACCTGGGATGACCAATTCATAAGTCATTTCCAGTTTAGTAGTCAAACTTTCCTTTCTCTGACTTGTCTCTATGGATACAAGAAAACAGTGGATACATTGCTGAGGACCATAAAGCTTTGGCAGCGACATTCAGTCACACTTTATGCTGCATGGTCTCAACTTAGTTCATAACCCTGAGGTTTTATTGAGAGCACAGTAGAAATGAGAAATACAACCATTTATGTTGTAGGAATACATATCAGAAAAAATGACTTTAATACGTTGGAAACTGAATTTTTAAAATAAGTTAAAGAACATACATTTTAGTGACAATACTGTAAAACATTGATTCTTCTTGTGTCTTCTTCCTTTTACAATGGTATTTTGCTAAACAAAAAAAACAAAAAACAACAAAAAAAGCAGCTTTATTTTCCTTTCGCCAATGACCCGGTCCACCCGTGCAGGGCTGATAGTAATGTCCAAGTCTGAATTAACATTGTGCTTCTTCCTGTTACCCCAAACAGAGCTGTCTCTGGAACATCTCAAAAAGACAGCTGAACATATACACACTAGCACACAGTTACAATGAAAAACAGCCTTATTATGTCTAAACACACAGACACTATCCTGCACAAGAACTAAGACAGGGTGACATGGACACACCTGCAGGCTCAAATTGCCAAACACCTCCAAGAGGATGCATGAATTCACACTCACTCAGGAAAACCAGGATAAAGGTTGCTATAGAGGGATCAAACAAAAAACGCAGAGCAATCAAACTGAGTGGCGCAGTGACACGGACACAGAAAGCACATAAAGTGAGCAGTTGCAAACACACATGCAGACTTTGAGTCTTTTTGTGGGAACTTCCTGTTGAGTGTAATTACTGTTCATATCCATGATCTCTAGCCTTACTGGTTGCATAAAATATACTGATAAGCTTAAACAATTTGATGGATATAGGAAATGAGCTGTTTTAACAGTGTTAAGATCAGAATGTGGCATGTGGATAATGAATTTAGACTCAAGAGCTGGTATTTACTACTTGTGTATCAAACATCTTTGTCTTCTACACCTCATGAAGAGAAAAACATACTTAGGTGAAGTCGTATTGTGATTCACTCACCCCCTTTAATTCAGTCACAATATGATTATGTGTTAAAGTTAGAGATTCACAAAAAAAGAAGCAGGTGGTGGCTGGAATCCACCTTTCTAGAATGATAATTCTTGACCAATGATTTTTGACTGGTCATTAGTGACTAGGACAACTAATGCTTTAGAGGCATTCGGTGGGTCAGTCAAAAACTCAAAAAGTTTGTATTTCCCAATCAGTGAACACTATCAGTGTCACATATTTACACAGTCAATATGTGAAGAGGACTCACATACAGCTACATTCATGATAATTGATGGGTTTAACGTGAAATCAACAGGAGGTGCAGAGACGCAAGAAGTTATCTAATTTTGTGAATGTATGCGAGAGAACAAGACTTTAGCAGATAACAGGAGAGCTGAGTGGAGTACGGAAAATGTTTCAGTCTCTCTCATGTAATATGGTGGATTTAGAAATGACTACCCATTTTTAAGGTTGGGGTCTAGATTTTTTTTTTTCACCAGCTAAGTATATCTCTCTGTTTGAGGTGTGCTGCTGGAATCATCACAAAAAGTTTGCTCTGCCCCAAATATGTAGTACAAATATAAGTCTGGGTAAGAGGCAGACAGAAAGGGGGAAAAGTATTTTGTCTTACTAAAAAAAAAAAAAAAAAAAATTCTGATTCCTTCTTTGCACTGACCTTCAAATATGTTATTGATAAATTAATGACATCCACACTGGATATTGTAGCAGCACATTTTTGCGTGGTTGAAAGCAAATGCACACTAATGATTACCAAAACCTCCAGCTGATTGGTACACTGGTAAAGATTATTGAGCAAAAAAGGTTTATTCTCTGTCACTTAGCTGAAAGCTGAATAGTCCTGGCACAAACATGTGTAGATGAAGACTTTGAGGTTGCACTGAGCTCACTTTAGAGCTATCCATAAATCATGCTTATTAAATCTTCGGCAAAACAAAATCTGTTGTCTTTTGAGTTTTTGTATCAATCAACTGAACGCTTATGTAGGGAGCTTTTATTGTTCATGAATCTTAAAAAGAATGTCATGTTAAATCCAACATAGCCCTACAGTGAAGAGTGAGGTGACATTGTCAGGCCTCTTTAAAAATGATCATTGCTATAAAAAAAACAAAACATTTTTAGTAACATTAACAGCAGATCTTAGCATCTGAGTCTTAAGAAGGCCTTCAAGTTCAGAATTGCTGCAGTTACTTTCTTGACTTTGCACAAAGAGAGCTGTAATCCTTCAGACCCTTATCTTAGTGTCACACACCAGGATCTCTTTATCATGCACTCATGCAAAACACCATTCATCTTCCCCCACCTAATTCATTACAAGTGATAAAATGCGAAGTCCCATCTGCTTATGTTAAATGGAGAGACAAAGAAAGAACAGGTGCTTTGGTAAATGCTGATAGCATGGCTGAATTACCCTGCTTCACAGTGCAGACCGGTCAACATCTTCCAATCTATCAACAACAAATCTTTACCGACCTTACTTCACTTTTATCCTGCTCCTTTTTCTATTCAGGGGGAATACTGGCTTCCATGGTTATAAGGAAAGCAAAGAACCCAAAACAGACGTAAACAAAAAGACTAGCATGCAGAAACCACAAAGCTCTTGTTGAGACACCGTAGACTCTTTGTCATTTAGGTCAGGTTTAAATATAATCCACATTTGAGTAAATTTAGAAGATATTTAAGTATTTCTACAATTTCTAGACTGGAAGGATCCAACGGTGGAAATCTTGCAAAAACAAATCACATATGTGGTCTATTACCAATAAATTCAAGACATGATGCGCCCAGCAGTCATGTATCAGATCTTATACTGCAACACATTTACTTCATTCTTTTTCAGCAGTCATTAAACCTTAAACAGTTTCCTCTCACCAGGGTTGAGAAAGCAAGCAATGGGATGAGGAAGGGGGTTAAGGGGGGCCAAATACTTAAAGAGTGAAGTCATAGTGCTTGTGTCATTGGCCCTCTGCAGTGCTTTGCTCACCGTCTGGCCTGCATTTTACCCATTGATCTAATTTCCATTGCCAACAGTGAATGTTGCTCTTTTTGAAGCAGAGTATTTAGGCCCATTAAAGAAGCAGACAGAATTGCAAACGTATGGTGGACCTAAGGACAAGTAGAGAAGAAACAACTAGGAGATGTCTGTCAGACTTATGAGAAGACCAACATAAATGGAATCTGTCATTTTTGGAGGCATTCACTGGACAGGAAAATGCACAACTCTGTGTGTACTTGAAAAATACATCAAGATATGTGCAGTCAAAAAAAGGAATGTATACACCGTGTTCCAAATTATTATGCAAATTGGATTTCAGTATCATAAAGATTAATTTTTTTTTGTTGTACTATTAAATTTATTGATGGTGTTGTGTGTCAGGGCTCTTTGAATCATTATAATTGATTTCAGAGAGCTGGGTTGATTAGTTTGTCTGGTGAGCTCAATTAAAGGAAATCTACTTAAGAAGGATGTTCCACATTATTAAGCAGGCCACAGGTTTCAAGCAATATGGAAAAGAGAAAGAATCTCTCTGCTGACGAAAATCATCCGATAGTGAAATGCCGTATGACAAGGTATGAAAATAGATATTTAATGAAAACTGAAGCGTTATCGTACTGTGAAGAGATTTATGGCTAATTCAGAACAAAGATGGGTTTGTACAGATAAAGACATAATGAAGAAGGTTTCTGTTAGACAAATTCATTGGATTAAGAGAGCAGCTGTTAAAATGCCCTTACAAATCAGCAAACAGTTATTTGAAGCTGCTGGTGCCTCAGGAACCTCAAGGTGGAGGATCCTCCAAAGGGCTTGCGGTGCATAAACCTATTATTTGGCCACCGCTAACCAGAGCTCACAAGCAGAAACGGTGGCAGTGGGCCCAGCCATACATGAAGATTAATTTTCAAACAGACTTGTTCACTGATGACTGCTGTGCAACCCTGGATGGTCCAGATGGACGCAGTAGTGGATTGATGGTGGATGGCCACCACATCCCGACATGGCTGTGACCTCAGCAAAGAGGTGGTGGATTAATTTTTTGGGCCAAAATCATGGGGAGAGAGCTGGTCAGCCCCTTCAGACTCCCCGAAGGTGTGAAAATGACGTCAACAAAGTACATGGACATTTTGACTGTTTGACTGATCAATTTCTGTCATGGTTCAAAAAGAAGCAAAATCATCTTCATGCATGACAGTGCATTATCTGATGCTGCAAGGAATACCACTGTGTCATTGGCTTTTATGGGCATAAAAGGGGAGAAACTCATGGTGTGGTTACCATCCTCCTCTGACCTCAACCCTATTGAGAACCGTCGGAGTTTCCTCAAGCAGAAGATCCGAGGGTGGAATGCAGTTCATATCAAAACTGCAGCTCTGGGAAGGTTTTCTGACATCCTGCAAAAAAAATTCAAACAGAAACTTTCCACAAACTCACAAGTTCAATGGATGCAAGAATTGTGCTGCGATATCAAAGAAGGGCTCCTATGTTAACATGTAACTCGGTCTGTTAAGATGTTTTTGATTGAAATAGCTTTTGATTTTAGTACATGTGACCACTTAATGCTGCACATTCAAAGAATGAGCGTTTGCATTTCTTTCTAATCCATAAAACGTTTAGAAAATCTGCTGTGCATAATAATTTGGAACAGTGCAAAGAAAAATACTGTTCTCATTGGGAGCTTTGTTCAATAAAATTTGATTTATACTTTAATAGTTCAAGACTTGAAAATTATACTGACCATCATTTGCATTGACCACTTAAGAAAATCTGAGAAAATATCACTTGCATAATAATTTGGAACACGGTGTAGCTTTTCTTACAAATACACTGATACAATAACAATGAGCACATCCATTGTGATCTACATTATTGGCTAACGGCATGAACACTGTAAAGATATCTGATGATGCACATCTACTGGTGTGTTCTTCAAGATATATCAATATTACATATACAGACTCTGAAAATATGCATACACCGTGCTAACAATTGGTGGAATGCTCCTTAGCAAACTTCAGCACTTAGACCAAACAGTTTCTTCTGCCATCAGCAGGCTTCTGTCACAAACCTGGTTAGGTATTCTTTCCAGCAGAGTTAGTATTCACTTTAGATCCGGATAACTAAAAGCATTTTTAAAAGAAACAGCTTTTTAAATTGTTCTGTTTTTTAAAGTGCATAATTGTTGGCTCCTGAATTATTTCAAGTTTCCAATTTCTCTTTAAGAAAACAGCTAACAGACCCTGGTCCATCTGTGTATCTTTACCTCCCGCCTGTTAATCTCCACATAAAGTTGAGCAAACCAAAATAAGTTCACGCTTTGCAGAAAAACGTGGCGTGACAGTTCTCACTTTGTAATACTTCAAAGATATTGTTACTTTTTAGCTCACATAACTGATAGTGCTTGTCCTGCTTTGCTTTCTATTCAGGTGTTCCCATCCGGATTTCTTTTTTCTATATTTTTCTAATTAGCCACTAGGTTTGTTAGCCCTTTGCTCTCCTTGCAGTTTTTTCCACTGTCATGTCTTTTTAGTTGTGAAACAAACTATCTAAGTGATGCAAATGTCTAAATGGAGTCTACATCTGTTCCTGACTAAGAAATTAATGAAAACCCGGCCTGGCTCATATGCACTCAGTTTCATAAGGAATAAGATCATAAAAAAATGGCACAACAGCTGTGGAACAAAGCAGGTGTCCACAGTTTTAAACATAATACTATACAGCACTGTGTGTTGCAGTGGGACTACTGGTGTTATTGTTCTTCTTAATTAGTAAAACAGTTATTATTACAACAGTTATTATTATATCAAACCACGCTAAAGAATTATTGTTTTCAGGAAGTTCCTCTTTCATAACTCAGTGCATTTTTAATGACAGGAATTTGTTACAATTTGAAGTTGCTGGTGAAACCGAGCCTCCTTTTCTGTAGGTGGTTTTGCTAACTGCCCAAAACCATAAACACAATATTAGTAGAAATACAGAACACTTAATGCTCAAACAATATAACCTATGCAGTATTGTTAAGTGAATGAGGTGCAATCCACACCTGATTAACATTTAGAACATGTTATGGTCTGCTGTCTACTAATGAAGGAGATAAGGAAGATATTACTGATTGCTTTTCTCTATTGTGCCTCTATGCACCTCAAATCTGGAACAAACTTCCATCACACTGCAAAACAGTTGACACGCAGAGTTCCTTTAAATCAAGACTAAAAATCCATCTCTTTAGAGTTGCTTTAGAACCCTAATAAATGGAACATTGACCAACATTTTTGATGGAGGCCTATATTGATTTATATTGATGATTTTGATGATGGCACTTGAGAAAGTGTAATCTTTATTATTAGTTTTTAAAACTGTTTTGTTTTCACATTGTAAAGCACATTGAGCTGCCATGTTGTGGAAATGTGCTAGCTCTGCATGATTGGCACTGCACCTTCTATTAGACAAAAAATATAAAAACTATTTTACTTTTCTGGACTCTTTCGTAACAGGAATATAGAACAGGTGCTGATAAATTAAGCAAGTTACAAAATGCTTCAACATGTAGATGTTGGAAAGTTATACATAGTGGATTGGATTTCAGCAGATAAATCACATACTGTATATAGAGAAAATGTTATTTATGTGAATTTATCATTTATGTCTCTATACTAACCTCCCAAACAGCCATTATTTACATATTCGAGAAGTCGTTAGATGCTCTCTCAGTCTCTCTTCACAACAACAGAATAAGCTCTCTGTAACTATCCCCTGTTGTACCTCGATGTGATGTGTCCATGCAGGAGCTGATGTCCTTTTATAGACACAGGACAGCACTTTCTGCCATTTACGGCTCCTCTAAAGCACAATATGAGGGTGGGTCAGCATCCAAGGTGAGAGAAGGCAGAGGCAAAAAAGGACAAGACAGTTCCTGTCAACTTCATACTTCTTCACACTAACCTTTGACAGCTTTAAAAATGAGTGCCAAAGTGTTTCTAAGCAATGCCAAGTGCAGTCTCCTCTGTGTGTTTTGAAAAGCACCCAACTGTCATATACAGTTCAATTAAGTAAGAGGCATAAATCCTCACCTCAGTGTATCTAGCAGCTGCGACTTGTCTAAACCTGCCTTGGTTGTGGAGACTATTGTTTCTCTCTCTGAGCCGAAGAGACAAAAGTGAGAGGCCACAGCTTGCAAAATGTGTATGCTCGTAAATACTAGTGAGTGAAAAGACATAAAAAGGCAGATGATGGAGAGAGATAATGTAATGCATTCTGGGTAAGAAGTCACATTCTTGATAACTTGCTAGTTTCATCATGCACAACGGCATTTTTACAGTGTTTACTTTGAATGAGGGGAATACTCTTTCCAGCAGCTGCACTGCAAATAAACACCACTGAACTTATCACAGAAAGGCTAATGCACTTCTAATCTGAACAAATAACACATTCTCACATCCTTGGGTTTCCTTCCTGGAAGATACTTGAGTAACATGCAATGCATTCATGTGCATTGAAATAATAGTGTAAACAGGCTAATCATCAAAATCCTTAACAATATTTTTTCTGCTGTAATGTCATGGTCTGAGTTCATTTTTTTTGCAAGTGTGGGATCCGTCTTTATTAAATGCTTTGGAAGCATGTCAAACCTGTGCAGTTCTGGAAAACTGACGTTACAAGGCATATAAAACTGAGCAATCACAAAGGCGTGAGATCCAGGTGGGAGTATACGAGGGAACACACAGTACATGGATATAAATGCCAATCTTTAATTATCTAATGCAAAAAAGAGCAACATTCTGCAGGGTAGAGGACAAAGTTTAAAAAAGCCTATTATCAGCCTATTCAGAAGAGCTACAGTGTGCTGAAAGATGGCATTTTGAGCTTCGGGCATTGTTGAATCACTTCATGCCGGGTGTGCAACTGCTTGCTTGAGAAGTGCACGGCTGATGCTTTGAATTTATTGCTTGATTTAGTTAACCTAGAAGGATACTCAGTGGGAAAGATGACGAAAGTGTTGCTTCTACAGAAACAAATACACTTAGTCATATTTATGTTGCCTAGAGCTTTGCATGCATAAAATGTTATTTGAAGCTAAGAATGTCATGGTATGATGTGGTGAACAGGAAAACCTCAAATATAACCTCTCACACACAGGGCTATTTCAAGCACTTTGAAATATATTTGCTTGAACTTTTAGATTCTCCAAGAAACTTCTTATTACATCTTGATAACATTTGTCAAAGTTTAACAAATGAATGTTAATCTTAAAGTGTTATCCTAAAAACTCTAAATACCACATCAAGTGTTAAAGTTAATTCCCATGTTTCAAATGTTCATCTTCAACTCAAATTGTGTATGATTGGAAAGCTTGGGATTTGGGACATTGAATGTGCAAATATCTCTGTCCAGCACATTATTTACCTCTAATAATTCCAGAGACAGTAAAAATTGTGGTGAAAGTTTTACATTTTAAATCTTATTTAGTAATATCTTAAAAATTCAGAAAACCACTTGACCCATTATAGATTACCACAAGAATAGCAAGATGATATCAGCTGGTTAATGCATTGGGTTGCTTAACAGACATCTTGCGGTTTGTTTGCCAACTTTAGAGTAAGAGTGAACGTCTGAAACTGAGAGTAAGAGTGATGAGTCAATCTTTTAGCTTCAATTCCACCACGGTTTTAAAGTTTCATAACTAAATGTACAACTTTGGTACTGATAACAGGCCCAAGTCTACTCCCAGTTCAGCATTAAATTCTATACTAAGCTGGCAAAAACTAAAGGATACAGGAATATAATAGTGGCATATTCTGGACAGAAGCTTTGATAATTATAGGCCAAGGCAGCAGAGACTCCTCCAATAGAAACATGATTCAAGAAAAGATTTTATTTTAACCCACATAAAAAAGTGGCATTACATCATAAATTCAGGGCTTGTCATTTTTAACTTTCTCATCATTCTCAGAAGAAGAAAAAATCAGAGTGGAATAATTGTTTTTACCTTATGTCATTAAAAAAAACACCTCTTAGGTAACTTCATTTTCCATTTACAGTGATTTGGACATCACAGTGTAACCATTAGGTTTATGATCTGGAATACAAACTGTATAAAACGGCAATGATTTGTCTCTTTCTGTGTTTTCAGGAAAAAAAAACCCATCTACCATTTATGCCCTCTGTAGGAGCAAACTATTTTCCCAGGATAAAATCTTTTACTGGTGCCAGAATACTAAGTAAGTCATGACATCAACACAATCCTAAAGCGATTTCCACACTTTCAGCACACATTTTGTTTACCCGAGGCAGAGGTGAACTGAGTTTTACGTACATCCAGACAGGTTCTTCTGGGATCTTGTTCCAATAAACAAAACAAGCCAGGTTTGGATGAAGGAGACGGTTAACTGCTGCAAGTTTGCATAACATTCCTTTAGTCAGGTCTTGTTAATTTGTGTGAACACCATGGACTTCTGTTGTACAGCCCTGCCCTCCTCCCTTTAGGCAAGGGTGAAGAACAGTCAGGCCTGACTCACGTTTCCTCAACACAAGGCAAATTGTGATGATGCAGCTGTGAATCTACAGCATTTCTGCGCGCAGACAACATCTGTTACATGAGCAATGTTTCAGAAGGGACGTGTTCCATCACTTCATGGTATATGAAATAGAATAAATATCACGTAGTGAGGGGTCAAGTGAGGTATACCAGCCCCATTCTTTCATGGCATGTAATTAGTTTGCATTAAACCATGTAGTTACAAGGCATCTGAAATTCGGCCTCACAATTTGGTATTTCCTTAAAAACAGAATTTCCTTTGAGTGTAGCAGGTAAGTACTAGGTATGGACCTGTAATTGTATCCCTAGAGAAATGTAATTACCCCCATTAGCAGGGGAGTCGGTTCCTATTCACACTATTTAGCAGACTATATCAAGTTTATGTTCTCTTTTTCTCTGAAATGTGGCACTGACTGAGCACTGTGGAGAAGACAGATTAACAGGTGAGGCGAGATGACTGGACTGTGAAGAGAGGGGTGGGGGGCAACACCTCCCACAGGGGCCCTGACTTAAGGGATCAAGTTTCAGACGTTTACCAACAGAAGCATCAATGGAGGAAGTCTCCGGACCCCCATGACATTGCTGCACCTGGCGATCTCCACACAGGAAATCTGAGGTCACTTCCCCCCTTTCAGGGAATGTAGACATGCTAGTCCATCCAGCCACGTGCCCCCACATCCTACAGAGGAGGGAACTGGCTTACTATAACAAGCTACAACAGAAACATGTGCCTGTGTATGGCAATGATTTTACTGATCTGTCAGAGGTGCTAAGCTTGAATTCCATTTAAATGCTCTGTTAATTTATAGAAATAAAGTGTTGAACACTGACAGTGATGAAAGAAATGCTGATCAGGGACACTCCTATCTTGTGAATTTGATGACATATGCCTGCACTAGCTGTGTAGCAATCAAATTCAAGCACTGCCCTATTCTGATTCAAAAACCTTTCAAAATCTTTGGGATTAAGTGCTACTGAGTAATTACCCAAAGAACAACTGTACCCAATGCCCTCAGAAACACCACTTAGGAATGGTCAGTTTCACAGTGTCAAAAGGGAGCAAATCTAAACTCTGTTCCCAAAGCACCTGCAAACACTTGACCGCTGATTCCTCTGTCATTATCGTTGGCCTGTTTTCAAATGGTGCCAACACATAAAAACCAGCCACAACCAGTCCAGGTTGTTTAAGCTGCAGTCCCACTGCAGTTTGGAACTGGCGGGGGTCCAATCACCATGCGGGGGCTAACCTTTGGAAAACACTGAGCCCTCTGAAGAATGTAACCACGGTCAGTGAGATGGAGAGGGAGAGGAAGAGGAAAAAAGGCAAACAAATACATTATACAGCCCGTGGGTTCTGTCAAGGCAAACTTCCCAGATGCTAAATGGGACAGAATGGCTAGCTTTTTTTTTGCTAGTAACGCTTTATTTAAGCTTGTTACTGTGACAAAAATGTTGTGTAAAAATAATCTGCCAGCCATGAGAACCCAGTGGGGTTCCTCATAGACCAAATTCCTTCAGGGTGTAAACAATAAAGACGCTAAAAGACATTTTGCTTTGGTGTTTGTTAGGGTGACCTCAAGAACAGAAAGGACACGACACAGAGATACTGAGATATGGCTAGTCAAACAAATCTTATAGGATCTTCTTTACCAATCTGTTACAATGCAAAATTACTTTCAAGCAACTACATCAAGTTGTCTGATCAGCTGATTAAGAAGCAGCAAGAATAATTTCCAAACCGAACTACAGTAAACAAATGGCAGTCAGCAATAAAATACAAATTTGACTCTATTCTCGGCAGACATTGAGTAGACTGGCAAGTGTCAGCTGATCATTTACAACAAGCATTACCAAACAATGTCACATACAGGTAGTAACATGGATGATCCTCAACTAAGAAAAAGACAAAAAAAAAAAACTTACAACCTCCCATGAAAGGATACACATTTAATATCTACTAATGTAGTATTGTAAAATTTTATTTCCTGCTAAAGTCACCAAAAATAGGGGTCTATCCGATTAGCTGTAACCCTTAACTTATTCTGAGGTATTCTTGACTTTTCTACAATCTCACTTCAATATGACACCGGTCTATAACAAATAGGGAAACTGTTACAAATAGTAACCTCACAGAGCCTCAGCCGAAAAATATCCAATCCACCTTTAATCCACCATTTTCCCACAAAATGTACTACAGAGTCAATGCAGAGTTTTAAATGTGCTACCTTTTGTTCATCACAAGCTCATTAATGTTCTTCCAATGAATCCAGTACAAAACACGGAGGCCTTCTGTGTAAACTGATAAATAAAGCAGCTTCTCCATCCTGGTATTGTTCCACCATTGACAAGTCCCAACACTTTGCTCTCCCACCATACCAACTGCACGCCTCCATGAAGCAACAAGTGCGCAAAAACAGTCGTCATGATGACAACACTAAGAGCTACACAGTATTGATGTACTGCCAACACAGCTCCACAGACCCTGCAGCACAGACACACCCTTTGCAGACTCACATTGCCATACTCCACTTCCTCCTAGGAGAGCAGACACGTTGAGCCTGAGGGACTTTGCTCTCTGATGTTTTCACACACGATTCAGATGGGAGCTTTAACATAATTCCCCCATAGACACTTCATTTGATAATGCAAGCCAATAGTTTCTTCAACAAGGCAAAATTATTGCTACTCTTAATTTAGTGGAAATGTAGAGGGGATATAACCAGAGGTGAAAGATGAAGTGAGAGTTTGTTTAGAAATATCTTCCGCAGCTTAAATCCTTATTTGTTTGAACTTTCAGCCTATTTTTTTAAAACTGTGTACAATTAGAAAGGAATAAACATGACTAACATCAATATGTGCAGAAAAAACACTAAAGATTAAACTTTCTAAATGAAAGCAATGAATTATTTATATCCAAAGGTACCAGAGTCACAATTATCAAACAAATAGCACTGACATGTCTACCACCTGTTCAAGCAATTTTATCTATGCAATCTCTCTGAGATAACAAAGCTATGGAAACTGTTAATTCTATTTACAGAGTTTTAATCATTTATGTTCTGAGAGGGGTTTTTTTGCAGTTACCTTAAGCACAGACAGCAATTATGGCTGAAAAATTACAGCTTGGTACTATATTTCATTGATTCATTTTAACGCCATTTTTTACACATCAACTGTGGTAACTATGATTGCATCTTTTTCCATTAAAAAAAAATTCAATCAGAAGTAGGTTTGATATGGATTAGAGAAAATTTCCAAAGGGAAACTGGCAAATTCATGGATAGATAAAACTAAGAAAGAAACAGGGAGGAAAAAGTTGATTGAAGTCTTACCAGGAGTAATGTGTGAAGTCTGGACTCGCCTTCCCAACGTGTCTGCGGTAAGTCTGCTGCTGTCAGGATCTGAGCTTAGATCAGTTTGCTCCTCTGACGGGTCAGGAGCTTCACTCTTCCAGCTGGAAAACTTTCTACGCTTCTTCTAACTGCAGTCAAACCTCTGTGGCGAAGATGGATGCGGCTTGCCGGCTACTTTTGTCCTACTACTGAGGAAGTTGCTTGTGAGTCACAAGATCCCGCCTCCCAAAATACATTCCTCCCTCCCCTTCCAGCCTCTGCGACTTCAAACAAGAGCAGACAGAGAACTCCAGGCAGGAGGGTAGAGTGCTTCAGGGCCCTTTGTGTCGTTCAGAGTTTAAGTCCGTGTTAAAAGTTTCTCACTTTCCTTTTTAGCAAATAGGCAACATTCTTGTATAGAGGAAGTAGAGACTAAAAATATTTTCAGTTGACTGAGAAATTTGATCCGAACAGGAAACGACTCATCTCATAATATAAAACTTGGTTAAAAAAGAGATCAGTTTGAAAGAATAAAAATTTATTTATTAACATTTTATTTTAAAAATTGCATGTCAATATTTATTTAGACCCTTCTTTGTAGGCGTTGGAAAAATTTATGTTATCTTTATTGGTATTTCTGTGACCACTGGAGACAGACACCTCTCTATATGGATGGGTGGATTTTCAGCAATAAAATCCCTTTTCTTACATTGTTGTCCAGCTTTGTACATGCTATTTTTTGACAATTTATTTTTGGCAATGGACTCCACGTCTTAGATATTGGAAGGCCCTGTTGCCATCATCCTAATCTTTACATCTCTTAATAGATTCTCTATGAAATTTAAATTGCCACTTGAAAACCTTAATGCTGCTTCCACTAAGATGACATGTGTTAAGAAGCTAAGAGATTACTTAGAACCTAAATCTTCCAGAGGTAGGAATAATTTGGGGCTTCACTGACTAATGGAATTTATTCAACAAGGTGTTAGAAACATTATCAAAGTATGGTCAATATTGACAGTATCGCTCAATTGAGTGGATTTGTCAGCTTCACATACATTATGTGAATCAGTCATTGCACTTCATCCTGAAGGAGCTCTGTTGGATTGAGATCTATTGACTGTACAGACTATTGAAGAAAATATTACCATGTAAAAAAATAGGTTGAAATAATTAAAGCTTTTGCCATAGGGCGCATTAACCATCTGGAGGTGGCAATCAGAATGGCACAAAAGTTTTATTAACTTTTTAATTAAACATAAAGTAGTTAGTGTATCTTAACAGGTTTTTAATCATCTCCCACATCCCCCAAAAGTGTAATGCTACATGTGATATTTGCCTCACATTTACATGTTTGTGGTGCTGATATTTCAGTCTTCTGGTTTTACCAAACCTCTTTTATGTATTTATCTTTATTTAGATATTTTAGAATACTTTTAAATGTATTCATTTTGGACAGATGAGTTCATGCTCCATTAAGTTTCACTTTTATTTAGTTACTGTTTTTGTTTGTTTGTTTGGTTTGGTTGACTGGTTAGTTGGTTGTTCATATAAACTTTTTACCATGATACTCTTGAATAACTTTGTCTTGTCTCCACCTCCAATCCCTCTACATGTGATGGTGGGATATGTCTCCCAAAGTCCTCTTATGGCCCCCATCTGATCACCCCTTTCCAAACTTTCTCCAGGCACCCTTAACCATTCCGAGGAAATGTTACATCCAAATAAATTCTTGTGAACAGACTAAGCACTGGCTGAACCATGACATCTCTTGCACTCTGTGACCTTTGCTGATCTGTCTATGTCCTAATATGACTAAAGTAAAGACCAGCCCAGTTATTGAATTTCACTTCCCTACTTCACAATATGCAGGCCTGATGTTTCATCTTTTTCATGACTCATCAAGTGGGAGAGACATTTGCCCAATGCAGAAGGCTGTGTGTTACTCAGGAAAGGGTTCGCACCTCTGATCGGCTTAATCATTAGTTACTCAGTTATATATTAAGAGAGAGAAAGGTGCCACCTTATGTGAATGGTCATTTTACTATTGTGTGTGTAATCACATACAATATTAAGCTAAGGTTTTCATTCTTACCTGCAGCAACTCAAGAAGAGAATGACTTTCATCTAGAAGAAAATCAGTTGCACTGTTTTTGCTGGCTCATTTCAAGTAAAATTTCTGCTATTATTTAATATCTGTTTACCTGTATGCATATAACGTATTGTAAATAGTCTGTTACATCATTTTTAAGATTAACATTATTATTATTATTATTATTATTATTATTATTATTATTATTATTATTATTATTCAGTTACACATCCCTTTGGTGGTGAATATGATATTTCTACCCAACAATATCTTTATGTTATAATCTTGTACAATATATTATTATTATTATTATTATTATTATTATTATTATTATTATTATTATTATTATTATTATTATTATTATTATTATTATTTATAAAAAAATTAGGATTTCATTGGTAATCTTTTTTTATATATTTGTAACACTTTTGTCTGTTTTCATTCTATCCTGGTTGTTTTCATTCTATTCTATTCTATTCTATTCTATTCTATTCTATTCTATTCTATTCTATTCTATTCTATTCTATTCTATTCTATTCTATTCTATTCTTGTAGATGTAAAATTGCTAAATAAATACATATCAGCCAAAGCTTGTGACTTGTGTTTTTCATGGTCCTGTGACAACTGGGGGAATGTGATCTGCACCGCGCTGACCCCTTAACTCCCCACAACCCCTTAATTATAAATTCTACTTTTACACTCCAAGGCGTGGCCCTGTCAGGCTGTATGCTACAAATTAAAGGATATACATGCTTGTCAATTCATTGAGGTAGATTGGGTAGGACAACTTGTACATTGCGTCTTTCTTTGAAAAAAGGTCAAGGGTGGCTGATTTAAAATGCCTCTTTGTTTTGTATTTGGAACAGCAAGCTAAACGAGTTACAGTGAGAATTTAGTGCCACAATGTAAACATTAAATTTTCCTAAACATTTGCAGTTTTAGGACACCTGAATAAAATTAGCTCTAATGAGAATCATGCCTCTGAGCACAAGGCTAAACTTTATACTGCTAAATCTTGCACTTCAGTTATAGGGTTGTAACTTGGAATCAGATGACACCGTTTTTATGACAAGCAGCAAAGTAACAAACTGGGATGGAGAAACCCACGCACAAAAGGCAAAGGTTTTTAGGCAAAAGATGCTGATTTTTAGTGCATTCTAAAAATTATATTAATTCCACTTAAACAAATTTTGCTATACCACAGATCTACAAATGTAACCCTAATGCTCATTCCACCTCTCCCCTGATACATGCTATTACACTTATTCCAAGGTTTTGCATATATTGCAAAAGTATGCATGGGAAGTGACCATGATTTCTGACCCATCTTAAAATAGAAAATGGAAAAAGAAATCAGGTTACGGATATCCAGATACAATCCTGACTTGGAATCTCAATCACAGCATAAAACGTCCCTCACTAAACACACTTCCCAACCAAGTTGTTGGACTTGAGTGTTTACAGTTTTCCAAGTAAACTTCAGCCATTTTTGTTTTTAATAACAGTCACAACCAGTTATTGAAACCATCCTTGCAAAACATAATTGTAGTTCAATCTTAATTTTCTGCTTTGAATCTGACCTTTTTTGCCATTTATAATGACTTTGACATTAGGAGAGAGGCTGCAGCAACTCCCTGTCTGCCTCTGTCATGCAATCTACCATATGGATGTTAACAACTTTAATGAAGAATATTATTGGGACACTGTGTCATAAATGACTATAATCCCTATTTGAGAAATCCTGATCAAAACATTTACCGTAATTTGTCACTTCCAAACTAAGTTATCCAACTAATTCTTAAATTGAGTAAGGTAAAATAACACACTTTGTATGAAGCTATGAAATGAGAAGACCTAATCTGTCACTCTGGATGACAAGCCCTCCTGTGAAGGAGTACACAGGTTTTTTATTACCTTTTTAAGCTGCTTCCAATTTCTACATTAAAACATCAACACAGCTCTAGTTTAGATGAACAAAGAAATTTGCCATTATTTCCTATCTAATAAAACTGCTATCTCGATGTTTAGTACAAAGTTTGGAGGTATGTCTGATGTTAACTCTTGGCCTCATGCCACACTAAATGGTAAATATAACTTTATGAAAGACAAATCTGATTGTCTCTGGCTGATAGTTTTGTTTTTAAAGATATGTTCTCAGCACGCTGTGCTAAAAACTATCTCACTAGTATCCTTAAGTTGTGCTGGGATCAAAGAGAAGAGAACAACAAAAGAATGTTTAGAACTGCAAATCGAATAGTCTCTATTAGCGTCACACTATGACAATTACATTATTAGATTGTGGACACCAATGCATCAAAACGGTTCAGATGGAGTTACTTTAATCAAATAACTCAAAGGTATTTGAAGGAGTAGGAATAATATCCTTTCTGGATAAAACAAAAGGATCCCCTATTTGTTTATCAAACACTTACTATTTAGTATTTGGTAATGTTCTTCAGCTACTTTACACCAGGGTAACAATTTATTTTAGATATATGTACATTTAGTAATAAGTATTTTAGTTCAAAAGTTAAGGAGCATACTTCGGGCAGGTTGTGGTTTCGTACCAAACCCAAGGACTAACATTTTACATGGTAATCTTTTCTTGGTTCTTTTCAAGTGGATCTTGATATATATTTTTTTGTGCAAAAATATGAATTTTTCCACATGAACAGTATAAGTAGTCCTAGCAACAATATATATGGTTTGTTGCATATTCATGTGACCTCCAAATTATCTACCCCACTCAGTAGACAGAAAAAAGCATTAGGATAATAAAGATTTTGTACAAATAAAAAAAGTTAAAGTCAAAAGTACAGTAAAACTACTCCTAGAAATATTTTTTTTTCCCCCAATAAAAGTTAGTTAAGTAAGTAAGTTGGTGCCATTAGAAAAAGAAAGAAAATTCTTAGTGAAAACACAAGATCTTCAAGGCATTTTGTCAGTGGTAACATTTTTGGAGAGAATATGCACTTTAAAATTGGACTTTATGTTATAATTAAGAAGATGAACGAGAAAGAACAGAGGATTTACTGCATTACGTTTTACCAAAACCAATAAAATGAGATGCATCTAAGCAACCATACGGGGAAACTTTTGTGTCATGCATTTTTTGACTTGGCTTGCTTGGCAGTTCACTCTCGATGAGGACCAACCATAGAGTGGGGAGACATACCAAAGTTGTGAGCTAAGCCTGAGCACAGAAGTCTTACAATATGTCAGCAGTGTTATTTTTACAGGGTCATATTAGCAAACCAAACGGTTCTGCATCTGCTCCACAAGGGCATTCCTCCACTGCTGACCCTGAACAAACCCACAAGCTCATGTGCTCCTGCTCCTGCATCAGCTTCTTACGAGCCTCTGATTTCCAAAGTAGTATTTACCCCTGCTGTGGCTCACCAGGCATTTCACTTGTAATGATAAATACTCACATGAATTAAACAGCGCGAAGCCCAGTAAGTCAGAGCGCAAGATGTTTTGCCTGCTGTCTGTATTTGCCTGGTTGAAACACGCTAGTGGTTGAGTGGATCAGACAGGCCTTGGGCTGAAACCTTCGCAAGAAAACAGGGTCATTGGCCATCAGACTGATAAACAAGCCTGTGACATAATGTGGAAACACTGATCCATTCACAGTTCTGCTCACCCACAAAACATTCTGCATGCCAGGCAAATCTCACACATATAAAACAAATTCCTTGTGGTCGGAAGGGGATAGTGACCCTTCCTAGAAGGGGGGATGGTTGTTGAGTGGAATATTTCCCTGTCTCACTGGCTTCTTCTCACATCCACAGACAGCTTGAAATCTGTGTAAGATTAGGGGACTGGTGCCACTGTGGCTTTGTCTTTGTCTTTCGTTGCAGAAGACTATATCATCTCAGGAAGTGGACAGTGGTTTTTCCCTAGGGTAAAGCAGTGACCCCCTAATCTTCTGAGTTCCTGCAGGAATCACTTAATGGAAAAACAACAAAGAGACTCCATATGTATCTGTCTCAAGAGAAAAGTCCTGATTGTACAGTTCCTGTGTGGTTGAAATTCATAATATGCTTTAAGTTCAAATGGGAAAGTTGTACAGTTTGTTTCCTGCTTGAGTTAATCTCTTTTAAGTCTGTTGAGTAGGTCCATAAATCAAACAGAGTTTATAAACCCTGAGGAACTAAAATAATGTTGGCAATATACAAACTTGTTACCAAATTAATGTCAACTGTTCATTCTGGCAAAAGCTAATCCTTTTCATAATTACTAAAATAATTTAATGTCCATAAAGGGCAGCCAATACATATATTTTGCCTGGCTTGTGGACTTTACAACTGAAAATGATTAATCCCATTATGATTTGGAGTTGATCTTTGTTGTGCAGCTTTTATAGCTCTGAATATTTAAAGATAAATGAATAGATACATGAAGAACTTTACGTAATGGTTTACATTATTAAGTAATGATGTTAATATGTTTTTTTTTTTATTACACAGATATATTATTATGAAACTTGGAGATCCAGTTGCTGCAAGAGAGCTATAAGTGTTGAATCTAGCATACTATCCCTGCAGTTTAAAGTAGAAGACAGTAGTTGGATTTAACTTATACTCACAGTTTTTGTTTGCATGCCACTTTGTAGTTTAACAGCAACAATTTTACAAAAATGAACACAAAATTAATACATTCTTCTACGATAAAAACAATTCAATAGAAGCTAAAATATATATTTAAAAAAATTATTGAAAAAGTAAAGTCATGGTAATTCTTTAAAAATGAGGATCTGCAGAGTCTCCTCCATACATACATAGATTTGACCGTCATACAAAACGTGGCAAGAAAAAAATAAGTGTTAAATGAAAGTCATGTGGTTTACAGCAGGCCATGCATGGTACCGCATTAGCAAGTGGACGAAGGTACTTTGGTGAGATGATATTATACTGAACATTTGAGCCTAAATCCAAAATATCACATGTGATGGAAAACTTACACTATCACTCAGAGAACACAATTTCACAGAATAGAACATGACATAGACAGTTTAATGCTTTGAGGCCTTAATGAAAAGTTGAATTGGAGTTAATGTTTCTTTTAAGTACATTGTAAGTATTTGTGAACAGACCAAAACACACATGAAAGATTAAAGACGTGACGTGATTGTAACTATGTTAGCACAACAACAAAGAATGAATATTCTTTACACTATTACAAAGTACACTTGCAAGTTACCTAAAACATTTGTCAATCTTTCCATTTATCTATAAAAAAATATTAAACCAAATTAAAAAGTATTTTAATTTTCAATAAAATTTATTTTTAAAAATATTAAATTTATTGTCTGTGTTAAGATTAAAGCATTGATGGGAGGCCCCTCCTGGACTTTTGGGCCCATCACAATAGCTTAGTTTGCTTATGGAACAAAGAATCATCAGTTTATAAAATGGGTTGATAGAAAACAAAATATCAGCATTCTAATCTATTATAAAACAAGAAACAAACAAACAAAAAAAAAAACAACTGATAATTTACAGTTAGTTTCTGAATTGTGAAAAGTGAGTTAAGTCCTTACCAAGACCAGCAGGAAAAGGGGCAGACAGCTATTAGGATTTAAGAGCTTATTTAAATAACAGACTTGTGTACAAGATAATTTAAAACATGGACATAGGTAAAGGATGTAACACATACTTCAACACTATACTTACTCTTAAATAGTGATTCTTGATTATAAGACTGTGACTACAAAAATTAAAGGCTATACATCAAATAACAGTTGCCACTGCTATAAATTACTCAGGCTTAGAAAGCGCCACGTCTAAAGCTTCAATGTTCTATGCAACAGCTCCCTCTAGTGTTGTTATACTCATCTGCAGTACCCACAAACGAATACCACAACAATTTGACTAAAGGGGGAACAAAACATTTATTGTTCTGTATTGTCTTTTATTTAAGCAAGTAATAATATAAAACAATAATATTTATTTGAAATGTCATGATCCCTTAATTTTCTCGTTTGCAAAGTTTTGCTATAAAGTAGCGAATCTGTGGTTAGGAAATGAGCAACAGTCCGCGAGACAGGCAGGAACCCACGTGCTCACAGGAAGCAACAGACCTGTTGTAGCAGTTAGCTTTCTGTGTTCACAAATACAACATTTATCTATTTTGACGGTTTTTAGGAGGTCTTAGGTCTGTGGACACTAACTAAAGATGTCTTCATTTAGAAAAGCGCTGAAGTCCCGACAGAGGAACCACCATGAAAGATCTCAGGTAAACATTAATGTTTTCTTGGTTAGCCAAGCGTTTATGCTCAAATTCAAGAATGTGTGGTTGTGTTTTCGTTTCAAGACGTATTACTAGTAATATTGAACTAATATTGAATAATATTAATGGTTTCAATTTGTCCAACCAGCCTGGTTTTAGGAAAACTATGGGTTTGTTGGAGAAGAAGAAAGACTACAAACTACGAGCAGAGTAAGTTCGGCTTTATTCCTTTTCATGGTTATGCAAAACATGTTTATCATTGTGTTTTTTGATGTTGTTATAGAGATTACCACAAGAAACAAAACACTCTCGCTGCTCTGCGAAAGAAAGCTCTCGAGAAAAACCCAGATGAGTTTTACTTCAAAATGATCAGCTCCAAACTGGAGGTTAGAAGTAGTTCAGCATAGTTTTGACCATTTTATATAGATTCCTCTATATTTGGATTTGACAGAGTAGTTATGTGCTGTGCTCTTTCATACTGACAGGACGGAGTTCATGTGATGAAAAAAACTGAGGTGGAGGTGACAGAGGAGCAGAAGAAAGTAATGAGGACGCAGGACATGAGATATGTGGAGATGAAACGGGTTGCAGAGGCAAAGGTATGTCAGCTGGTGCCAGGCCTTTGTCTATTTCCACAGAGTAGTACTGTTGTACCGCAATAAAATGAAACATTATTGTAAAGGTACTATAATTATGTAAACGTAATAATATTAAAACTGGTGTTCTATGTAGTTTATAGTGACAGTTCCCTTCTGGTATTAATAAAGTATTTTCATTTATGACATACATTTACTAAACAAATTCAATTCAAAAGATAACAAAAAAAATTACATTAGACCAATAAAAATATTTTTAATACACAAATGCTATAGCCAAGATATGAGCTACACAATTATGACAAAAATATCTGACTGTACACTAGTTATGTAGGTAGTCTTTGATGCACTCCACTGGAAGAGTAAGTCACAAGTCATTGCTTGTGCTGGAGCCAAGTGTATTTCTGAAAAGTTGAGTGGAAGAAAAAAAGTGCATAGGAAACAGGCATAGCTGTCACCTTGTGAGTATTGTAAAGCCTAAATACCTCTTAATTTTGTTGAAATTCAGAAAGTACAGTTGGCAAGTTACTGAAGGATTATAGAGAATACATGCACAATTTAAGACAGATGGCTTAAACATATACCTGATAATAGTGCTTTTTTTTGTCAGAAAATAGAGAGACTGAAAGGAGAGCTTCATCTTCTGGATGCAGAAAACAAAGAGAAGAACAAACACACTTTTTTTGTTGATTCCAAAAAGAAAGGTAAGTACAGCGTTTTAGTAGATAAAGATTTGAATAGTAATTGCTTGGAAGATGATTACTGCTAACTTGGGTTGTGTAGAACAAACAGTTTTGCAGAATTGACTATGCAAGATACATTTTTAGCCTTTATTTTTGTGTCCTCAGTGGGAACATTTAATCTGGCCAGCCACCTCTGTACTCATCCAGCACTGGTGGATCGAGTGTACAACAGACCAACTCTGCAAACATTGGAGACCAAAAGCATCAAAGGAGCTGTGAAACCAAATATTATTAACGTTAGTTTTTACAGTGTTGATTTTTTGTTTTATTTTTCTTGGCTAAAAATTCAGTCACGTGGTAATGACTGACAACTCCTTGTCAGTAAAGAGTGCTATCTTCAGTGTTTTGGTTGATAATTATTTTTCTGTTGAGCCCAGTGAGGTAAAAATCCTTCCTGTTTGCTTCACCTGTAGAAACTGGCCAAGCAGAGGAAGCATCAGTATAAAATCCTCTCTCAGAGGATTGACAGAGAGAAGAAAATGTTTGTCATCAGCCAGAAAATCCAGTCCCGTAAAGACCTACAGGTGAGTAGTGCAAAACACTTGAACACCAGAATCCTTAGTCAACATATTTATTCTTCTATATTTTGTTTACTTTGTCTTCAGGATAAAAACAAGAAAGTGAAAGTGAAAAAGGAGACACCTGACAGGGCAGCCATTTACAAGTTTGAGTCCAAGAGGAAACGCTAAGAAAGGACAACTGAGGACCAAGTTAGTTTTTGGATAGGATGCCTACAAAGTACTGAACTCACTCTTGATCCCAGGAGATCCAGAAGAGAGAGAATCTTTTTCACCAAACTGTTGGAGTATTGCCATTTAGTGCATATTTATGCAAATATTTTAGTTTTTTCCAAATAAAAATCTAAATGCAAATTAATTTCTCATTCAATTAATTCAGTAAGATAAGTGGCTGTTGGCTTTGCTTGCAAACTTTTGAGTTTCCATAGTTTTGGAGAACAAATGGATGATTTCTGAAGCGGCCCTAGGCTGAGTTTGAAAAGATGCAATCTGATCATATAAGCTTCTTAAATGGTGGAATTATATTTTAAGTTACCACTAGGGGGCATTAGTGTTCTTTGACTAAAAAAATTTTTTTTTTTTTCTAATATATCTAATAATTATAGAGAGAGGAGCCCAGGATGTTACTTTTGTGATTTACATTTTAAACACCTTAAATATTTATTTTAAATCTATAGACTCATTTAATAGTCTTTACATATTTTGATCTAAATATGAGAACCCCTCTGACTGGATTGTTCAAATCCAAACAAGCTAAACAAAGTATTTTAAGGTTTCTCACCACCTCGCAGGTTGGGAAACAAATCGGTGCAAGAAATCCTTAACCAGATGTAGTTTTTTCTGTTTTTCTCATTTTCTGATGCTACACTGGCACAGTCTTGTTCAATTGCAGTGGATTACCTTCATGTTGTGTTTTGGGCCATAGCAAGATAATTTAATAAGTAAGTTAATGCGATTTGTGTTTGATAAACAACCATCTATGAGTTTTTCATCTGCCACTTGGCACAAAAATGGCATGTTTTCAATGGCCCATTCTGGCATTTCCTTAAGGTCTCGATATGCTCAGTTGCTGTTGAAAGTTTTATAAATGATGGGTTTGATTCTGGAAATAAAGTCACTTTCATGGCTCAACCAGTGGCGCTAATCAATGATTTTTACTTTTCTGAAGTTGTATTTTCACTTTAACTGAGCTTGCTTAGAACCCTGGCCAAGTAGATAAAAGGAGCTGGTACCAGTATCCAATCAAAAACCCTAAAATCAAGTTAAGCTGTGTTGGTACATGTGGAAATGTGGCTTTTGAGAGGAAACAGCATCACACTAACTAAGAAACACAACAGCTGTGTCAGGGAGAAGTGTAAACCAGAGTTAAAATATAAAACGATATGCCAAGCTTTAAACATCTGATGAGGCATTGTTCAACACATCATCTAAACATCCATGAAAAGTTTAGATCTAAATAAACATTGTAAATTTTGACAATAAATCAAAAATGCACAATACAGATGCCCTCTATTTCATCAGACTTGGCATAAACTAATTTGCAAAGACAAACTGGCAAACCTTTCAGTGTCTCGATGTGCAAAACTGGTAGAGAGATATCTCAAAAACATGCAACTGCTGCCAAAAGTGTAGTTTTTATATATATAAAAAAACTTTTCAAGGTATTATAGATGCATTAAAACAACTACACACTCAGTGACTACATTTCATTTCTGTCTTTTTTTTGTGGTTACACATATGGGATAAGGTTCAGCGCCTTCTTCAGCTGAAGTTGGAGACTACGCTGAAGATCTGGCTCCCAGCAGCAGATCACAGTGAAGCTGATTTGACTGTTCATTGTGGTTTCAGCAGCTTCATAAGCAGAGCTCATCCATCATCTTCAACAGGGAGACACTGAAGGGAAAGGAAGGAGCGAGGGCATCGGACAAACAGACAGCTCAGGATGAACTATAGTCCACCTTGTGTAGCTGTTTAAATTTTAAATTAAACCCATCAGCTTTGAAATCATTGAAAGCTTGAAAACAAATCATTTAACCTGCGAGCAAGTGGTTATTTAAACATTTAAATTTAATTATATAGACACTTCCATATCCCAGAAGTCAATCATTCATTTCAGACTTGATGTATCCTGAATATGTTAGTGAATCACATTCTCAGCCTGCCCTGCGATTCTGCGTCACGATGCTGAGAGAGCGTGCGTGAACCAAGACCCCGGGGCCCACTGTCCGTAAGCTGAGGGGGTGTAGGTCGTTAAGAGGAGCCCAGGGGTCAAAACACTGTATGCGCAGTTCCGGGACCCCTCCCTTACTATGAGACCTGAGCACAGACAGGCCTCTGTCTCTTCTCAAGCTCTCCTTTTATTCCCTCCTCCACCGAAGGGGCTCTTGCGCTGGGGCGCAGTAGCAGAGCTCGGGTGGGCAGAGGGTGACCTTCTGATTTTAAAGATATAAACAGGCATTCCTTCTATTGTCGTAGACCTCATAACTCATTTGGCTGCTCGCACAGGCCATTTTTCCGTCCTATATGCCATGTCTAAAGTTAATGACCCGTGAGGTTTGTTAACGAATAGTCACTTTTTTGAGTGGGAACTGGAGGACAGGGTGTTAGCGGCACTGCTGCAGGGTATGATATTGACCCTGGTCCTTCTGAAAAGGGAAAGTGTAGCCTGGTTAAGAGGAAGTAATGAACAAAAGAGCTTTGTTCACTAAATGTAGATATTAGAGAATATAATAGTCCAAATTCACACTTTAAATAAATTTTTTTTTCTAATATTGTATTATTCAGTTGAAGTGTCATGGGTTCATAAATTGAGATCCATCGTTCATCTTCAGAGCCCAAAATTAGTTTTGTTTGCCTAATCCTGTGGTGCCACTACAACTGCTTGCAGTTTGGAAATGTTTGAATATAATGACAGCTATCAGATTTTCTAGAGTGCACTAAACAGTGTATCTGAAATAAAGCTGGTGACTATGTGAATGAAACCAAATGTCTTACAGATGCTAATAACTGTGTCATCTCCTTTGTAAAGATGTTTAATAAGAAAAACCGTCCAAAACAAAAATTTTAAAAACAAAAAAGGAAAATCCAACCAATTTTGAGCATTTTTTTCATTGCCAACAAAAATTTGACTCAATAAATTACCTGTTACAAGCAAAACCCCCTTTCAAAATAAGTTGAACTCAATGTGAACTTCATTTACATTCTAGGCACTTCTGCTTAAGAATCTACAAGTTTCTGTTTCCCTGGGGGCAAATATGACATGAAACAGAGGGACCATTTCTTTTAGCCACTGGCCACCATGCACATGGAGCAGAATGGTAAGGGAGGCAAAAAAAGTAAGCCATGATATCCATGGCTTACTGTGTGACACATTGGGGTCACCAAGTCACTAAGTCTTGGTAACTATCGGAGACTATATACCTGTCTGTCAGTTTTCTGAGAGACATGCCAGGAACAAGTACTTTCTATGTAAGTAAACATAGTTAGAGCTAAACTCTACACAACTGTGCTTTGTTCAGGTGGACCACCACCTCATGCCCATTGTTGGGTACAGAAGAGGATGTGTGAAGTTGTGCATCTGGGAACCTTGTAAGAATGTTATCATAAACTAAAAAAAATATGCCATATAAAGCTAAAAATTGGTTACTCTGACTTAAAAAATGCTAAAAGCAAGTCTGCATTTGGTCTTTCAATAGGTTAATAATCCAAATCCAAATCAGCCTGCTTCTCACCTGCCAGATCTAAATCCTACGGGAAACCTGTAAGGTGAACTGAAGCTTCTGTAATAAAAACTGAACATTTTTAAAGGTTTTTTTTTTTTTTACACATACTGACCTCAAAAAACTGGTCTGCATCTGGCTATGTATAGATAATGCATTGTGCTTCTATTTCTCACTCATAAATGACATGATATACAAATGTAGTTCTCCAACACTATTTTAACCTTGCACTTGCTCCTCTGAAAATCACAAGTGCAGCACCTCCATCCAGCTCCTCCACCAGGTTGCCCTGCATACTGATCCGAGGTTAAGGATGGTTAAGGACAGTGCTAATCGATCCCCCAATTACTGAGCTGAAGAACAAGAGGTGGGGAGACAAGAGAGGTAGCATGGGATTTTACTGTTAGGAGGCTTGCAAAGGGACGGTGAGAGCTAGTATTTATCTGTGAATCCCTTTTCTCCTTTAACTTAAAGCTGGGTGTCATGGGGCTTTTGAAGTTGTGGAAAGACAGTAGGGACAGAAGAGTGGGGGGAAGGAAGAGGTAGTGTCTTTCTCCATGCCAGAGGGAAGATGTCTGAAGGAAAATCTTTGCGGCCTTGACAGTGTCTTTTTTATGTGTGCGTGTGTGTGGATATCAATATGTATCGCAGCATGTTTGTGTGGGTTTGCATGTGGATGCCCGAGTTAAAAGTCTGGCTCTTGCAAAGAGGTTGGGATCACAGAGCCTCCTTTTTAAATTGCCGCTAATGAGCCCTGGCTGGCGAGAGGTACTCGAATTGATTAAATTTGCATGGGAGCCTAAATCATGACAGGGGCCTCATACTTGTGCACCCCACCTCTAGATGTGCACGCACTCACATTTATATACACAGGACCCCTGCTACGCCCCCTCCTCCCCATCAGACCTACAGGGGGTATCTCTGCAGGAGAGAGACCCAGGATGCACCAGGGGGAGGTTGTGTGTACACACTGGTGTGCCTGCGTGTGTACGTGTGTGTGGTGTTGAACGGGGCGTGGAGCGCACCCATCTGCCTCGGCATTACTGTCAGTCCATCATTCAGGGGAATGCCAGGTCCATGCCTTGGGGACGTGTTCATTACGCTTTAACTACCGGATCTGTCCTTGTCTTGCAGCCTCCTTGTGTCATTGTCTGCCTCAGATTGCATGTATGTATATTTATGCATGCGTCAATATGCATCACAACATTTCCTTCACATGAGGACTGGTATTTATGGAGTTTCAAAGAAATCAGGGATTTAAATAAAACGCACAAGATGACAGGTTTATACAGTAAGCTGTGGGTTTGTCATGCCCCTTTTTCACTCCTTTGTAATATTCTCAGCATCTTAATCTACCCCAACTCAAAGTTTTTAGTGTGTTTCTCTAACCTTCACTTCTCTAATGGAAATTGTGTGACAATGCATGATGAGAGCTGTTTCGCGTCTGCGTCGTATCTGCTCAGATAGCACCGTGGTGTTAGGATGAATGTGTGCGTGCGCTGGCAGGGGGACAGTGCTCGTGCGTGGTTAGCCTGGGTGATTGCAGTAATCAGATGGTTGTGTTAATCAGAGTTTGTTCGTCAGTGGCCTGATGAGGGGCGACGAGGGCCGCTGATTGTAATGCGATGCTTCGATCGGCATCTCTGACTACTTACGCAGACAAACTGGCAAGAGAATCATTATCATACAGTTTTGTTTTCTTCCCTCCACCCCCTTTCGGTTATCTGCTCCTGAAAACACCATGGAAGAAGTGTAAACAAACAAGCAGAACAATACGGTGATAAATGCAGAGAAGTACTGTTTTACTGGAAAGATCCAAACTCAATTATTATTACACGGAACGTTTTCACTCCAGTGGACAGAGCGGCACATTGTGATATGATGGGTTATATATCACTGTTTAGGTGTCAGTGTCACCCCGTTTGAATAACAAAGCCAGGGGAGAAATGTGATGGGGTGAAAGGGGTTGGGAGGCGGGGGATAAAAATGTGACCCCCTGGTTTATAGTCTTGCATCAGATCTTTGTCTACTCTCCCAACCTCATCCCCCTTTCTTTTTTTTGCAGGAAGGAGTTGCTGACGCTATTATGGCTGCCTCATCAGCCAAGTCCCTACAAGGGCTGATACAAATTAATTAACCTAATTAGAGACTGTGATTGCGGGTGTGATTATAGGGGATGGGAGCGAAGGGAGGGAGGGATTGGGAAAATGTGGCAGGAGGGATGGCTCATGGAGATGGGGGTGCGCTGGCAGCCATGGCCCAGGCGATGATGAGCCGGGAGGTGTGGGAGAGGAGCCAAGATGCTCTGCATGACTAATGAGGAAAGCTATAGCCAGATTCACTGCCTCTTTTTATTTTCTTGATTTTTTTTTTTTTATCCACACATTTTATTTACTTTTATTTAATTGTTTCACTTTTTTTATATTAAGCATAACGGTGCCCATCAAATGTATTCTAGAATATTTTTCAAAAAAATCCACTGCACATTATTGATAGTTTTTGTGATAGACAACACAGACAAGTATGACATGCATGGATTTAGTCCCTTACAATAAAGTACCCCTATATAAAATACTATAAAAGTTAAATAAGCAAATAGTGTGGAATAAAGTATTGATAAATACAACTATTATGTTAAGATGATGTTAAATTGTCAGGAGTATGCCACAACTTCAAACCGATCATAATATGGCCGTCCACCTATAGTTCTAGAGGAGCTGCAGAGATCCTCAGCTTGTTGAAAGAAATCCATTAGAAGTTCTTCTGGTAGATTAGCACACATCATGTAGGAAACACACTATGGTGAAACATAGTGAGTGCAGTATCCTATTTCGGGGATGTTAAGTTTAACAGAGAACAAAAAGGAGGGTTGATGGGAAGAGTAATAGAGCTAAATGCAGAAAAATCCTGGAAGATAAACTGTTAAGAGGCTGCACATGACTTAAGACTGGAATAGAGATTTACCTTTATAGGGCAGTATTCCAAATCCCGCAGCCAGATCTACATCAGAACGGTTTAGATCCAATCGGTCTTAGTTTGAACTATTTTACAATGGAGAATTTTTCAGTCAATAGATGTGCAAATATGCTAGTTATCTACTGCAAAAGAATTGCAGATGCAATGGCAAGAAAAGGCATTTCTATAAAACATTGACTTGTGGTGGCTGAATGCATATTCACACCACAACTTTTATCTTAGAAAAAAATTTAAAATCATATATGCTTCTTCCACACCTTCACAACTTTGAGCTGCTATGTCTTGTTCTATCACATTGAATTTCATAAAATTTAAAGTACATTAAGGGTATAATAAAAAGATATGAAAATTTTAAGGTTTATGTAGACTTTTGCAAGCTACTGTATCTGTAGAAGTATTATGTTCTTTAGTGTGCTTCTGTTGTGTTTACTAAGAGTTTTATACGACCTTCATGGCAGAAAAAAATTCATTTCTGAATCTATGGAGTTTAGCTCTACACTGTCTCTTAACTGGACTCCCTACAAGGAACAGAACTGCCTTGTACAACACACGTAGAGTCACACTCATACATACAAGCTCATGCAATATCTCATCCTTTCATATACACTCTGAACAGAAGCTCAGCTTCAGTTGCACAGACTCTCTTCCTTACCCCACAGGCACACAACAGAAGAATTGCATTTTAATCTCAGTTTATTTGTACTGGAAACAAAACAGACGTAGTCCTCAGACTGAAGCAAAATGTATTTTCATGCTGGCATCAGCAATTCTAATTTTTGTAATGAGCTGAAGAAGAAGAAGGGTGAGTGTAAACACTTAGGTATCAGTAAATAAAAAGAAACTCCTTAGAAGGTGCTGTTTCTTTTTTTTGTTGTGCCAGAAGTACAATAAATGCCGGTAGTGCTCACCTGCATTGTCTATTTTTCTATGCACCATTCTGAATTTTGCCTTTTGAATAGTTGCTTACTTTCTCCATTCTGCGTTCTCAAATATCTCCTCTGTCTTCTCCCTTACTGTCTTTTTCAGTCTCTGCCACAGAATCAGATGCAGGGATATGATTAGGAGCTCACTAGCAGTAGGATGTCTTCATATCACTACTCTAATCTGCAACCCTAGTATTTTATCCCTATTTCAGATAGCAATATATTCAAAGTACTAGGGAAAAAATTTAAATGTGTCCTTTTTATCAGTTTTGTCCAACTTCAAACAAAAAAAGATGTTAAAAGTCAGGCTTTGTTATTTCATTTTTTTCAGCTTCAATAGTGTTTAAATTATATAAGAGTAGACATCTTTATGTTGTCGATTACTCACCTTTAACAACTTACCCCTTTTTCATGTGTTGTTTGGAAGGACAGTAAAGTTTTTTGGGGGGGGATTTTGTTTCAACAAATTCTACTTGGCTGTCTTGTATTCCTCTCTTGAAGGTCTACAGCTTTAACTCGACCTATTTTACATGTATGGAACATATCAAGGGCAAGTGTTCAGGGAAAAAGTAAGAGAAACAGCAAGAGGGTAAAAATCACTGCAAGAGATATTTTACTATTGATGCAGTGAATATAGCATATACTGTGCCTATGTTTTAATAAATCATTTATAATTTTTTTTTTAAAACTGGTTTCAAACAGGAAATCAGCTGTCTTAAGATGTTGAGGGTTTGTTTTTTTTTTCAAAATTTTTTTCTCTTGGTTTAGAAACAGTACAGATAAGCAAGAGCCCTGTCAGGTGGAAGGTAAATACAGCACTTAAGGATTCCCCTTTCATTCTGTGGTCATACGTTTTAATTAAATCCCAGAGAAAAAGAGGACAGGTGAGAGCGATAGCCCTGTAACAAGCTGATGCTATCAGGAGTTCAGGTAAAACCTCTGGGAGATGTGCTACAGATCGTGTCTATGTAAACAGAGCACATACGCACAGTTGTGGAAATGCAGTATATGTTTAAGCATCTGCATATTACACATGAATGCACACATCTACAAAGAAAAAAGTGTTTGTGTGCTTGTGTACATGTGGTAGTGTCTTTGCACTGCCTTGCCAGCTAAACTGTTGTAACAAATACCACTATCAGGTATTTAGAAAGAGTCATGAATATGGATGGGTGGTGAGATCGGACTGATGTTTGTCCTCTAAGAGAGAATGTAAGGAGAATGTGCTCCCTTCCCTGAAAGATCAATTCAGAGCCGCTCACGGAGCCAGAGCAAGAGCTCTGGAGTTAGGTGGGTGCTGGCGGTTCTGGATAGATGGTTAATAAAATGGGATGTGGAGTCTCCAAATAAAAAACACGTTAACTATCACTCCCAGTTTCAAGACGAGTACAGATTTGTAGAGTTTCATTGTAGACCTTTTGATGTGGAGGCAATATATTACATGCAAATTATACAGACAAAGCTGGATTTGATGTTTCTGAGAACCTGTTTACAGAGTTGATAAATTTGGGAAGCTCGTTTAAGTTAATGACAAAAATGCTGTCAAATTAGTTAGATTTGATAAAGAAATAATTTAAAGAGTGTCATAAGAGACTAATATTTTCGTATTTAAATTGCTAGCTATGCTCATGCATTACAGTAATTTCATGGACAATACTTGAAATATTTGGCTGTAAAACATGTGGCAGCTGGAAGCAAACTATTAATCAAACAAACAAGGACATTCAGATTGAATTTTACAGAATGACATGCTTTGCAAAGAGCTCAAAAACATATAATAAATAAATACAGCATCCATGCTTTGGCGCATTACATTGACTGTAATAAACTATTGAAACTATTTGAATCTGCAGGAGTTCCAGACGTGTTGAGGAAAAAAAAAGGAGAGATTTAATGATTTGAATCAAGTCTGTTGGAGCATGAATACTTCCATAAAACAAACACTGGCCCCAGAGGACTGAATTAGTTAGTAGAACTTTGTAGCACCTTTTGCATCTAAAAATGACAAAGTGCTATATGATAAATTGTAACCATGATAAGAGAAAAACATTGAAAACAACTTTTCACTTTGTTGTCTTTAATTTTGAGTGTCATTCTTTTGTCTCTATGCCTTTCACATTTGTCTGTTTATAATTGTCAAAATCTGTCCCTTTTGTTCTCTTCAAAAGTTTTGGGTTGTAATTCCTTTAATTGTATTTAGTAACATATACATTAAAGGTTTCATTTTATTAAGCCGCCTATTTTAAAATGGATCTTCATCGTAACATAGACAACCAGAGCCACCATGCTGTTTGCAAAGCAGGACAAAACACATGGAAGACAATATGAGAGTAAAATTGTAAATCTTTTTAATTCTCATCACATTTGACTATTGTCACCTAGTGTATAGACTGAATCCATTTGAACCAAACTTATTATCCATTTTTAAAGCTACGTCTCAGTCATTATCTTTCCAGGTAATGCATGTTCAATCCAAGGTTGTGTCACTGAGTTCCTGAATCGAACATTTAGTTCTTTACAACTGACTAAAAAACTCCACAGCAGAGGTCGTTACACTGAAAAAAGGGATCAGAGGACATGGAGCATAGGGGCAGTCTGCAGCGCTCTAGTACAATGTACCTTTCAATGCTAATCACCGAGTCATCTATCAGAGTTAATATGTGGGCGCTAAGCAACCTGTACCTGCATTAGACCTACCCAATTATCATAATGGGTTGGTTTTTAATATGGTTAATAGGCTGGCACGACCTTGCCCATTCACTGAGAAGGTACATGAACCCTGCTGATGTGGGATGGACATATTTAGAGACTAAATGACCATTAGAGACTTTTAGCTGTTATGGGTCTAAAGTAATGCATGTGAAAAGGGGAAGCTAGATTGAAGGACAATCTGCTAGATGACAAATAGGAACATTTATGACATAAAGTTGATGATATTAAAGTGGAGAAAAAGCAGAAAGGGTGACGTATGCTGCACAGAAAGGATATTATTGTTTGTTTGCTTGTCTGGATATGCATAAGGGTACAAAAGAATTTTTAGCACGCAGCCATCTTCACATCTGAGAGTGCTGCTGTAGGAGCACCCTGTGGGCACCACTGGGGAACTACGTCAGCGTGGGTGCAATGTGGTCTCAAAAGGGCGGCTGGACAGAGATGAGAAGGGGCAGAATCTGAAAAATGCGCCTCCACAAAACCCCGGGAGGGGTTAACATTTTGGTTTTCTCTCAGTCTTTGTGGTGGTGGACAAATGATCCCAGGAGTTGGACAATAATGTTTTTTATGGGACTCTAAATGTTGAGCTCAACGAGGTCATTGTGGGAGTGTAATGACCAACACGTGGCCAGGCTTGAACTCCAGCAGCCTCACAGTTGGTCAGGGGGGCAGAGGGGAGGAGAATAGGTGGGAGTGGAGCACGGAGTTGCCCCTCCGGGTTTTCTAACAAGTCCTCACTTTGTTCGTATGGGCAACAAGAGCCACTCAGAACAAAATACCTAGATGGTCAAACTATGTCAGGCCTGAGGAGACTTGGTCTCATAAACTAGCCGGAGAGATAATGTTTCCTTGGTGCTAATCTGTTCCTGGGTGCCCACGCCCTGGCAGCTGGTGAACAATACCCCCTTCCTGCTTCAAACAAAAATCCTTTTCTCAGTCCCTCTTGTCAGATTTTACTGCCTATCTCTCTTCTTCTTCTGTGTATGTGATTTATCTGCTCCTCAGTCACGATAAAGAACTTCACTGTAGTCTAGCTCTCTATGTCACAGTCATGTAAGAAAGCTTTGTGTATGTTGACTGGAAGATGTTGATACATCATATAAAACAGAACTGCTGATTGCATAAGGAAACAGCATAAGATATTGTTACAAGCTGACAGTTAATTTTTAATTTTTTATTTTTTTCTAATATATGACAGATCCATATTAAGAAGACCTGACTTTTAAAATAATATTCTCCCAGAAAATCTTTGTTTTTGAATTGGATTAACATTTTGGTTTGGGCACTGAAAGGCCTATTCTGGATTCCTAAACATACCCATAACCTTAAACACTTTCACACATTTCAAGAGTGGTTAATATTTATTTGAATCTTGGATATGGGGGAAAAAAAGAAGTTCAACAATATTCCCTGAGCTGCAGTCCCACTGACCAGTTTTACCTATATCAATGAAAATCTATATCATCTTTATGAATGTAAAAAAAATAGTTCTGCCCTAAACCAAATAGAGCATATTTTCCCTAACCAGGTTCTAAATTGTGCATCAAATTAATATGTATTCTTCTTTGTTAAAACCTAGCTTAGCTGGGGAAAAACTGATGATAATACTGACCTAACTTAAAAGGCATAACCAGGATTTAGTTATAGGTTTTGACAAAAACTGATGGTTACCAGACTCTTCTTAAGCAAAAACCCCCCCCAAAAAACAACAAACCACCAATAACCAAACAAATGTTCAAGGAGCAGCACCTATAAAATTGCTGGCACTAAGCAATGAAGAAGCCTAACACCTTTGAATCTGAGGGGAAATAGGAAATAAACTATTTGTCTGTGCCTCCAATAACAGAATATGAATAGTTGGATGACAAAACAAGGTGTTGTTGAAACACTAAACAAGCTTTTCACAAGGGCAGTCATGAAAAGACACATAGGTGAGCTGTTCATGTCAAGTCACAGCCTCACAGACAGTTTTCTGGTGAGCATAGGCCAGGGCAGACTCAATCAGCAACAACAACCACTGAGAAGAACTAGAAAAGTCAAGCTGAAATTGCAAAAAATAAATAAATAAAAAAAATAAAAAATAATAATAAAAAAATCACAGATTAACAGAGTCTACTATGCACAATGCAAAGAACAAATCAGTGGTGTCCAAAGTCAGTCCTCAAGGGCCACAATGCAGCATGTTTTAGTTATTTCCCTGGATGAACGTGTCTGAATCAAACAATGGTTCATTAGCAGGCCTCTGCTGAACATTCTGACGTTATGAGAAGTAGTTGGTCCATTTGAATCAGCTGTATTGAAGAGGAGACAGACATAAATCTGGCAGGACAGTGGCCACTGAAGACTGGAGCTGGACACTCATGGAGTAAATCAAGCTCAAAAAAGCATGCTCACAATGACTGAAGGCCTTGGCAATGTCAAGTATATAAGGACATCATAAATTACATCCACAGAAGCCCCAAGAAGATTCCAAACAATCAACCAGAGCCACTGATTGGACCAAAATGTATTGACTTTGACTTGTGCCAATGCAGTGGTGTTTAAAACCAGGTAATGTGCCATTTTAGATGCACAAATATATATGGCAAGATAAATAATGTGATGATACCAGCTTGAGACTGGTCTGAAGAAGTTAAAAAGAAAAAAAAACGTTAATTTCCAACTCATTCCCCTGCATTTTCTATGATGTCTGAGTCGTGAGTGCAACTTGTTTGATTCGCTATCATTATATTCCCAATGATCTCTCAGTTTTGGGCACCTCTCATCAGTTACATATCAGCTAATAGACACATCTGCCAATCTGTCAGTCACTCTTTCCTGTTTACTTTAAGTCTTTTTGACCTCTTATATTTAAAAAAATTAATAATTTTTTGTCTACCTGCCTACATTTGGATTCTTTTTTACAGTTTCAAAAATGTCCATATTTATGTAATCCATGACATTTGGAAAGATTTATTTGTGACCGTGATATTGATTCAGCCAGATTTATAGTCAACAAATATTTAACCATTTTTCCGTTTTGTGTAAATGTTTGCTTAAATTTGAAAACAACAACAACAACAACAACAACAACAAACAAACAAAAAAGAAAACACTGTCTACAAAGGCCAGGTTAGTACAGAGCTGAACTCACATTCTTCAGTGAGCTTCTCCTATCCTGTTAAAGGATGTCTGGCTTGTTTGTAACACTGAACTATAATTCATTTCAAAATGACAAAGGTCACTGTTCCTTTGATATTTTAAAGGGTGCAAATGTTTTTTTAGTGTCCTTTCAAACATCTGTGCCTTGGCACAACCTTGTGTCACAAGTGTACAGAAAATTCTCTCACCCTCAAGGTCTGTTTTTCAGATTAACAAAAATAATCTACTCTGGGAAAGTATTGTACACAAATGCATTCCAGGGAAATGTCTGGCCACAGTGTTGTCTTTTGCTTATGGAAAAATAATGCAACTGTCCTGAGTTACAGTATACCAGTCATGATTTTATTGTTGTTGCTTGTAATTTTATGACATTGTATTTGTAAGAAAGAAATTTAACTTCAAAGCCTGTCTGCCTTGTACTGTCAGAGACACTCTGACAGTTCAATTTAGCAACAGGGATTGAATTGCTGAATTTGAAAGTAGTTTTAGCTGTAGATTAGGAGTTTTTGCTGTACAACTCCCCTTTCTTATGAAAAACGTAACGCCTTCTCAAGTAACTTCAAGAAAGTGTCTTGCTGTCAGTGCATTGGCAGCTCAAATGTGTAAAAGCACTGAAATAAAATGTGGGTTGCTTCTATTTGCCAGTACAGTACAAATATGGAAATATGTTGTTATATTTACATTATTCTCTCAATTTTTAGCTCCCAGAGCAGTATATTCTTCTTCCAAATTATCCTAACATCACAACTGAAAAACATTAAATTCATTCATAGTGAATCAAACAAAGCTGAATCTTTAATGAGGCTGTTCAAATCAATCCAAATGCATTCCAATGTGATAAAAATACAGTCACATTACTATCCAATTAAATACGGCCTGCTTCAGTCTTGATTAAAACACTATAATCAAAGTTAGTTGCTCACAGAATGCACGTTGGTAAAAAAAATTTACCCATCAAAGGGAGCAAAACGGATTGCACATTTAGTCCACTTATACAACTGCTATACTGCTTGAACAGCTGTTTAATATGACATCCTCCTCTTGTCTTCCCTTTGTCTCATAGTCCTGAAAGTCACATGGTAAATAGTTAAACCAAAGGCGTGTCTGTGTGCTTCACAGCCCAACGTTTCATGGTCCCCTGAGTAAAGTCGTATGTCGGCTGTTAAGATGAGCTGAAGCACCAGACAGCTAATCAATAGATCAATCATAACATTTCCACTTCAAATCAATTACACTTTGACTTCCTATCCATCCTAGTTACAATTGACTGCTCTTTGTCTTTTAAACAATTACCGCCATCGTCTAAGGTTTAATTAAGTATTAATTTATCCTTCTGGCTGTGTAGACGTTTTTTGTAGCATATTAAAAGCATACTATACTGCAATTTGTATAATTGGAACAATGATCCCACAGGGTAAATAGGATGGAAAATTACAACTACATTATTACAGACGGAATGATTCAAAATTACAGAAGAAGGAGTGACAGAGACAGCAAGCAGTACAAAGAAAAAGTAATAAAGAGGCCACTTTGTTTCCAATTTGCGCGCATGAGCTTTTTCTCTTCGACCATGTTAAATTCCAGCCATTCAAATGACTGAAGTGCGTAGGCTCAACTTCCAACGCGTTTCCCCGTCACCATCACAACGACTGCCATTCATGAGGCTTGACTCGCTGCTGGGACATCTGCACCACAAGTCTTGTCACCTAAGCCACTGTTCCCCGCTGCATACCGCTTTGACGAAACAAAACATGCTCTAACGCACTGGCAAAGAAGACTGCTTCTTGCAAGTGCACACGCAGGGAGCCTCTCTTGCTAAATGCCAGCAGAGAGAGTCAAACCGCCATCAGAGATAGCTGTTGTTTGCATACGCCTATGTGTGGTTTTGTCTGAATGGGATCTAAGAAAGGGGAGTTCTCTACAAGAGGGTACACGTGGGTGTGGAACATAGCTTGGCCCCTTGGGTGTGTCACAATGTTTTGGAGGATTGGGTGTAATCTTTAGACTTTGGATTGCACAGAGTAATCTGAGCAGGTTAGGTGACCGTTGAGCTGACAGATTTCTCACATATTTATTAATTTTTCTTATTCATTTATACATCTACAGAAAATGTATGTTTCTGAATTTATAGACAAAACTTTGTCTATGCTCAGTAGCCAAATAAACAACTGAGAGCTCATGGACTGCATTTTTCTTCAATTAGAACAGCATAATGTGTAAAGTTACCGTACTCATATTTTGTTATGATAATATTTATAATGATGGAATTCCCATTCATGATATTCCAAGCTGGCTCTTTGGCTGGTATTTCACAGTTTTGTGCGTTGGGCGTCAACACAGAGGTTTGCTGGATAAACATCCAATGCTGAGTAGGAGCGGCAAGCATCACTGTTATTGTTACTGCTTAATGCCATGCACCAGCATTGTTGTCTTGCAGCAATCAACACATACATATGTAATAAAGCTGAGAGCTAGTGGGACAATAGAAGCAATTGTAACGCCTCCAACTCAGATCAGCACAGAGCTTTGCCTTGCCATTCTTACTGGACTCGAGGTAACAAGTTCATTTGTTGAGATTGCAGAACAAGACACGTTCCTGTTTGATCTGGCTGGGTTTAAACTATCTGTTGAGGACATTGAGATTTTTGCAAACAAAACAGGCAGATGGATGGTGATGAGAATTCAATGAAGGGCAGTGGTAGAGGTGACAGAATACTTTGGACTCGCTGCTGTTCATGTGCTGCTCTGGTGTCTTTGCACATGTGCATTTCTAAGGGCAAACATTGATGGCAGTGTCAGCAATGAGTGATAACCCTGGTCTTTTCAACACCATGGGCTGGGTCAGAAGGATGTGATGGATGGTTAGCAGTCTGGCCCCTCTCTCCACGCCTCCTACCACTTGGGTGTCTGGAGCTCTGGGCTGAATGGCTTAGTGGTTGGGGGTGAACACGTTTTTGTAGACAATGCATGGCTGTGCAGAAGAAATACAAAATGTTTTACTGTTTTAGCTAAATTTTATCATAATAGAACAATTCAAAATTAACAAACAGTACTTAACCTTAACATTCAGTAAAGACTCTGGAGCTGCACTTTGACATAACTGTACAGCACAGTTGGCACAAAATGTTTACATTTAACGATGTTGATAAAAAAAAGGTTACAAATTTTAGTTTATTTGTGCTTTGAAGACAATTAGTTATAGACCTCCAAATTGCAATTAGGCTCCAACAATAAAGTCATGGATCAGGTTGCAGGCAAAGATTTATTGAAAGAAGATGTACAAGATCAGGAAGAGCCATTGGAGGAACTGTAGATCAACTGACTGAAAACAAACCAACCGAGACATAGTACAGGAAGAATAACAGGTGATGGACAACAGAGAATGGAAGGATCAGATTAGGTGGAAATGAAACTCGCTGGCACTTAAGATACTAATCTGCGTGACTAATCTGGATCATGCAGTTTTCTGAGCAGAAAAATTTAGGGAAGATGACAAATAAAAATGGACATGTACACAGGGGGAATAAATCTAAGGTACAGATACTTTGCGAAACACTGCAAGTTGTTTTCCACTATTATACATGTTTCTTACTTTCCTTTCTATTCTTTCCTTACTTTGTTCCCTTGATCTTAACACTCCTAATATTTCTTGGGAACAACCAGATCTTTGGGATGATAGAAAACTCTATCAAACAGTTCAAATAGATCTTTTCTGAGAAAGGACTTGTGCTCCATGACTCAGACTGTGTTTTTCTCCTGTGTTTAAAGCCTTTGTGGATTCTGTCTTAAAGAGGTGAAGAGAACAACCAAAACCCCAGAGAGAGCTGTACTAAAGTGAGTTGTGCCTTTCCTCAAACTTCAAACACAGAGGAGACTGAGAGTGGGAGACAGAGACGGAAGCAACAAAGGCTTGTGTGAAAGACCATGATTTCTTGAACACTCACTAATTGAAGGCTGCAGGCTGTATCAGGGAGACTGAAGCAAGCCACCAGACCTAGGTTGAACTGTTTAGATATCTGGAACATATAAACCTACATATCCTGTGATAACAAATTTTGCTTAAACATTTACCTTCTTCATAATGTTAACCTGCAAATCCCTCATTTGACACAAGAACAATTGCTTCATCTCATCTGCATGAAGATATGTATATATAGCACCAGACAAAAAAACTTCAAATTTCTTCCAGTTATCACCAATATTGTCACAAGCCAAAGGCCTAGGGCCACCATTTAATTGCATTGACCATGCAAACCAACGAGGTGCCACTACAATTAATCCCCTTGATGGTGGAGGGTTCTGCCCCCACACCTCCTGGCAGGGGAAGAAGGAGAGCTTTGAGTGGAAAAACACAACCAGAACCCTTAAACAACAACACATACCATATCTACAGCCCAGCATGGCCTCAACACCAGGCCTGTATCAAAATCGATGGAGGCCTTTCCTTTTTATGTTCAGGCAGCAAACAAAATTATGTTTAAAGAGGTGTGACCAGATTATGTTTGATACCAAAGTCTGCTATCATCTAATAAAGTTGCAGAGTTGGCATCATGTTTACAGTGGAAAATATCTGTATGACAGTATTGTTTTATTTTATTGACATATCAGAGGATTGGCTCACAGAGGCACCAAGATGCTGCTGACTCAAACAAGGAATATTAGTTCTAATAGTAGAAAGTCCTATACTTTAAATAATTTTTTATGAGGGTTGCAAATGCTTGCATGTATAAAAATTAACTTTGCGTCAAAGTTTGCGTAAATATATGCACACTTTTTTCCCTGGCGTGAAAATGCACGACAGTCATGCACATTTTTTTTCTGTGAACAATATCAAATTACAAAGTGTTAAAACTCACCTGCATATACTGAACTCTGACTACATTCAATGCAATTTAGACCAAGAAGCATCAGACTAGATTTTATTGTTTAAACAAAAACAATAAAACTGAATCGCATTTATCACCTAACACGCACACAAAATAAAGAAAAAAAAATAAATAAAAGGATGTGAAAACCTCACTCGAATGTAAATAGTACTTTCCCTCAGTTTTTGTCTCATAAAGATGTAACGTACTCTGTGCACTGAATGCACATAAAATCCATCTGTGGGGTAATTTCATTCTCACTAAAAAAAGAAAACCGAGTTGGATCAGCAGATTAACGTCAGACAGTTCAGGTTTGTTTATTTTTAAGGTAATTAAGGTGTGTATACAATCACACGTACATATGCTGTGCAAAGGTGAGCCGCGTAATTGTGGAGCACTTTGGCTCTGATGGAGAACATCTTCAGGGCAAGGATTCAGAGAGAGCGTGTGTTCAGAGATCATATTGATCTGCTGGGAAATGTTGATGATGATGTTTTAGCGTTTAGATTTCCCAGATTGACCATCCTGGAGCTCTGAGCAAAACTTAAAGAAGGAGCCGTGCGGAACCAGTACCGGTCCAGCTGTCATCCTTCAGTCAAGCCGCCAGCTTTGTGAATGCATCTTTATGGAGAGAAAGCATCTCTATCCAAATGTACAACTTATGCACATGATTCCACTATTTAGAATTAACAATAACATTCCCCACTCAAAGACTCTGACACGCTATCTGTCTTTAAATCCCAGCTGAACGCGTTACTGTTCAAACAGGAATTTGCACAATCTCTTCATTTTTTTAATTTGGATTTTTTTCTTTCTTTAAAATGTATTATTTTTATTTTTGTGAGGTGACCTTATGAGCCCTGAAAGCACCTTTGTATGCACCACAGTGATTGGAAGGCCCATCACAGGTGAAAATATTAGGAAGTGATAGAAAAATGTCTAAAACATTTCTCATCATTCTTTCAGTTTTTCACCAAGGTAAAAATTAGATCCCAAAGAGAAATAGAGAAACTAGAGAAGTAGATTCATGCAAAGACAGGGAAGGACCACCACTGACCTTTTATCTTATTTAAAAATCAAAGAGTACCACTTCTGCATCCATGGGGGAATCGAGTTTTGCTGGGTCGAGGCGAAGGTTGCCTGGGTGCTAATCCATGGGACCACAGATGACCTCCTGACCCTACAGGGCGAAAGGCTGGATCCTGCCGAAGTTTTCTTGTAGAAATCGAGATTTTCCTCTGTGGTTCAAACAAACCAAACCTCCCAAATCCTCCTCCCTGTAATGATTTATGGGGCAGGGTGTGATCGACACTCCATTAGCCCTGGGGATGAACCTAAATGGTAGTTTTGACACCACTGAGAGAGGAGGTTACAGGTGATCAATAACAAGGCACTGAAGGATGGAGGGAACAGAAGGACAGGCAGAATGGGGTGGAGAAAGTGTGGTAGAGAGAGCAGCTCATTTTAATTGGTCTCTGCTCATTAGTTGGATCTTTGTGTGCATCATCACCTCCTTTGTGTGTCTCTACTTTCATCTCTGGATCACATATGTGTTAGGAGTTTGGGGGGGGGGGTGTTGTTTGTAAAGGTGATCTCTGCACTTACTACTCCAAATTTGACCCAGCATCATACTGTAAAGAGGAAAGTCAAACATTTACTTTTGTTATATTCTACATCTTTTTTCCCTCTTCAAAATGATAGCTCTTCTTTATTTTTCATTTTGCTCATCTGGGGGTAATAGTTAAACAATGCATTACAAATATATAAACATATATATATATATATATATGATGGTGGTGTCATGTTACCACCATAATCTCTGTAATAATAGTGGGTTTATATGTGACAGATTAAAGCAAAGTAGTACAAGATGGCAGGAAAATTGTTGTTTAAAATGTACAGACCCACCTAATAAGCTAGAATATTATTGAAAAGTTTATGTATTTCAGAAACTTAATTCACTAAGTGAAACACATTATATAGCCTAATTACACACACACACACACACACTGATGTTTTTAAGGCTTTATTTCTATTCATTATAATGATTTTCAATTTACAGCTAATGAAAATATGACATAGGATTGGAAAATATTGGAACATCTACATTCAGCTCATTGGACAACAACATTCCAGTCTTGCTTCTGATTATCATTGGGATTAAGGTCAAGACTTTGCTTGGGCCCTTCATGAATGTGTGTAACCATTCCAATGTAGCTCTATTCCAGTTTCCATTCAGTCATGTTTAATATGCACACTTTCAATATTGTAATGAGTTTCATTATCCTATTTCTATCATCCCATTCTGTCAGCTGTGTTTCCCCTTGTGATTCCCTGCTTATGTCTTGTGCCTGGGCACATTTCTGGTGCCTGGTTGTTCACAGTGCACACAATTTCCCATAAGCTTCAAAACATAGCTTCCTTTATGATCGAGCTGGCCCATTACATACACAGCCAAACATTAGTGAATAATAAAATCAGATTCAGTCATTTAAAAAGTCAACAGAGTCCATGCCTCCATTCTCAATAGCTCAGGCTAAAGACCTTCTGTACCTGACATTCTCTTACAAAACTCTGCATACATATAATAAACCAAAGTATTTATATTAAGGTTAATTTACTCACAAGTGAAATTTGTTGCACTGGGTTTTATTTAGAAATATCAGATGAAAATGATACTAAATAATATCACATGTATCATGGATAATTTGCTTCCCCTTCACAGGTTATGTCTTATCTTAAGCCATAGCAAATGAGTTATACTGGATACACCGAATACCTTTAATACACATTACACAATTTGTCACCATGTACAGGTTTTCAATAAATGTATCCATGTTTTCTTTCACTCTTTTCCCTCAGTGTTATTCTCATCTCTGCATGTTGAACTGTCTCTGTGGAGGAGTTTTTTTTAGTTTTTTTTTTTTTTTTGGCATATCCTCCTTAAACTTGTAGTGAGGGGAGAGCATAAATGTGTAAGTCCCTTCTGAACATACACACACATACACACAGCAACAGCAGTGGAGCAACTCTCAGAAGTGAGCTGATTAGGCCCAGGACTGGGGACTGCTCTACCTAATCATATCGCTGCATCCAAATCATCTGTGTACATTTCTAATTACATGGTGGCATGCAGTGTCCTTGAGCACAGTGGCAGGCCTTCATTTCATCACTCTGCTGCGTCTATCCCCACCTACTTGCCTCGTCTCCCCCCCCCCGTCTTCCAAAATCCTTATTTATTTATTCCCATCATTCTTATCTTTGTTGTTGTTTCGGTTGACTGTGTGGGCTGAGCAGCAGCACTCATTTACCCACCAATCTACATCCTTTGAACTGAGCATCATGGGCCACAGCCAGCTGTCGTGGACAGTGAAATCATTTTTATGATCTTTTTCTTGTCTACCTCCAATTTGCTGAGGTTCAGAACATCAACATCTAGTCTGACATGCATAAAAAAGAGACATGGATAGAGGACAAAAGTATGAAATGTGAATACACTTTTAGATTTTCCAAAGCCCTACTCGAAACAACAAGCTGCTTTGTGTATGCAAAACATATATATACATTTTTCAACTGGTATGCATTTCTATATAGGTATATTTTTCATTCTTTTCAGATGCATTTGATAGAAGGAAGACCCTGAACATCTCTCTGAGCTCTGGGGTTAGCTGACCTTCATTTTTCTTTGCTGGTGTGTGTCTCTTTACGACGAGGCTGCATCTTTTTTTCTTTTCTCTGCAGTAAACCTTGTTACTGAAGTCAAGAGACATCGCAGCGCCTTTTGCAATAGTTGACAAAAGGCCTATTTGAAGGTGAAGAGAAGGGACAATCTTTTACGTGAGGCTGCCGTGTCCTTTTTGGTGCAACAATTAACTTTGCAACCTTGTGGAGTAGTCTGAAAGATCTCCCCTGCAGATGTGCTGTATGATTTCGCGAATCACAAGGTCCAAAAAAGATAATACTGAAATGCGGCTTTGTTGTGAATTTTACTACATACTGGCCATCTGGAATGTATTCAGAGAGCTTCATTTTTGCACATTTTGTGATGTTACAGCCTTATTCCAAATTGTATTAAGTTAGTCTCTTTCCTAAAAATTACATACAGATACAACTATGTGAAAAAAAGGTTTTTGACATTTTTGCAAATTTTTCATAAGTAGAAAACCAAAAAATGACATTTACCCAAGTATTCCCAGCCATTGTCAAGAAGCACACAACTGAGCAGTACCCACTGATCATCACTGAGATGTTTCAACATATGAAAATGGCTGCACAAACATCTCCCTTCCAACATGACAGAGCTTAAGAATGAAAGAAGAGCTTAAAAACTGCCTAAAAATAGGTGAGCTAAGTTTCATCACATTCAATCAGACTTGAGGCTGATTGAATGTTGTATCAACAAAGTGTTAAGCAAAGGCAGTGAATAAATGGGATTTCTTGGTTTTCAGTTTTTAATAAATTTGTGAACATCTCAAACCTTTTTCCACATTGTCATAATTGGGTATTTCTGTTTAGGATTTTGAGGAAAGAGATTAATTTAATGTGATTTAGAGTAATTCTGTAAAACACATTGTGGAAAATGCGAAGTGTTTTGAGCACTTTCCAGGTGTGCTGAGTTTTATGCAAGTTGAAGACAGCTGAAAACCGCATTGACCTTCTGTGTATGTCCACATTTTTCCCAGGATATATACATGTGTAAAGGCCTTACAGACATGAAATTATCTCCAGATGTCAGCAACCATAAGTGAAAACAACCTGCACCATGAATCAAGTTGGTGTGTAATGAAGAACTTGAATAACAGGAATGCAAAAAGCTAAAATAGCCCTATATCCTATCAGGGCAAGTTAACAGAACTGGCGGGGAACACAACCTGGAGGAAACCTCGTATTGGAGAGAACAGGAGGATCTGAGAATTAATCAGATGGGATATATATTGGAATGACGTGACAAGGAACATGTGAGACTAATTTACCCAAAGAGAAACAACTGGTGGGGATATTAATCTGAGAGAAGATATGACACAACACCAAGAGTTCAAAAGAGTCAAAGCAACTCAGAAACAGGTGTAACTGGAGGAAATTAATGATAGAACACTGTGAACAGGGTAAACTAGATTACCTTAATAAAAAAAAACAAGCCAAACAGCAAAAAGAGCTCAATGTGGAACCCAAACCAACACAGAGCAAAAATACAATATTGAACTCTAAGTCCTTCAACTCATCACATGTGCAGTTTTAAAAACATAAAGTTCTACACAGCCACAAAATACTTATGTGAACATCTAGAAAACAAAAAACAATTTCAAAGATTATTTAATGCTTCCTGTAGAACATTTGAACAGGCCAGTGAAACTCTGGAGGAGTTGGATAAACCCAAAATGAAACTCTTTGAATGTTATTGCACACAAAATGTTTAGAGGAGAAATGGCACTGCACATCAAACAACAAAACACCATTCTAAAAGTTAGGTTTGAGAGTGAAAACATCATGATGTGGACCTACTTTGAAGTATATTGTACCACCAAACTTGTTTGAAATTTTGCAAGTAAACATATTTTGTCAGCTAAGTTTCAAAATCGTAACTAATTTATGGACTGTTTGTGTGAGTGACTGTGCTGTGTGAATGTCAGTAGTCTCATTACAAATAATTTGAAATTATTGATAAAAGCATTAATATCTTGTAATTAATACTCAGTATCAATACCATTTTTCACTCTGTGTTTTTGTATTTCCCATTATGTCCAAATGACACTTTTATCTTTCAGTAGCAGGTTGATCAGAAAGAGCTTGTAATAATTACATTGCACCAAAAGTCTTCAAAATATGACTTTCTTCTCATTGTAAGACCACCAACAGTAACATCCATGTGCAGCTGCCTGAAGGCAAGTTCCTGAGATATTAGTTCTCCACTTTCAGAACTGTTAGTCACACTGACAGACACCTGAGGCGATATAAAATGTCCCTCAAAGCCATGAAAGAAGGAGATGGGCTACTTCTCTTCTTTTAAAGCTCTGAGTGAGGAGCAAAGAGATACAGTGAGGAGGGGAGAGTTGCTTTCTAAAGCTGCACCCCCACCACTACTTTCTGCATATGGGGGCCATACCTCTGAGCCAACTTGAAGGGGGGAATCCATATAGCTACACGGTCCAGTATCATAAATAACACAAGACTTCTCCTCTCCCTTCTCCGTCTCCTTCACTTCACTGCTGGAGTGTTTCATATGGTAACTAGGTGTTCACTGTGTGGCCACATTGTTGCCCACCTTTCAAGTGACTCAGAGGAGGGAAACCTTGAGGTAGAGGAATAGAAGGAATTTTTGATGAAGAAATGCATTATTCCGTTCTTGCTTTTTTCCAGTCTCAAGTCCGCTCTTTTCGGTGCCACTTACTGCGAGAGAGGAGTATTTATTACATAAATAGTAAGAAAAGAAGAGTTGAGCTCAGTGGGAGGAAAACGTGGTAATAGAGGTAGAGAGAAAGCTCCTGGTTCTTTTAATGAAGAGAAGGGAGAAAGTTTGTTTTAAGAAATTCTTACTACATGTAGAAATTTTGGAGCAATGTAAATTGTCTTAATGTTTAGTCTGCATTTTACATCAAAAGTAAAAAAACAGTGTATTTACAGTCAAGAACCCTAAAGGCAGTGAGAGGATTGGGATCTTTGATTTATCCTGTGTTTTCAACACCATCTGGCCTTCTGAGGAAAGAGCTGGACTTGTCTGGACTGGACACCACATGTCCCAGTGGATACTGAAGTACCTCACTGGGTGTCCCAGAGTTTATGAGGACACAGACCCATGTCTGCAGTACATGGGCCCCACAGGGAATTGTGCTGACACCTTTCCTCTTTCCTGTCAACACTGCACACTTCTCTATCAACTCCTCACATCGCCATCTACAGAAGTATTCTAATGACTGTTCCATAGTCAGTCTCATCAAATGCAAGGATGACACAAAGAACAGACAAGACTTTGTAGACTGGTGCCAGCAGAACAAACTCCTTATCAGTTTGGAAACTAGTGGTGGACTTCCACCTCACTTAGACCTGTGAACATCCAGAAACAATATTTTTTTGTGAATTGATTCTACATATACCTACATGCTGAATTAATAGCCGAGCTAAAGTTTATAATAAGCATAAACCTTACACAGAAAAAGATTAAGGTAACCTGTTGGATTGCAAAGAAAACACAAAACACTGATTGACCGTCAGGTTATTTAAGTCTCGCTCTTGATGGATTTTAAGGTTCAATCTGAGTTTCTGACGACAGTTTTTTGCAGGAAGTCACAACAAACTGGCTCACCAATTGGAAGTGGGTATATCTGATGCCTATACCCACATTGCCCTAAACCAAAAATAAATGGTTTTGAAGTGTCGGCGTGTTTCATAAATCACATACTTTAGATAATCCAGAAAGACATGTTTCTTCCAAAATCGTCAAAATCGTCAAAATTTTACGGTGAACAAACTACTGTGACTCAGTATTGAGGCTATTTTGACATGAAACCGTTTGAAACATGTAACTATTTCAATGAATAAAAAATAGGTTTACATTAAACGTTTGACATATTGAAAATCAAACATGATGGATTTTAAAGGTTCAATCTGAGTTTTAAAACTATTTGTTTTTTAAAGTCACAACAAACTGGCTCACCAATTGGAAGTGGGTATGGGATAACAGGAGAACTATACCACATTGTAAAGCCAAAAATAAATGGACTAAAAGCCCTCATATCGTTTCATAAATCTCCATAATGGTGGGATTGAGAGTTTGTTTCAACTACATCTAATATCTGATGAATCCATCTAAAGTTATCTGAAAAGAGAGGTCTTGTAGATAAAAAATCAATTCTGAACTCTGTACATTTGAAATGTAACTATTTCAATGAATAAAAAATAGGTTTACATTAAACGTTTGACATATTGAAAATCAAACATGATTTTTTTTAAAATGAGAATTATTTTAAAACTATTTGTATTTTTAAATTAAACAAAATGCAGCCTTCTGCTATCAGCTTTAATATGAAGAGACAAGACAATAACAACAAACAAGCTTGTAAAGGCCCTCATTGTTTGGAAAGTTGGCTATCATTACCCATTTCTACACAATGATGAACAGAAATCCAAGAATCCTCCAAGTATGTCATTTAGCTGCTTCTATTATTTCCATAATTGCCAGCATTGTAGTGCCGTTTGTAAAGTAATTAATAACAAGCGTTGCCTTATAATGCGCTTAATGTTATTTATCTGTTGGCAGATAGCGTGATGCTGCTAATCCTCATTCATTTGCTGTGGATCAATGCAAATCCTCTAGTGTGAGTGAAAGTTCCCCCTCCCCTTTTGACAGAGCCGATGGTTCCTAATGTATTTTCCCACGATTAACCAGCCATAATCCCTGCTAATCATCACTAATCCACATTCTTCTGTGTGCGACAATATTTCCCTGATGAAGGAGGCATTGGTGCTCACATGTGTCTGGGCATTGCTGAAGCTCGAGCTACTCCTGAAGAGCAGCCGAGGGCCCTTTCAGTGCAGGAGAACAGGCTGCAGGGATGAGAGCAGAGGGGAGGATGGACGGTTGTGATTTGTGGGTTGCATTTTTGGGGAGCTTTGCAGTCCGGTGATGGGTTCTGCTCATGTATTATTGATTTAATGGCATGACGGAGCTTGTGTACCTCCACAAAGCAATGAAAAAGCTGCATATCATCAGAAAATAACAGTTAGTGTGTGCAACAACCACTTCTCTTATCCGGTCTACTGTGGGCTCTTTTTGTTTAACCGTTTAATCCACTCTGTTGGATTCAGAGGCTTGCAATGGATTTTAGCTCACTCATATTGGCTCTTAGGTGGCTTAAGTTGTATTATTTTTTTAAACTGTCTTAATAATAAAAAATACTTCAAATTTCAAGCTAGATTGTTTGAAATTCAACTTAATTTATTAGTGAGCAAGAAGGAGAAATGCTGTTCACTTCCAGGTTTGCTGATGACAACAGATTTCCACTGCTATGCCTATACTGGTGATGAAGAACCATGAATACTTTTTAAACATATCTTGGAAATCAAGAAATTGATTAAAAAGGAAAGGAAAAATATCCTTCAGTTTGACCAAAAAAGATAGATCAATCATCAGTCTTGAGATGCTTTGGAGCAAATGCTAATGTAATGTAATAATCAACATTTATAAGAACCCATTATGTGACTATTTTCTATCACTTCTACTGCAACCACAGCAATTCAATTAAAGGACATTTTACAGACTGTGTCTCATCCTTGTCAATGCTTATTCATCTAGATTTGGTCTTTGATTTGCAGTATAACTGTTTTACCAACTTAATGTGCTTGTTTGCACATTAAGTGCAACAACGCCTCAGTGGGCAAAGATTAAGTACTAAATAAAAGTTTAGTTTGACAAACCAAACTTTTTTATTATTTTTTTTTATTTTTGGCATTTATCTTTTCCTCCATTGTTAAAAATATATATTTTTCACTATTACAGTTAACATAGCAATTAGAAAGGCGTGTGTTAATTATCTAAAACAATGCTATTTAAAATTAAACACAATTAAAGGTCTAAAAAAATACACAATAAAGAAGTGAAAGATTAAATAGGTGTCATAAGTAAATCAAATAAGTTTGCTTGTTCAGAAAAACACGTTGATATTAAACATTTTTTTATGCTTCCTTGCATAAATGAGTTTATTTATTAACGTTATTGTTAACTGAAAGAAACTCAGAAACACAATAATCTGCGTGGATGTTCTGCTTGGAATATGATCTTTCGAGAATCTGAGATCCAGGTACCATGTTGAACAACCGCAGTTTAACCAGCAGGTGGAGCTTTTGACTCGTTATTGTTTGGCAAATCAATGTCCACCTAAGCGTGTCTTCTTCCAACAGACTGACTACATCTGTCACTTAAAAATATTCCTTTTTGACACTCACTTTACAGCCACATAAAATGCAGGTTGCCGTTTTATGTTGTCGCTTTAAATATCAGCTGGTTGTTTCAGTTGCGCAAAAGACGCGCAGAAAACAAGGTTTGAACCCAAACTGTACTGGAGCAAATGAACGAAAAGATGTTCGCGGACTCACTAGTTCGGTTTAAGACAGACAAATAACTCACATGTAAATAAATCCAGGATGTGAAAGAAGTTTCGTTGAAAAACTTCAAGCAAACTCTTTGTGACGGTTTCGGCTTTGAATTTGGCAACGAAATAATAATAAAACATGAATTGCGAGGCAAAATCTCCATTAACCTTTTGAAAGACAATAAAAGAAATCCGATCTTGTGGTTTACAAGCTTATTCGTTGTTTTGCACATTTTTACGGGTTTTTCGTGGTGTTGTATTTGAACGAATTTTTACAATTGTGGTGGAAGGAAAAATAAAGGCCTGTAGTTTAATTGAGAATTAGATGTTGTCTTTGGGGGGGAAGATCATCAGCAGAAAAAAAATGATAACATCTGGTCAAATCCACTTTGGAATTAAAATTTTGAATTAAAAAGCAATATAGGACTTAAACATCGCGCTCTTGCAACATAGAAGTCAGTGATTTACAAGGCAATACATTTAAAAATTCTGCAGATTGTAAATCCCTTTTCATCCATTTTGCAACTCTTGGGCCTTTAAGTGTATTTTTCTCTCTCTTTATCTTTATTTGATTTAGCGCCTCCAGGCATTTTTCTCTGCCAGATCAAAGAGTCGTCACAATTCTCCCTTCAAAGTCTATAACATGTCATCTGATAGTTTATAGAGTGGGGAAAGCTAAATGAAGAATACCTATCTTGGCCTTTTCTAAACGAATCAGAATAACAACATACGAGTACCACAATAAAAAGACAATAATTTCGTATTAATATTGCACAATTTAATTCTGCGTTTACACAAAGACTTGAAGAGCGTCACAGACTGAAGTTAGCAGGGAATGCCTGAGGTAAAATAACTGTTGTCAGTTCCCTTAAACAGCACATGTACACACAGCTTCTGCTTTCAAACGGTGCTTTGTTACATAACCAATCACTGTACCTAAAGAAAAAAATAGAAAAGCAGAAGAAAAAAAAAAGTCTGATCTGCCTCAACTTCATGTTCATTCTGTTTGCCTGCTGATGCTGTACAATAAACGGTAACAAAACGGCGAATGGTTTGGAACCAAATGAAGACAAAAGACCATTTCTTGTATATATGTTTTATGTAAGTAATAAAATATTACTATAACATAAATATAAATGTGACTTTGCAGTCTACATTTAGCAATCAACAAACAACCAATGTCATAAAGAAAGAAAAGGAAATCCACAACAAAACCATCGACAGAGCTAAACAAACAAAAAGAGCTCCAAACACTTTTAAGAAATAAATATTTATATATATAAATGGTCAGATTCATAAATGAAATCATATTAAAATATCTTCTTGGAATTAGTAAGTGTACAAAACTGCCCGAAAAGAAAAAAACAAACAAACAAACAAACAAACAAACAAAAACAATATCTCAGAACAAATACAAGTTTACATATTGGACATATTTACAGATCGGAAATAATCCTGGCAACATTTTCTCTAAAACGTTTCTTTTTATTATTATTATTTTTTTTCTTGAAAAAAAAATGTTTCCCTCATTAGTGTTGAAAAGCACTGCTGTATTATTTATTTTCATTATTTTTTATTATCATTATTTTTTTAAACTGATCCAACATTGAGAAATGACACAACGCATGACATTTTCAGATTTCCTTACAAGTCGAAAGAGAACAAAATAAATAGATAAAAAACGTTGGTTTTTTTCCCCTTTTTCTCCAAGCACAGCCTTCTAAAATAATACAGTTTTTCTATGGAACGAAGGTAATTGGTAGAGATGCAATCAGATTCAAACAGCAAATCATGTACAGGCGTGATATATTCTACAGTTACCTGAGTTATTCTTCGGTTTTATTGTTAGACCAAATATTTTCTTGAAATGTTTGAGTTTTAGCAGTCTAGCAGACAGTTTCGGTGACAGAAACAACACTTTTATAAACAAACAATAAAATAATAATAACAATAATATTAGCGAAAAAAAAAATAATAAGTGCTCCATGCAAAGAATATATTTTCTAAAAAGAACAAAAACAAAATGTGAATTAAAAAAACAAACAAACAAACAAACAAACAAACAAACAAACAAACAAAAAACATACATTTTAGCGTCTGATGCTGTTTGCACATTTCGACGTGATCAGTTGGAAAACTTTTTATTATTATTTATTTATTATTTTTAAGGCATGCCCTCAGAACTTTAAACGTTCTGTTGCATTGGACTTTAACTGTAAATGTATCTGACAGATGTTTAATTCACGATTTTCCAACACTTATCCACCGTCAAGAAAACAGGAAAATCAGCAAACAATAAACAAAAACAAACTGCTCTGATGAGCAATTGATGAGCAAAATTGAAAACACGTTTTGCAGGTAAGACACTTAAGTTAAAGTATTTGCAAAAAGACATGAAAAATAATTATATTATAATGAAAGTGTGCACTCATATTCAGAAATCTGGTTGAGCAGTTTGAGACTGAAAAAAAGCACAAAAAAGTTCATTCAGTGTGATCCATTTATCTCCAGTGTTAATCGTTTTTCAGACGACCACCTCATTCTAGTGATGTCCAAGAGTTCATGGTGCACCAGGAGGAGGAGATCGAGTCTAACATTTCAGTACAGCCAACTTTTACTTTAGATATATTTTTTCCTCTCTTTGATTTTGGTAAACAAAAGATATTTGCTTCAATTTGAATGCGCATGGAATCGGTTTTAGCGATTTTTTCCTGTTTCCCTATGTCCCCCTTTGATTTTTATATCTGAATAACTTAATCTCCGAAAACTAAAAGAAAAAACTGATCTTGTGTTGCTGTTTTTTTCTCTTTCTCTCTCTTCCTATGCGGAGAACAAAAGTTCAACTTAAATACTGTAAAACTCCATTGTCCCTTTCCTTTTTTCTCTCTAAATGCTCGGATTGTTCATGAAAACAGTCACTGCACAGGACTCTGTAGTGTGCGGTGTAGTGGAGGGGTCTCTGCCTGGGAATATACGTCCTCCATATTCGGGTGCGGGACCCCCACCGGTGTCATTCTTTTCTCTTTTTGTCTTCTGTTGCAAAACCAAACGCGGACCACCTCTTTTTCCAGCTGCAGAGTGCCGGCTAAAGTGCTGATTTCGTGAGCGGATGGCTTTGGGCATTTCAAGAAGTGGTTCTCCAGCGCCCCTTTCACCCCAACCTCAATGGAGGTCCTCTTCTTTCGTTTCCTGCCCTGCGCGGCGATCTTGTCCAAATTGGTGGGGCTCCCCGTGTTCGAGTCTGTCTCCTCCAGCCACTTGTTAAGCAGTGGCTTAAGTTTGCACATGTTCTTGAAGCTGAGCTGCAGCGCCTCGAACCTGCAGATAGTGGTCTGAGAAAAGACGTTTCCGTACAGGGTACCTAAGGCCAAGCCCACGTCCGCCTGCGTAAAGCCCAGCTTGATCCGCCGCTGCTTGAACTGCTTGGCGAACTGCTCCAGGTCGTCGGAGCTGGGCGCGTCCTCGTCCGAGTGGTCCTGGTGGTGGCTGAAAGCCTGCTGGGGCGACTCCATCTGGTTATCGTGGCTGCCTGTCTCGTCGTGGAGCGGATCCCGCATGCCGTGGTGCAGGGCGCCCGGCTGTGGACTCAACATCGCGTTGAGGTTTGTGTATCCGGGCTGGGAGTAGACGAGCGACTGGTGGCCGTTAGAAGCCGGGGACAGCGGGGACAGGTGGTGCGTGGTAGCGGGCGCCCACGAACCGTGGTGCGCGCTCTGCGACTGCTGGTGCACCAGGTGAGATCTGTGATGGAAGCCGCTGGTCAAGTCCTCCCTGCTCGCCTGAACGGCGGCTTTGTGCTCCTGCTGACCGATGTGGGTGCCACTGGACCAGTCGGTGTTGGAGGTGGGCAGCCACTGATGGTGCGTCAGGCTCATCGGATGCCCCGTGTTGGTGGCCGCAAGCCCCTGCAGGTACTCGTGGTGCATCATTTTTTGCACTTCTCTGTAGGTTGTCCCCTGGTGCATCCTGTCCGAATCCGGATGCATGAGCGGGTTGGACGGTAAGGAGTTATTCCTCGGGATGTACTGAGCAGTTGTCGCCATGGCTCCAACTTGGAAAACTGACGAGCGCTTCGGAGGTCTCCGGGCTTTAGAGCCAAAAACGCAACAACCTGCTCTGGGAGGTCTTCGGGAAGAGCGAAGACACGCCTCCCCTCGGCTTGTATTGGCTCCTCTCCGACTCAAGCCCACTGGAGAGAAACTCAATAGGCGCACGCTTTTAGAGGACGGCGTGCGCGATGGATGGAGGTCCGGTGTTACATATGTTAGAGGAAAAACATATGTTCTACTTATGAAATGTCTCTTTGAGTTTCTGTGCGCACCTGCTCACAGACTCTGCGTGTCTTCTAAATGTTCTCGGTGTAGAAGGTGAGCAGGAGCTGCAGCAGCGGGATCTGATTGGGTTTCCACAGGTTCGGATCGGTTGTTTTGCAAATAACCACGTGGGGGAGTACGGCGATCTTTCTGAAGGGTTGCCCCCCCTGTGTCTTTATCACACACACACACACACACCCGCACGCACAGACAGCTGCACACACTCACACACGTGCATTTTTATAATAGGTCACTGATGATCATAGCGCTCCTCATTTTAAACAGATTATGAGGCGCGATCCTCTCCAGCTCTGCAGCCTCCCACACGACGAGAGGCGCCCAAATAAGCTGATGTGATGCGTCTGTGAACGCTTTAGAAAGAAGGAAATGTGTGACAAATTTGAGAGCATTTGCTCTGTTTCAAAAGCCTCCACGTCTGTCATTCATTTGTATTGTCTCCAGTAATTTTCAGTCTTGTAAGACCTCATCATCACCACCCACTTAGTTATGATAGGCCAAGATGCACGGTCTCTGTTTGGGGCTCTTTTCTCTGACTCTCTGCAGCGTGCAGGTGAAACGTTAAACAGGAAGTATTCACATTATTCGGCTCCAGCCCCCATTAAATTTGATATCCTTATTTGAGAAATATTTGTTACAACATAGTAGATAAGGTTTTATAATGTCTATTTATTTTCCCTTCCGTCTCTACAAGTTTCGAATGTCACTCCAACTCTAACCTCTCCAAAAATATGACAACAATATAATTAAACTCTTGAAATTGTGTTACAGATTTTTGTGTTGGTGTGCCACTCAAATACTATAAGTGCCCCCCATCCGGCCACCGCTATAAAACTTTCTACACGTGCCCCCAAATTGTAGGACCTTATTTTAAAATTTAGGTGAAATTATTACTTCTTCGTGACCGTTATCTATAACAAGACAATGTAATTTAATTTCAACATAATTCCTGACTAGATGTTCTACTCAACTCTTGTAATGTTTTTCAAATATCATTTATCGTTTGAAGCATTGCAACTTAAAGAGATAAATCTCTTGTTTTTTTTTTTTCCTCCTCCTGGCTTACTCTTCTCTTCCTCACCCGGTTGATCTGATTATTTTTCCCTTCACGTTTTGTCCCAATAGCAAATTACCAATTCTATGAATTGCAAAGCAGCCTCAGAGACGCTGAAGGGGTAGAGAGAGGAGGGGGAGGATGTGGCGGTGGTGGGGATGCAAAGATTGAAAGGGATCTTTGCAAACACAATCACGTTCTTAAATGGAAATGCGGGGCTTTAAACAAATCTTACATCTCTCCCCTTCCATTCGCCCAAAACTCTGCAATCAGGCGCATGTTCCGCTCCTTCTAAAACAGGAGCTGCTTTTTGGGGAAGGTCCCATTTTAATCATTCACCTAAAAGCAATGTGTTTTTTCCCCCCGTTTTTATCTTAGCCCTATGCGACTGTTCTTTTTTTCTCTTTACAGGAGTTACTCGGCTCTGGTGTTCATTTTAATCCGGGGCTTCATGACTAAACGGTAAGTTGTCTCTTTTCTGCTGCGGATGCGTCCTCGCTGTACCCTTGTCTCCTACGCTAACAGTGTAGTGTGCAAGTGTGAAAGTGTGTGTGCGAGCGGGTGTGCGTTTATGCGCAAAATGTTGGCCGGGTCACAGGTGCTCGTCATCATCTCAGGATAGGCGTGGTTTTTGCCCACGCGTCCTTTATATATTTATTGGAATAAGTGGGGGACACTCTGCACGCGTCTTCTTGCAATTTATCAATAAGTAAATCCAATCTGTTACCTCGTGATTTTTTAAAAGAGAGAAATCAGTGATCACTGTGCGACACTCGCAAAACACATTAAAAATGCTTAATTGAATGTGTAAATTGACGGGGGGGATTATGGAATACTGTTATCTGGGATGCAATCATAAAATAGGGCTTTTAAAAATGTAATCAGTTGTTTGAGTAGAGTACGGAAATGTTATAGAAATGAGAAAGCAATATATTATATTGATATTTCGAGATATTCCATACAGCAAACTTCTTGGAATCTGTGCGTAACCCCCCGAGAGATCCAGCGTGTCGCTTGCTCTGAGGGACCCGCAGCTCCACGCAGCTCACAGTTAATAAAGACGTTTGCCATTCAGTCACTCTTGTCTCCTCCAGTCTATAAAAAGCGCTGGTTTCTGTCACACAGACCGAGGCTTGTGCTTTGCCATGCCAGTGACGAGCTGCTGGAAAAGAGAAAAGCTCCAGATGCTTTGGGCCCTTTTTTGCAGGGGGAAGAATACGGCCTTGTTGTTGCGCTGAGGTGCATTTTTGCCAGGACGCACAAGGTTTCCATGGTGCGCCCGATGAAAGGGGATCACACAGAACTCAGCTGTGAAGGGACGGGCCGCTCAGGGAAACGACGGCTGCAAATGAGCGCGATATGATGGATTGAAAAGAAAAAAAAAAGTGAATAAAGGATGAAATTTCAGAGCGCTCCGAGTGTGAACCGCGGAGATGAGTGTTGAGGAAGCTGAGTGACCTCCTTTAGGAAAAATAAGTGTTCTTTGTATCTCTATGACATCATGATTTTATGATTTATTCTTCACTTTTTTGCTAGTTTTCCCTATGATACAGATGTGGGAATGCGTTACAGAAAATGAGAGGAGCAGAACGAGTTGAGACTTGTAATCCAAACTGTATGTTACGCTTTTATGTCCAAATTATAGTTTTGATATATTTTGCATCAATATTTCACTTAGGTATGCAACTATTTTCCAGTTTCTGTAATTTAGGAAATTTATAAAGCATTTATACCAGTCGTCTCTTAACTTATACCTTATTATAAAGCAGTTATAGTCAGGAGACAGGAAGTTCCTCTCTCATTTCTCGTCTGCTTTGGGATGTGTAGAGAAAAAAAAAAAAAACATAATAAAAACATCTGAAGAGTTTTTTTTTAAACTGTCTTTGCATTTTCTGACATTTTCAGATAGACGATAAAAAATAAGTCAGAAAGGTGTCAATCATTTTTTTAAATAAAATGCAGTTTCTGAATTTTCGGCTTTTAAACCGGCTTTGACGCGTAAATCTCTTTTAATTCAGACCAGTGGCGTCTCTAAGGGGGGTCGGATCGGTGGGGGCCGGAGGCTTAGGGGCTACAATATCTCGTACTAGCAAGACGTCTTGTTAGAGAAGACATATTTATTTATTGATATCATATTTTGATTATTTTATTTTAAAAAATTCAAGATTTTACATATATATTCTCACTTTTTAAGTAAATCATAATAAACAAAGAATAAAATTTAAACCTATTACTCATAAGATTATAATAGAAAAGAAAAGGGGGGAGCAAATTTACCACTGGCAGATGTACTTTTCTTAAATAAATTGGCCCCTTGAGTGCCCAGATTTATATTAGATTCATTCAGTGGAGGAATTGAAAATTCTTGGAAAACATATGCACAACGGTCTTGTGCAGGTCTAAGGATTTCACCCCAACCCAGTACTGACTGCTGAAAGAACCAATAAGAGCATTTTTTGGCATTTGGATACAACAAAAGGAAAAAAAAAAATGAAATAAGAAAAATAAGTTGACATTCAAAGAAAAAAATAGGCATCTGGTCAGAAACTGCCAAAATACAACCATATAGATGGACTTTATAAGAGCATAGCATAAAAGGAAACCATAGCCCCATGGGAACAGAGTAAGTTGAGGGTCTGCCAAGAGGCCCACTCTGTTTGGTCCCCTTGAGCTCCAGGAAGTTCTAGGAATGTAGAGATTCATTGCAACATCAGAATAAATCTCCTGTATTTCTTGTATGACTTTCAGTTTTGATGTGCTACCTCATGATTATAAGTGCCCCTTTCCCCCACCCCAATCTGGTCACCCCTTTTCAAAACTTTCCGAAGGGATCCTTGATTTGTACTCAGCCTCCCTGCAGATCAATAATCCTTTTTCGTATTTCCAGGGGGAACATTTGGGACAGCAGCAGGAGCGTGTTTAGATGTTAAAATTCATGCGATGTACCTCCTGCAGACAGTGGAATAATATGCACCTAGTCGTTCAATCAGATAATTGTATTTTGTTTTCACTGTTTTTGACAGACATGCGTAATAAGCTCTAAATATGCAATCGCCAAAAGAAAAAGCTGCTTGTAGGCCATCCATTTTGAACACTAAATCGTCCTGTTCTTTTCAGGTAACTTTTTTCCTCTTTCTTTTTTGGCTAATGAACTTAGGCTACTCTGCCAGCATCCCCTTGAGAATGCAGCTAAGGAAGGGGGGGTGTGTGTTTCTCTTGTGGTAAAAGGTGCGAGTTTCTTCCTCTATCTCCCGGCTAATTAGGTGGGGTCTGAACACGCCAGAATGAATATTCATGAAAACCACCAGTGCGCAATTAGTAGAGGAGAGAGTTCCCAACTTCAATCCCAAAACAACGCATGGCTCGCAGAGGAAGCGGGCTAGAGTTCCCCCCTCCTGCTCCATGTGTCTCTGCTGCCGGAGCGCTCTTTGAGCCCTCAACTTGTACTCGCAGAGCTTATCAGCTGGTCTCCCATTCCCCCCTCCTTTTCAAAGCAGCCACCATCATAAGTGTTTGGACCACTTCATTTGAATCTCCATGTTGGGAATAACAGATAATCCAATTAGATTTGTCAGGTACCTCTGAGGTGGCCTAAACAGAAAGTTTTTTGTTTGATGAAAGCTTTTGGAGATCTTTGGATTCACCTTTTTACACCTAGAATTTCTTTAAAATTATTGTTTTCAAAGTATGTAAAAACTTTGCAATAGATCGGTGGTCAATAACAAAAGCCAGTGCAGATGCTATCGACACCTTATTATTATTATGGCATTCTCAAGTGAACCTCAGTCAACAGCTGCATCAGAGAGACTTGAGGACAGAACCATGGCACACTGTAAATATTGATTAATATCTTCAAGAAAACTAATTAGCTTAAAAAGCAAGAGAACAACTTAGCTGTAAGTTATGTCAACAAACTATGAACTTAAACCCATAGATGCATGTTGTTAGCAAAAGGTCATACCAAAACATAGTGGAAGCAAGCCAACATAGGCCTAGCATCTAGCAAACATTTAAGTATGCATCCATAGGCTATGTGGGAAGTCAGCTAGTCCTCAAAATTCCACCAAAACTACAACTATGTGAAACTGCTGAAATGCTTTTTAATGTCAATAACTTAAAAGATTTTATTTCACAAAAAGGATAGCTTCCTGAATATAACACACAGGCATTATGCATTAGCTACAAAATGTGCTTCAATAATTTAAACTTAACTTCTTTTAACACATCTTCATCATTACAAATACATCATCTAAGGCCACTACAAATACACATTCACAGCAACATGTTGGATTATGATGTTATTTTTCTATATTGTGGATTTTCAAACAAGTAGATCTGAAACACTTTCCAAAACAATAAATAAGTAAATGCATCCTACTAAACTGGCTCAACTTTTTTATTATTAAATTATTCAAATGTTGTTTAATTAAATTCTTTAAAAGTAAACAAAATATTTTTGTAAGAACTATAATATGAAAAGCAACATACAGAAATACATGATTTTGGAAAAACAAGATGGACTGCAGAATAAAATAATACAACTAATTGCATAGAAATCCTGGTGTAAGCAGCTTATTGAAAACAGGCAGTGTTATTTTACACACCAGGCTAAGTGTCAGAAAAATTCCTGGAAACCTGTGAGTTTTACTTTATTTGTTTTAATATTTTAGTGTAGTTGCACGATAAGTTCAATTTGCTTGTTTATTCTTGTGTTCAAAGAAATATGCCTTGTTTGTTGAGGCATAAAATAGTCAAAGTAAAAAAAATGATAGAATTTATCAAAAGTTAGTGTCTTAGGTCACAAAAATTTGTATTCTCAAAGTTTCATTTAATTTGCTTATGGGGTGTAAAAAGAGGTGGATCAATCAAACTTTCTCCAGTTTTCTTTGAGGTCTAACCAGTTGATTTTATATTTTTCAAGATTTTTTTCCCACAGACACAAAAGAGAAAATTTGCAATCTTTGGCAAACTGGTGCGAGCACATTTATTAGAAAACATTTTCTTCTCACTAGTTGTTCTGGAACTTATTAGGAAATCAGATCTGGACATGCAATTTGAAAGTCCATACTTTAGATACACACTTTTAGGCCCTTTCTGACAACATCATGCCCCTATTTCAAATCCTTTGAATTACCAAAGATGCACACATCTGGACTCAGAGCCTATAAAGCCTCAGTCTGCCTGTCTGTGTCATGCCAGTGTGAGCTTCAGCCCATGCGCCTTGCTGCCTGTTCGTCTGCCCACTGAGGACCCCCAATCCTCTGCTTTGAATTCAAGGTGATTCTTATCCCCGACCCCCTCCTGGCCCGGCGCGTTTGCCTCTCGCCTCCATAAAGACGTGTTTATGTATGTATGTATGTATGTGCAGAGAAGAGCACGAGGAGGTTTTTCAAGGGTTGGGGGGGAGATAAGCAGAGGAATTTGAGTCCGGTGAATATGGATGGGGTCCCTGCTTTCAGAGCGCGCTGCTGATAGAGAGGTAAACAGCTCCTGGCCAAGAGAAGGGAGACGAGGGGTAGGAGGTGGAGGGATATGCTTGATGCATGCATCGGCATACATCTGGGGCTCAAACTTCCTTTCTTTCCTTCTCTGTCATTCATTCTTGATCATCAAGAGCTATCTGTCATTATTTCTTTGTTGTATTTCCTTCTGGACGATCTTGTAGATTTGGATGATGGGTTTCCATTATCAATGCACACAAAGTTGGAGTCTATAAATCTGACTTATGGCTCAGGACTTGCAAATTTCACAATGTAAAGAATGTGTTTATCCAGATCAGCAGAATGAGTACAGGTAAAGGTGCCAGTTCAGGTGTTTTAGACGATGTACATTTTATTTCTACATGAATCCAAAGAGAGTCAGCAAATGACTGTTTGGATTCCATATCAGAATTTACTTTGGGAACTCTCAACAAGTTCACCACAACTCAACTAAAATGTTCTACATAAAATCAAAGTTTGATATTTTGAAATGTTGTGCATTACACATTTAACCTAATGAGTATTAAAGCTCACATTAGAAAATAAATCAACAAAAGTACAATATACATTTATTTCATTATTTCATTGTGGAACTGACTTACATAATCTGGAGACACTTCATGGCAGATACGCTTCCCATCTTACAGCATCTTGTTTTCACTTCTTGAACTTTTTCACAAACAATATATTGTACTGCATTGAGAGTTTAAGTGACAAATAAATGCAAGTAGTGCATAATTGTGAAGAGGAAAAATATTATAATGCATAGTTTTTTTTGTTCAAATTATTGATAAATAAATCTGAAAAATGTTTTGAACAAATGTTTTAATTACCATTTACACTGAAACCACTGAATAAAATAATTTACCAGTCCTCGAGGGCCGCTGTCCTGCAGTTTTTAGATGGGCCACAAGTCCAAAACTCTGGAATGAAATGGCTTAATTACCGCCTCCTTGTGTAGACCAGTTCTCCAGAGCCTTGCTAATAACCTAATTATTTTATTCAGGTGTGGTGCAGCAAAGGCACATCTAAAAGTTGCAGGACACCGGCCCTTGAGGACTGGAGTTTGACAACCCTGGTTTAAAGGATATAAATACCTTATGAGATACTGTCTGAAAATACTCATAGCTCTTGAGCAGGTAGCAGTTAAAATGTCCAATTTACACTCGTTCAAGAAGCACATTCAAGATCAGTTTTTGCTAATTCCTAAAATATGGACATACACGACTTAATGTTACAGGTCATGTAAACATTCTGTAGCAGATGTCAGCCTACATGGATTTCCACACATATAGGCTGACATTGAAAACATAATACCAAAGTTACCCGAACAAGAAATACATATGTGTAATGCTTTTAAAAATGTGTATAGATCTTTGATATTTTAATATTCATGATCAGTCCTTCTGCAAATATTCTTATGCATGCCAACATGTTATTTATTTTATATATTGGCATTTCAAAGAAGGAATACATCAGAATGCATCAAACTAAATATTAAGGGTTTTACATATGCTAAAAGGGGAAATATTTCTATTAATTTTCTTTCTTAAATGACATATTTTTAAATTGATTAACTACGATCAACATTAATAGAGAACTTATCAAATACTCCAGTTCACTCGTTATAGTGGTCACTATGACGATAAAACCCCTGATCTGGAAGAATGTTTGTTTTTGTGTGTGGAACTGTAAGTCCTGTGTTTTTTCCTACATTTTTTAAGTGTACTTCTAAGAAAACTCAGCATTTAAGGGCTAGAAAGCCATTCCCATTTGCTGTCTCCTTCCCTTCAGAAACAATTGAGACGCCTTTCCCCTTGGTGTCGTATGGGTTTAAGGGCTAAGAATGAGGGGAAAGAGATGAATTGGATTTAGCGCCTTTTCTCTTCTCCTTTTATCATTAAAGTCCAGGACACTGACTACCTTTTTCTGTCTTCTTGTCTCCTGACAGGCCCCGCAGTGCTGAGCTGCTTGCCAGCATGGAGGCCATGACCCCAAATGGACGCTGTAGGAGTGAATGAATGTATCTTGCACATACTGCCCCAGTTTTTTACTGTATGTGCAAATATTCAAATGTAAACTAGGTAGGTTCTCATCTTCACTCAATTTAATTTGGCATTCTTATCTTATCAGCTGTAGTTTGTAGGTTTTTCATCTGCTTGATATCATGATTTTAAGTGTTGTTTTCTTATCCTCTGAGTCAGAGTGGTGCAAGTTTTTCCTAACAGTTCTTGTTCTTTCTCCTGCACAGTTAAACAGTGACTAAACTTAACTTTATTTGAAGAGGAACATCTTTTTTGAGTGCACTCATGTTCCACATGTAGCCCTCTCTGGCCCCGACTTTCCTCCGGGGCGACCGCTTAGGTTTACTCCACTCGATTGCTCTCTTGGCCACTACTCAAACACAGCTTTGCTTTTTCAAACACACACTCCAAACACACACACTCAGGAGAACTTCCACACTAAGGCCCCACCGCAAAGTTATTAATGAGCTGTTTAATTTTAATTAGATAGTAATTCATGTTAATGCCTGCTTAATGGAGCCAAATAATTCCCCTCGGTCACTCGGGGTCTTTATGCTTCATTTACCAGCCCCTGCAGTTATTCTCTGGCTTTTGTTTTTATTTTACATTTTCAAATCTTTTTCATTTATTTATTTATTTTTCGAAGCAGTGAGTGAAAGATTAAACAGTCAAAACAGGAAACATATGGGGTGAGTGAAGTGTGCGTCTGCTGAGAGTGAGAACCAGCACCCATATGTTTGTGCTCATTTTACTTTAATGGCTGTGTGTCTATGTCAAATGTTGAATTTCTCAGACACAAAAAGACACACCCCCACACACGCATGCACACACACAGACCAACAATCCACTACAGTAAATTGCTTAACATCAGTGCTAAGAAAAGGCCAAAGTCCGTTTTGAAGGCTAAGAAGGGTTAAACTCTCAGTCTGAGGTGCAGCTAACCAAGAGAGGTTGTGACCTTTCGTCTATGCCAGACCTCAAGGTAAATCACTCCTGCCTGCTGTTGTCATGCCTGCTTCTCCTCCTGCTTCCCAAACGGACCGTTCTCTCCAGGGGTTCAAACATAAGGCTGCAAATAAGTGACTATAGTAGCTAAAACTTGTTTGAGTTTGAGTGAAAAGGAATGGTGAGTTTGTTTATTTTGTGTCCAGTCATTTGTGGAGACATATTTCCTGAACATTGCATCTAATAATTTGTAACTAAGAATATAGAATATGTAAAATCCTTTGCCATAACAGCAGACATAGGTGAGACATTTTTTTCCACCAATTCTTCTACATTTTTTATATCTTACCAAAAAAGCAAAATCTTGCGATGTTAATTAAAAAAAAAAGATAATAAGTCTTCTGTGTCATTATTACCACGCATTATTTGATGTGGAGTGCTTAAGACCATAAATTCATGTAACATAAATATACAAATTATTTGCTGTATTTTTATTTATTTTTTAATGACATTTTGGCTTTAGGGGCCTTTATTTCACAATAGATTGACAGAAAAGTAGGTTATGGGAGATGGAAAAGACATGGGGCAAAGGATAATGGGCCAGGATTCAAACCTGTGATGGCTGTGTTCAGGACTGAGGCCTCCGCGTATATGTCACGTCCACCGCTGCACCTTTTAAACCTATCCACTGACCTATAGGCTCTCCATTTTCTATTTGTGCAACTACTTTTTGCCCGATGTACTTGAAACTCCACATCTTTAAACTGCTAAATTTAAACAATCAGATGTGCCTTCAAGATTCTGTGCTTCATAATTGACAATGCAGTCATACTTGCATTAGTTTGTGTCAAGTATTTTTGATTGTAGTTAACACATTTTTTGTTGTTGCTGTTATGTGCTTTGGGCACTTTATAGTTATTTTTTCTTTTTTTTTTCTTTCTAGATTGTTTTGTACTGATTTTAGTTGGAAGACTTGGTATACTTTGGAGTTTAGATAGCTCCTTCTTGCAATTGGCCCCGTCTCGTTGATTTGTGGTGATGTTGGACCACTTATAAATAGGCTGGGTTTCGACATGTTTGGCGTCGGCCCTACCGCCCTTCTGCTCGCTCCTCCACCACCACCTAGAATGCGTTCTGACGCGGTGCACGCCCGTCCCCAGTAGCCGTAGGACGCAGTTGACGTCTCCAGCCTGCCATGGGGTATTTTTGTTAGCCTTTGTTTGCTTGCCGTTTTTTCGTTGTGATTTTAGCCTGGTGGGACCGGTTGACTTATTTTCGATTCCTTCTTTTGCAGTAGTTTCCTTTTTGCCTTAGTCCGGTACTAGTAGGGGCTTCGACGGCCCTGTAGAGAGTTGGCCGCCTGCAGTACTGCATGGTGTTCTTTTTGATTGGCTCACCAGGTCCACCTTTCTGTTAATACTTTTGGGACTGTTTGTCCCAAAAGTATTGTTTTTGACTGTTTGTTCCTTTCTTCGTTTTTGGGACGTGGGAAACTGAGGACGTTTAATTCTCTCTCTTTCCTCCACAGATATTTAAAGCAGATGAACCAAAAGAAAAGTTCAAGAGAGATTTAAAATAAAATAATATTTTTGGACCCTCAGTTTTGCCTACGTATCCTCAAATATGTTGTGCCCTTGCTGGACGTAACAGTTGCACTAATCAACAGAAAGAAACAGAAAGTGCTTGTGACATTTATATCCAGACCAGAACTCAAGGTAGAGCTCTCCTGCTTCTTCTTGTCACATTTGTTTCCACTCCAGTTTACCCAAAAAAGGGATTATTTTTCTGCCTTCCCTACGGAGGTTCAGACACAAGGTTGCGTATGATCGCAGCCGCAAGACCCTCTTTGTATATGTGTGTGTGAGAAGCAGGGTAGTCCATGCCTCTAAGGCTGTCTCGGTTTTGTCTGAGAGAGTTGCTTCTAACAAACCACTAAGCTGAGTGGCTGAATTGAGTTAGTGGCCACAGACAGGCTTTTAATTGTTGATTGACCAGTCTGAGTGCTGCCTGGGTTGGGGTCACTGAGGAGAACAGACAGTGAGGTCCCAAGGCCCCAGCTGTAATTTTAACCATGTCTGTCCAAACCGATGTGGAGAGGAGAAAAAAAAAATACAGCGGAGAAAAAGAGCAGGGCAGTAAGGTCTCAATGAGAGGAACAAACGAGAAACAAGGAGTTGGGAAGAAATTAGTTATGTTTCTATTAATTTTTCCTACATAAAGTTTGATCACCAGAGTCTCAAAAATCCTTACAGGTAAATAAGTTGGAGTTGCTGAGAGAAGTGTGGGATCTTAGATCCACATAGCAGCATCTTCAGTGCTTACCCTTCCACAATACCTCTCTTCCTTTATCTGTTTGATGATTACAAATTTACTTTGTACCCGTTCCATCCACTTCTTTGCTTCTCCATCTCTCCCCCCTTTCTTCTTTTAACCCTCTTTCGTCTAATTCTGCATGGGGGGCAGCAAAAGCCCATTTTGGTGTTTTAGCGGGTTAGCTCATCTCTCCACTCCTCCCCTCTCCTCCACATCTCCTCCTCCACTTCTCAGCTCACAGCAGGTGCTCCTCCTCAGCTAACATTTGTTATCTCTAATCCTGCAGGTTCGGCGCACAAAAGGAGCGTAGTAAACTCTCTCTCAGACCTAATCCCACCACTCCTTTTTTGATGGCACTCCCCCTCACCCTCCTGTCCTCTTTTTCTCCCTTCACTATCGCTTTTTAGGACTGCTGGAGAGGGTGGGGGGACACTCCTCTTCTGTGATTGCCACATAGCTTTTTATCACCGCAGCCTTCAATTTTGGGGGGCAGCTGTTGGTAGTGGGGGATTTCTTTTTTTTCCCCAGTTCTTTATACCTCTGATTCCAGCTCTCTTTTTCCTTTCTCTCTCCTTTTGGGCCCCCTTCTCCTTCTTTCTCTGTGTATCATTTACAGTCATTTTCTGGCAATTAAAATGGAGCGCTGCTGCAGGATTTTTGCCTGCAGTGCAACACTACAGTGCTGATGAATAATTCTTCACCCTGCAAACTGGAAAGCTAGCCTTTCTTTCATGTCGCCCCTTTGTTGATTTACCATTAAAACTTACTGCACCGTGCTATGAGTGGAGGACCCAGCTCTGCGGGAGCGGACAAAAAGTGAAAATGAGGATGAAGCAGATATGAGCACATGTGCTCCAGGGTCTTTTTTCCCCAGCCTAGAGTGAGGAAGCCTCTCAGTTACATGAGTGTGTTGTCAGTGTTTGTGTTTATAGTTTAGATTTATGGCGCATGGGGCTTCTTAATTTATGTCCACTGTCTTGTCCTGTACTACTTAGTGTTTTATGTTAATTTTTCTTATCGGTGGTTTTCATTATGGGGCCTCGCTGCATTGTGTGAGTGATTAGGCGGTCATTCATCTCTGTTTTTTCCTCAAATACACACACACATACGCCCACGCGCACACCCCCACTCACATCCGCGCACACACGAACACAGTATGAGCAGTGACTGATGTGTGGACGGAGTGAGTGGGGTGCTCCGGGTGCAGATGCAGAGTGGTGTTGGCAGTATGTTAAATGATGTGGGTCTCCAGGCCAGCAAAGCTCTGGGCTGTTTTCTGATCTCAGCAATTGAGAGAAGACTCATCACCGTTTTAAAGATTTTTCTTTTGAATAACTTTTTTGGCCAGACAAAAAGTATCAATGTGATATTCTTAAATATGTCCCAAAAAGTAAAAATAAATATCAAGCTTTGTAAGCACAGCACCAAAATAGAAATATCAAAAAAATATATCAGCTGAAAGTGATGGGTCTGATTGTAAATAGGTCTGAATAAACCAATTTACAAGTATGTCTTTGCAATTTAACTCACAAGTTACAGATAACTATTTTTCTCTTATTGCGCCAGCTATCGACTAAACTACACACAAAGCTTAGTTTTATCCTTTTTATCTGTCCACTGAAGGTATTTCTTTTTAGATATGAATTACAAACTTCTAGCACTCCACATGTTATAATTCCCTACAACTGCAGCAAGAATTAACAAATGTAATTCTGAGGCAGTGTCTTCCTCCCATGACTGGCATTGCACGATTAGTAGTATGTGTAAAATTATTTTCCTTCTTTTTATTAAAAAAGTTTATTTTTTCTTCTTTTGGTTACAAAGAAAAAGACCCAAAAATGTTTCATTTGCAGTTACATAAGCACTAAACGCTATAATATCTGCATGTTATAAATTGATTTAAAGCAAAATTAGACAGACTAAAAAAAAAAGAAACACAATTTATAGAGGTAATCCACACGTCCATAGCAAAAGTTGTTCCTTTAGTAGTTTAATTTTACAAATAATCATTGAGCAAACAGAAATCATTCAAAATAAAACTGCAGTTCAAATGTCTCCTTTTCACCACAGGAGTGCTTTATTCTCAAAATGTCTCCATTCTATTTTTTCCATGAAACACAATTACCTTGTGAAATAATAACAATGACAAATACATAACTTTTCTTATTTTTTAAAAATATTAACCATATTTTAAAATATAAAAAAAGTTTCTGATTTCAACTGAACAGTGCCCTCTGGGTTAGAACTTCAGAACTGAAATATATTTTTGTTGCAGTGAAAATAAGTTTCAGGTTGTTTAAATTAATTATTTCTTTATTCAAAGTAGAAGATATTATACGTATTTGCCTTTTGCAAACACTTAGTTGTGTATGTGCTGGGTCTTCCAGGAACCAAAAGACATCAGAAACTATTGTTCGCTTATTATGACGCTGTTGGTAATCTTTTTGGCATGATGTGCTCCTGGGGGTGAATTTATTGTAAATGAGACATGATATCAGTGTTATGGAATTAATTCACAAACAGACTGACTTAAGAGTATCATATGACTATTGAACTTAGCGCACAATTTGTCCCACTTCTTTTCACCTAAGCCCCAAAACTTTCTCACTGCTGACTAACATGTCAGGGTACTGTGTATTACTGTTACTAGTTGTTCTTTACACTAGTTAGGTGTTGAGTATTATAGGTTTGTATACAAACATATAACACCCCATGCTTGTAGCAATAAAAGCATGGGGTGCAAAGTGATGCTTGTTGTATTGATTTTCTTGAGTAAAATACACAATCAGAAAAGAACAGGTAAAATGTGTGCAGAAAAACTTAATTAAAAAAGTAAAGTAGTGTAATAAGAGGAACTTTTGTAGTGGTTTATTATTAGTACGTTTACTTTAACCAGAAACTCTTTACATGACCCTTCCAAACTCAAAAATGACATACAGTTAAACATTCATAATTTGGTTTTACATAAACTGTGATTATTTTCTTGAGAATGGAGTGGTTTTAGGTCAGCAGGACTTAGTTGTGTATGTGCTGGGTCTTCCAGGAGTATCTATTAGTGCCATCCTCTGGGACCAGCTAATCTGGATTAATGCTAGATGAAGATGTGAGGAGACTCTTCTACTGTAGGTCTGATGCAATCTGCTTAACACTGTACCTTAGAAAAATTATGAACTGTCCTTATAATCAGATGATTTATTTACTTTTTCAAAAGAGAAGAATATATTCAAAGTTTTTCAACTTTAATAATGACAAAAAATGAATAACCCGTCAATGACAAAGAAACAAAGTTTAAGCAGCATCAAACCTGGCAGGAAGGTTTTTTTTCTGGGGCCTACATGGGAAGAAGTGTCTTCTTGTCATGTAGTTATCCTCCAGTCAGTTATTAGGATTTCAGCACACTGACCAGCAAATACGAACACACACTCGGTCACATCCACTGACACACATGCGAACACGCCAACACACACACCACACAAGCATGCAGCAAGTAAATAAACACTATTTTTCACACTGTCACACTCACATGGACACAGTCATGCACTGAAGAGATAATGGTGGCCAGAGGCGATCTCGGTGCACTCTCTCTCTCTCTCCGTGTCTCAGAGGCAGCGAGTGTGCTCCAGTCCTCACTGTCTGTTAGATTTGATCACCATCACCCAACTGCAACGGACAGCATGCAGCTCAGCTCAGCTGACGGCTCATTGCAACACGCACACATGCACACGCAAACAGCCACTGTGCCAGAGGATATTACATGTAGTGTCTGACACCTCTAAATAAGTGTTTACTCTTTCTCTTGTGTGTGTCAGTGAGAGTGCGTGTATCTGTGCATGTGTATTTGCCTTTTGCATTTTTTTCCCTCTGTAGTTACCTTCCCATCTAGGACTATGTGTGTGTTAGTGTGTTTGTGAGGGAGGAAGCAACATGTCAATGAAATGTACCCAAAATGATCATGAGCTATTTCTAGCCTCTACATGACTCTCTCCCTTATTAGCATATAATTATGTGCAATTTTTCATATGAATCAAAAACATTCTCATTACATATTTAATCAAGTAAAGAATGATTTATCTGTATAATGATCAAGCAAAAAAACATAAATAAAAAATAATGGAATAAAATTTTGTTGTGATTGTGTCATTTGTAGAGATTTGAGGTTAAAGAGTTTATTGTGAAAACAGTTCACATTTGTAAGTTTATATTTTTTTTTAAATAACATGCATAACTCATAATTATGAAATTGTACATAACCGTCATCATGACATATTCAGCTTTGATAGACGAGAAGCATTGAGCTGTTTGTGTGCATCTGTGGGTGTGTTTGTACCCACGTGCATGCACGTATCACAGTCTGTCTGCAAAGAGATTTTAATAAGACAGAAAAGAGGGGGTACAGTAAATCCTACATCTGAGCAAGCCCATCTCTGAGACCCGAGGGTGCCATGCTATGATTGACAGGCCTCCTTTCACAAGCGCTGTCGGACGCGGGACGGATTAGGACCGTCTCGCCCTAAAGGGCCATTGTGGCTCCACGTCTCCCAGCTGCTTCACTGCTCACCCCACTCTATGGCTGAGGAGGGGCTATTGCAAGTGTGTGTATTAGGATGAGATGGTTTGCATGGCATCGGTTTGCCTGACCTTCTGTTGCAATTCTCTGAGCTGTTAGGAAGCATGATATGGAGAACTATTCTAAAGTACTCCTGCCCCTTCAACTTTCTCACTTTTTGTTACTTTACAATCTCCAACTTTAGAATATTTTATTGGGAGTTTGAATGCCAAACCAACATAAAGTTCATCAGAACTGTGAAAGGGAACAAAAATGATCTAAACCATTGCATGATAATTATAGTTACGGTATAAGTTTAGAGTAATTGTCCTGCTTAACAGAAACTCTGTCCGGGTTTAAAAGTTTTTGCTGCTTTCAATAGGTTTTTTTTTCCCTAAAATTTTCTTGTATAAAGCTCCAGCCATTTCCTGTAAACCCTGATCAATTTCGCTGACACTGCTAAAGAGATTATTCCTTCAGCACCATGGTCTACTAGCTTTCTTCCACAAAATGTTTCTTGTTTATATCTGATAAAATTAAATCCTGGTTTCATCCCACCAGAGCACTTTCTTCTACATGTTTGCTGTGTTCCTTAATGAACTCATTGTTGAATTCTAGCCAGTGCTTTGCATCATATTTTCTCAGAAATTCCAAAAATTGTACAATGCTATGTGTCACTGTAAAGTGAAGAAGTTAAAAAAGTGTCATGGTTGGACAAAAAAAACAAAATTCTGTGTAATGACTTATACAATGAAAACCTTGATTTGCAAACTTTAACAAAGTTCAGAAGGAAACTTTGTTTTCAGTACTCAGTCTAATATTTTTAAGTAGAATTTAAAAGGTACTTTTTTCAGGATTTTTACACGTAGACTCACACCTACCAGGAGAACATATTTCAAATCCTTTTTAAATATCAAGTCTTATATGACAGGTAGAGGTAAAACTGCTGTAAATCCCAGGTGTGTTGCTGTGGGTGCCGGCACCTTTGCCTCCTCTCTGGTGAGGATGAAAGGGGCCATAACTCCAGATGTGCTATGCTTAAATCTTAAACTACTGACATGACTTCCACAGTGATTAATTGCTCCTGTTAAACTGGCTTTGCTGCCTCTTTACATCTTTCCTAGGTCATAAAAAATATTTGCTGTCCACTAAAATTTATTTTGGACTTTGGAAATTTGTCATGTATTCCTCTATATGATGTTTTCAACAACATGAATGCACTTCTGAAAAATGTTAGTGTTGAAAATGTAATAAAATTATATTATCACTAAAGAAATGAATAGCTTCAGATTTTGGCTCATCAATTTCCTTTTTTTTTTTGTAAAAAAGCAACAGCCACATTTAAAAGAATAAATATTAGTGTTTAAAATGTGTTGTAAGAGTATAAAAGCAATTAGTGCTTTCGATGTTGTGAATGCAAAATCATAATAATGAAGTTCAGTCATTTCATATGTTGGGAAGAAATATGTTCATTGCTTATTGAACTGATAATACTGAAAATGGAAGAATTTTCATGCATTGCATTGTTCTTTGGGTTTTCCACAGGGTAGTATTTTGGGACTGCTGCTCTTCCTTATGTATATTATTGACCTCCCACATGTGCCTAACTATTCAATCTATATTGTAGCTGAAAGAACTGTCCTTTGCATCCCTGGTTTAAATACTGAAACAATTGAATTAAGTACAGATGTACAGCATTGACACTGATAGCTGCAATTTTTCTACTACTTTATCTGTGTTTTGTCTCATGTTGGAGATCTTTATCAATATGTGATAACATCACTTTTTTAAACCAACCACTGTCAATTGTAACCACTTACAAACAACTGGGAATCACTCTGGATCACACCTCAGTTAGAGTCAGCATGTTCAAAACATTACTGACATTACTACATTAGGCTGAAATGTAGTTTTATGTCTACTGTAGAATTGCATGTGTCAGAACAGATTACATTTTAATCCCTTTCTGTTAAAAAAATAGATATAGTTAAATTCAGATCTATTTGCCTCCTGTCAAAATGAAGAAAATTGGACAGCAGGCAGATTAGCAGAATCTACCCATTGGCTGTGCCTGTTTTACATTGATAAAATTTTGGCAATTGCCATCATATGACCTAATGACACATTCTATTGTAGCATACCTTAAGCAAGCACATAGCATCAATGGAGAGGAACTATTCTTTTTTAATATGAATAAACCTCTGACAGAACCAGGCTGAACACGAGAGTCTATCTTTTCCCCAGTTTAGAACACTAAGAAGAAACATTGCAGTACTTTCTCACTGCAATGGCTAGAGCACATTTTTGCAAAACAAGTACAAACACTTTTTCTCCACACCAATCAAATCAATTTTTATTTGTATGGTACATTTCAGCAAGAAGGCATTTCAAAGTGGTTTACATCATTCATAACAAACACAAAAACACAAAGTCATGCAACATAGAATCAACAATCAAAACATTACATTAAGTCAAGTGCCATAGTTAAATTCGTAGTTGATTATGTTGCAAATACAACTCAAACCTAGTTGTGTAAGTTGCAAGATGATAAAGAAAGCATATTAAAAATTATTTGCTTTGAAATAAAAAAAATCAACAATTGAAACATTTGTTGGAAAAGCACAGCAACTCTAGTGCCCTCTTCAAAGAAATACAAGATCTTGTTAGCAGTATTTATATTATTATGGGAGGAGGGAGCGTCGCAGGCTAACATGCACATCTGTGCAGGCAGCATTAATGCTGAGCCATACATCCAGGTTCTGGCTCGACATATGTTCCCATCCAGATTATGCATTTAGGCAAACTGTTTCTTAATTGATCAAGACAATAGAAAACCTCAAACAGATTCTGCATGTATTATAATAGCATAACTATACTGGCCTGCTGGAAATCCAAACCTGTCACAAACTAGAATACAACACATTTCAAGAGAGAAAATTTGACTTTCAAAATTTCTTTTCTCAGATCAACACTTTCAAAGCATACAGTATGCCCAAAATTGTTTACACTATTTTAATATTGTTTACACAATTTTCCAGCTCAGAACTACAAACAACAATATATTTATACAAATTTAACTCGACAGGACAACAGTCAATGGCAGTAAAAGGACAATGACAGCCTACATGGTTTTAGACATTTTATGCTAATAAAAGTCTGACAAGTCTGGTGTATTTGTCTATCTGAGTTACTTTTTTCCAAAGGTTGATGTCAACATATTCACTGTGTTCTCATTTATGCTCAAAATCATTTCCACATATTAAAGAAAAGAGGGGTCGAAAGAAAAATTAAGTGCACCTAATGTGAGTTTCAGTGTGTGTTTGCATGTTAGAACCTAATATTTTCCTTTGAGCAGTTATGTGCCATCAACATGACCTTTGCAACCTCTTTGCGTCTTCCCTGGGGTTTCCCATCCGTTTCCAGTGAGGCCTTGCAGGGAGTGCCCATCATGGGGCGTTGTTTGGGGTTATGAGGCCTCTGGTGTGGATGCTGATTGGGCAAGGCTCCCGCTTCAGCAGTGCTGGCATTGGATTTTGGCAGGAACGAGGAAGCCAGAAGCATGCCACATTCCTGCTGAGATTCTCCCAGGCAATTAGTGCTGCTACAGTGGTGATCTGCCGTCTAAATGGGAAAGCACTGAGCAGGACGGAGGATTAGCAGAGTCTACCAGTTTGCATTGGCACATGACTGAACAGCTGGGTGTATGCAGGCAAATTGTTTCTGGTTAAAGAGGGTGCATCGGTAACATGCCCTTCCAGCTTTATTTCTTAGTATTTGCTCTCAAAGGGCACACATAGCAATGAGTCCTTGGAAGAATAGCCTTGAAATGATTTGTGCAAAGGGTGAAAAAAGTTACCCTCCTTCCATCCATGTCCCTGTCACCCCAGCGGAAAAAGGAGTGGATCACTTTCACTCTCTGTGTCTCTTTTCCTTTCTCCTCTCTCCATCTTTCTGTCTGATAAAAGAGGAACTATGATCACTTCGACAACAAAGGGCCCAACTGCTTATGTTTGGATGAGGCTTTCCTTTCTTCTCTCTTTCCTCTTCCATCTCTATCTATTCCTTCTAACCCCCTCTGATCTCTCTTACTCTCTCCTTGCCCCCCTTCCACTTTCTCCCTTGCTCATCTATCTCTCACTGCCTGATGCCACTCTCCAGCGCTGCTGCTCCGTTCTTCGTTAGGGCCTCAGCGATACAATCAGGGTATGGAATTAAAAATCAGAAAGTGTCCTTGTCATGGAGACACCCGGATGGTGCACTTTGATGTCTCCTCAGAAATTTGAAATTCATATGTTGTCACACTTGATTTTAGTCTCCCTCACTCTCACTCACTCTCCCTCTTTTGCTTTTTCGTCATCTTCCTCCACTTCTCCTCTGTCAAGTGCCATCATGTACTATTCAGTTAGAAAGGGCAAATCAAGGGAAACAGAAGAATGTAAAAGCATTGTAAAAGGATTTCCTGAAGCCCTTTCTTTTATTTTTTATGTTTTTACTTAGTCGAGAAGGCGGGAAGACATAATGAATCATTCAATTTTCTTTTTGATTGTAGGTGCTGGGGTGCGTGGGTTTGGAGGTGGAACATGGGGATTAAGGGACCAAGGGATGGGATTGAGATGAGCTGGTGGACCACTTTGAAGACATTTCAGAGTTCCATGCCAAAGTCAAAGACAGAGTGAGCAAAGTATAGCTGCTGTACATGCACATTTTTAGATAGACATCAAATTTCTTCACTACTCCTTCCAAAAAGATTTTTTTCACATGATGCCCAGTGTCAATCACTGGCCGTCTTAACCTTTGTAGTAATAGACAGAAGAATGGATGTTATCAGGCTTTGAAATCAGTGATTTTCTACCAATTGTCATATGTTTAACTATATGACTACTACAACAGTTTGTAGTTATAATCAACTGTTTTGCTAGTCGTAGTACTGGTGCATTTCAGAAAGTGGATAAAAGAATGAAGAATCATGTCCATCTTCAACTTCTTTAACTTCACTACAGTAGGAAGCAAAACATAAGTCAATAGGTTGATGTTTATCAAATGACGATCAATACCAAAAATAGCAATGACACAAACACACAAGGAAGACTTGAAATAGAAAACCCACATTCAAAAAGTTACTGATTATAACAGGGAAGAATATATGAAGTGGTGAAGTGTGACTTGTTCCAGTGTTGATGTCCATTCTTATGTCATTTGTTGAATTTTTTTTATTCTTGTTGACAATTAAGCAACATTTCTAAATGAGCTGTAAATTACAAAAGGACATAATATCTGGGTTTATGTTCAAAAGCAACTGCCATAGTCACAATGAGAGGGGATGACGATTTATATAATAACACAAATCTGTTGCAGGAATTTGCCTTGGCCCACTGCCTCAGTTGTTGTAACAAACCAGTGGTTCAAGAGGAAGATCTGGGATATTTTCAGAGTTTGTTAATTCAAATAAAATAAAGCAACTTTGTTTAATTAAAGATATTAATGTAAACTATACCCTCTCTAAAAGTAATTCAAGGAATAAATTTGGGTAGATGCATTTCTTGCTTTTTTCTTTAAAGAAACAAAGGGGCACATCAGTGAGTCTGAACTGCCTCTCCCAAGACAGTTATAAATGGTTACACAGGTGGGGTTGTGAGGACAGAAGGATGGGGTAGGGGGATGAGGGAGGTAGAAGGAATGAGAATGGAGACAAGTATGGGTTTTCCCATTGGTCCACTATATCCCAGATTCATCATTAATCACTTGAGCTGAGCCCCTCCAACTCTCTCGCCCCTTCTTGGCTTTGTAGGCCCGTTCTCCATTGTGATGGCAACCTATCCTTGCGTACCCCCTTTCTAACAGTGAACACCAACCATAAAACTTATCTCTCCTCAAATCAACTATTTATTTCATATGCCTCCTCAAAATTGTCATCCCTGTTTGTCTTAATGCTTATAGCTCTCCTTCCCCTTGCTGCCCCTTTCTCCTATCACTCTGCACCCATTGAATACTTTTTTCTCTCCTTGTTTTCTTTCTTTCTCTCTCTCTCTCCGTGACAAATGGGTTTTAATAAAAGCTGACAGAGCGATGAAATTAAAGGAGTGCATCCCATGGCCAGCTGTAGCTCCAGCCTTACTGTGGCACTGACGTATTTAAAACAGGACCCTAATTCAGTAGCTGACAAGTGCTTTACCAAGCCTAGGACACCACAGTGTTATCAAGATCATTATTACTGCTTGACACAAAGCTGTTGTACAAAAAAGGAGTTTAACAATACACTTAGCACCAAAGGTGATGAGAATTCATCCGTCACTTTGTGTTTATGCCAAGTATAAACATAATAGAACAGTTTATTCCATTGACCCTATTAGGATATATTAGGGCCCCGTGTCCCATGTCATCTCATTGTAGTTTTGGACCATAAAGAGAGGGGGTTGGGACAGAGTAAATGGTCAAAGACAGAAAGGGAGCGTGCGTCTATTCCGAGGGAATCCTTCCATAAGGAATAACTGACACAGGGGACTTACCCACGCCTCAAGAGCTCTCGCTAGCGTTAGAAAGCATTGTTTTTTTGGATTACAGGGCTAGGAGGGGAAGCTAATCCCATAATTTTTAATCTCTCCTGATTCTACAGGAATGGGATAGAAAGGGGGTGGGGGGCTTCCCTGACACAGTTTGGGTAGGTGGGTTGCAGACAGGAGAGGGTGGAGGAGGGGTCAGGGACAGAAAAGGTTTCTTAACAAAGGAAATAATATTTTATTGAAAGGACATGATTTGTTCTTTTAATAATATATTATTGAAAGGATGTCTGTCAACGTAAAAAATCATCAAATGTTTCAAAAGGAGATGTTTTCTTTTCTGTGTAAATTTGGAGGAATCAAGAAATTACCAAATGCAATATAGTACTATGACAGTTCCTAAAGTCAACATCCATCCATTTTTTTTTCAGACTCATTTGTCCTTGCAGGGTTTCCAGGGGATTTGGTACCTGTCTCCAGCAGTCACTGGGCAAGCTCACCTTTCTGGTTCATTTATGGATGAATGGATGGATGGATAAAAGGAGAATTGAGTAATGGAGGGACAGACAAATGAAAGGATACATAAAAAAAATAGAATAGGAAATAAAATCAGTAAAACATTTCTTTTACACATATCTATACCTAGAAAACACTGAAATGAAATTTCATACTTCCCAAACCTTCCCAGACTTTGCCCTCTGGAGAAAAGAGCAACTCCAATCCTGTTCGCAAGCAAATTCCAAATCATTCTGTGACAGCGATAACGCATCCTCCTCCCAAAACATTTCTGCTTTGTCATTTCATACCCTCACCACCCCATGTTTGGGTGTGTGGATAATTTCTGAGACAGCTTACAGTGACAGGCTTTGGGTACAGAGGGATAAGTTGTCTGGGAGCTCATCCTTATAATCTGTGAAGGATACACAGGGCTACCCCAGGCAGAATACAAGGACTGCTCACCTGCAGGTTAAGCTAAATAAGATTAGGAGCTAGACTGGAACCCAAACACTTGCTGTATGCAGAAATATAAATAAAAATACCCATACAAAAATTCACATAGGGGATATGTTTGAAGATGTGAAGGTGAGAATGCAGTTAGTACTATGCTTTTCCTTGTGGCTTGAAATCAAGTTAATGCACAAAATGCAGCAATAGCCAGTGTTGGGACGTTGGATCTCCAGAAAGCTTCATCTGAATGCCTTTTCCATACATAAAATGGGCAACAAGGACACAAACAGGGATGGAGATGGAAGGTAGCCTCAACAAACACAAGAAGTTTAAAATGATTGTGTCCAATCTGGAAGTAACCTTGGGCAGCTTCTAACACGACTGAGGGAGTGAGCGAATGGGCCTTGGAGCTCAGCCAAGGAGAGCCTTTTGTGCCAGCAGCCGCCACATTCCAATCAACCGCCTTTATTTATACCCCAGGCCTAATTGAAAGGTTGGCTTGTGAACCATCTGTATGCAGCCACACTCCATCTCCCCCTTCAATACGCACCAACCCTCTTACACACAGAGACACACATGCACTCTCTGGTGCTTTATCGTCCCAAACACAGTCAGTTTTGACCCAAGGCAAGAAGGCCAGGCATGCTACATCTTTGACAGTTAAAAACACAGAAGGCTAATAATGTCAGTGACGTATGGCAAAAGCAAAAGTGGAAAGGTCAAAAATAAAAGTGTGTTTCTGTGTCGTGATATTTACCTCCTGTACTGAGAGGCAAAGCAAAGATGCTCACTGAGTTAGCCTCTGGCCTACATAATGGCTATGAGGGTTTTTCTCTGAGGAGGACCAATGTTTGTTCTACAGTTAGTTCTTTACTTGAGGGATAAAAATAGCAAAGAGCAGTGAAGTGATCAAAGAGATAGAGGAAGATTCTATTTTTTAATTTTTACAGAAATACAAATAAATCAAAACACAATTTACACAATTACACTGAAACCTGTAGTTGTGTCTAAATAGAACCAAATGCACAAATAAATCCAGTTAACTTGGTTACCTCTGCGATGCACTCTGTGTGCAAAGTTGAAAATGTCATTTTCTGTTTTCATTAAACTTGGAAAAACTTTTTCCTGCTGAAACCTCTCTTTTACTCTCAATAAAATACCAATCGCAAAAGTCCCAGAAAGCTTTGTAGAATTGTAGTTTGTCAAAATGACCGTAAGATTTATTCATCATCATTTTTAAAAAATGGTCAAAGATGGAAAATATTTAGTTAACACAACCCCTGGGGGTCACATGTTGCTATATCTTTGTGATGCATAATGAATTAGTCAGCTGAGTCAGATACACAGCTGGATGGTTCTCTTTCTCTTGTATCTGTCTCAAAATTAGAAATAGGTGCATCATATTAACACATTCATAAACAGATGACCTTTGCCCCACAGGTGATGCAACAGGTAGAAAGACCTTCATTAAGGACCTGTGAGACACAAGGAACACCTTTTTGGTGATTTTTATCACACTGCCAAAGAGGCAGTCACACAAAAGGGCTGTTTTTTAAAAAAACTTTTAGAAAATGCTCAAAGCTGAGAGTCATTGGATCTAACGTAGCATCAGAAACACTGATTTGGGTTCAATTAATATGCTCCATTCAGCAAGGCACTTAAGGATATATTCAGGAATTTTTTCCTTCACTAATGTTATCCAAATGCTAACTCCACATTTCACAGTAATGCATCTGTTTTTTCATTTTTATTTATTTATTTATTTATTTTTGCGTTTTTGCTTTGTCTTAAAATACAAACACTATTCACTACAATAACTTACTCACTGCTGTAGCCTAGCAACGTTGGTATTTTTACAGCTTAAAGATTTTGCTGGTAGAGTCAGTGCTTTGGTAATGTAACAAAATGACACCAAACAAAACCAAAGAGAAAAAAAACTTTTTTTTTTTCCAACTAGCTCTGCAACCGGTTTTGTGGAAAAAGCCCTTAAGGAACCCAGCATTTACTACCTCAAATATCAGTGCTACATGTTGGAGGTTTGTAGAGCTGGAAACCACATACACCCATGACACTGTTCCTGAACCCATAGAAGTCCTTATATTTTTACTCAAAAACCAAAAATGGAATGTTAAGACCATCTTGGAAAAACTCTCATTAATTACTCTATATCGTGCTCAAGTAGAAATCAAACTGTTTTTCTCCTTGATTAAACTTGGAAAAACCTTTTCCTGCTGAAACCTCAAACCCCAATCTCAATAAAATACCAATCGCAAAAGTCCCAGAAAGCTTGTGTCCAACTCAGTTAGATCAAATGGCACATAATAGCAAACAGGGAGGAGAGTCATGGGAACTTGACTTTTAATCTAGTTGTAATTTTGACAAAGTGAGCAAACAACCCTGTATTAAGAAATACTGTGCAGCTGAAAGGCTCTGGCAGTTGATAAAAAGACTCAGGCACCGGTGTGAGATAAACGACTGGATGATTGATTATTGCCTCTGGCAGAAAAATGAGCAAAGCACAAAGCCAGTCAGAAGTGTTTGTGTCATGAACATTTTCTCACAGTTTGTTCTTTAAGGTCACTGCTGTATTTCAGGTGAGTTTTCAAGTAACAGTGAAACTAACCATATTTTAATTTGAAATTGTGCACAAGAAACAGAAAAAAATTATTACGTCATGTAATAGAGCAATGGGTTTGGCTGAAGGAATGACTGGAAAGATAAAAAGAATCATGTCTGTTGACATCAATTAAGGATTCACCTAACCTTCAACTTTCAAATCTGTTTAAAAATAGGCGACTAACCACATTGATCCAAGTGCACCACATGCTCTAGGGATCTGGTAACAAACCACAGGGATTAATGAACAGTTAGATCTGTGTTTCATCAGTTAACGGGACAGGCTGATGGAGATTGCAGCAATGCTGAAGAGCGTGTTAAGCTCTCGGCAGGTATCCAGCTGGCCCTGCAGTGATCTATGGGATATGTCAGGCTTCTTCTGCCAGCTGGCAGAGAAACACACCACCATGTTCATTCATGACTGGCATCTCCAAAACTTGTGAAAAACCTTGTGGTTTTTGAATGGTCCTTCTTTAAGATGTTTTAAAAGAGGAAGTGGGAAATAAGAAAGGAAGGAAGGAAAGAAAAAAAACTTTAGGTGTTTTCAGACAAGGACATTCAGGACAGCTTAGTAGTGTTTATTCTAAATGCCCTCTATGATATTTTCTGATGTTTTTTGCATTTGCAGATATTTAGAAGAATATACCAAGCATACATTGGTGTACATTTCACACACCAATGTATGCTGTTCGAGTAGATTCTTTAATGCCAATTGTATTCCTTCTTGGAAAATGTTTTATTAAACACAAAAACATAACAGAACAAAGTATATTTATTATTTTAAAACTTATTGTGATATAATGTATCTCAAGGTTCATTTTAGAAAAGTTGATAAGGCTAAAACTAACATTTTCACCAAATTAAAATAACTGTAATTAAACTGCCTGCATTGTCAATTTAGAAATAATTGACAGAAACCTGTAAGTAAATCAATCTTTTATTGATTTGATGTTGTTTTTAAAAATATCCTTCTGTTGACGGAAAATCCTTCACAAATAATTACTGTTTCAAGTCTCACAAACACTCTTACCAATATCTTTAACATAAATGAAGCTAAAAAGTTTTAATGAAGTATTTCCTTTTTGAAAGAACCTGTTAATGTTAATTAGTGATTTCCTATTTTCAAGGGGTTTATATGTCATGATAAAGAGGAGCAATTCTCTGAACATACAATTGTCCAAAATATTTTTGTGGACTGAAACATTAGGAGTTCATTTCACTGAAATTAAGAATTCAAAACCAAACTTTGAAAAGGAACCCAATACCATAACCTTCCCTTCACCGAGCTTTGAATTTGACAGAATTGAGTGAGAAAAGTATTGTTCCTCTTTCCACTGCCAAGCCCAGACTTGTTTCATAAATTACAAGACAGGGAAGTATAATTCATCCCTCCAGAAATCGTTGCCAATACAGTTCATTGTCAGTATACCTCGCAGCATTGCATTTGGCACTTTATATTGCGCAAGGTCATTTCATGAATCTCTCTCAGCATTGTTTCAGCACTAATCTGCGGATCACATGACGTTTTTTGAGAACTGTAGCTTTATTCTATACTATTCACTATTTCCCACTACTCATAGTGGGAAATACTTTCTATGATACTAGGTGTTAAATATGATGTGGAAATTTCATGAAAACACTTATTGCAAAGGTGGCCTCATATTACACTGTGAATTCACTAAGCTACTTTGAGTTATACCACTGTTTCTTTTACATCTGTTATGTAAAAGGAGTTTGCCTGTGAAAATGCTGGATTTTATGCCCCTCTGACCACTGGTGTGACTGAAACCCTTAAATTCAAGGATTTTAAATGGAGATCCCACATGTTAGGAAACATAATATATATTTAATACACTTTTAAAAACACATATTTTCTGCAGTCCCATAGCTTTGTATGCTCTTCTGTAATCCATACACATGCAAAGTAAAATGGCACAAGAGTTTATATCTGTAATTATTGTCTGATATAAATCACAGGCTTGAATTAATCTTCATCACAACAACAATTTTTCGTAAAGATATATTTCCTATTTTGATTTGCTAAAACATTAGCTTGCAGGTTTGGATACATGTACACAGCATTTATTTAGATGTTCTAAATTTTTAGCATGTGATTCATAAATATAAGCAGATTTAAATGTGATTTGATTGAGACATAATACTATGCATATTTCTTTAATCTTCAATTGGTGTTTTTTTTTTTTTTTTTTTTTTTTTTTGCAGTCAGACTCTTTTAAAATGTGTCAAAGTGGATCTTTAGACACCATGTAGTTTAACAGAAACATTTTTAAATGCCATAGAAGAATGGGTCCGGCAATGTTTGGGTTATAATGTTTGGTTCAGTTTAAACAAGTTAATCTTTCCAGTTATTTATTTTAACCCAATTTAACTTAATCAAAGATCTACCAGACTTCTTAGTGAATCTTCCTTAACTTAAAAACGTATTATTGTGTTGCTAGTTTAAAGTTTCATGTGTGTAATAATTAAAAGAGAAAATGTGTACGATCCCCCTTGTGTTTTTGTGTCTGTCTCTCCTGTTGACATTTCAGAGGCAGTCTATTTTATTCTATAGTAACATTGATCTTGTAATTTTGCGTATGACGTCTATTGAGGTTTGATAAAGCAATAAACATGCAATAAAGCAATGCATGTTTAATAATTTGGGTCAAACCATCACAGTCAGCATGTACCATGTAAACTATCATATACACCATTTAGAGGCCCCATTAATGAACTGGAACATAGTGATCCAGCATGTAGACATTGCTGGCAGCCTTACTGAAACACTGAAATTAGGCATTTCACATGGAAACAGAATCATCAGCATGCTGCTTGGAGAATGGGGACAGTCAGCCAAATGCAAAATCATCCTCTGTTCTTCTGTGGCTCGTGTGGGCGATAAATCAAACCGCCGAACAACAATTAGCACTCCGTTGACACTCCTTTCACATCCAACAGTTTACACAGGAAGTCGGCCAAGTGATGTAAAAAAACGGCGCATTGTCTTGCCAAGTGCATCTGCTATTATCAGCAGCGGAAATCCATCCACTTGTTGTACAAGCTTGTGAAAACAGGTTCATGGGTCTCAGTTAAAAGCAGTAAAAACCGTCCTGTATAATAAACTAAAGGCATCTCAAATTTGCACTACATACATGCTGCAGGAAAGCACAAGAGACAATTAATCCCCTGACTGCCTCTGTAGCTTCCAAGAAAATGAACTTTTTACATATGCCTCACAGGTCAAACATACAGAAATGTCGTCCCCTTCTTTACATTCAATGGAAAATTGTTTGCTGAAAGCAATCACACAGACTTCAATAACAACTGAGATAAACAACACACATCCGGTCTAATCTCTCTGCAGACCATCCAGCTCAATTAATTACCTAGGCTCTGTATTTGACTTCAGGGCATTAGCAATCATCTTTAAATATTAATTGTCTTTGTCCAGGGACTGATCCACAGTACTTGTTGTTCAGTTGTTGAGTTCTACGGAGTGAAAGTGGATAGAAAAAGGCTTAGATATGCTATTTGTTCAAAAGAGGGACAAGAGTTTTTAGGAACAGTTGCATGTTTGGTATGAGACGTTTTGTCTAGAATATGATCTAATTGGAGAATCTCAAGTCTACATAAGGATGCTGTTCAGTCAAGTTCTATCATGTATTTATAATTATTTTGATTTGTTACGATCCCTTGCATAGTATCCAGGCCCCTTGTTTTCCTGTTTAATCATATAACAACCACGAACCAAAGTGACTGTTTTAAGATTTTAAAACTGAGACAAAGTAGAGAAACATTTTGAATCAGAAGGAAACTTAAAGTTTTTATTGTGATTTTCTTTTATAAATGGAAACCTATAAAATATATTGTGCATTTGTTTTCAGCTATGATCATATTTTTCTGTTTATAAATTGAATGCTTTTGTCTTATAAGGCACCACAGGATGACATTTGCTTTGAACTGACACTACACAAGTACATTGAAGTGGACTAGTTTGAGCTGATGCAACAAAATAAAATCCAGGACAAAAAACTACCTCAATTTACTGTCTATCAGTAAATAGAGTCCATCTTTGAGCAATTTATTCCCAGGATAAATGCAACTTTTCTCTCTAACAGGCTTGTTAGAGAACATATGTGAATGAACAACAACATGAAGTCCACAAAACAAAGACAGTATATAATCTTTTGAACATTGCATTGTTCATCTGAAACTGGACAGGTTATGGCTCAACTGCAAACCCACCAACACAGACAAATGGTTACTGACTTTCAAAACAACCATTATAAACTTTGACTTCAACCTAACTTGGGTTACATAAATCAGTGTTGAAGAACCAAAGGTGAATCTCCATATTTGTTGTTTTATAACAATTTGGAAGTGTGGTAAGAACAAAGTTATAATGAAAAGAAAGTACAAAGTTACTTTTATAATTTGAAACATGTGAAAGAAGACAGTCTGCCTCAATTAGAATTAAAAGAAACTTTCTGTCCAATGCATAAAACACTGTGGCAGAAAACAAACACCAAATCATCTTAGATACATGACTGTCATTGTGAAAGATGGTGATGGCAGCATCATGGTGGGGGATGCCTTTCTTCAGCAGAGACATGGAAGCTAGTCAGAGTGGAAAGCACATTAATTAGTTAGAACAGACCAGTCAACTGAGAATATGTGGCAAGAGTGATACTGGACTCACCTATTAGCAAACAAGAATGGTTTAAAAAATCTCAGTCTCTAGATGGACAAAGGTTTAAGAAACACAAAAACATGTTTGTTTGTTTTTTGTTTGTTTGCAGGACAGTGGGTAAAAGAAAAACTGAGCCAGCATTATCTGCACATGACTTGTCTGAGTTGACAGAAGTAAGATATAAAGATTCATAGTGTATGTCTCCTGACCACCACCAGCGCAAACAAACAAACAACAACATCTTGAGTTAAGATGAAGCGTCTGGAACGAACATGCCTTCAGAGGATAATATCTGTCTTCATTTAGGCTGTCTTTAATAATTAACCCAATGCATTTATTTATTACTCTTCACCAAAGAGATACCCAGGTGAGTTGAGCTTCTCTTGGGATAAATGCTCAGGGGAGAAAATAGAAGATTCCTCTTCTTTTTTCTTCTTCCCTCTCACACTTTGCATGAGTGTTTGTAGCCCAGAGCAGAGGAAGCCAAATAAAAAAAATAAAAAAATCATATTTGGCCTCTGTCCACCTTTACCTACAAAATTTCCTATATCAGCATATTTGCTAGTGTACCACGGGGCCAAAAAGCAAAGAACGGGGGAACTGAAAACAGAGAGACAGGGGAGCTAATTGGCCTGTGTATTCCAAACTACTGAGATGTATTTTCTTTTAAATCTAACATAACATCCACAAAACGAAAAAATGCATTTCTAGTATGTAGCTTTGTTGTTGGATTAAGTTACTACATTCAATGTGTTTAGAAAACAGAAACATTTGTGCAGAATTACACCTGTTCCAAAGAATATATTACAGTAAATAATAGTCATAAAAATGTATGTCTAAAAAATATGCCCTACAGATATGTGATCATATGTAATTTTACTTTTATTTTCCCCACATCACCTCTTGATCAGATTTTTACCAAAATGAATTTAGCTTTATAAAAACCCCTCTATACCTTTTAAACTTTTTTCAAATCAGAACCACACAAGCTATTGTATATTATGGGAATTTGAAAATTATACTTGACAATACATACAAAAAAGGTTGACATACTTTCATAGTCAGTGTGCTTTACTTTGACACCCCTAAATAAAGCTAAAAAAAGAATAAAACTAAAACAACATGCTCCCGAAAAAAGAGGGGATGAATACATGAAAATGTGTTTAAATGATCCAGTCAAAGTCCAGACCTTTGTCCAACTGAAAGAGTGAGGTAAGACCTTGAAATTGATGTTCACAGATACTCGTCATCCAATTTTTACAGAGCTGGACCTATTTTCCAAGAAATAGGGCAATAAATTCACTCTCTGAATGTCCATGTACCCCACAGGACATGCAGCTGTAACTACAAAAGGTGTTTCTATACTTTTATTACTGCATTGGTGAAACCCCTTAAAGCCCATCTTTTTCCTTCCACTTCACAAATGTGCCCTATTTTTAGGTGGCCTATCACAGAAAATCCAAATAACATCCAAAGCAGTTTGTAATAGTAAAAAGAAAAGCTTCAACAGTATGAAGACTTTTGCAATGCAGCATATTTAAATGTATTTGTTTTAGGAATATCTGTTGCTCATCTTTAGTTCTGACCACAACCTGACAGCATGCCAAGACAGGGGCAAAACTTGTGAGTATAGGGAGCTGCTTAACAAATTACCACTCTGCTGCCAAGTCCTGGAAGGGAAGAAATCGCTTAAAGAAGGTGCTAAAATCCCTGCTAAAGAGACCAAGAAACCCCACAGGGTGAAGGGTGAGGGGGAAGAATGAAAGAAAAGTGAAGGTGGGTAGAAGCACATAAAGAAATGAAGCCGAGGGAAGAGAAACATGCAAGATAAAGAGGCAGAAGGAGAAGGGAAGAGTGAGAGGCAGAGCAGGGAGAGGACAAAAATGAGGGAACAGTAGAGGCTTGATATGATTTCAATGGAATGTTTGTTGACAGTGCTCCGTGGCCCCGGGCTCTGGGATAAATGATTGAACACTGCGCCTGTCAAAGCCAGAGGATTTCTGTGGGCATGCGTTTCTCTCCCTGCTCTTTTGCTGGAGGGAAGGTAGCAGTCAACTAATTGACACAGAATTAAGCATGAAATGCACTAAAGCACAGCCCTCTGCTGCTGTGGCTGGCCTCTTCTCCAAAGAAGCAGCTTCCCGCCAGTTAAAAGCTGCAGATAAGACACACATGCTCCTATGTTGAGATTAAATCTCAGACTTGCAAATATACAAATGTAAACAGATCTTTAAAGACAAAAAATCCAAGCAGATGGCTCACTTCAACATTTGAACACCCCCACAAAAAGCAAGTACATGCATGTATATCAATAAAAGCAAAGAGGCATAGGATAGAGGATCTTCACAGAGTAAATTAGTCAACAGTATAGACTTCTTCTGTAACATATTGCTCCATGAGAAAGTAATCCTTTAAGTGTCATTCTCTGCTACACTTTCATAATATGCTCACGGGCCATAATCTCAGCTGCTGGATTTTTGGAAATGGCTTATGAGTGCACTAACTACTTTTAATTTGCTATGAAAGCAAACAGAAAAAAAGGATAAAGTGAGAGCTTTTGGAAAAATTAACAAAAAATTTGTGAAAACAGAATTAAAACTAAGAAAATATGCACAGGTGATTGCCTTTTAATTTTCCTTCCTTTTATCCATCTAGTCATTAAGTCAGATCAAATTATGCAAGGCATTTCAAAGAGCTTCATGTCATAAAAACATAATGCAGTAACTAATTATGAAACAAGCAAGAAACATTACATTTTGCCAAATGGTATCATCAAATTTATCAAGCAAATTATTATCAAATACATTGATTTATTTTCCAGATATTAATCAAAGGCAACTCTAAGCAGCTGGGTTTGTAGCCTTGATTAAAAAAGTGACGAGTTCAAGTTCTTTTTGCAAAGTTTCATGTGGCTGTTTGCTGGTCCTAAAAAACCCTTTTCAAAGTGCTTAAGACAGGATGAGGAGTGCTAAAGAAAAAGAGGGAGTCTATGGGCCAAAGGACCAACCTCATCTCTCTGACTACCAGTTGGTCACGTGATAGCTTCTCCTGTCTTGGATGTAACAGAGGGAGAATGGGGAAAGCAAGGGAAAAGGAAGGGAAGGTGGGTGTATTGCAAGGCGGATCCCCAGGGTCAATTACCCACAAGAAGGAGGTACTGCAGCCAACACTTTGCATCTCATTTGCAAGGCAGCAGCAAAGGTGCACCTGAGCTCCTCTAGTGAGCATCCTGCCACAGCTCCGAGCCAATTACTGTCTCCTTCTCAGCGACATGTGCTTCTCAGTGTGACAACCAGTGTGGCTGGGCAGCTGTGGGCCGGGCCTGCTGGCTGAGGGAGAAGGCCTCGGCAATGCCGCTTGTCTTCCCACAGAGACTAATTTCAGAGAGAGCCTCACCTGTGTTTTTACAGCAGCCTGAGTCAGAGGACTTCAGATTCAGGCCCAAATACACATGCACTCATAAATTCAGATAAGCAAGGACATAACAATGTCCAATATACAATAGCAGAAATAACCAGATAAGCACATTAAGAGAAGATCCAATTCCTTGCCAAAAGATGAAACACAAACACCAACAATCAACAACTGCACATGAAAACATAAAAATGAACAACAATACTGGAATGATACTTTCTGGTTTGTAGAAATGGAATTTCAGAAAAGCTGCCTTTCAGGCTGGTTAATGAGAATAGATATATCCCAAAGTGTTAAGTCTCAGTAGATGGATATATCACACAGTAAAAGGAAGCTCCAGTAGAATGGGGAAAATTTTGATGCACAAAGCAAAATTAGAAACTTTCTCAATTTTGGCTTGAGGCGACACTTGGAGATACATGAGTGACCTGAATAGAGGGAGATTATTTGCCAGAAAGCATGCTTATGGACAGTCAATATCATGCATATTCCTTATGAAGAGGTGGAATATTTGTTCTAAATGTTGTATATGAAGAAAGGTCAAGCAAAGGTCATTAAATACAATGAGGAGTTATCCCCCTAACAGGTAGTTTTATGGCCAAGTGTTGTGGGATATGTAGATGAGAATCAATGAAGGAAAAGACAAAAAATGTAAGAATTTATAGAACTTTATGGTAAAATCATGGTGCAAAAATATTTTCTTTTTTGTTTAATAAAATTGTATGTTTTTATTTTTATTTTGCTTTATATTCACAGTTGAGAATTTACACAAAAGTGAAGTTATAAAGCATGCAAAAAACAGCAAAAAATCAAAATGTGAAAATTCTTTAAACAGGTTTTAATTATGATTCAATCACCAACAAATCTGTCAGAAGAGAAGGAATTTTAATTATTTTTTTAAACTCTGCTATAGATCTTGAAACCTAAAGAGACATTTAAAATACGGAGTTGAAAAACTCAGAGTAAAAATAAAGAATACAGTCCATTACATGAATGGCTGCCTGGACGAGGAATTTCCTTTACATTCTCCTAACCACAACCTGATACACAACTAAACAAACACACCACAAATATGTGGAAGATTTCTGCAAAAAGTGGAAAACATTTATAATATATCAGGAATATTTTGCAGTAAAATCTGATTAATTGTTTTGTGTTTTACAATTCCTGTACACACAGTTATATAACAGTATACACACCCCTGGTGCATTTAAGTTTAAATAAATCTTTTTATTGTATAAAGATGTTTCCTGTTTGTGCAAGTAACATTGTATTTTTGAAGTGGTACAGCCAGTGTCCTGAATGTATTGTGTGAATGGAGCGCAATACTAGTATGACTGCAAGATTTTTTTCAAATGTCAAAGACTAGAAGCTGATTTCACACAAAATAAATCAAATGCATTTGCATTTAGTAATTGTTCAGGTCTTTGACCTTATTTAGATGTCACATCTCTCCTTTTACATGAATTTACAAAACCGTGGGCTAATATAAATGTATAGAAAGTTAGTCTATATCAAAGGAAATTATGAATTTCTTCCTCAAAATGTGGGAATGTGTCCAAATGGCTGACAAGAGTTCAAGTGTCATTGATAAAGTAACTTTTCTTTAAAGTCAGCAAAAACTTCACATAATTAACTTGTACTGCTGTGCAAAACATGCACAGCAGTTTTAAGACACTACTTTTGGAAGTAGTGTCATATTCTTGCTTCTTGTTTAAAAACACAAATGATAACTATTGAAATAATAGATTATTAATGGTTTCCACATGTTATTTATGTATTGTAGTGTATTAAATGATTATTACTTGAGATTTAAAAGTAAATATCCAATTGAAAATCAGTGCAAATAATAATAAACTAGAGATACTTAAAAAATTAGCCACATTGAGGAATACTTTTAAAAATGTGTTTATCTTTACTCTTAGAAAAAAAATATTTTATGTACTTTGGAGTACATAAAATCCAAGGAAAATTGGAATGTGTGTTACTTATACACACTGGTCAGCAAGTGTGTTATCATGTAATCGACAACCTTGCATATGACCTCTTTGCCGCAGGGCATTGCAGCCAGCAAGGCTAACGCAAGGCTAATGAGTGTCATTCATTGTATTTGGGTGCAGAAGAACATGCGAGTGCAGGAACACACTTATTTAACAGATCCATCCTTCCGATCACTGCTCTCCGTAGCCCTGGAGCTCACAATGAAAGCCAGTGTCTCCCTCAGCGGGAAGTCTGCGCTCTCCTCCCTGACCATCCCCGCTCATCCGAGACAGAAATAGACATTGCTTTGCCTCTGTGCTCATTCTCATAGTCAACTCATGCTTGACACACGCTGGATGAATGACTCCTTCCTCCTGCTCCCCTCAGCCGACTACCGAGGTAGTTCCGAGTTGTCGAGCTTGCCACTGAAGAACACGGGAAGTTGGATTCGGCTTGCGAGGCAGAAGTGGGGAGCATGTGTGAAACTTCCAGCAGACGGCCTTCTGAACACACACACACATAGAGCAAAGCAAGCTGGCTTTTGACAGTGGCAGAATTATTACGGTGAGGTGGATATTACCCCTGTGGGACTTCATTTACCTCCAGCATATTCACTGAGTTGCTCTGTGTTTTACTGCTCCTCATAATCCGAGCCAACCGCGCGCGCACACACACACCCCCGCATATATACTGCCGCTCACTCATATCGCCATATCACACACTATTTTTATGTCAGGGTTATTATTGAGATCATTATGGGATGTGGATAGCAGTCAGATGCCCACCTCCAACCACATCCTTTTTGCTGCCCTCCCAATTTCCTTCCATGAAAGGTTGCCAACGATTTCCTATTTATCAGGAAAGCAAACATGCAAAAACACAAACAGACACACATATTCAAAAGCCGGTTTTGTATTGTTGCAGTTATTCTCCTAGCATTTAGCTTGTAAAGGTCACTGATGGACTTCTTTTGTTGGGCTTTTTGAGGTCTCCTTTGCCCATTGTGTCATCAAATCATTAAAAATTGAGGGGAGAAAGGCAGGACAGGAGACATTGCATATGTTTGGAAGCATTATTATTATTAAATAATCATGTTTGTCTCCTAAATTGAGAGTGACTCATGCCACAATATCAGTAATTAGATAAATTATTGATGGACTGGCGGGTGGGTACAGGGAGAGTTGGTGGTAGAAATGGAATTGCCAAACCCAATTAATGTCTTTTTCCTAGAGTGGCCCCATTAGGGATGTCACTTATACTGCCAAATGGCGACACTAATAAAACAACAACTAGCACTTAACTGCTTAATTAATAGTAAAATGATCAATATTTTAATTAGCTTAGATTAAATACAGTGGAGGCTAAGAGAGAAGAATAAAAAGAGGTTGACGTTGTGTGCCCTTGCTGATTTAAAATGTCAAACAGCGTTTTACTGGAAGCTGTTTTACATTAACTGCTATTTTAGTAGAGAAGCTAGTCCAAACGGAAATAAAATTTACAAAGTACCTATCACACCCATTGACATTGACACTGAAGATAGGGAGAAAGTCTTAAAATAAATTTCAGTTTTAATTAAAGCATAGTATCATACTGAAAAATATATTTAAAAATTATTAGAAATGCTATGAACTTTTAATCGTAGCCTCTCGTTCAAAAAGGAAAAACAAGCAAAAATGTAATTGAAGAGCAGCAGATTATTGGGCCATGATCTCAAGAAAACTTCTACTCATATAAACTCTCCTATATCTACAGTGAGAGCAATAATTAAAGTGCTTAAAGCAGCATAAATTATAACCAATGAGGTTGGAAGTGGATACAAATGGATCTTGTTACTGTGACGATTGCTCTCCATTGAATATTATACATACAAACTCATTGCAACACCCCAATTCCTGTCCAAGTGTATATCCTATAACACAGGCAGGGCAAGGCCAATGTTTCCGATTGCAACGCTGCACAGTCAATTTTGAAAAGAAGAGCACCAGTGGAAAGAAGAGAGACCTTCTGACCATTTGTTTGCTGGGGAAAGGGACGATATTGACACAGCATCCCTTTGCCACACAGTCTTCATGATAGCTGCTCATATATTGCTTTCTGAGGTTGAAAAAGGGTTTTCTCCTTGTCCCTGATGACCAACATTTTGTCTTCTCTGTTCTTCAGTTTACCTGGAGCCATGGCACCAGGCACAGATGAGTGGAAGATGAAGAGTTTCCTCGCCTGCAGTAACGCCAGTCCAAGATTTATACGCTGCCCGACTCACTGCCCTGCACCACTGAACATTTTTTAGCCCAAAAAGTGACAAAAACAGTAAAATTTAAAGAAATTAAAACAGACTGAAGTTTTAATATGGAATATAAAACCAAGTTCATAAAAATTTCTACAATATAAGCAACACTGACAAACTGATTATCAGACATCACTCTTTATCTTTTTGTTTTCTGTAAAGAACAAGAATTTTTTTTTTTTTTCATTGATCTAAGCTGAAGTAAAAATCTGTTGCCTGTTGCATTAAGGATCAGACCTTCCTTGAGGAAACCTGCAAGCCCAGTATAAGGGGACTATCCTTCTTCCACTTATACCCATCAACCCCCTCTCTCAGGGGCATGCAGTGTCTCCAATCCCCAACATGAATAAAACAAGTTGTTATTCTTTTCTAGACAAATATCCTCAGAATGCCCCCAGATTGGGGAAACCATGCCAAGCCTGGGTTTTCCTGCAGCAATGTCAGTAGAGATGGGCTCCCCAGACACTTGGCTGGCTGGGCTCTGTAAAGTGCGTCCTGCACCATGCAAAGTGTCTGCTTTGCCAAGGGGCACCGGATGGAAACTTTAAGCACAAACAAAATATACAAAATACCTACCGATGTTTGTTCATGGCTATAACAAAGCAAATTATTCATCCACTTTATTAAGTCTTTATGTACATGGCATTATTAATCAAATTCCCCTGTGACATTTGAGCTGCTGTTTGTTCATTTGAGTCTACAGAAAGACTGTGCTGGTAAGTGAATCATTAGGAGGCATCACTTTGGCCCAGATTTGACAAAGAGGCTGGGAAGGTGTGCATTAGCCGATGGAAAAGGTTAAGCATGGTAAAATGAGAAAGGAAATGTGGCGGACAAATTGGGAAATTAGCAGTGGGCTGGTGGGGAAAGTCTCGGAGGACCCAGTGGTGAGGCGAGGACCTATTATGGCACATGGCACCAGGCAGCTGGGTGGTAATTATCCTTACGTGTTTAGCAAGACACTCTTATGCAGGGCAGCATATATGACTTCTGCCTTAACCACTTAGTTGGCCCATTTAGCTCTGTGCTGAGGTGTGTTAGCGTGAGTAGGGGGGGTGAGGGTAGGTTTGCATTTGCACACCTCTTTAAAAGAGCGTTGCATTCACCTTTGAACACTGCAGGTGTTCTAAAGTCAGCCATAGATTGCCCCTTTGGACTCTCATGCAGGTGTGTGACCCCTAGAATGGAGCCCGGGTGCAACTTCATGTCTTTGGGGAAGGTGACAGAACGACCCAATGAAGACCCAGCTGGGAGCCCGGGGAGCTGATGGTCTAAATGTGAATGAGTGTGTGTGTGAGTCTTTTAGTATTTCAATGTGTGCCCACTGCCAGCTTTGTCAAAAACAGCTGGTTGCAACCATCTGCTACTCCTCTTCATTGGCACCACCAGAATGTGAAAGTACTTCATGTGTTTATGTGTGATTTTAATGTGCTCATGATCCTTCTTTCTTTCTGCATCATCCACAATGAAGCACATAATGGATAAATGTAACATCAGACTAATTTAAGGAGTTGTGTTGTATATCAAAGCATGCTTGGTAGACACAGAGAAGTCTAATTCTTTCATGTTCTTTGTTTACTTTGTTCGCAATATTTCTGCACTAGATTCATAAAGCACATTGCACAAAATATGTGCAGACACATACTTAAACCCAACAGATTGGAGCAATTTGCAGTCTAGGTTCTGTCAGGTTGCAGTTGTTCCCTCTTCAGTTACACAAATCTGACACGGAAGTAATGAAAGAGACAAACAGTAAGGTTTTTACTTTCATAATATTAATTAAGTTAGAAGAGAACCCTGGGTCCTGAAAAAATGAAGCATTCATTAACACATTTGACCAGATCATTTCACCCTTTTAAACCCCTTTTAACTGGATCATTGAATTGATATTAATATGTGCCAAAATCTATATCTTCAACATGTAGTTTCTAAAACTACTGAATTAGACTGAACAAATAAACACAAATGACCCTTAGTAAATCTAACTTAGTTTGATTCAAAAATCCTGCATGTAAAATATATGTTGGAAATTGAAATATAGTACAAGTACAGCATTTGAAAAAAAAAAAATCTATCAGACCTTGCTAGAAGAAAAAAAAATGTTTTTGGTAACATCTCTTACTTGACTTGTAAGTCTGTAACATTGTCCCTTATTTTTCCCCAGATCCAAAGTCACTACCAGCTTTCAATAAACCATTTTTGCCACACAGTTTACATAACACAAACAGGTCTTCTCTTTAAGATTACAAACTCTTTGCTTTGGCAGTGATTGAAAGAAACATAAAGATTTCACTGCAAGCCTAAAACACTCTTCACATCAATGTACAGAGATGCTCTTTGGTGAAGTAATTTTTTTGGGGGGAATAACCTCCATCTGGGTTCAGAACAAACAAGGCCAATGTTGCATACATGTTGGAACCACAATATGTTTATGAATTTTCCTCTGTGGTTCCTTGCAAAAAATAAAATGTGGGGTTCTGTCTGTTATTTTGCCACAAAGACAGTTGGTGTGAATTGCATTGAAAGTCGTGCTGAGTGTTGGCTTTTCCCTTTGGTTCTTAATCATTTGCTCCAAGCAAGTCTACTCTTTCAAACACATTTAAGGGAAAATAGAAGGACTGGGATATTAAGAGGTGAGAGGGGGGTTAGTATGGTAAAGCTCTACCCAAAACAAGACACATGAGACATGAGGGTGTAGTGTTAATTAGGGAGCCAATATTAAAAGATAAATCAGAGACAGAGGGAAGGTTTGAGGGAAAAGATGAGGGAGGAAGGACAGAAAAGAAGGAGGAGGGAAAAAGACTGGAAATAAGAGAGGAGAGTGAGGGCAGAGTGTTGATTTGAGAAGGGCCCGAGGGCAACCTAGAGGGCAGAAAGGGGAATGATAGGCTGGCTAATCAGGAGTTGGTCCGGGATGTGCAGTTCTCTTCCCTTTCATCAGTCGTAAAAACTTTAGCAACACAACAAACACTGTTGTCTGTTCACTCACAACAGTGAACAACTCAAAATCAATCTTAAACATCATATATGTTCATCCATTATGTTTTGGGTTATTTACAGAGGGTGAAAACATTTTTTAGTTTTGGTGCTCAACAATGACACTTGAAAACATGTTTGCTTGCATATTGCCCAGCAAGTAAGCTGCTCAGTAAAGACAGCGATGAAAAATTGTGTTCCTCCCCAAATTTGAAAAGTAGCAGTGGTGGCGATAGGCATTCAATCTGTAATCGGAGCAATGTGGAGGAGCGTGGTGCCGCCTAATGTGAGTAGACCCTGCTGTTTTCCAAGGAAGACAGTGCTGGAGGGGAGGAAAAAGCCAAAGGAACGGAGAGGCAGAAGGGATAAGCAAGCGGAAGAACCCACACGGAGGCAGTTGGGGGATCGCTTGCTCCAAACATAGCAGAAGGTATGGAGCAAGGCACACTGTGTGGGCCCCATTATTTTCATTCCCCATTCTCTTTTACCCCATCTCTCCTTTTGAAGACGGCGGGATTTTTCTCCTCCTCCCTGACATAAAAGTAAACAACGTTGCCTGCAGGCACAATTTTCCCCAGCAACACAATAAAATGTGCAGTGAATTTATGATGGTCATCCATTAGCTCTTACCAAGGAAACATCACCCGTATCTGTCGTCCATCATTATAATAGAGGGTTAATGCACCGAATTTACATAAAAAAGTCATATTGTCTGCATGAATTATTTACACCCTCAGCTGTTTTTTCCAATTTCTCTTTCTTTTTTTCTGTCTTCGTCCTCTCAATTGTGGCAAAGGGGATTTGGGTCCAGATTCTCATGGAGAAAATCCGGCCATAAATTCTCCTGTGAGGTGCCCCTGTCATTGCCACCTCTGTGTCCTAATAATCTATATCAGCGTTGAACTCATTTGTTTATTTCTTCCACCTTTGAATTTGCTGGGGAGTTAGAACTGAGGGCAAAGGGACACATGAGTTTCTGCCCTCTTAACTGTTACTGAATGAGTTAAGGAAAAATATTTTAGTATTGATCTTTAAAGTGACTGAAAGTTTCTGGAGCATATTATATACAAAACGGGAGCAAGAAAAAAAAAAGTCAAACAGAGTTTTGCAAATATTTATACCTTTACAATTTGTCACATTACAACTACAAACGTTTTTGTATTTTATTGGGATTTTATTAAAAAATAATTGTGATAATTGTGAAGAGGGAGAAAAAAGTTTTAGTGAGAACAAGAGCAGCAGCTTTCTGGATCAGGTGCAACTGTCTGCAGGTCTGCAGAGAGGATCATCAGGACTGAACTGCCCCTCCATCGAGAACTTGTGTTTGTCTGGGGTCAGGGAAAAGGCAGCTAATATATCAGGACCGCATAGATCCTGGTCACAAACTGTTTAGATTTTTAACTTTAAGTCAGCACTAGAGAGTGTTATTTGCAAAAAAGAGATAGTTTCTCTTCACAGGCCATCTGGTATCATGCTAAAGGAAGCCTTTAGTTTCCTAAAGGTGCTTTAGGAAACTGACTCTCTGGATCAATCTTCTTCTTACAAAGTTTATATTTATGCTGGTCAAATCAATATCATAAATAATGTTACAGTTAAATGATCCCATATTTTCTGGCCTAATTCAGTGACACACAAAATGATCAAAGTGTCAGTCGTCCTGCTGTAAGTGAATTAGCCTGATATCACAACCCTGTAATGAAGGCTTGTACGGCAGCGAACAGTTTCCTCTCAGACCCCGGGGAAAGGCTCAGTGATTGAACAATTATGACAAGCTCAATTACTGTCATCATATTATCATAGCTAATCCAGCCCCACCATGCTGCGACTTCCACTGCTCTGATCACAGCCTTTTTCACTGTCACTGAGGTGAGAAAGTGCTGCCACTGACACTGCTTGTGCTCCCATGAACACGCTCAAGTGAATATGTGGCAAATATGTCAATCTACCGCTGCCTGTTTCTGTTTCTATCTACCTACATGGTGTCTCTGGGATGGATGTCTTAATTTTTTTCTAATTCTGCCTGACAGTGCCAGAGGCGCTCTGGCTGAGCTAAATTTGTGACACTTCTTGACAGACTGCAGGTTTTGTGAGTTATCTGCTTCGCTGAAATGGCTAGCACACTTCTAAGAAACTATCACAGCGGCAGGCAGAGTTGAACTGCTGATGCAGTTCATCCAGCTGTGCAGTGAAGCAGGCAGAGGCTCAGAGGAGGCTGAAGGAATTTGTGTAAAGTAAAAGTCATCTTTTACTTCCTTACCTAAAGAAATCAATAACCTTATAGCTAAACAGATAATCCTCAGGGAGTGGAAATGACAAAGATGTATACGAAGGGCTCAGTGCTAAAGAGAGTTGGAAATCCAGGACAAGTATTTTGCCAAACAGCTGGAGTTTTTTGATTGTGCACTGCCTTTCCTATGAATATTTGTTGATTCATTTAACAGGTGTATTTGCCTTACAGGGCTAATCTCTGTTTGCCTGAAGGTCCAGTTCCCAGTCAGATGCATGGCCACCTTCTAATACATTGATTGCTGCTGCCAGGTTTCAGTTGATGCTTTATGCCAGGAATGACATGTTGTTGTGTGGTTGCTGGTTTGTGACCTTGCCTTTCTCACATTGTCTTTTCTTACCTTTGATGTTTCTGATAGCTAACAAAAAAATACAATGGTTTGAGTCTAAAAAAAGTATTTTAAGAAAAAGGTTGACTTTGAACATAACTTTCAGTGATAATTTTATTCTGTTAATCGCCGTATCATATTTGAAATGTTTTACTGGGATTAAATAGGAGATCTCTAAACGTGTTGCTTGCACTGTATTTTATATAGGGATATCAAAGTAACTTTTGCATGCCACAATGGATCTTTTAATAATTTGAATAACCACTTTTCATTATACTATTTTGTACTACTCTATATTGGTTTATCACATAAAACCCAATACAATACACCGTAGTTTGTGATAAGAAATCGAAACATGTATTTCACAGGGCACTGTTTATCCGTTTTGAGTCATCTGAAAAAATGTAGATATATTTTACTAAAATAGAATCATGAAAAGATTCTAAATTAATACACATCAAAATAATAATAAAAAAAACCCTCATGTTTTTCTTACTAAAAAAAAAACGTTTTTAGGATGAGTTGATTTTCTTTAGCTGTTTCAAAATTTGTATCTTTCACAAAAACGCTATGGAAACACTTTTTTCGCATCATATGAGTCATATATTCAACAACCAGCTGATACCACTGGCAGAGAAGATGAAGAAGCTGACAGGAAGTGGCTGGAGAATGATGGTGCTGCATGTTTTTTAATTACTTATTGCATAAACAAAATTATTCCCATGTGATTGAAGAAACACTGCAATTAAGAAACTTTGTTTTCTCAACATTAACATAATATTTACAAAGTTTTGGTAACATTTCTCATGGAACTACATCTAACAAATAGATAAAACAGAATTTGAATGGAATATTGAATAACTACACATGAGGAATAAATAACATAAATTAAAAACAGACTGATAGTTTACTGAAAGTGAAACAGAAACAAGGCCAATCTAATCAAAATAAGAATAACTAAGGCAAAATACAGAAAACAAATCATCAAATCTTTAAACCCAGAAACAAACCAAAGGTAACACAATATTCTGATAATACACTGAATGTGGAAATTAGGTTGTTTTGAAGTTGTAAATTGAATATGTTGTTTTTAAGATTTAAAATGTATACCAAACCACCTTACCAGTAAAGTAAACTAATCTGCTACTTCTAAGCAAATTATAATGACGCTCACAAGTGTTGAGAAGAACACAAGCAGGTCAGCTTACTGTACAAATAGGGTGGCAAACAAATTTGCATGTCAAAATTAAAAATCAATGTGTTTCACCTCCCCTAATGACCAATCTCCCTGCTGCTGCTGCTTCTGCACTCTGATTAACATTCTGGGAGGTTCAGGAGAAAATGTTAAAGCAAAGCATTAATCTCTCTCAGCAAAAAAAGCTTGTATCCTCTGACAGGTGGGTCAAAGTTGCCGTTTAATCTAGCCCATAATTTCTGAAATGTGCTGACAGAGTGTATTTTGATACGTTAAAACGTGGCTGTGTGTTAGAAAGCCCAAAGTGCGACACTTCAGCAGGAAGTTGGTATCACAGGCTTCTAGTTACAGTGTGTCTTATAAATAAAGGAGTGAATCAGAACAGAACAAAAGTAAAAGTGGTTCTCCGACCTTGGGTTGAAAGTCCCAGTCAAGTAAATACCAACTTTTTAAAGGCCCTGCATTTTAGCAGACATTTTGAAACAGTTTCCCAACAGGCCTAAGACCTTTCCAACTTGATGTCTTATGTCACTTAAAAAACAAAAATGCACTTAATAAAAATGTCTCATTTTCGGTAGATGTACAATAGTAAATATTAATGCAAGGACATGATGTAAAAATGCATTCTTTTTTTACTAAGCTTTAGCAAGTTTGAAGTTGGAAGAATTATCTGAAATTTCCTTAAAATTGGGAATTCGGTTGTTCTTAACCCTCACAAGCAAATATGCTAACCTTGCATAAAACTTAGGGATAGATGCGATAAAAAAAAATATATTTTCACTTTTGATATTTAAATCTTAATAAAACTTTCACACATGCAGCACCACAACTCTTTGTACAACGCCTTAGGTGAACATGTTACTGCAGTGTGCTGCCTGATATTATCAGATCAAATTTCTTGCTTTAGAGTTCAAAGGAACACCCTATAAGAAACTCCCACCAGCTTTTCTCCTGATACACATTCAATTCAATGTTGAGAAGTTTCTGATAATGCATAGATCAGTTTATTTAAACAATTAATCTTTAAGACATATTGTGTTTATTATCCAAGGTATTAACCATGATACTTGTAGAACTGTTTGAGAACCATGTCTCTCACAGTTGCTGTGAGTGATTAATAGTATTTTACAACAACCTGAACTCTGACATATTTTAAACATGTGTTAAATTTTATCAAGCCCTCAAAGGCCCTAAACCTGACAAAACTATTTATTTGCTCAATGGCCTGCACTTGACTTTATTGGCCATTGGCACAGAGGTGCCTTGAGAGGTGTCCTGCTTGCCCATTGAAAAATGTGCATCTTACCTCTGGCCCAGCTTAGTGGAAATAATATCACTCACACTGAGAGATCATGGTGTCAGGGTCAATTGTCCTGCAAAAGATGGAGGAGATGGGAGACATGTATTGATTTTTCATTTTGTAGGGGTAAGCAAGCATGTTGCGGCTGGGCGCGGGTGCAATGAGGTGGACAGAATGTGCCAGACTGCTATTCAAGCTTGTCATCTATGAGCTGTGACTTACATCTGCCTTGGAAAAAAAGGTTATCACAAAGCTATGAAACAATTTTTTTATATATGTTTAAAATTACAAAGTGATATAATTCCAAGACATAAATGAGAGGGGTAATAGCCCTTCTGATCACATTATTCAAGGGAGAACGAGCTAATGGGGAAAATTTGGCTGAGGATCTACAGAGGAAACTCTGCCAGCATCACCCCAGATAGGGATAAGCATGAACTAGCTGGAGCGGGCATTCATAAACCGTGTTCGGCCTTGCAGTGCGGAAATCCATTCCAAACATATTACAATATGCCACAGGTCACAGGCTCATCATAGCTTCCCGGTTCATGCCTAACAGCAACAAGCAATGAATGAAAGCCAAAAATCTTACAGCCTCTATGAACCCTGATAAATGTGTTCATCTAAAAACATCTGAAGTCGTTCATCACTGCAGAAAAGATGTGGCTTGATAAAGAATGTAAGTGATTCTTATCAGCTCCTCTGTTTTCTAGCTCTCTCTGACTTTGAAGCTCATCTCAGTTTGGGCCATGACCCTCAATATGTCCTTCTAAAAATCCTGCTGCATCAAAACACAATATGCCCAAATCTTATTCCTCAACATGGCAGAGTCTGAAAGCCCTTCAAACCAGTTCACCCATGACTTTATGTATTCTGTTTAAAGGGCCTTGTAGACAACTTCATCCACATGTTCTCACTGTCACAGCTCTCGCATTATGTTTGTCACCTGCGTGCCCCTTTTTTTTTTTACAAAGCCACGGTCACAGCAGTGGTTTTCAAGCGTGACAGAAAAGTAGGGTGGAGTGCATAGCAGCCATTTAATGGCTTCCCTGTGCTTCAGTCACCTTGATGACCAATGCACACCAAATTTACAGCTCCCAATCATAGATCTATATTTCAGGTCAGAGTTGAATAGTCATAAAATGAGCTCATAAGTATACCAAAACCACATTCTGTTTAGGTGAAGAAAAAATCGTGAACAGTGACACAATACAACAATTTTACCAGACATGACATAAAGATTTCAGAAAAGTGTGACAAAATGTAAAATTATTCAATCTTTACAAGTTACATACACAGAAAATAAACCACACAGAGAATGAATTTTATCTGCAGGATCCCAATGGGCCTTTTACAGTTATAATCTGTTTTTTTGTTGTTGTTTTCATTTGTCTGTGTTTTGATCATTTCCCTGTTGATCATTTGTGTTCAATAGGGCTTACCACATTCAGATAATTTCTATGTATTCACAGTTGTTGGTAAGGTGTTGCCACACTAATTCGTTCCTTTGATTGCATTCCTTTGTGCTTGGTTTGTTCATTAATAAAGAAACCCCTGCTCTGCCACATCCAGTCTCCACACTCAAATCCTTGAAAACCACAACAGGACATTTATATTTAATCTTCTATCTTGTACAGCAATACACAAACTAAATATTGTGTTTGCTTTTACAGAGATATAACAAAAAGGTTTTCTTGTTCTTATGACAAATTTCCATTAATTTTTCCATTCCAGTCACCATGTTAAAGCATTACTTTTAGGTGGGGAAAAAATAGTTAGGAAATTTATGAAACTTATATTTGCCCTTCTAATTTTACAAATACACACCAGGGTAACTCTCCTCTTAGTTTAGCTCTATCCAGAAAATAAAGTCTCTGTACTGTTGGCGTTAGCCCATTATACATGAATTTGGGAAAAAAAAATGGACATCTATGTTTATGTAAAATATAGTCAAAGCAAAAGTCATTGCAAACCTAACTGCATTGAAGGAAAATACCATCTGCTGAAAGCTCATGTTAACTCTGGTGCAGGGGAATCAAAAACTACCTCCTACACTGGTGACTATCCAGAAAATTAAGTATGGTATTTCATAGAGTTTTTCCTCTCCTTTTAAAAGGTGTGGCTGGCATTTTTAAACTATCTTTTTTTTTATCAACTAAATTGTAGAATGTAAGTTTGAAATAATTTTAGACACAGAACCTAAACTTCATGATTATGGAATGTTCCAACAAATGGTTCTCTTGTTTTCATATTATTCTTACTTAGTTACATTAGCTACTCTCTTAACCACATTGTAAAATGTTTACAATCTGATACTTTTTAAACATCAGTTAGAATTTTTTAAAATTATTTTTAGTGAATCATTTAAAGGGCACATCATATAGATTCAACTCATTCACACACATACACACACACACACACACAAATCCAAATGTACATGTTCAAAATGGCAGAAGATCATACCAACATAGATGCATGCTTCATTATGCAACCTGTCAACTTTGATGCCAGGGGAACCCTAATTTAATAAAATCAATCGTGCAATTTGGATGCCATTCCCAGACATCCTTTTTGTAGAGCAGAAAATGCCCTTGCACATTTAGGCAACCAGTTGCTCCATATATGTTTGGAACGCAGAAACAGGGCACTAATAAGAAAAGAAAATATTAGATTCTCATTAGACAAGAATGCACTGTTCTTTGTCAATTAAAATAATAAAAAGGTTTAAAACTTGTCTTTTAACACCTCAGTACATCTGTTGTTTCTGTGAGAAGCAGACTATTGCAATCTACAGCAATTAATGGTGCACTTCCTGATGGACATAATGTGTCTAAATGTATTTAATTAAAATTGCTTAGTGAATCCAGTGAAAAATTAAGTACTCATCACAAGAAAACTTCAGAAATGCTCTGTTCTATCTGAAAGTGCCCATTAGTAGAATCTTGAAGCCAAAAGGGAGAAAGTTTACATTTTTAAGTAAGATATGTCCAGAAACTACAAGCATATGATCCAATAACTTGCTTCTTTAATTTGTTTTTTTAACAGCACACTCCAAAACAATGTATACTTGGAAATAAAGAACTTCTTGAATGGACAAATAATGTAGTAATTGCTGCATGGTCACCTCTATTAAAGCCATGAGTAACATTAGCCCTTACCAGTCACATTATACTGAGAGAATTTAATAATTTCCATCCATGTATCATGACCAGGAGTAGGTAAGAATGATTTTCTTGTTGAATAAAATGTGTTAAGCCTAAAATAATGACAGACAAGAAGGCAACACAGGTGGTGAGAAGGGACTTTTTCATTTTATGATTTTTTTTTTTTCAAAGACATTACTGCCTGCTGATATAAAACCAACCAATCTAGCAATAAATCAAATTCCAATCACAGCGTATCAAACTTCGAAAGGTCTCCAAGATCAGAAGAGCCTCTTCACACACCTGCTAGGCATGTCAATGTTGGGGTAAGGCAGGGTATGTTATCGTTACACACACACACACGCGTACACCTGTGGTACTTCCTGCCTCCAACGCTGTAAGTGTTCCAGTTTCTTCCAGACAGAAGGGGTGAGGAAGGTGAGAGGGAGGGCGACCCAGCAGCTGCTTACCTTGGCTGACTCCTATACCTGTTAAAGGAAGAAGAGCATATTAACCTAAAGTGCAGTACTAAAAGAGAAGCAGTAAATGGCTGATGCAAGAAGGCCGTAACAGCCCATAGACCCTTGGTTTCCAATGCATTTATTCTTTTATTCAAGGTATATTAATTCACCTTTCAATCCAAAGGCAAATGAGAGAAAAGAATTAATTTCTCACAAGCATGTAATACTTGTTCACATTCAGAGAAATGTTCTCCCATAGCAGCAAAAAGGAAAAAAAAATAGTTAAGATTAAGTGTTCAGTGTATTAATGCCTTAGGGCTTTACTTGTATATATTACCAAGCTGCAGGGACCAAGACAGAGCTTTGACTGGAGTCTGACATAGAATCTGCAGAGGGAACTAAAGATTAGGTGATGGCAATCAGACTTTCCTATCTCAAAGAGTTAGAGCTCATCAACAAAGATAAATTGTCAAAATGCCTTTGGAAAGGATTGGAAAGATTTAACTTCTTTTCTTTGATTATTTAGAAAAATATGTTTTGGTAAATCAGTACAACTAAACAATTATTGAAATATTTTTAATACTAATACAAATTTTAGGTTAGGTATTTTGAGAAATGCTGCTCATTTTACCAGAAAATTGTTTGTTCAATGAATTTTTAAAGTTTAAATCAGCTGGACAGGTTACATTACATATTTCCACTTTATTTAGTTATCTCTTCACATCTTTGTGCTTTGTTTAGTGTGGCATAAAATAGAGGGATGAATAGACACATAAGTTGCACTTCTTCTAAAAACAAATTGAGAAGCAGGCATCCCTTTCTTACTGTTTCTGTATTATGCTTGGTTTTGGAAAATGTTAACATACAGTGACGTTTTTGATTGCAGTATCGCAAAATTAGAAAAGTAAAAGATGTGTTAATACTTGAGCAGGGTAGTGTAAATTTCCACTGTATGAATATAAAAATCTGCATTTTGCTAGGTATGAAATCACATGAACCAGTAGGTTGAGCCATAATTTGTGCAGTGTTGGTGTCAGAGTCAATGATCACAGAATATTGTCAAAATTTTTTGTCTCCATGAATTTCTGAATAGGTTCTAATTGTGTCTGTCCTCTGTCACCAGGTCAGTGATGTTAACAAATACTGCAGTGTGTGTGCCTCTGTGTGTTTGGGGGTGCGCATGCATCTGTGTGTGTGTGTGCGTGTAGGTGCATGGGTGTACCTGTTCGGCCAGGCCCCGCTGTGTGTCCCAGTTTGCATGCGTTTGGGGGCGTGTGCACGCGTGTGTGTATGGTACTCCTAGTGTTTAATAATGCATGGCCCCAAGCCCAGGACGGGTCCTTTGATAAAGTGCAGCACCGCGGCACATGCATAAGCAGCTCCAGCCATATGCAGAAAGCGGAAATTGATGGTGGAGATAAAGTCTATGCTGCGGCTGCTGTAAAGTGTGTGTGTGTGTGTGTGTGCGTGTTTTTGAGCGTGAGTGTCTAACAGAGAAGGAGAATGAGCCACAGAAAGATTTATGGATTGTATCAATGTCTTTATGCAAGTGTTTGATCAGGTGGCAATCCGGGGCTTTAAGGATGAGTCTTTGTGCTGTATGAACACGTTTGAAGATGGGTACTTCTTGCAATGTCTGATTAGCTGATACTGTACAAGCAAGCAGATATGGAAAGCTTTGGTATATGTAACTGAGATTTTAAAGACATGAAAGTGTGTGAGGAATATATAGAGGAAGCGTTTGAATTTCAGGAAAGGTATCGTGATCAGATTTGAATATTCTCTGAGAGGGTTGAAAAACTCTGAACTGTCAGTCAAAGTGGTCAGGAGTCAGTGTTGGGGTCCAAGGTCAGCGGCAGCATGATGTTAATAAACAGACAGAAGTGCAAAATGATAAAACATTCGACTTCAAAGCTCTACATCTACATGCCAACAAGCTTGTGTTATTTTATTCTGTTGTATATATGACCCCATGACCTTTAAGTGTGATCTTTTTCTAACATCTTTCATTTTCCATGCTCATAGTCACAAATTTGTTTCTTTACTGTTTGTTTGAAACCTTTTAATTATTCTAATTCAAATCTGTGTTCTGAAGGAGCAACACAAATCTCCCCATGCTCCATTATGTGCCACCCTCCTACTTCACCTTATCCCTTTCTCTGATCATCAGCCCACTTTTTCCCCCTTTCTTTATACCACCCTCCATCACCCTCACCCAATCATAAAGAACAGACAGTCAGATATACAGGAAAAGAAAGAAAAACCCCATCTCTTTTGTTGCAGCTTTAATTTACTTTATACATTAATATTTCAGGGCCCACTGCAGGCACGGTGCAGAAACCAGTGGGAGCTACAATGTGTGTCGATATCAGTGTGTGCGTGTGTGTATGTGACACGTTCAAGCTGTGGGAGGGGAGAGGATTAATATTTTAGTGGACCTTATTGGAGAACCCTATGCCAACTCCAAACCAACATGGCATGGGTGTGTGATGGTACTGTGGCTCACCTAGGTGCTCCACCCTTTGTACTCTTACCTTTTCTGGGACTAATTTTATTCAAAATTTATATATTAATTTATTAAAATGAATAGGGGTCAGTTTTGACTATCTGATGATTCCATGTGTCAGTATATTCATTTTTGTTTTGAAATGTAAAAAACCCAATGTGAAAATGCCATAATATCAATATGCAACAATCCTGCGACGCAATCAAAACTTTACTGCCTGTAAAAAGAAAAGAAAAAAAAACAATGCCAAAAAAGATTTTACAGAGAGAGTAAAAAACATATCTAGATTTCAACATATCTTAAATAACTTTAGTTATTTGAGTAGAAAATAAACAAATGAGTCTTAAACTGTTTGGTTTGTAATTGTGTGACAATAAATTACGGTTCCTTAAAAACATGTCTGGGTAATGGCTGGTTTTCTCAATGTGAAAATGACTTGTAGGGAAAATGTCTGTATCATTACCAAAGGATGAAAAACAACACTGAACAAGAGCAAAAACTTTTTAAAAATCTACTACATTTTCTCAAAGATAATGATCCACAGCAGGGACCACAAAATATATTTTAAATGGGTCTGGCCCATCAATCGCCAATGGACGTGTTGTGTTGAGCCGAGGTTCCCTGTCGAGAAGTATTTCTTCACCAGCTGTGCTTTCACACAGCTTTTTACGGTCATTTTAACTCCTAGGTGCATTTTAGTTTTACCCTAGATTATTCTTATTGAAGTCAGTCCAAGATTAATACATTTGTTACTTTTTAATGTCAGAAAATGTCTTATTGGGCACCACAGATAAGAAGTTATTTCACTTTTAACTGATTGTAATAAATAATAAAATATCACCAAAACAATGTTGATTATCTGAAAAGTTACAATGTTAATGAAAATCAGAAAATGTCAACACTGTTTTAATCTAAGCCTCAGCTGAAACAAAGTTGAAAGCAAAGCAACACGCTTTAACTGGTGTAGTAACCAATACTAATATTAATTAAAATTTGTTAACCATGTTGTTATCGCTGAACATTTAAGAGATGTGTTGATGTTCTAATGTTAAACACAATACCTTTCCAGTAAATGATGTTTCAAAAATTACCAATTTGTTCATAAAGATTAAGGGTACCCAGTATAGAGGCTCATTGTTCATACTGAACATCAAGCTCTCTAAAAAACTTTCGTGCAAATAATCTGTCCAAATTGGTCCTTAAAAGTGACATCTTATTGCTTATTGCAAATTGTGACATTTTAAATGTAAATTTGTTTAACTCTGCAATATTTTACAGAACTGTTTTAGCATTGCTCTCTCTGGGTTAAACAGTGCCTATTGGGCGACTGTGGCTAAAAGGGCAGAGTCTTGTAATTGGAAAGTTGTAGATTTGAGTCCAGCTTCCTCCTGCCACATGCTGAAGTGGCCCTAAGAAACGCACTTAACCTCAAGTTGCCTACCAATCTGCATATTGTTGTATGAATGTGTGACCGTTTGTGAATGTGGCTCTAGTGTAAAGCACTTTGACTGGTCAAAATGACTGGAAAATCTACTTTCATTACATGAAAACTGCAATATCATAGTGATTTTGGCTAAATTGTTTCAGGAAGCTGACCAGTGAAGTGATAATTATTTTATTAAAGTTAGTTCTTAGTATTAAACCCTACTTTCATAGCAATGAAATTGGTCATGTACATGACTACTTTAATGATAAAGTTTCCATTCCATATGGATAAGTATACTTCAGATGAGACATTACTTCAAACAAATATCCTAAAGAAGTGCAAGAAGCTGCTGTTGACAAGTAGAAAATAGAGTGATAAGCAATTTGGAGTAGCTGGAATTGGATTTTAAATTTGGAAGAGGATGAGGAGGATGCAGTGGCAGCTTTTATCACAGATCAGTGGGTCTCCAAGCGCAGGGTCTTCCACTCGCTGCATCAGGGAAACCCGGCAGGAAGCCACATTGCAATGAGGTGCCTTCCCCCAGGCTCTTAGCCACCCATGACATTTGGGCTTACGTGTGTGTGATTGTGCGTGGAGTGTTTAGGGTGAAGGGTGGGGGGCTTGAGTTTCCGCTCAGAGACCCAATTGCCTCCGCTCCCCTGGATCTTCTTTCCCTTACTCACACTCCTACCCACCCTCCTTCAGTTGGACCCCGATTCTCATTTGCCTATTCATTTAAAAGCACAAAATACCTACTGAGATCCAATATGGGGTTGAGGCAGGGGAGCATGAGTGGGCCCTCAGCAGGGGTGGAAAACACAGCAACAACATGATGTAGAAAAGAAAGTGGCGGAGAGGGAAGGAGAGAGGTGGTAGATGCTCAGACCTCCAACAGGAGATGACTTCAAATGGCTTCCTGCCTCCTTCTGTTCATTCTCTGTATTTTCTTTTTTGTTCCTCCTCCAGTTTTCTCAGTTTTTCCTCTCTGATGCTCTGCTCATTGGGCCGGTACTGAGACTGGGAAGTCCAGCCCACTTCACCCAGCTATTTTGCAGAGGTAGGGGTTCAAAACAGATACAGTACCTATGTGTGTGGTTTTGTTGGTAGAAAGTTTATGATTTGCTTTCAAAGAAGCACTCGTTGCATATTCACCCTTTCAGCCAAGCTGTAATCAAACTTCTAAAGGTTCATTCAATAAATTTCAAACTTTAATCTATCATAGATTGTAATGTACTAAACATTTTAAATATCAACTTTAAATGACATGTTTATGTATAAACATGTCATGTATAAACTACCAGACTCTCTCTTAGAGAGTCTGGTAGTTTCATATCAATAAACTAGACAAGATTTCTAAAGGTGAGAGGTAGAATAATCGAGGGTGGCAGAAGAAAAAATTGAGAAGTCGCTCTTTGAAAGCAAACAATGTTGCAATTTAGCAGAAAAAATAAGCACCCACTAAATTCTAGACTTGAAATATTTTGTATCTTTCTAAAGTTTTTGGGATGTGCTTAGTTTTCGCAAACTTTTTCTTTGTGGATTGCTCTTTGTTTTATGAATAACATGGTGGGATATTTTAGGTTCAAGAAAAACAGCAGACTACAACAATAAACCTCACCTAGAATGAAGGAAAGCTTGACCTTGCTGGTGGCCTGTTCCTGGCGATTGAGTGGGGCTCAGATTTTATATTCAAGGATCCAAATATGATTTCTCACTGAGGCCAAAGGTCTCAGAGAGACAAATAACTTTTTGAATATTTTATTATAAATACAGGCACAATAAAACGTCCCCTACGCTTTTTTGTTTCAGACCATAAAATTGTTTAAATTTTTGAAAGTAAAGAGAAAATCAGCACTTTGATTAGAAATTCTGCCTTATACAGCTTAATTATTCCTTAAGTAAAATCTACAGCTCCTCAAATATAGTCATAATATATAGTAACATACTTGTACTGTGCCTTAGATACAATTAGCTGTGTAAAAATTGTCTTTTTCTGAAACCACTATTTCTTCTTTTTTTTTTTTTTTTTACTTGAATGAGTTCAGTGATGTGAGTCATATCATCTGATTGATAACTAACAAAAACCAATGTGAAAATGCAATAAAGAACGTTGGGACACTTTGTGTGGACTCAGTCTCAATGTACTTGACGTTTGGTCCAGATCTAGACCAAAACCAGAGATCTGGAGAAGTCAGCCTCACAATTAAAAGTATTTCTGTTATTAATAAAGTTTGTTGTTAGACATGTTATTTGACAAACTGAAGCAAGAAAGAGAGAATGGTAATCATAATTATTATATCAGCTTAGTTAGCAGTACTCTACACTTTCTTCTCTGCTTCCTCACCTTTATTTCATCTGTTTGAACTCCCATTTAAACACAGACTCACAACTTACACCACGCTAACTGTGAAGGCGATGCAATTTTCTGGAACATAAACAAAATCAAAGGGAGCAGCGCTTTCTCCTTTCCTCTGAGTGAGGCTCTTTAATGTGATTCAGTCAATGAATTTGGGCCTTCCTCATCTTCTCGCTCACTATAAAACACCACATTGTTTTCTTTTGCCAGGGGGAGCCGTAATGAAAGCTGGTAAAAACAAAATTGCCATTAACCAGATTTCTTTTAAACTGCAGCTCTTCTAAAGATACAGAGCAGTACACAACCTAAAAGCTGTACTTTAAATGGCAATCTAATTGCTCACTAAATCATATCCATTTCAAAAGTAAAAGTTTTCCTCAGCCTTTTAGTTCCTCCCTTTGTCCCCTACAATACGTGGATGCTTTTTAAAGCTCCCATTGATGGGATCCCTGGTGTTTATATCTCACGTGAATATTCAAAAGCATCAAAGTTGTCAAAATGCTGCATTTGAAATTACACTGTCCCAAACACTGCAATCAGAAGATGTGTCACAAATGGAAGATTTGATCACACAAGTGGACCCCCTGTACTTTTATGTTGAATACATTATGGCTGTTGTTAAATGAGAGCAATGAATGCCCACTCAATCCCCCACAATCACAGCATCCAGTATGGAAAGCAGCAATTCAACTCCATTACTTTTTTAATGATAACTCTGTGAGCAGAACACCAAGTCTTCCCAAAAAACCAAAACATGTCTCCACCCTAAAATAAACCAAAATGCAACACTTATTTCATATCTATACATTGACCTTCACAGAGTAACTCCATAATAATCCTGAATGATAAAATGTTCCCATGCAGAATTCTTAGAAACAAAGAAATATGGGACCAAGAAGGACATCTAGCCCCCCTTTAAACCCTCCTTATTGGCAAGAAGTGACCCTGGACGTGGGGCTATTGTCTAGGCTCCTTATCATAATGTAGACTGTGTTGTCGTCTCCATTACACCTCGGCCATTCAATTAGCCCCCATTACCATAGTAATAGAGAGCTGCGTCACTGAGGTCAGGACTGACAAGGGGAGGAGGAGGGCGGTCAGAGGGAGCAAGATGTAGACTGGAAAAAAAAAGATGTCAGGTACCTGATGCAAGAACAATAACATAATTATAACAAAAATGAGAGGCAATAGAAGGTAAGGATTAGCTGAATCCGACAGAAAAAAGCTTGGTAACATAATCTATAAAATGGCATTTATAATTTCTATGAAGAAATTGTGGCTAAAATAATTTCCAATGTCACCTTGGAATTTAAATGCACTAGTTTATCAAATAATATAAAAAATTAGGACAGATGGGAAATTTGATGTGATAATTTTCCAAAATGTCAAAAATGACTAATAACAACAGGTGCTAAGTGTTACTGATTACTGTTACTGTTATTCTCTGATTATTATTGTATTGTATTAATATTATATTGTAATGGAATGTAGCTGAGTTTTTATCAGGTGTTGCTTGTTCCCTTCAACATATAGCAAAGAGCAACAACTATAAAAAATATACGAAAAATAACAATAACAATGCTGTTGATAATGAGTTACATATTTACATAGTGATTTATAAGATTGTCTTTGTTTTCCACTGCATAACTAAAACCTCTTATCATCATCTTCATTTTTCATCTCTTAATCTTCTTCCCACAACTTGTGTTTTGCATAAACTTGTCTCTTCCAATTTCCTGTTTTCTTTTTATCTTCTGGGACATCCCTGAAAACAGGCCTTTCTTTTCCCTTTGCCTCATTGTCAGTACTCATACCAGGGCACGTGCCAAGTGACCAGTGCTTCCCTCCTGTCTCTGTCTGCATGTTGCCCTGTTGTCGCTGCCACTTTCTGGCACAAAAACCATGTGATGGAGAGAGAGAGAAAATGAGACAGTGAGAGCAAGTGAGCTTTAGAAAACAGGCGAGGGGCAAAAGAAGAAAGAAGAGGAAACAAGGGAACGCTTGCAGATGTAGGACCCATCTCGTTTACAAATATGCAAATGCTGTTGGCTTTGTGATATGCAAATGAGAGATTACAGAGTGCTAATTAGGGTCAAAAGAACTGTTCATGTCAATTAGGGGAGAATGAAAAAACGATCCCTGCTCTCATTGGCCTCCAGCCCCCTATGCCTGCCATGGATATCTTCTGCTTTTGTCTTTAAAAAAATGAGACATGAAAAAGACAAATAAAACTGACACATACAAGGACCTGGGCACAACCAGCTTTCAATGTTGAAAGGTTGGAAGTCAAGGTTTGTGTTAACAGAGGAATGTAAATATATATTTTTTAACACAAACAACTGATTCTGATAAAGGAAAATGCAGTTTCTTACATGGCCCTCTATATTTATTTTGAAAAATATTATCTTACTACTATGGTAAATATTGTAAAAGCCTGGCTATTCTGATGGTACTAGCTATCATGATAAATACAAAACATTCAGAAATTAACTGAAATTTACATTACCTAAAAACTTAGAAAGTGGTATTTTTAATATATTTAACCAAGAGAATTAAAGTATAGTATTTTTTAAATGTCATTGGAGTTAAAAGAAGAAATCAAATACACTGTTTTTCATTTGTTTTGCTTTGGAAAACCATTTGTACTGCAATATTGGGATTATATATAAAGTAGAAACACAAATTGTGATGTGACAAGAAACTGAAATGTGCTATGAATTTGCATTGCATCCCAGTCCCCTAAAATAAAATTGAGTCCAACACATTTCCAATTTTATAAAACCAATCTTCTACGGAGGAATGGAGGTTTGTCAGAAAAAAAGTACAAGTATCTTGAAGCCCAAGCAACATACCAGACATAATAAAGTTGTGGATAAGTTTAAAGCAGAGTTAAATTTGGAAATTAACGCATCGTCAGATATACAGGTCAGGAAAACCTGTTACCTACTCCACCTACTCCACGTGTAGCCCATATAGTACAGTTATAATACAGTGATGGGAGAAAAAGCATTGCTGAAGGACTAAAAACCAGAGGGACTTGGTACAGGGCATGTAGGAGACAATGCAAACATGAGGAAGAAGAATCATTGGTTGTACGAAACATCAAAAATGGCTTTTGTTGGGACAATTTTATTCAGCAGTAACAGGATAGACCACCGAGCCAGATTCTCAATTGTACAACAGTACATCTTTGACTCTGAGTCAGACATAGAAGCAGAAGGAATTAAGTTTCTTGTGTAACCATCAAACAAGTGGGTTCTGAGGAAAACACAAACTTTTTTTTCCAGCAGCCATTGTACAGAGGGTCCTGCAGTAAAACCAGCTGACCAAATGTCCTAAGCTCTGCTTGAATTGCTAGGTAAAGGGCTGGTCTTGGCTGGGTGGAATCCCTGCCAATTGAGACTTAATAATTGTGAGGTTTTTGAATTGGCCCACTTTTCATTTTTCATATTAACTTATTGCCAGAAATTGGCTAGGTAATGTTTTTAAATGCTTGGAATGTTTCTAGAAAGAGACCAAACTGAAGAAAATTGTCCCCACAAATTGTTGTCCTAGAAACACCATGCAAAAATTTAGTTTTACATTGTAGGTCCCCTTTAAAAAAAAATGTATGTATTTTCTAAAGCAAATAGTTGTCAGTAGGATAATCAAAGTAGTCAGAGCATGAATGACAGACTGAAGCAGACATAATTTTTCTGCTTCTACTGTTCTTCTTTCATCTTTCCCACCTTGTCAATGGGTTTGTCTAGCATTTACTTCAGGAATATTGTTATATTTGCATCCTAATGACCCCTCCAGTGGCCCCCGAGGCCAGGCCCTCTACATTACCCAGAGATCAATTAGGGCCAGAGCTTGGCGTCTGTGCCCCATTATAAACCTCGACCAACTCTCTATCTCACTGTCACTTCCTTCACTCCTTCTCCCACGTGTCCTCCACCTGCACCTCCACCTTCTCACATCTCTTATCAGGTGAAGTTTGTACATGCATAGGCCCACACTCATACAATCTGCTCACACATATTCAAGCTTCTGCATAAGTCCTGTTACTCTTTCTGAGCCTCAGTGGAGAGATGAGGGATGGGCAGAATCAGTCCAAGGAGTTTTTGCTCTGTGTGATTCTTTTTCAGCTTTGTTGCAGAGCAAAGCCACACTAAAACCAGATTCTGAAGCGTGCATGCTTTTGACACAGCCAGTGTTATAAAGCTCCTGTGGCTGCCAATCACAGTGAAGTAAAAGCACAGTGATTCTGCTGGGGGATGAAGAACCTGGCTCAGTATATACAAGACTGCCATGCCCCTTGATTCTCTTTCCATCCACTTGTTGCATGAGAGCTTTGGCAAAGACAAAGCCATGTGTCCTAAAATCTTCACTACATTACTCCATCACTTGACACAGTAAAACAACTTTCTGTTAGTTTCTGTATTTAGAAAATAGAAATAAATAAACCAAATAAAACAGACAACATTTTATATTTTTTAGTATATTTTTTTCAAGGCAAGGACATCAGTTAAGGTGACAGAAAAGAGTTCATGTCAGTTTAATGAAACAGCCCATGGGATGAGGAACAATGTGTAAAGGTTTGAACTGATGCCGAAAAGTAAAACTGATGTCGTTATGTGGTTAGTTGTAAGTAGTGACACCAAGAAAGGGTTGTTTAAAGTGTTGGAGGAGGGTCCCATGAGAGCTGTTAATTTATTTGTTTGTGAAACATGAGGCAGAGTTAAAGCAAAAAATTAAAATGCTTAAAAAAACAAACAAGCTTTTAAAAACACATTGCAAGAATTTCAGTTTTTGGATTTTGGTTGGTAAGAGTGACATGAATCAAAATTGAGAACATAAAAGAAGCAAACAGAAAGGGAGAAATATAGTGAGGGAGTTCAATGAAACTGGACACAGGTGGAGACTATTTCACCAGATTGATAGCAGCTGAGTGAGTAAACCTCAGAAATGAGATGATGGGAATCAAATGAAATGAATGGCAGTACAGAAACTCACAGAGTTCAGAAGGTAGGATACTGGACCAGAACAAAGCAGAATACACATTACAATGACTTACAAGACAAGATGAAAGGAAACAAGAAACTTCAAAAAGATGTGACAGAAAACAGGAAGCAAACCGAAAACAGAGAAGAAAGAACCAGACAAAGGAAAATACAGCAGGAGCTAATTAAACATAAGAAAATTTGGTAACTAAAGACCAAAACTCCACAAAACTGCCAAAACATGATATAAAGTGAAAACAAAGAGAGACACTTCATCTACTACAATTTCAAAAAATATTTAGCCTAAATGTTGTATTTTGGAGAAAGACAAACACCTTAATCACACTCAGGTAGCACAGATAGCTCGGCTGTGTACAAAAAGAAAAACAGCCAAGTTCACCAATGCACATATTTTAAATTTAATTTAATCAACTGAAAATTTAATTTTACCCATTTTTTTACATGGGTAAAACATTTCCCATGTAAAAAAAAATGGCCAAAATGTTAATGGGTTGTTCTACTATTAATCCACACTGTTAATTCAGCCCATTGTTTGAGGACAGTGTGTGCACAGACATGTAAATGAATTAAGTGTATTTTCCAAAGACATCTGTATGTTTGTATCTCATCCTGCCCCCAACATAACACCATTTGACTTTTAGCACTGACATATCAGGCCCTCTAACACAATGCAGGATTCTGATCATCATCTATTGGCCCCCACCAAGGGCCCCTCATCTTGAAATCAAGGTGGCAGAAGATGCAAGCCCTTGGACCCTGGGGAGTTGACCCCTGCCACATGCCCTCTCATCTCTGCTCAGAGAGCCTCTACCCACCACTCGGTAGCTGTCAATCAAAGGCCACAGATGGAGAGTGCAGAGAAAGATGTGAGAAAAGAAGGGGCCATGTGAAGGCAGAATGAACTAGAATCACACCCGTCCCACTGGATTCAACACAAAGCTAAAGAGAGTTGGATGATTAAACATTATTGTGCATAGCCTAAAAAAATTAAAAAAAAATGATGAAAACACTGACAGAACTATTGTTTTGGTTTTACAATCAACACATTAGAAAACCTTGTGAAATTACTGAGCTGCATGCAGCTATTAGGCAACATTCATCATGAGACAAATATTTTATACTGATGCTGCAAATTCTAAACTTACTTCTAAGGGAAGTAAGTTGAGTCAATTGTGCACATCCTGTTCAGTGAATAGCAGCACACCTAGCTGCTGTTGAACCATTTGGGGCAAGCAAACCCCAAGAGCATTTTTTTTTTATCCATAAAATAATGATTTCTACATACATTATCAAATATATATAATTGTAAAAACAAATCACTTCATAGTGAAATTGTGTGCTTATGATATTATGATAACATAGAAATTATTAAACAAATCATGCGAAGGCGCCAGTAAGACTTAACAATACCAGCACTTGAACAGCATGAGAGGTGAAGTCAATCTGCAAGTGATTGGGCTTTGGGGAATTCTGATCACTACCATTGATTACTGCCTCCTAAGTCAATTAAATCAATGACACATCTTTAGGCCTGCTTAGCCACGTGTTAACTGTCACACTACACTGTCCCCTCCATTTGTACTCCAGCATATGTTCCCACAGCACAGATGGAAAGTTATAAAGCCCACTACAGCCCACAGAACAACTACCTGAGACTGAAAAAAAAAATGACATAAATAATTGCAATAAACTTGTTTTAAATAGAGGGAAAATTATTTGCTCTAAACAATTTAAGGCTTATTAGTCTTACATTTGACGTGTGATATTTCAGAATTTGTGAAACGTAATTAATAATGTGCCAAGTATGAATTTGTTGCTATGCCATCATCTTGTTTCTAATGTAGGACAAATCTTTTGTTACCAGAAGTGAACTGGAAACAAATCAAAATGGTTGACTTTATTGTTCAGTCTTGATTTTAATGTTTATTAACACGCACATGACATTTCATTAAAAAACTAAACAAAAAAATATTATTGTTCTCTTACCTTTACTTATAAATGAAGCCCATGCACCGCTCATTTTGCACGAAAATATCAGTCTACCCAAAGCCAAGTCTATCCTCGACATTCCAAACGTTTTTTTGTGCGATCTGTTTTTGAATATGAGTGGATAACAGTTCATGTTTGGTGAGGCTTCTTTGCAAATGTTTTAAGTCACAAAATCCCATATGAGTCCAGACAATGTCACAAATTGAGAAAAGAATGCAAGGAAAGCAGAAAAGGCAGTTTCTAGTAGGACACAAAACCAATGTCTGGGATCATGAGTGACCCCTTCCATGAGGCAAGAAAACTGCTTGCCTCACCTCGAATCTGTTCTCTCACACGAAACACGTTACACACACAGTTGGTGACAAAAGAACACTGTACATTATATAAATCATCTAAATTACTGAAAATCAGTTCCTATATTAAATGTTTTTTTTAACCATTTTATTGCCGAAGTAACAGACAAGAGGAACATGCTCCCATCAAATGGTAGCCAGCACAGTTAGCGAGAGGTTGCGCAATCCAAGGTGAGGCTCAGTTCGCTGCTGCCTCACCAGCTTCGCTTCCGAGCATTTAAATGGGAAATTGCGAAAATTCAGCGCTTTTGAAGAAATGTAACCAAAATTGGTTTAGCTAAAGGAAAAATACTTCATAGTACAAACTACAGGGTGAAAATAGCAATAGAAATTATGTTATTATAGAATATTTTTCCACGATGACAGGTTAGGCGCTATATACCTACTTGTTTGGGAGACACTCATAATGTGTACAAAACAAAACTCTAGCATAATACTGCTAGGTTTTATCTGCTTTTCAAAGCAGCAAATTCTTCCAGAAAAACACAAGCTACTGTGTTAATTATGATATTCATGGCAATCATGTTAACGATCGATGAACTGGTGCTGTGATGAGCTTCCAAAATGCTGACCTCTTGCCAAAGCAGGAGTGCTGTTAGGACCTCTGCTTCCTTTCAGTCTTTCTATGTGCACCAACTCATAAGTACATCAGTATCTACTTCCTGCTAACACCAGCCTACGTCAGGACCATGGGGGGAACGAACCCCCCCAGCCAGTCCACTCTCTTCCCCTCTCCCCTCCCACTGACCCCTTCAACGAATGACTATTGTTTACTTTCACTCTCCTCCACGGCTCTGCTGGTCCAATGGAGGGGGGGCAACCGAATTGTTACATTATTGTCTGGTCCTCCCTTGCACCCCCCGCCACTGTCGACCCAACCTGACCCCATTCACAGTACTCAAAAGCACCATCTGTATCACCCAACAGTCAGGGAGTGAGCGGTGGGGTGAGAGAGGCAAGAAGAGGAAAGAAAACAAGGCGGAGAAAAAAGGAGATGACAGCATAGGAGGGAGGAAAGGAAAGGGAAAGAGAGCGAGAGAGAGAGACAGAGAGAGGCATCTGCTTGGGTGTTGAGCTGTCTGCCGGAAAGTATCTGTCAAATAGTTTTCGCAGTGTGAAGGCTTCCCCACTGCTTGCCTATTTCAGACATTGTGTTTATTGATTTTTTTTTTCACGGCTTACTTCAATTTCTACTTTCTCAATCTTCTAATCTCATATGTTTTCTTGTTGTTTTTTTTCCCCACTCCATGACTTTACTCTTGTAAAGTTTTCTCAGACAGTCCTAAATCACAGTTCCCCTAACCCGCTTTCCTGCTTCCCTCCATCCATCCTTCCCTTCACCCACCTCCTCCTCTATGGACATCCTTCATCTTACTGTGGCGTTCTACAAACATTCCAGGTTCTCTTGTGTGGCTGCATGTGCGAGGAAGGCGGATTTTTCCCATGGGGCCGCAGGTGAAAACTGGGACTCACTCTGTCCACCAAGGGACGCCATCTGTCCCTGTCCCTGCACTTGCTGGAGGCAAGCCCTGTCACCCCTCCTCCTGTCCCCACCCTCTGTCCGTCCACTTGCCATCCCCTCATTGCATTGGTCCACGGTGCTGAATCACCAGGAATGTACCCCCACAGTGCCCCTCTACAACCCCCATCACCTTTCTCCTTTCTCCCTCCCCATTCTCTCCTCTGTCCCGTCACTAATTTATTTCTGATCCCACTCCCTAAACCCCCCTTTTCTTCCTCCCACTCTGCCTCCTTTCGTCTCGCCTCCACCCATCTCTCTCTATCTCTAATCAATCATCCATATATGACACCGGTGGCAAAATTATTAAATTATCATAAATTTGTGATGAGCCCAATGAGAACATGGATACAGTTTTAATTGCCAGCCTATGACCTCTAATTATGCGTATCAGTGTATTAGTTATGTGTTTGGAGAGAATGAATTCAACTGAGCTTGACATTTTCCAGTAGATGAGGCAATAATGTGTGTACACAAAGGATGAAGTATATTTAACAAATTGCCATGCATTAGCATGATGAGATCCTAACTTTGACACTAACACTGACATCCTTTAAAAAAAAAGTTAAATCTGAAGATTTCTATTAAACTAACTAGAAAAACAACAAAGGATATATTATATAGTTCCAATTTGAATAAAACAATATGTAGTGCAATTAAAGGTGATGGAAATTTGATATGTTTATAACTCAAAATACTGCAGTGCTTAGTTTTTTACAAGACTAGTTTTTATTATATAAACATGATGGATGGATGGATGGATGGATGGATGGATGGATGGATGGATGGATGGATGGATGGATGGATGGATGGATGGATGGATGGATGGATGGATGGATGGATGGATGGATGGGGAGGGAGGAAGAACAGACAGACACAGACAAGATCTGATCAGAAGTATGAAATAAAAATCTTTTACAGTTCTGTAATTTTTTTTTCATTACTTTTTCAGACCTACCTGAATGAAACCCCTTACTTTTCCAGACTGCAAAGGTTCCCTGACAGTGTTTAACACCGGCAGCATGGAAACCTTGGTCAGATCGTATCTGTACATGAGTGCAGCTGTCTCTGAGCGTGAACCCATCTTAGCTCTGGTTGTGCTGCGATGCCCAACGGTCATATGAGTGCATGACAACAGCACACTTTCACGTGGGAACCTGGTTGAGACACACAGACAAACAAGCAAAGGGGCAGCTAAGTGTAAAACCTCCAAACTGTCACAGAGGGGGTGAGAGAAGAGAGAGAGTGGCTGAACACCCCCAGACCCCCACATCCTCACCCCTGTTCGCCATTTCTTCTCACCCTCACACTTCCACCCCTTCACTCTCCCACCCCACCATTGACCTTCCTGGCTCACGCACCACTTCAGTCCCAACACTGCACCTCCCACTCTGCCCCAAAATGTCCAGACATCCACACATTTGTCCCCACCCCCACACACACCAGGATGCAGACATATACCTCCACGCCTCCTGTCAATCAGTGAAGAAAAGTGTCACAGACAAGTTTGGAAAGATATTGAAGGTTAAAATGGAGCAAAAGTTATTTTATTACACCACAGTGAATTTAAGTTTGACAAAGAGTGAATAAAAAGTTAAAAAAGCAAATAAGACATGAGAGAGGGGGATATAAAAAGCTAAAATGTCTCCATTTTCTCACTGGACATCTACAACAAAGAACCATGCAGGACACTGCACTGGGGTGGCAGTTTTTTCCTGAGTCTTCCTTCAGACCCTACCCCCAAAACCCAATGAGGTCACTCCCTCACTGACCCCGCCTCAATTGTTTCCCATCACTCTGTCAGCTCTGATTGTTGCTGACTGGTTAATAGCTGAAAACCAAAATAGAAAGGGGTATGAGTGGAAAAAAAAGAAAAAGAAAAAGAAGGGTGAGGGTGAGGATTTTGCAAAAAGGGATAGTAAGTTTAGAAGACACCCTGTTGTCTCTTTTTCTCTTAGCTAACAGGCCATTTGACCCAAATAAACAATGTGAGCACCTAAAAAAGTGGCAGGAGGAGGAGAGTTCAGAGAGTTTGCATTTGGAGATGTGGGTATGGCGCCTCCTTGGCAGCAAAGATATAGAGCTAAGACTGAGCCATGTTGGGGAGGGAAAGATGACTCTGAAAGAGAAGGTTGGTACTGGTTACAACAATTGAACCCTCATTTGATATATTTACATAATTTTAATAATATATTTGAGCACACTAAAAGTTTTTTTTTTTTTTTTTTTTATGTGGTCCAATGACACACCTATGTCTAAGTTCTTTTAAAATCCTTGTTGATGTTTAGTTCAAAATCTTACGGCAATTTTTGCATTTATCCACCTGCAGAAAACAGCAGACATTTCTCAAGCAAACTGACCTTCCCATTTATTATTTCATTATAGGTTACAGTCTCAAACTGAGCAGAAATAACATCATGAATATATGCCCTCCCTGTTTTCAAGGTAGGGAATTTATTGACTGTACTTGTTTGTCTAGATCATTTCTCAAATTGCACTAAGATCTGGAGAATGTGGAGGTAAGCTAACTCCTCATGCTTATTGATATGCATGAGGATATCATGCATATCCTCATGCATGAGGATGAGGATATCTTTAAACCATTATGACCCAATTTTGCTTTACGGCAGAGTACTGAAAGACCCACAGCCATCAGGGAATACTGTTTCCATCAAAAGGTGTGTGATCTGCAACAATGCTTTACACTTGCATACTTTTCATGCTTAAAGAAACATCAGTTTTGAGGACAAAAGCTGCATTTGCAGGCTATTACAACCTAATAATTAGTGTCATTGGTCAAAATGCTATCGTTGGTATCTGCAAACTTTTCTTTAACTGTCATTGGTATTATTTTAACACCGATTCAGTGAGTAATTTTTCTCATAGTAAACTTTTGGTATCTTAACCCTATGCGCTGAGCTGATGTAGACAGAGCAAAAAAGTATCAAGTGCAAGACAAACAAGATTTACCCCAATAGTCCATAAAAACACATTGCACTGGCAACTAGTGTATCACAGGCAACAGATTTCCTTGACACTAACCTTAATGGTCTCACTATCTGACTTAGATAAGTGTTTAAAGAATTGGCGCAGATTAATTATGCATGGATACCCATTCCCTCTGTTTCATTCCAATCAAACAGCTAAATAAACCAAGGTCCGGATGGACCTTTTGCTCTAATTGGACAAATGGCTTGCTTAATTGATCATTGATTGATGATCAATAAGGGACACATGTTTGTGTACTTTACAAGGCAAGTGATTGAAAGCCAGCTATAAAATCAGTCAGATAGTAAGACAGATGCCAAGGGCTTCTCATCACTTGACTTGACTGGTATAGCTTTAGAAACAACCACTGCATAGGGAAACAGGGAGACACCACTGGGCTGTCTTCTTCCTATCTTAGCTCAAGTTGGATATTTGAGTCTTCAAACAGTGAACTCGACAACAGCACAGCAAAAATGCATTTACTTCAAATACAAGCAGTAGACTGTTTAACCACTTTCTCCAACAGGACATCAGTAAGTCTCATCCAGTGGTATTTCATATGGGAGGCATACACATAGAGGGATCTTTGACAAAATAGCACATTCTCCTTATATCAATCACACTCTGTTCCTTCACTCGCTTCAACTTAGTGGATCTTACAGGTTTTCTATAAGATTTAGTTTGTATTTTTTTTTTTTTTCACTTTCGTATTCTTTGCTTCATGCCAGATTCACCTGGATGTGGCTGGTTGGTGGCTGTCTTTGTCTGATACAGCCAAGCTGCATCAGACAGCTGATGCATTGATATTTATGCCACAGGAAACCTGTCATGAATTACTAATTAAAGCTTCCTAAGCACTGACCAACTAATACAAATTAAAAATATACTTCACTTATATATGTTGCGTAGATTGGAGTTTTATGAGAGCCAATAAGTGCAGCAACAATGTTCTAGCAATGTGCGCTGTCAGATGTCTAATGAAAGGTGGATGGTGGAAGAGTTTAAGGTAATTTTAAGATCTGTTCTCATTTTTCTCCCATCACCTATAATCTGGATGTGTATCTCTTATCAGTCAAGACACCTGTTTAAAAGCAGGCAAGTGTGTCTATGGACACAGAGAAGGGGTAATCTCAGTGATCATCCTGTCCCAACAGAATAGGGGGACATCACTTTGGCTCCCCTTTGATCTGCCGCTCCTATATTCTCTTGAAAGGACCGACAGAGAGACGTGGAGACATGGAGGAAGAGGGGATACTTCACCAAGCCATCGGTTGGCCTTAGTCCATGGCTTCAGGTACCCATCTTTGCTCTGTTTCTGCGCCAGCTCTATTAAATATGAAACACTAAAACAAAAGGAGAGAGAGTGAAAAGGGTGGGAGTGGAGGCCACAAAGGGCACCACTCAATGCCTTTGAAGAGGCACCGAGGCGAAGGGTGTCGTGAGCACAAATGTACACACCTTGCACAAACGTGTACACACCAACCCCCCTTAATGACGCGGGTAGCTGGGATAGCAAACATGTACATTTGCATTTTGTGTTTTTAGATCACTTCTTAGAGCTATATCACAAAAGGGAAATCAAGAGACGAAATTAAATGTAAAAACCTTCTTTAGCAGATGATAATACACACATGCATCTATTTGGAGTCGTGTCCATGTTTTATGGGATATTAAAACAGATAAGATTAAAGGGTCTTTAAAGATTTTATTACATGTGCAATCCAAAGCAAATAATTTCCATGGTAGTAATTGAGGAGATTAACAAAATCTACTTATGTATTTGTCCTCTCACAGATTACTTCTCTTTTTGCTTGAAACACTGTTAATATATGTTTTTGGTAAGTGAGTAAATCTATTAAATAAACAAAAGAAAAAAATTGTTCCCCACAGTAAACAAAAAGCCTATTCATTGTGAAATATCCTGCTTTTAAATAAATTTACTATTGCAGATATTAGCATGATAAATTAAATTGATCTTTGGTTCTTTCTCTTAAATTTAATGTCTCCAATCAGATAAACTTCAAGGGCCTATCTTTGGGAAACAATCAGCAATGTGCTCTTTGTGACATTTAGCTACTCAGCACGCTCAGACCAATCACAGAGTATTGATATTATCCACCGTGCACAAATTTATAACGACAGCTGGTGCTCACCTCAAATGTCTGGTCAAAAATCCAGCATAGTCATGTTGTGTTGTGGCTGAGTTGATTTTAAAAAAGCAATTGCAGACTTTACGAATTTAGATATTTTGTAAGCCAGTTGATAAATCAAATTAGTCAGGTCCTACTTCAACGTATATCAAAGGCTGTGTAAAACCATTTTTACTGCTTGAACTTTTCTACATTTTGTCATGTAACAACCACAAAGTTGAATGTATTTTTTGTTCATTTCATCTGGGAAAAAAATCATACACTAGAAAGAAAATGACTGTTTTTAGTTAAATAAAGTTGCATGTTCTTACATCTCTGAAATGTCTACCATGAGAGCGTAGCCACGTTGCAAGAAGACTAGGGTTTCTGTTGAACCTTAAGCACTCCACAAAAGGGTTTTACATATAGACCTGAATTTTGTGTCTTGGCCAGAGAACACAGTTGCATAAATTGTAGTTTCATGAAAGTAGTAAAAGGCAAGGTATCAAGTCTATACGTCTTATTTGCTTAATCCTATCTTGTTATGAATTACTGTCATGGATTTGGATGCAAAAACCTAAATATTATGGCGAATGCAAGTGTTGTTTGATGGTTTATTTGAATGGAAAATTAAGCCAGTGATCATCTTTTCTTTGCATTTTTAATAAGTTGATGGTACCATGAGGATCCCAATGAAGGTTAAAGGCAAGTAGGCAGAGCCGATGCATGAAAAAGCATTTGATTAAAAGGAAAAAGATTTTGATGTTAAATAAATTCTAATACAAAAAGGCAAATAAGAGAAAACCCAATAAGACAAGGAGGCCCATGTGACAGCTGGCATAAAAATAGTAGTGTAACAGAAAATACTGACAAACAGTGACCGAAACTAAAGAATATTTATAATACTGGGGAGACCAATTATTGGAGTGAGAAAAACTGGGTGGTAACAGCTGTGAACTGAAGTACTGAGAGAGACTAACAGAGAAAAGCTGACAAGAGGTAATGGTTCAACAAATATAAAATGGCTTGTGCTTGCATAGCACTTTATCAAGTCCAGAACACCTCAAAGCGCTTCATATTATATTCAGTCATTCACCCATTCATACACACTTCCACGCACTTTTGGTGGCAAGCTACATGCATTGTTGCCATAACAGTCTGTCTGCTGTGTACCATCACCACCTGGTCTCACAACAGAGACATATAGATACTCACAGCGATGTGTAAATAGCAGCAAGTATTTGAAAGTACAAAGCATAGAAATTAAGTTTAAAACCTCATAAAATACTGGATGGTTGGGGACTCTATAATGAAATTTTTACTTTAGTTTTTATGACCAATATATGGTCATGGTAAGAAAATGTTGGAAAACAACTTGACTGAATTTCATTGTATATGAACAGAGCTGAACTACACTTGAGATCACTTTTGATGTGAAATGAAGTCTTACCACTTCAGAAGTAAAGTCTTAGAAGTAGTCAATCAAAAAATAGTTTGGCTACTTTTACATAAAAAAAATAGTATCCTGATTACGCCAATCATTCAAATTATTATTTTTGATGGGGAAGAGCAGTAGCTCTACTTTAAATTTCACCCAAATGACTAAGCTTCACATCCTTTCTTTACCTTCTCAATGGATTGCTAAATTCAGGGCTTCACTTTTTGTTTCAACTGTGTCTTCACTTTGACAGGCTACAGCTATGGACATATTACACCAAACAATGTTCCATTGTTTTTGTGAGGGATAGCCAGCAAAATCTCTTTATATGTTACAGAGAGGAAGCTGTATAACTGACTCTGATCCAAATTGTTTTATGCTCGGCTTAAAGAAACCAGCAGAATCATCACATTATGCAGAAATCAAAAATCTGAAACAGACAGAAATCTTTATTTCTTTAACAAACCTTTCTGCCTCACTGCTTATGGTTGTAATTTGCATTAAGCATAGGTTGAAGAGTGACCAAATTGTTGCTTTAAAAGGAAGGGACGCTTCAAATTGTTCTTTAGTCAATCATAGTTAATTGCCGGAAAAATAACATTCTGTGATCCTTCTTTTTCAAGAAGGTGTCACAGGCAAAGGATACTGCTCCTAGAAAGCCTGCTGCTAAATCAACCATCCATTACAAGGAGAGAGGCTTAATTGTAACCTTGGTTGCTATAAGTTGCTGATTTGTCCCATTTGTGAAAAAATTCAGTAAGAAAACTCATCTTGAAAAAAACTAAGAAATTTACACAGGAAATTATTTAGATATTTTTTGCTTTAATACAACCTTTAAAACTGATATCTCCACTAATTTACAACAAATGTGTAAATATCACAATTGCATATGATGAATCCCTAGATGTGGACTTTCTGATAAGACCATGCAGATGAGAATGTCACCTTGGGTTCTCGGTAAGAACAATGACCACTGTTCACAATTTCATCATCCTTGCATTGGTCTGTGATCAGAACTGTAATAACCCCATATTCATCTTGGTTTTTTTGTATATGCTTATACATGTGTGTGAGGGTCTGATTTATAAGCACACAGAGTGTTATCTGCATCCTTGCATAATGTCTGTGGAACCGAACGTGTATGTGTGAGCGAGCAGCAAGCCTGATGTATCTTTTAGCTGCAGATAGATAAACAGTGGAGACAAACATACGCTGCATCAGTTTAATGACCCATCCCTGTAGAGTCCCTCTACATTCAATTAGCGAGAAGATAATTAATCGGGCCAAGTCTCTGGCTGCTGAGTTGGCTGGCGGACTGGCAGCGGGAAGCCAGGTGGTCTAACTGGAAAAGCAGACTGTGTATGAAATGTTATATGTGTGTGAGAGAGATACAATGTTTATGTTGTTCAAAGGCATAAGAATGCAGAAAGAAACCACCACAGACAGATAAATGAATAGCCCCTAAATCTAACTGCAAGGACAGTTTGCAAAAGAAACAGAAGACATACAGGGTTTAAAACATGCAAAGAAATTGTTTTTACCTTATTCAGAATTATTCATATCATATTATCATTTTTTACTTAAAAACACTGACTCTAGCTCAGTTGGTCTTTTTCCTTCAACTCTGCATCTCTTTTTTTCTTCCGTGACCTGTAAGCCTCCAGTGGTCGAATGGTGCCATTACACAAAGACCAGTTCACTGTGGGCCTACACAGGCCCCCATCAATCTTCTGCTGACAAAAGAACAAGACTGTAGTAAACACACCACAGGGACTTTAACTATGCCATCAAACACCTGTTTTCTGTCTGAATGTAAACTCAGTAAATACTGAATCAGCATCAGACACATTGTAGATATTTATACTCAAGACCACATCAGCTTTTTTGTAATAGCAGGACAAATACATTAAAGCTACTATCTTTTTTTTTGTCACTATCTTGGTGATCAAGTTTTACTGTACATACATATATATGTATATATATATATATATATATATATGTATATATATATATATATATATATATATATATATATATATATATATATATATATATATATATATATATATATATATATATATATATATATATATATATATATATATATATATATATATATATATATATATATATATATATATATATATATATATACAAATATCTGTGCATTGGTTCAAATTCACAAAAGACACATTGTAATCATATGAACTGCTCACATAAGATGTGAATCTTTTGATACTTTTGTACGTTCATACATTTAAGCTACAAGGGTTCAACCCCAAGTGTTTAAAGGTTTGACTCTGATAACTCCCAACACCAGGTGGATGCAGAAGCTCTGCAAATAGTTAAAATGACATTTGATTTAGAATTGTTCTAACTGGTATCTGTGCATATTCGACACTGGTAAAATGAGAAAATGCAATATTCTGTTTGTATTACCCTTATATTAGCCTGGTAACCAGGCTACCATGACCATAAATTGTTCTCCAAATTAACAAAGCAAATACAAAAATGAGCCACAACATCTTGCTCTGAATGTGATAAAATATAACTAACTAAGTGTGATTGCATTCAAACAAAAATCTGGTTTCTAGCTTTAAATCGATATCAAACAATATTTATAGTATTAGATAGATTTATTGAAATCATTTTCAATACCCTTAAAATCAAATGTGTGCACTGTAGCTTTAATTGGAAATAAACATTGAAAGACTTTCCACTGACTTAAGATAGCAACTCTCACATACACTCTTATTATACCCAAACTATGCCATACTGATTGTTAATTTTGGTAAAGCTAATACTGCTCCACTCATATTTACATCCACAAGAATCAAGACAAACTAATTCCTTTATTTTTATTTTTTTTTACCAAATTCTGCTACAACTAAACTAGGATGATGTAGTTATCCTAGTTTAGTTAATATTTGGCAAGAAGAAAGACTTTACATCAAACAATGTTCATTTTAGTCTAACTAATCTTAGTTAATTGCAAATATCTGAAACAAAAATTATGTTTTTTAGCTGCCCTTGAATTTGTGACACACAAAAACCATCTTCCTTTTCTGCATACTCTTCTTTTCCCCTCTTTTCTTTCCCAGCTTGTTATGCAGATTCCCAGATTTGCCTCCTTCAACATTCATACAAACACACACACAGTAACACACAGACATACAGTTCTGTCTCTGACTCCCTAGGGGAACCAGGGAAGGGCAAAGCGAAGATGGAAATGAATTCAGCCATGTTGCAAGTGGCAACGCAAATCTGCATCTGTAATTACCCCTAGAAACACACAAGAAGCTTTCTTTCCTTTCCTCGCTCCTGCTCTCCATTTCTTCTGCCCTCCCTCTCCCTTTCTTCTCATCTCCTCCTTCTCACCACGACTCCATCTCTCTCCTCTGTCTATACATCTGAACTACCCCCTTTCTCCTCCTTCGGGTCTATCCCACACTCTCTCCGTCTCAAAGGCTTCTTAAGTGATGCTTGGTGGGCCAATTAAGGTGAGTAGGAGTACAGGGCTGCGTGCGTGTGTGTGTGTGCTCATGCATGCAAGAGTGTGTTTATTAATTCACCAAAACACCTTGCACAGTCTGTCTATGTCCACATGGTCTGTATTTGTGTCTGTCTTTTTGCACTCATGTGAGCGCCTGTTCATGTGCGGTGTCATCTCTTTGTGTCTGAGTCGGGGCATACTCATGTGCTTACTGTGTAGGTGTCCCCTCAGGCCAAACCTTGAATCTGTTGGATCTCTAATGGGACAAAGGCCCAAATAATAAACAAATTCAAAAACAAATTCTTCATCTTGTCACATCACAAATAATGTATAACTTAATAAAAACACGGCACAACTGTTATCACTAATAACCTTTATGACAGTCAAGAAATAATGATAAATATTTATTCTATTGTTATCAAGTATTGTCTACATTGATTAACACTGAAAGTGTAAGAGGAAAGTTTAATTAAGATTGCAAGAAACACTTATGGAGCATAAATAAAGTTGTCCAGTAATCTGTCATTTCTTGTAGTTATTAATACAATCATGCCCACCCAATTCAATGACTTTCCTAACTAGACAAGAAGAGCTTTGTTCAAAAACAAGAAAAATGATTACACCATATTTTATCTCTGATTTCTGATCATAACTAACAATGTAAAAAAATCAAATAGTCACAGGGATTCAGTGTTTATTCGTAGTCAACTGGAAATCAGGTTTCATCATGATCTTTCAAAGGGCCTGTATGATGAAACAAGTAGTCTCTCCAAGCTGCTCATCAAGTTTTGTTGGTTACAATAATAGGTGGAATTCACCCAAAAGAATAATACCCACAGCACATCACCTTGACCACACCACTCCTATCAAGAACTGATTAAAGTTCTTGATAGGAAAAGACTTGAAACTGGGTTAGCAGTTCACATTCCAGAATTAGAACAGAAAAAAAAACAGGACTACAATATAATGATTTTGTGTTCAAAATCCATAGCTAAATCTTACTGAGAATCTCTGACAAGACTTGAAAATGACAAGCAAGAACACTGACACAAAAGCTGTCTCTATTGGAAAGGTGAGGACAGTTAAAGAGGATACACAAAAGTGCTTAGAAAGGAGCAGGTGAGACTAAAGGGTGGAGAGACTCAGGAAGGGAAACTATATGGAATAGGTAGATGGATGCAACAGAAAAGCAGAGTTTGTGTCTAAGTTGAAGGGTTCAGGCAGCAAAGGAGCCAATTAAAGGGGAGACAGGACACACAGGTGCTGAGTTTATGAGCCCCTCTGCAGCTGGCCAATTTTTGTGCTGGTGACCTCTATGGGTTAACATGCAGCTTCACCATCATTTCCATGCCAAATTCACATTTGCTAACGTTACAAAGTGAACATACCTCATCATGCACTGGTTTCTGCATAAGAAATGTATTTCAAACAAAGCTTAAATATTACAAAGTACATATACAGTGAGAAAATGCAGCTAAAGTAATGTGAATAATTCAATAAAGTAAATATAAGAAAATATCATCCTTTGTAAAATATAATCAGATGTTTAAATCTAGTAAAAAAAAAAAAATCTGCATTTCAAATCTCATACAGTTCTCCCAAAGAATTTACCTAAATTGACCTTTAACCACTGGAATGTTTTTTTCTTATTTAAAACAAAACTCTGTGTGACTGCTCATGAGGCTTATAGAGTGTAAACGGCAAGTGCAAATGAGTCAGTGTGTGTGTGTCAGTGAAAGTGTGTATGTGAACACTGTCGAGACTGTGTGATATGGCGGGGATAAAAAAAGAAATCTGAATAATGCATGAGTCTTTTGGTCAATGCATTGTGAGTTGCTTTAAGAAGGCCTTCTCTCAGCCATTATAAGATTAAACCTAACCTCGGTTTGTTTAGAGTGGCCGGGACATGTGAGAGACCTGTCAACACTGCAGGAACCTCGACTTCACAAAAAACATAAATGTCTATCCAAAAAACAACGAAAAAAAAATGTCATAAAGGCGTCACACACGTGTGCATACCCACATTTAAACACACAGACATGGGAAACGTTCTGCAAGTCAAAAGCTGGGGAAGGATCTGATACACTCTTTAACTCAGTCATCATTATGGAGATTAAAGAATAATAAATACAAACACACACAAACGCAAAACGTTGCAGAAAAAAGATGAAGAAGAAGAATTAAAGCCTGTATAGGGCCCTGCTTTGCGGGCCTTCTATAGCTCAGAAGTAATTGATGGTTGACACAATTATCTAACATAATACACTTTGATGTCCATATTTTTCTTTAAAGAAAAATACATCCAGATATTTCAATAAAAAATGGTTTGTTTCCTTAAATTAGAAATATTTTACAGCAGTTTGTTTTTAATTATTCAGTGAGAAAGATTATAGATCTAATATAGAGGCTGGTAAAAACATGTTCCTAAAAAAATAAAACAATCTCTATAGCCTCACAGCACTAATTCACATGCATATTACTTTAAAGAGGACCTATTGTGCAAAATTGTAATTTTGCTCATTGTACTTCTATCTGGATCTTTACAGTCCAGTCATGAAAAAAACCTCACTGTGACACTTTTTTGGCAATAACTAATTGTTTTGTTGGTGTGTGATAAACAAGCCATTTCAAATATTAAGTCATAATTGGAAGGAATTTCCCTGTTACCTAGCAACCTCAGCTAATCCAAATCCATCATCTAGCAACCCAAGAGAAAAGCTCCAGCATATTTGGTCAGCTAGTTTTACCACTGTGTTTGCCGTACACTGGCTGCTGGAAAACTGTTTTGTTGTAGACTGCAATAAACAAACAAAATAAAACAACAAACATATAAAACCAACATGTGTACGGTACATACAAATTATTTCAGTCATGGAGAACTGAGTTGTTTAACTCCATTTTACTTCTTAAAGGCAATGTTCTAGCCACGTTACCAAAGAAAATTATAATTCATGTAATGATGGATTCTTTTGTAAACAACCGACAGAAAGGGAAGATCTGTCATTAATCATTCCAAATCTGCAGATTAAAACTTTTCCACAGCCCTAACTCAATGCTCAGGAAAAGAGGCAGATGTCAGATTTAGACTGGGTGTCCTGTCAGTTTCCAAAATGAAGAAAGAAAAACCTCATAAAAAGGGTATGACTCTTCCTGGGATTGCGGGACCTACTATTAAGAAATCCTTGATGGTCTTGCGGGAGGCTCCACTTCTTCTGTTTTCTGATCTGGAGAAGAAGATAAAAAATAATTCAATATTTGTTTCCAATTAAAGCTAAAGTGCATATATTTGATTTAAAGGGTATTGAAAATTATTTCAAAAACTGCTTCTCAGGGTTTCCATAAAACAAGAAGTTTTCATAAAACTCTTTGTTTTAAAACACCATAAACCTAAGCATTTCACACAAAAATAGAAAAAGCAGACTGAGAGGAACAGTGAAAGGTAAGGCATGCAGTTCAATGTCACATTTAAGACTAATTCCTTCATTTTCTTGCTGGCATGTTACATAAGAATGTCCTCCTTTGGGATTTCTGTTGCAGACGTGACAAAACTTGGACCTTTCAAAACAGACAGAATATGAGCTGGGGAGAGAAATAAAGCAGAAATAAAGCAGAGCAGATATGTGGACCTAATAAAAAATAACTGTGAATTACAGAATTAAACCTGCAATGACAACATGTGTGATTAAAAAAAAAATTGCTTTCAAACTTTTACAGTTGAAAAGTAATTTAAGGTTTTTTTGTAACTGATCATTACATATTTGTTACTCAGCTCTAATTTTTATTTGATAATCTCTGTGTAATATAAAACATTTTAGATTTATTTGAAACAACTTCTACAGCATACAAATAGGGAATAAATATATGCAATTAAAAATAATAATGATAAAAATCCACAAATAAAATGCACTTTTGAGGGGCGTGCTGTGGTGGTGCAGTGGGTTAGCACGCCCCATGTTTGGAGGCCTTAGTCCTTGACGCAGATGTCGGGGGTTCGACTCCCGGTCCCAATGACCCTTGCCGCATGTCTTCCCCCCTCTCTTCACCCTCTTTCCTGTCTGCCTACTGTCACAAAAAAAAATTAATAAATAAATACGAGCCACTAGTGCCACCAAAACTCTTCAGAGAAAAAAAAACAAAAAAATGCACTTTTGAGAAAACATTGTGATTAGATAAAGATATATCTTGCTGTTGTAAAATCAATAAGCAAACAGTGGAAAGGATTCTGTTTGAGTATTTACAGATTTTGCCAGATTGTGAGACTGTGTATGCACTGAATCCTCTATTTTATAGGGAGTGATATTGTGAAAATCAATAAACTATACAAAATGCTTTGTTTCAATTTATTTAAAATTGTGAAGGAATTGGAAAACATAAATTTGCTCCAGCTCAGTTTCTCATTGCACTGTGTGTGATGATTGGATAAATCAATGCTGGTGTAAGAAATCCAAGCATATTTATTCTTCAAGTGGTGCTGACTATGAAGTATATAAATAAAACTATAAAAATAAAAACACTTATTCTGTCTTTTTTGTTAAAAGTATTAAAGTATTTCAAATAAGGAACACTCCTTCCATTATTTATTTATCTTTTTTTAATTTTCAATTTTCTTTCCAATTTACATTATATGTATATTAATCAGGGGCACACACACAAGCACATGGCCACACACACACATAAATATATATATATATATATATATATATATATATATATATATATATATGGTGAGGGCGAACCAACCAGACATAGTCGTGGTGGATAAACAACAGAGGAAAGCCGTTGTGGTGGATGTGGCAATACCAAGTGACTGCAACATCAGGAAAAAGGAGCATGAAAAACTAGAGAAATACCAGGGCCTAAGGGAGGAACTGGAGAGGGCCTGGAAGGTGAAGACCACAGTGGTGCCTGTGGTCATCGGGACCCTCGGGGCAGTCACCCCCAAACTGGAACAGTGGCTACAACAGATCCCAGGAACAACATCAGACATCTCAGTCCAGAAATGTGCAGTCCTAGGCACAGCCAAGATATCATGAGAACCCTCAAGCTCCCAGGCCTCTGGTAGAGGACCCGAGCTAAGAGGAAGAAGAATCACCACCCGCGGTGGGTGAGAAGGGAATTTTTTTTTTTTTTTTATATATATATATATATACTAGTACAGTACAAATATGGGGCTGAAGCAAAGTGCTCTACCAAGTTTATTCATGTATGTGGAGTTGCAGTAGCAGCAGAAGGTGTTGCAGGTTGAGAGGAGATCGGACGACAAGCAGAGAGAGATGGGGTATTTTATTATTCACACAAGGCATAATAAACCAGGCACGCTTGGTTAGCAACACTTAAAGACCCTGCGCTGCAGCGGTTAGCCACTAATGCGACAGCAGTGATTTGGACACGTCCTATTAATAGTGCAGGGGGAGGTTTCCATGCATGTTAATGACAGTGTGTATTAGCTATTAATAGAATCAAATGGGAGGTCTATGGCTGGGACACTTCTGTGTGAGTGTCAAAGGTAGGACTGCGTGCGTGCGTGTGTATGTGTGAGTGAGGGGCAGGGCGTGTTCATAAAAATAAATGCAAAATCATTGTTTTTAATCAATTAAAAGTGAGGAGCTGCTGAACAAAAACCAAGACCAGAGAGAAAGTGTGTAATATTTGTTGGTTTTATTTTGTTTCCACAAAGACTTAAGTACTTATCTTCGTAAGTTTTTTTTTTCTTTTTTAATCCTCGTCAATGTAAATTTCTAAGTTTGTAAATAGAGCACAAGTCAGATGGGAGGAAGAGACAGAAAGGTGAAGCAAAATGGGGAAGCACTGTGCACAAAAACAGAAAGTGCACAGTGAGGTTTTCAAAGGCAGGAAGATGTGGTGTGCTGTAGAGAGAAGTTTGGAGGTGCTGAGCGCTCACTCCTCCTCAGCATGGATATTTAATGACCTGAGACCCCGACGAAGCCCTCAGATTCTTCCCACTCCCCATCCTCTCCACCTCCACATCCTTTTGCTTCTCCACCCCCTACATTGCGATGAGAAGAGAAAGCTTCCGTTCTTTGCTCAGAGTCAATGTATATGCCAAGAGCTTAGAAGCATCAAGTAGAATATTAGAGAAGAACCCCCTGAACCAAGAAGTCAAAGTCAAGAATGTAGAATTTAATGCATGAACCACTTTCTTTTTTTTTTTATCTGACTACAAGAATAATATAGAATAGAAAATGCATTTTGTTGCCAAATGTGAAAAACTATCTTTAGTGTGGCTGTATCAGAGTTGATTTCTGATTAAAAGTATGTGACAGAGTAATAATGCAGCAGAAATTCAATTATTTTGTCTGAGGCTTGTACTGTTCTCTATTTTATTGTTGCCAATCTGAGTGGAAAGTAAAAAAAAAAAAATAGGTAGTTTTTTTTGTTTGTTTGTTTTGTTTTCTTGACTAAATCAAATTTAAAAAAATAGAGTGACTAACAAGTGTAATTATGTTTTATGGAAGTAACATTTCTGGCTCTATCTAGAACAACAACAACAACTGATATGCTATTTTTATCTTAGAATTCAGATGTCCATTTACTGTAGTTAATGAACCATCATAATTAAAGGAAATTGAGGATTGAACTCTCCATTTTGTACTTAATATACATGGGTATCCCTGTGAATTGAGTATCTAAAATAAATGTATTTGTATATGCTCTAATGTGTTGAATATGACTATAAATGCACAAAATCACCAATATATCAAGAGAATGTTCAGCCGGTGTGAAACTTTCATGGACAGCAAAACATCACTGAGTTCACAGTTTCTCAATCCACTAAGAGTCAAAAGAGAGATGATAAGCTCTTTAAGTTCAAAACAGAAATGTATTTCTTCAGTTAGGGTTTAAAAAAAAAAGTTGAATTCAGAGCTGAGTCATTTTAAAATTTATTATGTTTATGATATATGTGTTTTAAGTAAATTCCCATATGATTTTAGCAAGATTTTACAAATATGACTGATGTAAATTCACATTTTTTTCACATAAGTATATTTAATGCATGGTAAAATGTCTTGTCTGATTTACCAAAGAAAACTGAACTTTATTGCCTTTCTCTACACAGAACAGCTAAAATACAAATTTGAGTATTTTAAGTTTAGAAAGTGATTGTCGGTGCTGAAATGGTGTTACTTGACAGTTTGGAACTAATATATATTAAAGTGTGGAGGTGTATTTCTGTTTTTTTCCAGAGGATTTTTACTCTTTTTTTTCAACAGAAGTTGTTCATGGAGGTGAGACGGCATGTGTTTCTGCGCAAGAGCACATGATGGGCAGGCAGGTGTGTGCTGACAAAGGTGATTGCTTTCACTCTCCATATTTTCACACATGATCACATAATTCCCACATTAAAAAACACATCTGCAACATGCTAAAACACTTTAATTCATACAGTATTTGAATTATAGACACGGGCCAAATTCATACATGTTGGTGCATGTTAGTAAAAGCATCCTTTGTTTTGTTCGTCATGCTTCTGCCCGGTTAGCAGCGGGCTAACCGAGAAGACGTTAATGTGGATCTAATGAGTTGTTCATCCAGCAGGATGAAAGAGTGTATATGTGAAGTAATGTGTGAAGATATGCTAGTGTCTCCATGAGGGATGTGGATTTTGAGCAGCAGTAGATGGAAGACCGTAGCAAGGCCACATGCTTCCCTCCTCCCACCTTATACTGTTTCCTTCACTCTCCTCTAAATAATTCCCCATACTGGATGTATGGACTCTTGCCTGCAGCCCGACATGCCCGCCCTGGGAGTAATTGATTTCCTCAGAGCTCCCTGTTGTGGTGGTGGAGACGATGGTGGGGGAACCAGCGACGGAAGCTCTTAGTCTTTTCTATGTTTTCAACACACTCATACACGGTAGTGATGCATGGGGAAGATTACACCAAGACTGAAAGGATAGTTGTAATCAGAACAGGCTATTTACACAGATCACCTTTTTTGATGGAATATTGCAGTAAGGAAAAGGAAAATGACTTTTATTTCTTGGTCAACTACAGACAAACAAATAATGTTTTTAACCGTTTGTAACCAGGTTTTACAAAAATATCTCTAACTTTTTCCCCATTTTGTCACTTTGCAAACATGAGATTGTATTTTGATTGTGGTGTGGAAGAGATTCACCCCCCCCCACCACCCTCCTTCGGTTTACATATTGTTGGATAAACTGAAGTTAGTTACATTGTTGTAACTACATCTACAACTGTTTTAGAGCGTGACTCTAGCTCTGCATATTTTGAAACTGTAAGCATTCTTTGCAAAATAGCTCAGGGTCAGTCAGACTATTTAGGTTTAGACTTTGATTGGGCCACTCTATCACTCCATTTTGATATTTTAGGGACTTGAACAATTAGATAATTAACAGGATTTGACTGCAAGCTGAGAGGACAAAGAACAATTTTATTCATATCATTAGACCATCAAAAAGTTACAGTAGATTGTGAGACGCCTGATCTAAACCTTAAAGTGGTTTTGGCTGTTTAAGGTTTCCATTCCACCTGAAGGTGAGCCTTCAGCCCAGTCTCTTTTGTATCCTGTAATGGGTTTTCTTTTCTTCCCTGTGTTTAACTCCATCCATTTGCCATCAGCATGCTGCTTCTCTGATTGATGCTCTGCTCACTGATGTCTTGGTATTGCTTCCGCTGTGCCATACTCTTTATATTCAAAACTTGGGATATTAGAATACAAATAAATTCTGTTTCAAACCTCTCCAGTTTAACCCTGACCTCTCTAAAGCTTTACTTAGTTTTCAAAATGATGTTTCTTTAATTAGGCGCTCTAATATACCTCTGATCCTTTCACTAAACAAATTATTTTATATTGAGTTTAAATTACACACTTCAGGTGTGCTGGTTTTAGGAAATGTTTTAAGGAAATCAAGAATTCCTGGCCTTGCTGAAAGTTTTTATTTATTCATCTTTTCAGACAATGCCTCACACTTAAAAAAAGTGTTTCATGAAAAACATTTAAATAGTATCATTCTGATCTGTACAAATAGACATTTGATTCAGTTTATTTGTGTGCTCACACCTTGGTGTGATATTTGACAGATGACTTATGAATGTTTGATCACGGCTCTTCCCCCTCGTACCTCTGAAGACCTAATGATGGTGTGCATGAGGATACAGGGTGGGATTGCATGTGAGTGTGCATGGCCGGCTTTGTGAGTGGTGATGATCATGTCTGGGCATTGAAATTCAAATATTCAGTAAAAATACAAACCCTTATGTCAGGGATCAAGGACTCGCCTGGTTTCAACACAATCACATATCTCTGTGTGCACTTCTCTCATAAATAAAAGAGCAGCGCTCCACTTTATATCACTGTGTTTTAATTATTAAGATCGAACTGAGGAGGTTATCTCACTGTTCTCTGCCTGGAACCGGAGAGACAAAAAATTTGAATACTGCCAGCACAGTGCTTAGAGAGCAACACAGCAAAATGGCAAAATGAAGGACAACACAATTTCAGGGCTAAACTAAAAGAGTTTAATAACGGCACCTCTAGCTGAATAGGCAAATTACACTGATTTAGGCCCTCTTAGAAAAGATACAGGTGCATTTCTGTGAATTAGAATATAGTTGTAAATTTGAGTCATTTCAATAACTTAATTCAAGTGTGAAGCTCAAATAGATTCACCAAGTGTTATATTTTGAGCTTTTATTTATGTTAAGTTGAATGATCATGGCTTATGGATAATGAAAACACAAAATTATGTTTCCCAAAACAATTTAATATTTCTTGCCACCAATAAAAACAAGATTTTAATACAAAAATATTATGACATACAAAAACAGAAGGTGGACTGACGGAGACTACGGAATCTCAACTAAAAATATTTATGGAAAGTTAAGTGGAAGGAAAAACTGAAATAGTAAAAGGTGGTCAAAAAACAAGCTTTAGAACTTTTGAAAATTAAAACCCCACTTACTTAAGTTTGGAAACTGATAAGCTCTGGTTAGATGATTTGATAAGTGCTGGAATCTGCAGAGAACAATGACTTTATACTTCTTTAGTCGTCCAAACTGCTCCTTTTTGAACAAAAGTACATTTTGTATTTGACTACAGGAATGAATTCTTAGGAAGAAAAGTAGAGAGTTCTTAAATACCAGTATAAATTCTCCACAGGATACTTCCACACACCGCCAAAGGTAACACTGCCTAGTTTAATGATGATTTCACCGCGTTTGACTGGTGGGTAATGTGATGAGAAAGATGATACAGACGAGCTTAAGTCCAACCTGGACTTTCTCCAAACCTCATCGGAGCCACAGGGTGATTGCTTCAATGCCAAGCTGCATTAATGTAGTAATACAGGCAACAAAGTCCCAACCAAATTGAATTAAAATACTTAAATATATTAACTTTTCAGTTGTTTTAATTATTTTAATTGAAAACATACTTTGTAACAAAGCATGTTCTGAAGACCACTTCGTTTAATCAGGGTTGTTGGTCTGTTGGGAAAAATACCTGTAAAAGCTATGAGCCACAGGTGACTACTTATATTCATCATGAAGTGAATTATCATTGCTGGTAACCCCCACATACAGTACAAGCTGTACAACAAACAAATGTTAGCTGAGGCGCATTTTCTTTCTCATTAATTTAGTTAGGAGTTTCCTATTTGTTTTGCTGCTGTTCATTAGTCAGGTGAGGCTGACACAGTGGGCCACCAAAGTTGGGAACGTTTGTAACCAGGCAGACAGGAGGTGTGTGTTTGTGTTTGAAAGTGCATTACATCTTGCCTGTTTAGTGCTTAGTGGAAAATGGCAAAGATGGAAAAGGAGGGTGGCGGGAGGGTGGCTGGTGGTTTTGTGGTAGTCTCACCCACATCGATTGCCTGTTTTTAATCGGGCATAACAAATATAACTTCCCTTGAATTGAATTCCCTGGGTAAACCGTTATAAAACTAACCTTGTTATATTTATTGACAGGACATTGAAATAAATATTAGAGTCACATGGAAAAAGGGGGAAGGTTCCAATCCATTGATTTTTGTGATATATATATATATATATATATATATATATATATATATATATATATAGAAGTCATCTATATATATAGCATATATACCTACAGAGCTCCTATATATATATATATATATATATATACCCCTGTACTCACTCTCCTTAGCATATTAGGTGGGGAATAATGTGAAAAAATGCTTAGCACACGGGAACGAGGCTGCTGTGTGCAGACGTGGGAGTGGGTCCCCTGGGGGTGCGCTGGAGCCCCTATCCCATAAATCCCGGCTCTGGTGCAAACAATCAATTTTCAATTTTAATTATTTACCATGGCCTGCTGGACACGGGCATTTATTTTCCAGGTCTGCTCAGATTAAAAATTAAAAATTAGGAGATTAATATTTTGGCAGAGTGGGCAAAAAACCAAAAAAAAAGAACCCTCTCTGAAGGAGAAAAACAATTTTTTATTGTCTTTCAGCCCCCACGCACCTGGCAAAGGTTAGTGATAGCTGAATGAGTCAATCAATAATTTCATAAATTTTCACAGACTTTCACGGTCTTGCCCTTGCCACCCTTTTGCACCCATTGTGATTTTAGCCCGAGCTCCATCTGTTGTCGGGGGCCGCTAACATTAAAGCCAGCAAAAAGCGAGGAAACAGGCGAAATGTGCAGCTCAGCATTTTCTGCCCTATAGCTCTCTCTGGGTGTTGGCCTCCACTCTAGACCAGCATTTCGATATTTCATCTGTAAATTTAATTACATAACCTGGAGCTTCAGCGGCAGCAGTATCCTCTGTCAAGTTCTCATTCATGCACAGTTGGTATTGCATGTGTCATTCTGTGAAACAGCCGTGTTTTGTTCAAGCCAATCATTAGTAAACCTCTGCTTAAATAACACAAAATCAGAGTCAAATAGTGTTCTTGATCAAGATTTAAAGCACTTTCCACAGTGTAACCAACTTCCCTCAGGGGTGAAATAAATTACCTAGACATCTTTAATTAATAAAAACAATTAAGCATCCAGACCTCACATCTCTCACCCTTTTCTGTGGAATAAACCTGCTACCTGTTCTTTATTGTTTCAGCTTCCAGCATGATGTATCCCGCAGCCTGTAAGAGGGGGCTCTAATGTGTCCATAAATTTTAGCGCTCTGAGTACACTGGTCGCTCCAAAGTGAAGGTTTTAATGCCGATCAATGTGCTACTGCAGATGATCTCATCCACATACTTGACATTCTGTGTTTAGAAAAAATCAACTTCATATGACATTGTTAGTATCTATTAAACTCTGTCCTGTCCATGATTTTTGATGATCGTGATTTTAGACTTAACCTCTGTTAAGAATTGTAAATTTGGAACTATGTGTCGAAAAAATAATGTTAAGCAATGATTCAAACATGCCGAGTAAGTTTGTTCCTTAAATTCCTTAAATTGAATTACCTTTACTTTGTTCCCATTTTAGCCACAGTGGAATTTACCAATGCATAAATTCAAAAATATTCAGATCATTTTGAGAGGGAACAAGATTTCATTTTCCAAACAATATTTTATAAGGCTTAGAGAAATATATCTAGATGAAAACAAAAGATAGCTCTTTTTCCGATTATAGCAAGTAAGTAACAAAGGAATTTTAAGAAGGCTACAGGAACTTTGCGACAGAAGATGTTTGAATTATGTAGTCAGATAAACTATTGACAGCATCTTGCAAAAGTATTCTTCCCTTTTAACTTTCATATTTTGTCAAAGTACAACAAAAGCACCTCAGTACATTCAACTGTGATTAATCAAAAACATTGTGCATACCAATCATTCAAAGAGGAAGAGGCATATGGCTGTAAACCACCTGTTGTCTTCTATAAACACTCGGTAAAGTGGGATGTTTTTGGAAATGCCCCCGGTAGCATCTTGATCAGATATCCAAACCTCTTCACTTAACTCCTTTCAATGTGAGAAGAATTGTATACTGACTCTACTTAATTTTTTTACAAAAAGAAAATTTGAAGATTTTGGCATTTGCTATGAATCAATGCTATGCACATTGATTGTGGAATCATGCTGTGGCATCATAGACGGGGAGGCTTTTCAGAGTACTTAATGGAATTGAATAAAAGGTGATCCTGGACGAAAAGCTGATATTTCTTCTAGTAGAATCAAAGAATAAAATGGTTCAGATCAAAGGACATGCTTGTTGTTGAACAACCCAGTCAAAATCCGCTCTGAAATCTGTTTGTGAATCTGTGGTAATGCTTGAACATTTTTCTTAATAGATGACCTCCATACAATTTAAGTTGAGATTGAACTACTTTGCAAAGTATTAGGAGTAAAAATATTCCACTGCTTGGTTCCCCCCCAAGATGTACAAAGCTGATGGAGACAAACTTGCAGATGCAGTTGACGCAAAGGTGGTTCCACAAAGTACTGACCCCTTTGCTTAAAATGTGACAAATCTGGATACACTGTTGTACAGCAGAACAAATTAGTCTTAAACATAAATCAATACTTAATGTGAAATTCAAACCTGGTGGGTTCAGATATGCATCATTTCATGGTTATCACATGGTCTTCATCCACAATAGTTTGTTTTCTTTTTAAACGTGTCACATTCAAACAAAACTGAAAGAAACAAAGGATGCAAACAATCTTCAGGTGTTGATGAAACAGCAGTTTTGAAAGCACACATTGGTTCATTTGCATTTGAAGTTACTTTGTTGATTTTTTATATTAAATAGGAAGGGCTTTTACACAACATATGTCAGTGATGCATATATTAGAGTTTCTAAAGGAGGAAGAAACAGCTAGCCCCTGGCTGTGTTAGTAGCAGCAGACAGGTAGACGTGAAGAGCAACAAAAATACAAATAACTGTCAAGGTGGTGGAGAGAGAAAAAGCAAGCAAACAGTCTTAGAGAGGGAAAGGGAGATCTGAGAAGCAAAGAGACATAGGGAGACAGAGAGTGTTTTAGTTCAGAGCAGAGTGTTGTTATTTATCTGCCGGCTGCTAAACAAATAAGGAGACTCCCAGTTCTGTGATTGTCTCTGTGGGGTGCTGTCAGATTTAGGCATGCGTCCTCCCCTCAGCATGCAACAAGCTCAACACTCCAGCTGTGCTTTCTCCCTCTCACTCTCTCTCTTTGCGTTCTTAACATGTTCAAACACCCTCCAAATGTTTTGCTTTTTGGAGTTTTAAAAATTCTGCTTTGTCCTTCATCTTTTCCCTAAACACGTTTATCTGTTTAGGGAAAAGCAGTACAATCTCATATATTCACATGTGACATTTCCTTGTTCAAGTTTTTATTTTTATGTTTTATTTGTATTGTGCAATTAATTATCTCTTATTTTCTTTCTTTATTTTAGTATACACAGTAATTGCAAACTTTATTAGAAATCACAGTCAATTTTTTCCACAGAAATTAATATCCACCTAAATTTTTGACAAACGTGTTAAATGCTTAAGCTATGCAAACAAGTCTCCTGGCATAATGCCAGTGAGGCTTCAACTTCCAACACTTCCTGTTAGGCAGATGAATAAACTAAAACCACCTACAGCTTCAACACCTGCTACCTCTGTGCCAACAGTGCCTGCTGCAGCTCCAGTTGCAGCTCATCATGATCCCAACCAACGCACTAAAGTGGACCCCCCCTGTTGCATGGAACCCTATGACCTTTAGTCAGGTCTGGGGCCTCTGACACCTGTGTGGATGAAGGAAGCGGAGGTGGAGAAAGCCTGACCTCAGCTAAAGCCTACGTAAGAAGCGTCCAGTTGCAGCTGCGGTCAAGGGTTTAACCTTTAGGCTGGGGGCAGTTATTGAGAGCCGTTGACCTCAGCAACAGGCCACTTGACCTTGTGTACCCTTGGGCTTCAGTAGCTTTCAGTGGACTAGGGCCCTGTGGCGGTGGCCCATCCTTCCACCACAAGCCCAAAGTAAAAACTGGTCAGGGCTGAATAAACAAGGTCAGGGCAGTAGCACTGGGAGATTTATGTCCTTCTGATGCACCAGTAGCCTTCTGGCTCTGATACCTTATTACTTGCATTGTACTGCTGGTGAATGATGGATTTCTACAGAGACCCCATTTTGTTTCTGCAGTTTTGTAGAGAAAAAAGTTGCACTTAAGAGGCTAACGTAGCAAGTAATGTCTTTGTGATATGCTGTACATCATTGCAAAATTATTGAGTTCGCTTTCAAAGTTATTTTTTTATATTGGTATACTTCCATATGGTCTTTTAAAGCAGTATTAAAAGTAATTATTCAGGCTTTCAGTAGTCCTTTTAAGGTTTACCTTGTCTGTCCCGACTTCGCTTATTCATTTCCACTTTAGTATGCGGTTCTTTTCAGAAGACTGATTCAAATCTTTTTTAAACCACTAAAATCTCAGCCCTTCTAGTTAAGGCAGGTAAAGTCAAGTCAAAGCAGGTTCCATACATACCAAGTTCATTTTAAGATTAATAAAAGTAAAGTATAATCAACAATCACAATGTCTAACTTTCTCTAAAGGGCCTCAAATTTACACATACAGTTTAGCAAAGAACCAATTCTAAATCTGATCTTTGTTAAAAGCAGCTTTACGGAAAGTCATAATTTGTCCACATTTCTTAAACTAAATCTATAAAAATATGGAAGATGAAAAAAAAAAAACATTAAAAACTTTGATAAAGGTTGATGTGTTCTGGGTACATCTTTTTATGTAAGGCAGTTCTCTCAAACTATATTCCTTGAGGGCTTTCATGTAGAAAGCATTGTCAATTTTTCTGTTTTGTCACAACTTTTTAAGATTTCTTACCAGATCTGGCAAAGAAGCTGGTTGTACAACCGAGTTTATTGTTCTGACAAGCAGAACACATCTCATGTATCATTTTACTTCATTCAACTGCAAGAATGTGGGTCTAAACGGGTGAATGAGACTGACTGCGGTTTTGCAGCTCTTTGCAGATCTCAGAGATGATAAAGAGCAATGCAAGTACAGGTAATTTGCTATTTTTCCGGTTCAGATGGAACTTGTAAAAATTGTTCTTACCCCTGGATAAAAATAAGTAAATTGTCTTTTAACATGTTCATCTCTTTTTGCCTTTTTTTTTAATTGTTCACATCTCTGTTTGCCATCTTCATCTTCTAACACTGAATAAAAACATCAGTACAAATATGACTATTAAAATGTTCGCCTTATTTTGCACTAAATTTCATATTGTTGCTTTATAAAGCACAACCTTCAAGCTCTTGTCTTGACATGACACCACCTGCAGGATAAACAAGTCATGATAAGGAATTCTCATCTCTGAGTCTTAAAAATGCAGGATGGTAGAGCTCAAGGATATCTGATGTAATTGTTGAGAAACTACATCAGAGATATAGACAGAAGCCAAGAAAAAGGATAAAAAACAAATATTTTTTCACTTCTTTTCTCTAATTGTAGCAAGCCTTTAAACCATGCTTTCTTAGATTGCTTTTTAGGTCACTAGGGAGGAAGAACAGCATGGAAAGATAATTACTTCACAGTTCCGATCACCCCAACTTTCCAGAAGCAGCAAAGTAACAATAAGTCACCTTGGAACACTAAAGCTTACTAATTCCCTCTCATTCTTCCTTGAGCTCTATAAAATATAAATAAATAAGTGCACAACACACATATCAATCTATCTCCCTTTCACTTTGCACAGCCCACTTTTAAAGCGGTGCTGTGGGCTTTTACCCAAATGGTGCTGGGGCTACCGGTATCATTTATAACAGGACGATAGCACTAATGCAGCGCATGGTTCAGCCAGGATGTTTTATTCATGCTGTTTTATTATTAGGGCCCCACTTAAAAAGGTGAGGCGCTCTCTTCTGCTCTGGCCGCCTCCTGCCGAAGCTGACTGAGGCGCGAGCTTTATCTATCACCCTGACAAGAGCGTCTTCCCTGGGAAGTCTTTCAGAAAACTTCAAACAGCCTCACTATTGATTTTCCCCCCTTCTCTACCTGAGCATCGGCATACAGCTTCCCCCCACCTTGCATAGAGACCGAGAGGGTAGAAGGAGGTGCTGGTGGTGGTGGAAGTAGAAAGAGAAGTATGGTATAAAAAAAAAGGATGGAAAGTAAAAGAGACTCAGAGAGATAAAAGGCAAAGAGATGAAGCTTGGCCACTGCATAATAATGTGGGTGACCTCACTGTGCTTTATTGCCCAAATTCCTGTAAGCTTCTTTTAACTCTTCTGGCAAGCTGGCGTGAACGGTGATTATAGAATCCATGCCATTCCAATTATGTATTAAAATAAGTCCTTGTGATTCAAACAAAAAGATCAGATGCACACTGTGCATTTTGTGCCAAGTGATTGTTGGGAAGGCCTTTATGTAGAAAAAGGAACAATACTTTCAAATCCAGGAACAATATGGCACATTTTAATGTCAGCAAAAACAGCTAAATCTTGCATTAATCAGAAACAAAAAAGGACAAAGTGAGAGCTGTTGAGTAAGGAAGATATAAACCTTTATCCCGATTGAATCTTTTTGTTCATATTTCAACAAGATATAAAATGTAAAGATTGAAAGAGCATTAATATTTTTACCAATCAAAATCTCTTCTTGATAACACACACAACAGTAAGTGATTGAGATCATGTGATGATGGGATTTATTACCTTGCTCATTTGTTGCCAGGAGAGAGGCCTCTCAGACATGATGGAGATATGATTTAATGAGCTGTTAATGAATTGTCCTCAGAGGGCTAATAAGAAATGATGGGAATATGAACTGTTCAAAAGTGCATCTGTATTTAAAGATTATTTTAAAGACCCATACTCAACTCAAAAGGGCATGTATAAATTCAATTAGGCTTGAGCTGATAAGGGAGCAATTAAGATGCACAGTAAAAACATTCAGGTGTGTTGGACTAAGGCAGCGCTTCTCAATTCCAGTCCTCAGGCCCCCTGCTCTGCATGTTTTAGATGTACCTCTACTCCAGAGCAGCTGATTCAAATGATTGCATGACCATCAAGTGCAGCAAAAGAAGGTTAATCACCCACATATTCAATCCAGGTGTGTGGCAGAAGGCAAACACCTAAAACATGCAGGGCGGGGGGTGTGAGGACCGGAATTGAGAAACACTGGACTAAGGACACATCTAAAAGTTGCAGGTCACCCGCCCGCTGGGCCTGGTTTTGAAGATCCCTCGTCTATCATGTAAAATCTGAAGATAACACATTGAAATTTTTTGGTTATAAAAAAAAAGAAAAAAAAGACAAACATAACAAACAAATTCAAAGTATACGAGAATGTTTGCATGCCAGGGTATTAACAGTGAGGCAGAGTCTAAAACTTTGGCTTCAAAAGTATTCTAAATAAAACTCTTTTATTAACTTTGGAAAATTATCTGATGTTTTTCTTTGTAACAGTTCACCCCAGTACTAGAAAATTATATATTGGGTGGCAAAGAGGGTACATGTTTGTAAGACTATTTTTCAGTGGTGTGAATCTTCTGCATTGTTGTGAACACCCCCTAGCACTGTAACACAGTATGAAATCAATAGCACAAGGCCCCACAGGAGAAACAAGGAGGAAGCCATTGATTGACACGTTGCTCTCATGTCAAACAGAACAACATGGCGTGGCAACCACCACCTGCTGTCTGCTCCACCTGCTGTTCTCACCTCTGCACCAGGCGTCGCTTGATAAAAGCTGCATTCCTTAAAAAAAAAAGCTTTTTCTAGTTGTGTGTTTATAGAGAAAAAACATTGACTTTAAAAACACTTTGTCTATGAATTGTCAGATGTAATTGTTATTTCTCGACTCACATCATTATCAGCACTGTCGAGTGTCTCCCAACAAAGAGACCAACACAGACTCTGCCTTGTAGCAGTCTTTATGGCCTCAAAGTATTCTCGGATCCCCAGCGGACCCATCTGTACAGCATTGTTCTGCTGGAACAGAAGCAGAGAAAAAAATACTTACTGTGTGTGTTGTTCTGTTCGCCAAGACGCCTCTATATCATCTACACTATGATATAGCCTCCAGCCATCTCACCCCAGCCAAGGTGGCTCGTTTCTCCTTTACAACAATGCTCACTTCTCACTTTAATTCCATTGATTCTCGTTTGCACTTTGGTTTGAGAAACAGAAAGTGCACCTGGGTGTTTGCCCATGCTGCCTGGTGTTGGGTGCCCACAAAGAGTATAAATTAGCACCCGGTACAATGGTGCCCAAAGCAAACCCCTGGTGTGTGACATCAATATGGAGTGAGAAGCAAACTGCAAACAGCTGAGAGGAGATGTCACTGTTCAGCAAATGTCACTTAATTTTCCAACATCAGCATTACTAAAATTAAAGATAACTGTCGACAACTATTCATGTGAAAATAAGAAAATGAGACTTAATCTTGATGTTATTCAACTTTCAGACGGAAGCACAATTTTATGTATGTATTTATACTTCTGGTCAAAATGGTGCTCCTGTCTTAGAAATGTAACATAAAAAGAATACCTCTATGATGCACTGTAATTTCATAATTCAAATATATCACCATGCTATAGTATCATTTCAAAATGGATGTGTTAAATTCATCTTGAAAAGAGAAAAATATGCTGAGTTCCATCTGGATTAAACATCTTATTAAAAGTTACAAAAATACCAGTGTAACATTAAATTGTTAAAATTTAATTATATCTTAATATCCAGTAATTTTTTAGCTTAAAATTAAAGACATGAATCATGTAAACCATGAAACAAGCTTGTGTCTCTGGCTGTGCAGGTCCTTTTCTCTCCAGAGAAAGTCAGCTCTCCTGTATGACGTAAACGCCTGCTGTCGTCTTGAAAATCAGTTCCCCCTCCCTTCTTTTAAGTGGTCAATATTTTTGTTTCTCGTGGCAAGCACCACTATGACCCTTTTAATTCAACGGGCCAATTAGAAATACTGTCATATTTAATTCTGGCCACAGACATGGTTGCTTGTTACCTCACCCTGGAGGGAGAGGCGCTAAAAGATAGCAGGCGGCACAACCAGTTCAGTTTAACCCTGACACCTGTTTGTCCTTGCAGGCACATTGCCTTTTTATTTCTTCTTCCTTGTTTTTCCAGGAGTCAAGGGAAAATGCAATAGATATGAAACTTTCAAAAATGAATCTTAGCCACATGTGTCACTCTTTGAGAGGGTATAGAAGGGAAGGTAGCCGTGTCTGAGCCACTGCCACTCCACTGGGATCATTTGTTACTCAGCCCTGATTGGCCCTGACAAAACAATACCCTAAAAACTCACCAAAGTAAATTATGGTCCCGGTAAATGGCCAGAGAGGGCGGGGAGGAAAGGAAGGAAGGAAATGGCAGTCGGTCAGGACAAGGCCTTCGAGCTACATTTGGCTTAGTGCCAGACGCAAAACAAAGTAATGTGCTTTTGATATTAATAATGGAGATGATATTGATCTGCGTTGTGGCCAGAGCCACTCTGCCTGACTTCAGTAGGTTTCGGTGGGAGGGGGACGGAGGTAGGTAGGTAAAAAGGAGGGGTGATCTTTGAGGAGCCAATACCCCATTCCCAGGCTCTCTGCCTCTCATCCAACCTCCCCCAGGAGCTCATCTTCCCTCAAAGCCACTTTTCCTCAGAGTCCATTTCATTTGAGTGTCTTTAATTATGTGAAATGGAAGAAGAAAAAAGACAACAAGGTTAAGGTGTAACTGGTTGCTACTTGGTTCCAGTCTGTACCTGTGTCTTTACATTAGGATTGATTAGGATTGGTTATGTTTCTGTGCTCTGATATCAACAGATAAATATATTGTAGAACTATAATTCCACCAGAAATCTAAGTATGTCACAATTTGCTTCATAATTGGTTTCAAAAGTAACTAAGTAGTTTTAAAACATGCATTTCTGACATAAAAACTTTTCCAGCAAATTGGAATTTCCTTATATGCATGATGATGAGTTGTGGAAAGTTCTCACTGCAGTCACATAGAGGGAAATGTTGGATGATGGAAACAGATCTAGTAAAGACTTGTTACAAACATTTATTCTGAAAACATGGGCGAGCCTCTTTGTTGAAAACGCTTTTTCCTCCAGGGTTACAAAAAAAACTGTATCTTGGAATTAGAAAAGGCGCCACACAAAGTGACAGAAGAGGACACAACACAGGTTTTGCCACAGTTACCGCCAATAGATCAAGCAGTGAATCAACAGTCAGATCACAAACATGATTCCAAGTATAATTAGAGTCTAAAGTTGACCAGGTAAGAAAAGGTTTCTTTTATTGACATCTCTCAGTACCATGTCCCTACTAATTATCAAGTTATTTAATCAATTATAGTTATCTTCAAAATTGTGCCCTTCAAATGTTTCAAAACATGTGCACATGTTTATTAAAAATAATGAGCAGTAGCAGTGAGTAAGGGTTTAATCATCAGACTAATTTTGCAGTGCAGAACCTGAGCAAAAATAGGAAGGCCTAAACTGAATGCAGTTGGATATTTATTATATCATTCTGGGCGTTGTTTTTCAGGTTGATGAACAAAGCAACAACCTGAAAACCATTTTTCCTCATGACAAATTTATATATATATATGTATATATATATATATATATATATATATATATATATATATATATATATATATATATATATATATATATATATATATATATATATATATGTATATATATATATGTACTGTTTCTGGTCTATTTCCAAAACAAAAGTCAGTTCTGTTGGACTTTTGACAGTTGGATTGATTGCTCCAGACTGTCACAATTTGTGTTTTTTGTGTCCTTTTAGTTTTTGCTGAAGGCACAGAAACTTTTCTGGTTTAACAACTTCTGGTTTCGATATCTCCCTCCTTTTCTAAACCCATCTAACAGCAATGCTGGCCAACATTAAGACTTCTTACTTCAACTGTGTTCAGGCTTGTTGATATGGGAGGACAAAAGAGTTTGAAGGGTTTGGAACTGGGAATAGGAACAACTAAATCATAAGGTGAATGACATTTCTTGTTTAACACTGCACACAGTGTTGTGTCTTGTCAAAACAGATTTTTGTGCAGCCATTGCACAAATGGTTTAATAGGGACACTAAAACTGAGAACAAAAGTTCACAAAAGGGGGTGTTGTTTTATACCATACTGCAGTATTATTCCCTTATCAATAACATACCAGGAGTATTGATTTGATTCTTTCAAGCATTTTTGAGGAATCCTTGAATTTCCCCTGGCAGCCATTCGAGAATGCCTTGAACCTTGCTTATACAAAGCACCGCCGGTTTACCCAAGGCTCCTCCTTGGAGTTTAGGCCTCCAGATTAGCCTCTGCCCCACAGACCACCTCTCCTCCATGCCTTCCCCACATAGCCACACCTAGCAGAAGCAGCAATTAGCAAACACCTGACGAAACTGCTGACAATATCATACAAACTACTTCTCAGGCAAATTACAGGACACAAAGTCAAATTTCTTTGTTTGATACATTCAAAGTTTTTATAACAAATGACGATCACATAGTTACATATTGATATAAAATGGCACAATGTGCCTGGAAAATGTGTTATACAACTCTAAGTCTTATGTGGTCACAGTGAAATTGAATGCCTGTGTGCAGGCGTGTGCATGTGTGTGTAGCTAGCATCATAGAATTCTTATTTGTGCACAAATAACCCTATTTTTGACTTCTCTAAATTTGTATGCACTTTCTATTTTTGTTTGTCCAAAATATAAACAAACTGTGGATATTAGAAAATACCCTCCCACTCATACTATCATATTAAATATTGAGTCAGAAATGAGCTGAAAGGTGTCTGTAAATGCTAAATAATGGAGAGACTGCATTCGTCTGGGTCAGAGCTCTCTCACATGCTCTGTCTTCTCTCTGATACATTATTGAATGAGGATGCACTTCCCTTTTGCAGCAGGAGAGAACAAGGGGCAGGGGGCACCCTGTCTTCTCCACAGGAATGGTGAAAGGGAGGGGTGCAAATTCACCGACTAGATGGACGTACAAGTGTGCAGAGAGAGGATTAGGTGAGGAAGCCAAACAACAGGCAGGAAAGACAAAAGCCTCCCCATCTGCATGACACACCACCTCATGCACAGACACCCACTTCTTGGAGAAGTACCTCAAGCCCATTTGCACTAATGACTTTTTTCCTAATGCACTTTGTGGAGGCTGAGGTTGGATATTCATTTGGAATATCTTTTGAGAGGAGGAAGTGTCGGTACGAAGCACTGTGTCATAATGTTTCCTGTCCAACCATTTTATCATGGGTGATTTTGTTTTATAGCAAGAGACTTAGCCTGTAGTTGGTGTTCATTAATCAAAAGGTAAAGCAGGTAAGAGTTGTGATTTTTCCTTGGCTTTCTGGATTATTCAGACATTTGCTAGCAAAACAAGTATACCTGCCAAAATATAGCACCGTATAAAATTTTCCATACCATTTGAATTTGCTTTACATTTTCTCATGGCACACCCACAAGCATTAGCATTATTTATTGTTTCTACAGGTGACAGACAAACTCAAAGTAGTTCATCTTGACAGGAGGGAGAAATGACTCAGTTTTTCAAACTCTTGGCCAATAAAAAAAAAAAAATCTAAACAGACAAGTGTCCCTGTTCATTGAACCCGTTTTAATCTAATGCTCTAAAATAAAACCTAGTGCAAGCAATCATTTGAGAAGGGACAGTAATTATCAAAAATCCAAACAAATTATCAAATGACCAAAAATCCAAAATCCAAGTGACCAAAATCCAAATTAATCTACCAGTAAATGAAATACACAACTGTGCAACAAAAGCTTCAGATACTTACTTACATTATCAATAAATGGCATAACTTTGAACCTACTGTTACACCCCCAAGGTCTAGAGCAGGGGTGGGCAATCCTGGTCCTGGAGGGCCGGTGTCCTGCAACTTTTAGATGCATCTCTACTTCAACACACCTGAGTCAAATAGTGAGGTCATTAGCAGGACTCTGGAGAACCTGACTGCACTTGGGAGGTGATTCAGCTGTTGGATTCAGGTGTGTTGGACCAGGGAGACATTTAAGAGTTGCAGGACACCGGCCCTCGAGGACCAGGATTGCCCACCCCTGGTCTAGAGGTTCAAGGGCTGTAACATAAAGAGGTGATCAGAGGAAACAAGTTGAATTATTTTATTAGAAAAGATGGCTTCACAAAACCAACACACAATACAACTTAACCTAATTAAAACAAAAGAAAAGGACTAACAAATTCAAGAATTGTTAAGTGAAAATTTAATTACAGTTAAATTAAGTCAGTCTAAAGTAAACTCAAAACAACCCAAAAGGAAGGACACAAAGGGAGCACCAAGCCTCCCAAACACGAGCTTCTAGCTTGTGTCAAAACAATCCAGAGCAGAGTCAAACTGCTTGGCAGAACTAGCAAGAAAAAAAAAATAGTTAAAAACTGCCCAAAGCAGTTGTAAGCACCAAAGATGGGGGACAGCTTTACAAAACCTCTTCCTACTAGCTTTCCCACTGAAGGAATGGTTTCAGGAGCCTTTTAAAGGGAGCAGGTGAGGCTCATCAACATCTGATTGGCTTGACAATCCTCTGCTGGTCCAATGGAATGGCTGCTCTCCTGCAGCCTCCAAGCAGCCAACCAGGAATGTGTGCTTTCACAGCTGAACCTGCATAACAAAAGGAAGCCTGCACAGGTTCAACCGGCCAGGGTCCTTAACACTACAAAGATAGAGTGAAACTGATGGCCATGCAAGGATTTAATTGATTTCCAAGTCTGCTAGGAAGACCATAGTAACTCTGGAGGAGTGGCAAAGAGCATACATGTGGAAGAAGATGACTTGGTCACATGGGACCACCTGACCAAGAAGGGATGGAGTTGCTTGTGGAAAAGAAAATAACACTCATCACTCTGAACTTCCTGACTGAGAACTGTACTGTAGTGATGTTTTTGTTTTGTATTTTTTCAGCACAGACAGGGATGTTTTTAAAGTTTGTGGGAAGATAGATGCAGGAAAACCTGTTAGCCTGCAAAAGAGTTGGTATTGGGCAGAGATTCAGCAGGATAGAGACCCTAAGCCAGGGGTGTCGAACTCCAGTCCTCGAGGGCCGGTATCCTGCAACTTTTAGATGTGCCTTTGCTGCACCACACCTGAACAGAATAATTAGGTCATTAAGGCTCTGAAGAACTGATCTACACAAGGAGGAGGTGATTAAGCCATTTCATTCCAGTGTTTTGTACCTGTGGCACATCTAAAAACTGCTGGACAGCGGCCCTCGAGGACTGGAGTTTGACACCTGTGCCCTAATTTAATTTTCATCCAGATCCAGTCTGACAGAATTTGAGAAATTTTGCAAAGAATAATATTCAAAAATGTTATTAAGATGTGCAAAGCTGGTAAATACCAACTCCAAAATACTTGCAGTTTTGCAGTATAAATGCTGGGCAAATAATGACAAAATATAAAGACACGCCACACTCTTTGTATTTGTAAAACTGTAAAAAACAATTATTTTTTTCCCTTTTAGTTTACAGCGATGCATTGCATCTCGGATAAAATAAATTCACAATACATCAAATTTTGTGGCTCTAAGGTGAAAAATGTGGAAAAGTTTAATGTGTATAAATACAAATCAAAATTTGAAATTAGTTCTCGACATGTTTCTATGATTTGTGAAGATGGCAAAAATGCTTACAATATTAAAAAGAAGTTTCAAGTGCTTGCTTTTAATTTTTACTGCCACCTCAGTAACATCTGAAGAAATTTCCTTGTCAAATTATTAGGTTTTGTTTTCTCATAGGGATTCTTGTGTGTTTACAGCATCTTCAAATCTACGTCATTTAAACATGAAGTGATCTCAAGGTGAGCAGGTAGTTTGCATAACAAAACAGTACCAATACACATTTCTTCTTTGGCTCTTCATGCTTGCTCTCTAAAAGTGGTTGCCATAAATGAGGGAGGTTCCCTGATCCTTTGAACACAGTGGAAGCCGAATGAAGAGACTAGTGGGGCTCCCATATTTAGAGCTGCAGAGACCCCCCAATCTCTTCCTTTGCTCATTTGTTCACCACCAGGGAAGGTGCTCCTACAACTGGTGTTGGTGTCTGAGGACAAAATGAAAACACAACGGCACAGGTGACAAATGCATACAACCCTGTTCAAATACAAACTCTGGCTCTCTTTTCCTCTTTACTCCATGCACAGTGAGAGGGTATAATAAATAAATAACTCATAAAGAGAAGAATCGTTTGATGTTACCTTGTGCTGCCTGAGGCTAACACTACACCGGGGAGCACTGCCACCTCTAGCACACACACTTACACAAATACGCACTCCCCCGAGAGGTAACTAACATAAGGGGTGGAGGAAGAAGAGCAGGTTGTCTGCCCAAGAGGCTCTGCTGACCATCTTTGGATCAAGAAACATGCTTCCCTACAGATTGTAATCAAGTGTGTGGAGTGTGTTATGGCGGTTGCAATGTCTGATCGGGAGTTAAGGATGAAAAAGTATTTGCTCCCATACAGATTTCTTCTGTTTTTGGATTTTAAGTATTTTTATAAATCATTCAAAGGACATTTTAGATCAGCCAGAAAAAGCCTGAGTGAAGACAGAAAGCAATTTATAAACAAAAAGACACCACTCTCGTAAACTAAAAGACTAAAAGAGACTAAAACTGAACTGACTAATTAGTTTTTTTGTGTGTTGTACTATCAGTACAGAAGGACATCAACCGAGTCATATTTTAGGATGTATGTTTGCTAAATACCTTATACAGTTTGTGTATAGCAAATGTAAAAAAAATACAATGAATTGGGTCTTTCAATTCAACAACAGCTTTTCCCAAATTGTAACAGCTGGAAATTCTGATTTCCAAGTAGAAATTTGGTGCAGAATGAGTCAGGGAGTTCATTAACCGATTAATGTGAGTCATATTCACATTATTTTGATTTAAGACTGTTCTTTTGTTAACATTTAAAAGTCAATGTGGCTGTTTTATTTTCATTATTTTTGTTTGTCTTAAGTTTGCTTTAATAAGTGTTTATTTTATGTAATAACGTATTATGAAATGCTTTCTGTAAATAACCACTAATGCTGTGGTTATTATGTAGGTTTTTAGTCACTTCGATTTTACGTTTGCTGTCTATACAAAAATAGGGAAGCATATAGCTACATATCATAATACATACTACTGTATATATATTTGAATTTCATTAATATTAAAACACTGCAAACCTTGCTTGCATTAAACATCAGCATGTTTGTACTTTACCAAAATTAAAGGCTCGTCCCACGGAGGAAACCTAACCCAAACAGTGCCTCTATATGATACAGAAGCCTCAAAAGGCTTTTTCATTTTTTACATATTCCTGTCTAAATCTGACAAATTTATCTTCTCAAGACTTCAGAAGTTATTTCCAAGTTAAAAGAAAAATGTATGTTAAAATATATATTGTGTTTTTTCCTCATGGGGCATTTTTCTAAGAATAGACAAGTAACTAAATACTAAATAAATTTTAGCGATGTTCAAAATCTTACCAACTGCTTCTCCATTAAAAAGTTAGTTACAATTGCATTTATTTCTAAATAGTATTCCTTCTTTATTGTGAAACTGTAATGAACTCCTTACAGATTCTTAAGAGTTACTTAAAATAAAAATTGAGATTAAGATATACATTATTTTTGCCTCATTGAGCAACTAAATAATAAATAAATAAAATGAAGCCTAGGCGCAAATTCAAACTGGAAGACTTTCTAGTCCCACCTGCATCATCCAATCAGCACGTCTCTCTCATCGCCATCGACCTATCAATGCTGGACCAAGGCACGTCACGGCCAATCACCGACCAAGCCCCAGTTCATATGGACTTCCATTCATGGCGTCTTCCGCTCAAACCTCCTCCACCCCATCATCACCTCCACTGTCACGGCTCTCCGGGAACACATCGTCCACTGACCTCCACCACCAGTGTCGGGTCCTGAGGGATGACATTCCTAACCAGCATCGGGAATGCTCAGCCGAGCTTATTGCAGTTCACAGCTCGATGTCCTCAGCACCAAATAAACCTTTTCAATCGCTGTCTTTCTCCGTCTGAGTCTCTCCAGATTGAATTCTAGTGATATACAAAATCTGACCAAGTATGCTTTTCCATTTAAAAATTAGTTACAATTGTATTTTTTTATTTTTTCACTATGATTTAGCAGTTATTTGTATCTATATGAAAAGTCTTACTTAATAACTGAGAAGTTCATATATTTCAGAAGAGTTACTTAAAATAACTCTTCTGAAGTTATTTTAAGTAACTTCAGAAGACTTCAGTATTTGTTTACTGAATAATAGCAGCTTATTTGCAAATGTCTCTGCAGCAAATGTCTCTGCAGCACATTACACAGAATAAGTACACACAAACTGCCCTTATTTTTAAAAATTATGAAGATTTTCTTCATAAAGTTGATGAAAACACTTAAGATTGGAATGCTACTTCAGATTATTATTTTTAACAACTCTAGTGTGTGTAGTTTGAAGCAATGTGGGTAAGGATGTGAAAATATTAGACTGAATTTTGGCAGCAAACCATCTAAAGTCACACAAACTCAAATAATGAAAAAACACTTGATTTGGACATTCTTGTTTAAGAGAAACCCAAAAAAATTGCAAACAGAAAAAAAATATATAATATATGTTGTTGTAGAATAAAATAAATACATATGTGTTAAACTTTTTTCTAAGAATGGTTGATGTCCAAACCCCTAAAACTGTGTGGCCATTTTTGCACAAAAACTCAAGGATAATCTATTCAGTTTTAACACTATTGACTACATTTTTACACCATACATTAAGGATCGACATGGAATAGGGAAATGCGGCCTGTGGCATACCCAGAGCTGACATATTTGATCGTTAAATGTTCATCTTTGTATGACTTGATTCTCTCAAAGGATTGGAAAAGTATCATGAAATACGTGAGGGCTGCATAACTGTTGCTGTTTTTGCCTGGTGGCGCTGGCCCACACTGGTGTTACAGACTTTTAGCTGGCATATGTTAGAATGTGGGGGATTTAATCTACTATGCCTCACAGCTGGGACCTCGTTAAATAATGTAAGACTGACTGAGGCAGGTTATGGCTCGATTTTACTTTTGCCCTCTTTAAAAACTTGCTCTTTGCAGTGCAACAGCTAAGAGATTTGTGGGTAGACAAAAAAGGAGAACAGTGTAGGACTATAAAACCTGTATTCTTCACTGAATTAGGTTCAATCATAACATGTTGGACATACACTAAATGGTGTAATTTAAAGGTGGAGCAACCAGAAAAGTGATAGATTTAAAGTGAAATTTTGTTTACTGAATAATAGCAGCATATTTGCAAAGTGAAAGTGAGGGATTTTCTAAAGAAATTTAACGCAAATAATGAACAGTGAAAGATACTTTAACTAACAAAACTTAAAGCAAATGTACCAAGGACTTGTATAAGGTTTCATATTCTTCTGAGCATAGTGACAAGCAGCCCACCAATTTTAAAACAAAATCTATCCATCCATCCATTCACTATGTCCTTGTGGGATTGCAGACGGGCTGGGGGCCTACACTTAGCGGCTCTTGGCTGAGAAGCATGGTGCATCTAGGACAGTTGGCCAGTCCATCACAGAGCGATACAGAGACACACCTAGGGCAATTTTTAAGAGACCAATTAATCTAACATTCATTTTTTTAACTGTGGAAGGAAGTCATAGCACCCACAAAAAATCTCACACATGCACAGAAAGAATATACAAACTTCATTCAAAAAGATTCCAGCCCTATAACTGAAGCCAGAACTTTATTGCGGCAAGACAACAATGCTACTTTCTTCATCACTTTAAAGCCCTTGTAAAAGCCATTATGCAATTTAGCTAGCAAAATTGTACGTTTATCTTGGGTTGTTGTTTTTCTTAACAACTACCCATCCCATTTTTTTGCTTACTAGAATTATTTTCACAATTAAAGAAATGTAAAAAAAAAACAAACAAAAAAAAAAAAAAATTATTGTGTTTTTTCTGCCCAGTGTGTTTCTGAGGTTAAAGAATAGTACACAGTTCAGTGAGTAGCTGAAACAATAGCCATGAAAATTTTTTACTTTAAAAGCAAAACTTTTAAAAAAGTTGTAGGTCAACATTTTTTTCTGTTTTTCACACAATGCAGACCTCACTGGAATATATTGCTAGATTATCAATGACTAATTAAAACACACAGGGTGATTGTATAGCATATAGACACAGATTAATATGTATTCAACATGATGCACTTGTATGTGTGAAAATAAATGCATTTGTTGACAGACTGCAATTTTCCACTCTAAAAATCTTCAAATTATTCTTGTGGTTGTTTTCTATTGTTTTCTATTGAAGAGAATCGAACAGGCACAAAAATTTTGTGGAAAGACATTTTACATGGATTTTGTGGTTGTGTGGTTGGTACCTTGCGACTGGTCATAGTGCAAAAAGAAAAAAAAACAAAACTGAAAAAACATAGATAGGAGTAATGGGATTTTGTCTGGTTTGGGGTGCTTGTCTGTTTGGGATCTTTGAATGGGACAAGCCAAAAAGATACCGACCGTGGGGAGTAAATATGCAGTGTATTTATAACGTGTACTTTTCTATATTTTTATGTAAGTTCACATGTTTGCATACAAACATTCGGCAGACATGAGTGACACTGGCTGCATGTATGTTCATAAGTAAATTCATGAATGTGATTCTGCCCATTTTTTCATGTGTCTGTTCCATGGAGGCCAAAACACACAAGTGCAAAGCTGCCTAAAGGGTGATTGAAGTTTCTGACATTTTAAGGCTATTGAAAACAAAAGCTAATAGGCAGAACCACGTGCTGGAATCGTGTCTGGTTCATGTTTAACAAAACAAGGTCACAGAGGTTGTCAGGCCATGAATTCCATAAATAACTTGATAATGGGATTTTAAAACAAGCCGTCCACCAGTCATCTCCAGTCCTCTCACACCCTCCCTTTTGCCCATAACAGGCCCTATGTGTGTGCGTGTCTTCAGAATAGAGAGAATATTAGAATGCAAATGGATTCACACCGCATCCTCATAAACAACGGTGTTCATTTAACCCTCGACCCCTGCATTTAACTGCCCATCAAGTCATTTGTGTTGGGCAAGACACGTGGAAGTAGAATGAGAGAGGCCAGCAGGCGTGCACATGCATGTGTGTTTGTGCTGCTTATGAAGAAGTGGACTTCAAGCTGTGTGCAGATAAATATGTATTAATGAATGCAATATGTACAGTATATGTTTATGTGCATATATCAGTGCTTGGGTTTTAATCTCCTCTCCTCATCAGTGTATCAACACCTGCATCTGTGTGCACGTGCCCATCTTTCTTTCTTTCTTTTTTTTTTGGTGTGGGTTTCGGAGTTTATCATTTGCGATGCTCAATTAATCTTGTCAACATGCATTTACAAGGGAATTGAGCACCTTTTAAAGCAGACGTGGCTTTGTCACTCTCTTCCTCTGCATCTATTACAGAAACACAGACGCAGTACTTTGGAAGAGCCGCAGAAAGGAGCTGATTAAAACATATTAAAGCACTGGCAGGAATGAATGTGAACCAGATTTACACCATTCCAATCCTATTTGAGCTTCTTTAAAACTAATCTCACAAATGTTGCAATCCAGATCTGTTTTATTCATGTAGTTCCTTTTGTTGTTTTTTCCTGTTATTGTTATACACCAATTAGGCAAAAATCTTTACATTGTTTTGGTCCCTATTTTAATGCTAAAATTGCCCTCTTTCCTTTCTCCTCTCTCCAAGTCAAGAGGAGAGAAAAAAGAAGCTCTCTTCTTGACTTGTTTGTCAAGTCACAAACCCCACTAAACCATATTTGCCCTGAAGGTGTGCTGTTGTATTTGGCACCAAAATGTTAACAGCATATCCTCTACCTCTTTTACAGTGTGTGGTGGGCCCTTCATGTATTCTTCTATCACCTCCCGCTGTTGCGTGATCGGTTTGAAATTTGAGTAATTTGAAGACAAAGTCAACACGTCAAACTTGGATAATCTTTTTTTTTTTTTGATTGACCATAAAATTGGCTTGGTTGATTAGACGCATTATTATGTGTAATTTAAAAAAAAATCTTTTTTATGCTGCCTACTAAAAGAATCCATGACGAGGATTTAATCCATGTTACTTACGTCACCTATTGGTGGTTGTGAAGCTAGGCCTTGTAAATAAACAAATAACTTTGATTTCTCCTCACATCTCTGAATATCATAGTGATTCTTCAGTTCAGTTCAAAGAGGCAGCTTCCACACATTGCAGCAGTTATGCTTCTTTTTCCTCCTAGCCTGAGGCTTTTTACCCACAGGCATGCAGCTATCTCATCCTCTCACTGTTCGAAAAGCTGCAATAAAAGCTGTCAGTAAGGAATATAGTGGACAATAGCAAAAATAGAAATCAGCTTTTTTGCTGTAAACAACAAAGATGAGAATGAGTAGGGATTAAACAAGGAGGAGGACATGAAAAGAGCAGTTTAATGATGAAATGTTGTAGTGGGGATCAGCAGAGAAGGATGAATTTCTAAGAGGAAAATATGTGAGATTTGGTGAGATGAGTTTCCTCCCCAGCAGCTCTGCCCCAGAGAGTCTCAAATCTTTTGACTGCCTTGGAAACATACATAGTTCACATACTATAAGGAAAGAAATGAAAGAAAAGTTGAATAATAAAAGAAAAGACTGAAGTCAAGTTCTCACATTGATATGGATGACAGAAAAGTCAGTAAGTCATGCTGTTAACAGGGACATAAGAAGAGAGTTAGAGGAAAAGTAGGTTCGGCTTTTTCTAAGAGGGCACACAGTGTTCAGCCCCCTGTTTCTTCATCCCGGGCGTTTGTCGTGGCTAATTATGGTGGACAAGCCTCTTTATCGAACCTGCTCCTGCCATTAGCATTAGGATGCATGAGCTGTGCCTGTTGTTTTAAACGCTCTCATTAACCACACAAATCAGGGCTGTTGACAGAGTGCTTTTGAATTAAGCGTCTCACCCCCGCCGCCGCGCGCCAATGCTTGCAGGGCCCAGGACAAGGAGCAATTTATAACACCATTAGCCACACTCGCCGAGGTTACAGGCATCAAAATTGTTCACGTCTAATTATTCTTAATGGATACAGGGAGAGAGCGACGCTCAGGACAGCTTTTTCATTAGCCCTCAATCAAGAGGGTCGGGGGAGAGAGGGGTGGGCCAAATGTAATGCTCAGGCAAACGGGAAATCAAAAATAATCATGTTTGCTTTTTTCATAATACAACACGAATGCATATATAGGAGGGTGGGGGGACTTGAGTAAAGAGAGAAAAAGGAAGCTCTCCTCTTGACATTATAAGAATCCTTACTGTGTTGAAGACACATACACATGCACACATGCACACTCCATGAGAAGTGACAGTTCATTTGCTTTTACTGCTTTGCAGGCTAATGGCAGAGTAAACTTATGCTTCTAAGCCATTGTTATTGCTTAATAAATGCAGAAGTGAAGTACAAAAGAGGAAAACATTTAATTGTTAAGAGACGGGAGCTTCATCCGTGTGCTTTCATGTTTGATTGGTCATTTTAAATAATTACAGAAAGGGTTCAAAATGTACTTTATTAACACACCAACAAAGTTTGATAAATAATTCAGCAATCGACCACTAATAACTGCTCATTTTGAATAGTGTAGAGTGGGACTGATGAGAAGCTAACTCTGAAAAATCAACTGAAACTAATTGCAAATTTAAGTGTTTTACCAGTGCAATGTTCACTCACTGGCCATTTTAAGTTCACCTATTGATAATTATAGTGTAAGCCAGTCACATGGCGGCATATCAGTGCATCAAGATATGCTGAAGACAGTTTGCTGAAGTTGAGTTTGGGAAAAATAGTTTCAAGAGACTCTGATAAGGTTTGGTCCAGAAAAAGCAAAATATTAAGTTGAGTGGTGGTTTGGCAACAAAAGTGATCCTTTCATCATCATAGTGCTCTGGCGTGTTCCTCCAGCAGGATAATGCACCATATCACAGAGCTCAGAATATACAAACTGGTTTCTTGTACATGAGTTGACTGTATTCTAATGGCCTCCACAGTGACCAGATCTTGATGCTCTGAATGCAGTGGAAAGGGAGATTGACACCATGTGTGTACAGTCAACCAAATCTTATCATAGGAAAATGTGGAATCAGATACCTTGAAGAATCTATTCCATGAAGAATTAGGGCAGTTCTTAAGGCCTGGTGTACATAATAAATTGACCAAAATGAGGGTCATTTAGTTTCTATAAATGATCTGGTTTCAAACGCCAGGGTGCTCTGTGGTTGCAATTACATCCCTAAGGAGAGCTCAGTCATACGGTTTCTGTCATCTCACTGTGGCACCCAGAAGAAAAAAAAAGGAAGCCAAATAGTGAGTGTTAACATTCCTTACAAGCCATTAAACGCAGGGGCATTACCACACGACACAGTCCCTTAACGAGGACTGACATATGTGCTGAAGGCAGTTAGTGCCTAACATTAAGACAGCACAGTCCACAGATGAGATGGGACATTGTTCATGGGGGAGGTATCTGTTTTAATTAGGGAATAATCGACTGTGCTCTACATCTCCCCTTGCTAGGATAACGACTCCCCCCCCTCCACCTTCACTATGATATGGTATAGCTTATTATTATGGTGGAGACTGGGAATTAACTAGCAGAGGATACATGGTAACAGAATGTGACACACGGAATATAAAATATAAATTTCTGTGTTCGCATTGCCATCATCTTCTCATAGCTGAGATTTGACATGCCGAATTTTTTTGGGAAATTTTAACTGTAGTTTTTAAAGCAAATGTGTTATCTTTAATCCAGAATTTACCAGTAACACAGTTTAATGGCATAAAAAAAATGCAGAGTACACCTAAAATGCATCAACTGATACTTTCTAGACTTGCGCATTAGTTCTACTGGCTCCGTGAAGCTTTAAAAATATAATTTTCTTTAGACCTTCTTTCTTTCACTATGTTTTACACAATTTGTGTAAGTACTTAAATCTGGCCCTTTTCCATATACATATTACCATTTGAAAAATAAAATAGGACAGGGATATGCCAACGTTGTCAGGGATTTGACTGGGTCATTCTAACAAATGGGTGTGCTTTGATCTAAATCATTGCCTTGTAGCTTTGGCTGTCTTTCTGGCTGCTTGTTTATGATGTTGTTTATTGTTCTGCTGGAAGGTGAAACATCATTTAAGTCTCAGTTTTTTTCCTCCCTCTTACTGGTAATCCTTCAAGATTGCTTAATATTTAGTTTCATACATCTTCTCATCAATTTTGATAAGTGCAAAGCCTAACTCTTGTCAGATGAGACCAAAATTATACCTACTGAACTAAATGCAAAGTACTATGTGTGTTGGAAACCTATCACTGCATATTCAGCAGAGTACTATATATACCAAGTGAAACATAGTAGTGGCAGTACCATATTGTGGGGATGCTTTTAAAATTCTTTTGCATTATCTTCACTTATCTGTTTTTACAGTACCACCTCACATTACCTTACTGATTATTGCAAAACCTTAATTGCTTTCAATATTTTTGGTTGAATTTCTGAAATATTGCCAAAGATGACAACAGGCAAAAAATATGTGTAATGTGTAATGTTTTGAAAAGTCCAATTGACTTAAAAGATTTGCATTATCTAATATATTTGGCAGTTCTGTGAATATGTTGAAATATTAACGTAGGTCATAGACTCTAAGATGTGGGTCTCCTCAGAGCTGTCTCCACCCATAAATCAGAGAACACGATCATTACAACCCTGAGCTCTGACCTGATGACCGATGAACACAGTGCTTTAAGTCACCTAATTATTATATAGAGACTATCAGAGACCTTATTCTCAGTTGTTCGTAATGATAAAAAATAAAAAAAAAATAAAAATAATAATAATAAAAACACACGCACAAGACAGGTTAGGGATGAAGTTGTGGAGCATTGATAGGAAGGTAACCGGAGCACAGTGATGCTCCAAAATGGTTCTATTCTTGTGTTTTTTAAATTTGTTTATGTATTGTAATTGGTACTTATGTGAATTTTTAAAAATGTCAAACATATGTCAAAGGACTTCTTGGTAAAATAAGAAAAAAAACCTGCTAGACATTATAAAAAACTTGAGACTAAGGCATACGTCTAACAATCAAACACCATGTTTGATTGTTAGTACCCTAATTGTGGTGAGACAAAATGAAAAAAAGAAACCTCAATAAAAATAAATATCTTCAAAAAAAAATACAATACAATGGAGCATCAATGAACTTTTTTTATCCAATGATCAAATAAAATACTTAAAGCTCAACATGGAATCTAAAGTTTTTGTGAATTTATCTCACAGGCACCTCAATATAAAGGAAATTAAAAATAAGATTGTTTTATATTTACCAAAAAAACACTGTATGTGTGCAGTGTTGAGGGGGTGGACTGGCCAGGCATGATCTAAGCATGGCACATTGCAAAGTTTCCCAGGTCATCTTCTCTGGTCTTCAGGGCATGTGGAGGTACTGAGGAAGACACAATCAGGATAAGCATCCCTTGTGCTCCTCAGTTTAGCCCATAGCATTTTATGTCACGATCAGGAAACAAAAGAGGAGCACAAGCTAGAGTGCACACCGTTGGCACATGTGAGTGAGAGTATGTGAAGTATGAGAAAAGTAATTGTGTTAGAAAACATGGCAAAAACACAAAACTCTGGAAGTCTAGAATCTCTAAGTTGAATGGTGACTGAACATCCTTCAAGAGTGAAACTCTCCACCAAAAAGTAATATTTATAGGCTTTTCTAACATCTAACTGAGTAACCGGTGGTAACTGAACCAGGATAACAGCTTGTCTCTCCACTCCCTTTTTCACAAAGCCCCCAGGCAACAGTGATGTACGTTGCCGGACAGGCCAGAATCATGCCTTCCAGCAGAGCTAGCCAATCACGATGAATTATACTCCCCAGGAGCCAGAGCGACATGTCAACGGACATTTGGGTTGGACACAGCAAAGCCTCGTTCGTTCGGTCAGCCAGTGCCCTGAAGACAAATGCCTTCGCCTCCACATGTGGAAGACTGGCAGATATGTCTGTCTCTGTGTGTGGCCACAGGTAATTGAAGAGGAATGAATTTGAGGAACTATCATACTGTGAAATCCACAAGAGACCTAAACTGTTCAGGTTGACCTGTGACATTAGGCTTCTTTTATTAAAATCTCTTCATCGCTTATTTATCAGATATGAAACCTTAATATGTAGTGCAAATTCTTTGGAAAAACACAAGACTTTTACAATCATTCATTAAAAATCTTAAATTTGTGCTGTTTTTTAAAGACAATGTGATCATTTACAGAGAAAACCATAATTCAGTAGGTGGTGTTAGAACCAAATTTAAAAAGATATTTTAGCAATTGTTAGGTTTTTGATGACTGGACTTTGACTGGGCCATTGTAACACAAGAATGTGTTACAATAGGTAACAATATTGAGTCCTTATGTGTCTTGCAATACCAGAGAAGAGACATGTTTATTATTTATATGCTTAAAATATATATTTCTAACATGGTCCTTTTGATTTGCTCTGATCTAGTCTGCTAGAAACTGAAATTACCTACTTTGTCATCCAATAGCGGGTGTGAAAAAAAATACAATAGATTGATAATATAGTGTTTAAGAAATAAAGGCTGTGAATCAATCAATTATAAACAGTTTTATCAGCGCACATCCTAGAAACGGCAAAAAGCAGAAAAGCATGGTAATTAAGTGAGACTAGAAGACAGCGATAAGCTGTGATTAATATTCTATTAAAGCCAGAGGAATTTCCTTTCACAGTAATTAGGCTTTTATTAAGCCGATTTGTAACCCCTGAAGTGTCGCAGAGTATGCTAAATGCCAAGATGCAACACACTCCACAGCAAAGATACATTTCACTGTAGTCCTTCCCGTCTCCTCATTCAGATGTGATGCTACAAAAGTCTTTTAAAAATCTTGAGACATGCCAGACTTGGTTACAAGTCTTGCTCCAAGGAGCAAGACTTTTACTACGCTTTAATAACAATCTTAGTATCTCTTGGCAGTACATTTATAGGAAGGGGGTTTGCGTAATTTGAAGAAATTGGAAAAGGAAGGGAAAAAAAAACTTATCCACAGCATGATCTGTGTTTGGTGGATTCAGGAAAATGAGAAAAGAAAACTCTTCCTGACCAGACTCAAACTTTCCGAGATAATGTAAGGCTCCCTGTTAAATGGCGTTTGATAATGTAATGAGAGCAAAGTTTACATCTAACATTTTTTTAAAGAATCACCTTGTTGGTGAAAAACTGCATGGCATGTCAGGTTAGTGACAACTATTAACTTCGTTTATAGTTTTAGCAAATTTCCTAAAAATTCAAGCAAGTTATCTTGTGCCTTTTAGCAATAAAGTGTTTCTATCCAGTTACTCTGCAATGGTGAAGTTACCAAAAGTTGAAATTTTGCATGGTTCCCCATTCTCCTGAGTGCTGATGGGGTCACTGGCCACCTCTATGACCAAGGCTGTATTTTTCCTTTTTATTAACTGTGATTGAGCAGCCATATATAGGAAGCTCTGGTGTTTCAAAATATCTTATATTTTATCAAATGTTAAATAATGTGTATGTGCCAAAATGCGAACAAAGTAAATGCATGTGAATGATTTCTTGTTGGACAGTAAGACCTAAAAAAGCACGTTATACTTTCTAAACTCTGCCAATAACCATTTGTTACATGGTCACCTTGCAAATTGTAAACTACCATAAAGCAATGTTTTCACTTATTCTGCACTATATGTTGGAGACAATGACCAGCAACAAAAGCTGCAATGGTCATCTGGTCATCAAATAACAACTTTTTTTATCTCAAGGTTTTTGTTCCACAAGGCTCAATAAAACCTCAGGCTGAAGGTTTAATAACATTTGAGACCTTGAAGGAGACAAAGATGAAAGGAAGGAATCTATTGACATAAGCGCACAGAGAGGAAATCAGGGTATGAAAACCTTACTGTTTCAATTAGTGGAGTAAATTTACTTGGAAAACAAAAGCAGGGCAAATGTATGTAAAGCTAGTTTACTCATTTTGTACAACTATAAATGCACACAACAACAGCAACAATAACAGACCTTCAGACACAGTTTAAAGCTCTTTAAAAAATGTCCAGTTGGGGCGTGCTGTGGTGGCGTAGGGGATAGCAAAACCCACATTTGGAGGCCCTGAGTCCTCGACGCGGCCGTCGTGGGTTCGATTCCCGAACCCGACTGACATTTGCCGCATGTCTTCCCCCTTCCTGTCAGCCTACTGTCATATAAGGGACACTAGAGCCCACAAAAAAACCCTCTGGAGGGAAAAAAAAATAAAAATGTCCAGTTAAAGAGCAGAGGCATCCAATCGGCTCAAATTTGATGTAGATAAATAATCCAAATTAGCTACATATGAGTCTAAAAAGTTAGTGAAAAAAAACAAAACAATTTAAATGCATGTCATTGATTTTGTGTCGATCTAAATTATATGTTTGATCTAATTAGATATTAATAGCCTCATAGTTTTGTTGAAATTAATGTAAAATGGGACAATTTTATTGAAATTTTGTAAAAGAAAAAAATATATTATCTTGACTTTAAGTGCATTTGTGTTGCAATTTTTTTGTTTGGTAAACCCCAGAACAGAATGGATACAATGAATTAAAACATTCAGGCTTACATTGCTGCCACTTTTTTCATAAATTAAACATCGATCATATACTTATAACAGATTTCAACTTTAGCTGTTAACACTGCACTTTCAATTTTAAATGCCTTCAAAAGTATGAATGGATCCCTTTCATTACTTAATTGTTTGGTTTCCATTGAAATGTGTGTATGTGAACATGTGGTTGAACAATGCAGTCATGAGGCCTGACAGGTCACTCCGCAGGGCACACACCAGTGCCATGTCCATCCGCTTCTCTCTTCACAGTGCCACACCACTTCCTGACAGGGTCTCGCTACCTCCTTCTGCGTAATTTAACACAGCTTTCCCCGGCTATGCGAGCAAGTGAAGCCCAAACACACAAAGACATGTGCAAAACTGCTCATATATGTATTGAGTCTTCTCTGAAATCTTTCCCACCTGACCTCTTCTGTCTGGTTACTCAAAAGGCTTCCAGTCTTTGGCAGCTGATTTCTGGAACTTGAACTGTTTAGTTTGCCTTGTGTAAAACTGTCTCACAATATAAATTAAGAGTTGACAGAGTTAACCTGACTTCCTTAATCTAATCTTTGTGGGAATTATTTTGTGTAAGACTTTTTATTTCTTAACCTCATTGCCTTTCAAGTCACACACTCACAAGCTTGGCTCCCTTTTTTCTTCCCACCTTTGACAGCTTCCTGTAAAACAACCTTGATCCTCAGCCTAAGCTCTCTGTATCTGCTATCCGTCGAAGTTCTCTGCCTGGCCTCCATCTTCAAGCTCCCGCTCCCCATGGCTCTCTCATCTCGTTGCTCTGTTTGACAGCTTCATCTGATCCACAGGACTTTCAGCTCATACATCTGGCATTCTGCCCTACCCACAGGACTCTAAATCCCACAGTTCATCCTCTTAGGGCTACCTTCCTCCAGCTTCCTCTTCCCACTGGCTCTCAATGTGTGGCAAAAAGCTATCGCCTCACTGCTGACTAGAGCACAGGTAAGACTGTCAGGGGTTAGCTTGCCTGTTCTCACAATCCTGTAATACTTGGACACATGGGAGGAGGAAGGGACGGCATTCTTCGTTTGCAGTTAATGGTGTGTTTCCATGTAAAGCAACAGAAGCCCTCTGTAGGTTCATATGACTCATTTTGGGCTACTTTAGCTCTCAAAGGACAGTGACTTGAGAGACATCAATCCCTCTGTATTTCATAAGCATTGAGAAAAAGAGACCTCTTGTCCCAGAGAATTTTAGTATGTTTAAAACATAAACTTTAAGGAAAGATATATGCTGTTTGTCTCTCAATTTCTCTTGATATGAGAGATATTTCAGAGAAAACAAGTACAAGTCAGGGATACAAATACAAGTGCATGTCAGTAAATTATTGATCAAAATGTTATTAAATTCAAAGAAGAAAAAACAGATATATGTTTTTATTACACAGAGATATATTACAAACATTCATTTATACTGTTGGTGATTATTGCTTACAGCCAGTAGAAACCCAGAATAAGACTGTGGATTTGACAGCTGAGTAAGAGACAGCCACATTGGACAGTCAAAGGTTGTTGCTAACGACATTGGGTCTTCACAGAGTTTTATTCCAAATATTAAGATAGAAAAAAGTGTGGCTGACAAAGATTCTCAAGAAACACTGATAAGTGCAACCTTCATGTGGTGCTGATTTACCAATTTAAAAACTGTCAAAATTAGTCTGCTTGTCTCTAGTTATGACATTGTAACAGACTGACATTAAAGTTGAAGTATCATGTTTCTAAAGCATGACCAAGACAGATTAACATTGCATGCGTTATTATATGTTTGTGTAGTTTAAATAGTTAATATTTTGAATTCTCATAAAGTGCATAACTATGAATAAACCTATTTAGCACAAACTCTGTGCATAAAGTATCCAAATCTAGCCTTTAAATATTTCTGCAGAGTAAACTTAATGTTTTCTGAGCTCAGGTTTTTCTGATAACACTTTGGTGTTATTGCAGCACTGGACTGTCTGTGGAGCACAGCAGATATTGCATCACTTGGGCTGATCCGAGTCTAAACAAACTCCTCCCATTGTGGTCAGCCAGACATACACCTCCCTTAACTAAACACACAGGCACACTCTCACCATTTAATTCATACACCCACAGTCCTTCCCGCTCCTCGTTTAGTGAGACAGCCAGGGTCCCTACTGCCCCTAAGCTCCTGTTAAAACCACTCCTCACCTCCCAAGTCACTAGGCCATGTCTGTCATTTTGAATCCACCCATCCTTTCCCGCTCTCGCACAGCAGGCCAAGAGGTTAATAGGGACTAAAACAATAGTGCAGCACAGACACAACAAACAACGGCTCGTGGGAGCTGTTCGCCTGTGGGCTGCATCATCTCCCAGTATTCTCTGTTGCTCCATCTGCTTTTTCCCTCTCTTCCTCTCCCATACTTGCTCCTTCTCCTTCCACCCCTGTCTCTTTAAGAACAGGACCTGTCAATGCCCTTATCTCCCGGACAGTCATTTATGCCCATTTGCAAGGTTAATTGCCATTTTATTGCCTGCTATTTATATTTTAAAAGCTCTGTTAGGAGGCTAATAAAGTGACTGTGAAGATGCTGCAGAAAGGTAATTACCACATACGGTTAACAGTCGTGTGGTGTAAAGTGAAAAGGATGTCGAATTGTCATTTCGGTAGCAGAGTTGAGCGTAATTGTTTCAGTCTGGTGGTGTTTAGAAAAAAACCTGTTAAGCATCCAGATAAAATGATGTGTAAAAATGCATTGAAATTTTTTTTACTGTGCTTGTCTTTTGGAAATCAATCAACTCACTGTAATTCAGGGAATACACATTTTTTTTACATTATTTTCTTCACACAAAAATCACAAAGTTGTATAGGAAGACAGCTGCATTCACAGATTTTATGACATCACTTTTTGAGTATTTTTTTTCTTAGTGCCAACACAAAAATGCATATTTATAATGTCTCTGCAGCTGTAGAAATCATGAACAAATGTACTATGTACACAATTAACAAAACATATATTATAAAGTATGCTCTATTTAAAATGTACTAGTAGATACATTTTTTAAAGTTTTTCAAAAATATATTAGTCTGATCTGTTTTGAGTGAAGTGGCTTAAAATAGGTGCTGTGTAACTTCAGTATGTTTATGTTTTGTTTTGTTTTCTGACTGTGTAATAGTATGTCTTGATCTCTTTATTTATGTATTTAGATATATTGAAACCTTCTTTTTATAACACAATAGATTAAACGTTACACAGGTCAATACTTAATTTGGGTAAAAATTATCCTGATATATTTTTGGAGACAATTCATGCCCTGTATGGTCTACTTATGATAGGTTTTAAGGCAGATATTTTATGGCAATTTTTGAAAATCAGGATAAAATGTTCATGTAAAAATGATCATCAACATTATGAGATGATGGTAATGTCAACATTTCCAAATTCAAAATAATTTTGCAAACTTTGCAGTTCTGTTTAGCCTGTATTCAGACCACTTAAGTCAATCTGTTTTTCTAAAAAAAAACCTCTTAACCATATTTGTGTCCATTTCCAGGTCCCAAAACAGAAGATTTGAATGAAATTTCTGCTATATACTTTTTTCTGCAGTGTCCTTTCCATTTACATGGATGTCTCCAGTTGTGCAAACTAGGCAGAAAGGCAACTTCTACCAATTTTTATGACAGCCAACAGTTTTTTTTCCTTCAGAGGAATTGGCAATACTTATTTAAAATAAGAACCTGAACATGGCTAAGGCAGATGTCTTTGCCATGTTCAGGTTCTTATCAAGATAGAACCTGAAGATAGAACCTTATTAAGATAGAACATTGCTGAGGACTTTCCAAAAACAATGAATGTTCTGTTTTACAATGTTTACCTTCTTTTCTCTCCACTCCAATACATTTTAGCCAACATTTAAATTTTGATGGAAACAAAGGAGCAAAGCAGGGGATGCAAAGCGTAAAGTTAGCCTTTACACAAATTGTGACTTATCTCTCAAAATTAAACCAACCATAAAATCCTTTTGCACCAAAACATTAGTGTGAACAAAAGATGTAAGCTCAGTACAAAATAAAAGAATTTTGCAACATGACCATTAGTGCAGACAGGCCCCCAGGTTTATTTTATCCAACATTTTTTGAAGTTCTGATGGTTGTTGCAGATCACATTTATTTTAATAAGCACAGCTTGTGCTTTGAGGACCAGTAGACAGGGGCTAGGCATAGACAGCATGAGAACAGCAAAAGACAGAGGGAGGGGAAAGGTGAGAAAAGAAGGATGGGGAGGAATACCAAGAAGTGGCTTAACAGGCTGATTCTTCCCAAATCCATCCATGCACTCATACTGTGAGCTGAAAGAGAGAAGGAGTCAACTCTTTGCCTTCTGTTTGCTCAGCAACCTGTCCCAGCAGGGAGGCACCGGCGGAGAAAGGGGGCAAGCATGAGGGCTGGGTGGGGTGAGATGGGAGGCTGGTGCAGGGATGCAGAAAAGGTCAGCAGAGGTTATGTTGTTGATTTCATTTTCTATTCTGTGTGTTGAGCTTCACTAACATGCACAAACTCAGTCTGTACACATCTTTCAACACACAATACAGTATGGACAAAAACTGTGGAGGCTCCCAGAAAGATGGTGTCCTCACTGTTCCCTGTTTCCAGTCCCTCCCTTTTTGTGCTCTTCAATCCTGTTTTGTCAGAGTCAGCAACAAAACGGACGGTCAAGAAATAAGATCGGGAGGGGAAAAAAAAAGGAAAAAAAAAAAAAACAATCGATTAGCCTTCAGAGTTCCACGTGGGCCACTTTCATCGATTAGGAATGAGAGAGCAGCAAAGCACCAGCCATGTTCACTCTCTTCCCCCTCTCCTTCTGTCTCTCCAGGGTCCTTTGTCCATGAAGAGAGCGATATAATGGTCCTTTGAGAGGGGGAGAAGTAGGGAGGCAGGAGACACTGGAGAGAGGGAAGGAGGGGGAAGGAGGAAGACAAGGAGGAGTTGGTGGGGTGACGGCTGTGGAGTCTGGAGAAGGACTGGGGAGTTTAGGCCTTGCGGCATGTGGGGGAAGTGTACATAGGGATGGTAAAAGAGGGTGATGGAGGAGGGGGGAGAGGTAAAGAAAGACACCAAGGCGAGAAGAGAAAGTCTCAATGACAAAAGGTCGGGGCAGCTGGGCTCAGGGCGACAGGGACCAAAGGGAGCAGCGGGATAATCTGCTAAAGCCCAGAAAGGAGAGATTCAGCATGCGCGCCACCCTCGTAGGGCCTATGAGCAAATTTGCACATAAATAAGGAGCCAACTTTGCTTTGAACGGGAGGTCGAGGGAGAAAGCATCAGAGAAAGGGAGAGAGAGTCAGAGATAGAGTGAAGTGCCGGAGCCACAGCTGCCTGCCGGCTGGTGGCAACCGGACCTAGACAAAGTTCAGCATTTAAAGCTCCACAAGGGAGGATTTTTTTTCCTCCTCTCATCTTTAAAAAAGTGAGCAAAGATATTTATCATATATTGCCCCACACACATAGGTTTTTCTTCCTCTGTTTAGCTTCTGGCCATGAGCATTCGAAGTTTACCCCTCAAAGACTCCTCAGTCTTTCGTGTCGTCAAACATTCGTGGACTCAGGGGAGAAAAGTGTGTGTTTTTGAGGACTGCTGGCTTTGTCAAGGCAATAATGCCCTTATATGGCTCTAAACTACTGACACTAACCTTAGACTATTCGACCTCAAACAGTAGAAATGAAAATCAATCTGCTACAAACTAATATAAATAATGTAAGAACACAAATGATCAGTTTTATCTAGTTTACAGTGACTTGCTCAAAATCAATAATTCTGCTGCTGATAATGTAAAAAAAAATAAAACGTCTTCAAATTACCATTCTTTTTGTTGTTTTTTTTGTCACACTTAAATGCTTTAGAGCTTGCAGAGCTAGAAAAAATATTTAAGCAAATCTGTGCCTTTATGTTGTTTTTTTGTCACCAGTGGATTTGACCTTGGAACTCTTATGGAAGCCATTTCTGCCCACTCTCTTTTGTATTGTTGACAAGTGAAGCCTGCAGTGCTGTTAATGTGTTTCTGGGTTATTTTGCCAACTTCTGGATGAGTTGTCAATGCACCCTTGAAGTAATTGTGAAAATAATTGGTCAAGTAAGCAAATATAAGACAAAACAGAGATCTGAAATCTGAAAGGGGGATATTTTCCAAGACTTCCTGTCAATTTACTGAGTTAAAGACCTTTACCAACTAAATCTGAGTTAACCCAATGCAAATAAAAGCTCTTTTCTTGTACCAAATAAAAGTGAAACTCTAAACAACCACTACTCATTCTAAGTATTTGAATAGCTCCAGGAATCTTTTAAAAGCAATGCAAAGACTTATCCTTCATAAGTACAAGCATGGTTTAACTTTACAGTCTTAATTAAAGTCAATAGTTTTTCTTAAGGCTCCCTGTGCCTTAGAAAAGGTAAATTACAGCAGATTATTTTGTATTAAAACTGTCTTTGTGTCATTCATACATCCTTGAAACATCATAGAAACCTTCACATGGCGTGAATTTAAAGTAATTTCTAGTATAGTGTTCTTTTCAAACCTGAATGCTGTTCTTTGAGATGGTGGTTGTAGGGAGAGGAGTTCTTGCAGAGACGAGTGTTTCAGGAAGGAGTTGAGCTACTGCAGGTACTTATTGATCAGCCTTGGAAGTTATGAACTAGCTGTCATTTCCCTTTCATGAACAGCTCAATAGGTATTGACTGGAGATGAAAAGCTCGTGCAAGCATGGCCAGCCTTAAGGAAAGGACAAAAAGAGGAGACGATGAAAACTCAATGAGGACGGCACGGGCCCTTGACATGCACAATCATCTCTGCACACAGACAGAAACACAAAGTAAGGGCATAGAAGAAAAACACCCATTTGTGGGGTTGCCTTACTTTATATAAACCCGGACTGGTACAGTCATTGAAAGATTGAGATCCAAACAACATATCCAGCTCGGTGTGTAGTGCAATTTGAAAGTATTCATATCTGGCATATTTGGTAAAGTTAAAGGACATAAACAAAGGAAGCAAATATGAAATAAGATAGTGAAAGTAACAAAAAGAACTGGCATTATAAATGGACAAAAGAAGGATAACCAAAACCAATCTTAAGTTCTGGGATTGCAAAATACAAATTAAACTCATTAAACTCACATGTTATCTCAATGTAACCTCAAACCCAAAATATTTTAGGGATGTTATTTTTTGTGAAGTGGAAGGAAAATGTCATTATTTTTTTAAAATGTTTAAAAATAATAATAATATTAACAGTATGTTTTGAGTTTGTGTTCAGCACCCTTAATCCATATTTTGTATTTTTGCAAATACAGCTTGAAGTCTTCTAGATGCCATTCGATTTCAGATATCTTATGCTCCTTCAATATTGGGTTAATAAACTGAATTCTACTTGCTGTAGTGAATTGTAGTGTTATCACCTAACTCTATTCTATGCTTCCCTACAACTTTGCACCTCACTCACCTGCTGTGTTTCTTGGCCTTCACCACAGGCCAAGAAACACATATCAGAAATTCAAGAAATTTCTGATATGGCTGTTTAGCATGGATTTCACTGAGAAGTATAAGAGTAAGGGTCATAAAAAGCTATGGTTACATTTCTGATGTTTATATTTTTTTTCCAAGTAAATGTAGAACTCTGTTAGTTGTTGTAAATGTGGCTTAGTTTGGCTGGAGATATAATGAGATCACAGTGCGGACCAGAAGGCAAGATAAATACTAAAGATAGAAAAAGAAGCCTGAAGAGAGGGGGACTTAGTGGCATTAAAGGTGTTCAGGGATTTGTGTTGATGTCACTGCGCAGACCTCAAGTAACTGCTTTGTGGACAGTGACAGGCGTGTGCTCCCTTCTGAGCACCATCCAGATCACAGACACCCTACAAGGTGCAGATGAAGGGAGGGTGTCTGGGCCTTTCTAATCCTGGCTCATCCGTGTTCCATGTTCTGTAGCTCTCGACCATGCTTAGCAGAATTTCACGCCACAAACCTAAAACCAGCATGCTACACTAAAGGGATAAGGCCGACTGGCAATAGGATGAGCACTCTTTTGTCGCCAACATCTTGCGGTCTCGCTTGGTGGTTGTTTACTCATCTTCCTTTCTACTCTTATATTCATGTCTACTTTTTGGTCTCAGCTAATAAAATGTTAGTTTTTCTACATAAAGTTCTGTTTTTTTATTTTCTTTTCTAGCCAACACCACTTCTTAATTTATACCGTTATTATTATTATTATGGTTTGTTTATTTTCAGCAACGCAGTAAGTGCAGCAACAAGGCACAAACACATAGTGGGGGTAAAGAAAGCAATAAAACAAAAATGACAAAAGAAAGGGATGGAAGGTGGATGGTAACCTCCACCAGCAATTTACTTTGCTTAACAGGAGCGCCCACTGAAAAGGAACCAAGCTTTGAACTGCTGCCATCAGATGCCATCCCTCTCCGCAAGTCGCAGGCTTTTTGCTGCAGGCGCAAAGGGAGCAAATCCACACCAGAACTAAGTCTCACTGAAGAATGGCAAAGCAGGAAGACAACAACTAAGCATGTTAGTTTCAGTTCTTGCAAATGTGTATGTGTGTTGGCAGATGAATGAAAGATGAGTGGCCTTTTGCAAAGCCCAGACAATTACAACAGAGCGGCAGTGTTGTGTACTTCACAAATAACGTCTTCCCAGGAACCAAATGTGATGGCAAGCATATGTGAAAGCTGCCATTGGGTTTTTTTATTTATTGTGGGGTGCTGAAGAATGCTGGTATTTACTGTGTGTTATCTCAAAACCCAAACACATTAGGGACTATTCAGCACATTGAGGATTGAATCTTTGAGCCCATTCTGTCTGGGCATTTTTATCCTTCTAGATGTTTTAAGGCAAATTATACTTGTTAGATTGGCTTTGAGTATAGAAATCTGCATGATGAAATACTTCACTACAGATGAAATCCTGAAAAGAATGCATAAATGGTTTGAAATCCTTCTCTTTGTGTACACAGCAAAGGTGTACCTTATTTGTTGTTTGCCTTAAATTACCTCCCTGTAGCCTACTCACACATCCTAATTACAAGACAGATAGGTCTCTACGAGCAGTATGGTATGATCACAAGGCTGCCTCCATCTCTGCTTCGGCATACAGCCGTCTGCAGGGCAGTTTACTTCAGCTTTGATAGCAACAGCATCAACAGCAGGACCTAATGGGGTGCATGACCAGGAGATCTGAGCTCAGGCCTTCCATATTCATCTCCCCACTGCATCGCAAATCTCATGCAGTATTACCATGAGCCTAGGAGAGACGAGTGAGCTATGTAGCGCTAGAGATGTTCAGTCACGTAACATCAAAGTAAATGGGATTCTTCGAATTTGTGTTTATGTGAGCATTTTCGTGTGTGTAGCTTTTTGTGGTTTGTAATTTGCAAGGACGGTGAGAAAGCCTCGCTATAGTGTGTGCGCGTGTGAAATGCCATTATGCGTATGCATGGTTTTTAACCGTCTCAGCGCAAGTACATGGTGAGAAGTTGTTTACTGCCTTTTCACCTGCAAGAATGCATGACGGCATCCAACGTTGTGGGGGCAAAACAGCGAATGGGTGGGGGAGAGGAAGCGGCAGGCTTATATAGCAGCTAACTGGGGAGCTGTTTAGTTTTATGTTAATTGAAGGGGCTTACACAGAACTCTATTGACAGTTAACATGCCCTTCAAGGTGTTCTTTGTGGTTCAGCACTTCTGTCAAGACACGGGCAGTCATTTTGCTTCACCTTTATTTATATGCTTGAGTACTCAGAACATTATGGAACACGGTGGGGCCCAGTAATAGATGTAGGAGAGGGGCAGGTGTGTGTATGGAAGGTCAGATACCTTGCAGACAGTGCACAAAGGTACCTGGGCCCTCTGTGAGGCATCAAGACGAACACAAAAGGGAAACTGGGGGCCAGAAAGAACGTGGTAGTAAGTGCTGAATAGCTTAAGATCAAGAAACACAAAAAAAGTACATTTGAAAGTCATGTTGAGATAGTTTATCATGTTTTCAGAGGGTAGTACCTTTTTTTGACCTTCAGAACAGTGATTATACACATCAATTTCAACACAAAATTCACCAAAAGATTTTGACTTGTCCCTGCTTTGAGATCTGTAGCAAAGAAGTATTTCATTTGAATTCATGAACACACTTGCAAACTGTGTTCATGATAAGAGGGGTGTGAGTGTCAGTGCCATTTCATGTCTAATTGGTTAGGCGTACATCTCGAGTCAAAACTGGACAGGGTTTCTTACTTTCAGATCAGAGAGCTCCAAAAAAACCAACCAGCAGCTACGTCTTCCATCATGCCACCAAGGTCACCTGTCACTTAGCACCCCTCGACCACTGTGCATGTTTGATTTGGTTGACACATTAACGGACAACTGTGACATTTAGTTGTGGATGCTAAGAGGGCTGTGCCCTTTAAACTTCATCTCCGCACACACACATGCCACAAACCTATGGTTCTGCTAGGGCAGCAATGGACCATGTTGTGCAAGTTGTGGTCTTAAATTGAATATGTTGATTTCAGTTAATATAATATAGACATATTAGAGTATCGTTAAAAAGTTAATTTGTGAAGCACATATAATATTTATAGTGGTAAAGGGTTATGGCTAGGGTTATTCTGGTAGATTCCAAGCATTTATTTTTGTTAATTGTGATGAAAATGGTGTTCTGCTCATGAAAACCAAACATTTAGGTGAATGTGATGATTAGGCTACAGTACATGTACTCCATATTTGGTTGTACCTATTTATGCATTGATAAGTACATGAATGTAGTAAAGTATGGAGACAATCAGACTGTGGCCCTGCTGTGGTGCTAAAGAAATCCGGGTTGTTTTAGCAGAAATCCTTCCTGTGTTTGCATTGTTGCGTTTATAGTCTTTCATTTTCTTCTTGACAAGCCTCCATGGGGTTTAGGTCAAGCAACTTATAAAGCACAGTGTAGTCATTAAACTTGAAACTGGTACATTTAGGAGTGTGGACATGCATCAAGTCCTACTTAAAAATGAAATCAGCATTTCTACAATACTGAGGGAAGAATGAAGTGCCCTGAAATTCCAAGGTAAAATGGTACACAGTGTTTTTCCATCCAACAATCCCGGCGCCTAAATCCCATAATCTCGAATAGGATTTGTTTCACAGGCCCCTCAAAGCTGACATTATCCCTTTTATTTGTTAAACATTTTCAATCAGACATTTTCCTTCCACTTAACTTTTCATAAAAATACTTGGATACAAGACCTACTAGCTTTATAAATGATATATTGGGGATTATCCTTCTTGTCAAGCATATCAAGTACTGTCTGTTGATCAGGTTAAAGTCAGTAGTCTTTCCCATGATTGTGTTGGCCATACCATGCTCATCCCATATTATGTCAGTATTAACAAAAAAGAATAACAACTATTGGTCAAATGTAATCAAAATTTCCAAAAACTGAAATGTTTTGGAAATTTCAGTTTTGGGTTTTCATTAGCTGAAATTTGTAATCCTCAATAATATTATAAAATAAATTTGTATAATATATGTGAATACATTTGTTTTAAGCTGAAATTAATTAAATAAAATGTAAAACATTTAAAAATGTTCAACTTTATGGGCATGCAACATAATATTCAAGACATACACTAAATTAGCATTAGAATATCTATGTTTAATGGATGTATCAATACATTTTAACAGAAAACATGGTCACTTTGTCAATAAGATTAAATCTTTTTTACTGGGGTACAGACAGCAACTGTAACACAACAAAACAAAATGAGGTTTTGGGGCTATTATCAGCCTGGCTGCGAAATTACATGTTAGTAAAGGGTATTATATGACCACAGCTAATCATATAGGTTAATTGAGGTTTCGCCAGAGCAAGGTGTTGTGGATTTTAAGCTGTGCCTCATGTGGCCGCACCCCCACAAAGTCTCTATGTGCCTTTGTTAAAAAGGTATGAAGCCAACCTAATTATTTAACCCTATTGTTATCAATGTTTGACCTAGAATAACTACACCTATTGACAGGCTAAGGTTACATTGGAAGGGATGATATCTCCATTTTGCAGCCTTCTTAATTGTACAAGCAGATTTTGGGCTTAAATGCTTGACTCTTTGAAGGGGCCTCAAAGTTCTTCTAATCTCAGTTCCTCCACTGAGTCTATCTTACCAGCAACCTGTTCACCTTTGTTCCCTTGGTCAAGTTGGCAAATCAATGAGCCTAAAGGTCCATATACCTTTCTGGTTGACCCAGAGGTGGCTGACCAGCAGCCAGGCATATACTCTACACTGGCGCTGGATCCCATACACAGGCAAAAAGCTGCTCATCGTGCAATAAAGATGATTTAGTACTGTAACTCTACCTGCGCGGCACCAGTCTCAGGTTTGTGCGCCTTTTGATTAATCATGGGCCAAGGGGATTTATTGTATGGGGGATATTTGCCTCAGCGATTTAATAATGGTAGGGGAGGAACATAATTAATCAGAAAGGTCCATGCATGCCCCCCTTCTAAAAACTGGTAGAATTAATGACTATGAATATGTATGTTTGTTTGTTAGCAGTGCAAAGCCTGCATCTTAGTTGCTGCGGTGTAACTACATTGCTCAACAGCAGTCATGTGCTCTGTGAATAACATAAACTCTCTTGTGTATGTGCGGCATATCCATCTCATGGGTGGCCGGATGTCATTCTGCTATCACAGGTTGGTGGAACTGCTTATTATTATGTTTAGACTTGCCATGTATGACTCCATCGGCTGTACGCACTGACAAATAGAAAGAAACCCACAAACAAAACCCCCAAATAAACATTAGTGTATTACCACATATCTTTTCTTGCAGTTTGTTGCAAATATGCTCTGAGCCTAATGCAGGTATGGGAAGCTTGCTCCCCCCTCTCATCATGTACAAACAGTCTGGCACTATAGAAAAATAATGATGTGCCGTCCTGTTGGCTCATTTATCAGCATGTTTTACAACAGGCGCCGGGTGGAAGTAATTAAACTCTGCCATCATTACAATGAGCCAGGCCCCCCTCTTAATAGACACCCAATGAGACACTGGAGGGTTGCCTGGTAATTGTATCTCCAACTATTTCTATCTCGTTTTCTTTCTGTGTGTGTGTGTGTGTGTGTGTTTATGTGTGTGTAAGCCTGTTTGTGTGTATTTGTCTACAATCCTCTTGTTTCATGTGCGGTTTTAATTAGTGAAGAAAAAGAGCTGATAAGCAATTGAAAAAGAGAATATCTAAGTGAATTACATACTGAAGGTTAGGCCCTTTGATACTATGTGTCTGTTTGAAGTTTTGAACAATGAACAAGCAAAATTAATCCATTTAGTAGAAAATGTGGATTAAGAGTTTAAGTCAAAAATCTCCATCAGTGAGCTAGCAGTTATATGGCACAAAGCTGGACCTAGATACGACAATCTGTTAATTTAGCAGATTTTGTATTTCAGGAATTGAATACATTTTTATTGGCAGTGAGAAAATATTAATGAACAAGCACCTAAAATATGTTTGATGTTGCAGTTCATGTAAATATTGCCGTCCAGGCAACTCTGTCAATTCATTAGCGCTTGCACTTTTGTTAAAGTTTTCATATCTCAACACCTTTTCAAATTAATGATGAGACAAATTCCTAGAATATTATCACACTGAAAAAACATTAATATACAGTATATTGTGTAGCTCTAACATTGCGATGTATAAAATGCCATTTCTTCAGCACAATTGTCTCTGTAACAAGTTTTATATCAATCCTTCCTTTAACTCCAATGTTTCATGATTTTCTGTCTTATTTTTAAAGAATAAATAAAAAAACCTTGTATTACATTCATTGCAGGCATTCTAATTGAATTAAGGTGTCAAATATGAAACCCGATAAAACAACTGGTTGAAGGATGTATGGATAGATCCATCAGACATTCATGGATTAATAAATAAATCTATAGTTAGATGGATGACTACAACATAAAGACAATGGAAAACTGAATATCTGGAAATTTTCACTCTTACAAAGATTTTTCTTAATTGTGTGGGAACACTAACGCAGCTTTCTTTGTTGCAAAACGTCTTAAGCAACTGTTGCCTGTCTGCAAAAAGCTTAAAAGATTAATATTAGTTTAATTTACTTGTTTGCATTTTTTTCAGCTGTCGCCAAGAGTAGAACTATCAGGGAAAGTAAAGCTAGGAACCTGGTTTAGCTCAGGAGAACAGAAAGAACAACAAAGAGAAAAAAATTGGAGTTTGTCTGGCACTAATGAGATTTCCCCAATATCTTAATAAAAAGAAAGAAAAAAAACATTTTTTGGAAGTGCAACTGTGGCACTGTCTGTATAATCTGCACAAATTGAGCAGGCGTGTGTGTGTGTTTTTTGTTTTGTTTGTTTTTTACAGGAATGTCCTTGGATTGTAATTCAGAAACCGAAACCCAATACTCAACAGTCTTTTTATAATAATTCTACACTTTTATAATAAAGAAATGCTACAGGTAAATTCAATGCGATTTGTTCCCTAGATGAAAATCCTTGTAGTATGTTGACTTGGCTGGACTGTGATTTTTTAAGCTTATCTCTTTTACTGAAACAATGATGGGCAATTTTCTCAAGGATACACCAGCTATTAAGATGGCTGATCTGAGATTTATATTAGATTACATGCCATCTCACTATAAGCAGTGGTTCCTTTACTATACCTGCACCATTTAGTATCACTTACAGCCTTAATGGCACAATTACCCTTCAGCAGCAGCATTAATAGTGCTCTTTTGACGTAGGACTGATGCTATAACCCTCAAACATTTTCCATTTAAACCCCCATCTAGCTCCCTCACCACTGTCTGCACTAAGATCCCCCAAAGCCCCTGATCGCTGGATATCGATTAGGTCTATCACCCCAAATGCTGACCCCATTCCTTAACGCCAACTTTATATCTTTACCATGCTCTCACCCTAATCCCATGGTAATCAAATGGGCCCCGACTGGCCTGTCGCAACTGTACCAATTAGCTTGCGAGTAGGTTTGGGGTTGATGATAGTGGTACTGGCAGAGGTGGCAGCAAACACAGTAGTATCCAGGGAGGCTGTAAACATCCATTAGCGGTTAACCGTCCCTACACATTTTTCCCTCCTAAAGCTCTCTCATTAGTGCAGTGAGCCCTGACAGGTAAACAGCACTAATGGGAATGGCCTATCAATAAATGGCTTGTGTGTTAACAGGAAGTGCTGGCGAGGGGACCAAACACACAGAGCAACAGCGATACAGTGGGGGAAGGGCAAATTTTCTGATAAAAATACCTATAAACATGGGGAGGAAGGTTATTAGAGAAGGAAGACTGTGATGCTGCAGTTTTCCTGGGCACTTTTCAGAAGAAAAAAAAAAAAACATTTGAATTTTCTGCTTCTGGAACTTCTAAGAATGGTGTATGAGAAAAGACACTGACCAGGATATTAAACCTCATCTAAGAACATCTAGGAACACACTGAAACACTTGTTGCTTCAGTGTGTTCATACAGCGCAAAATTAAAACTCCTTCAAGAATTTTCAATTTTTTTATTTTTTGTTTAGCTTTTTACTTAACAGCCGCAGATTTTGAGGTATTTTACTGTAACTGACCCCCCAAAACATGGTTCGAGATTGTGAACTGAAAGAAAACTGAAACATGGTTTTCAAAATATTCATTAAAGTTGTGGCATACATATATTTGGCCCTTTTCACTCAATTACACCTTCATGAACTCTAGTGCAAGTGAAGGCCTTCAGATTTCACCTATTTTTATTTGCAACTGCAGTACTAAATTTGTTTGCGGTTGAAATATAGGATAATGTGAACAAATTCAAGGGGTATGAATAGTTTTTTTATCTTCAAATAAATGCAGCTGCTCTGTGAAGGCTTTGGGGTTTGTTGAAGAACACCAGAAAACAAACATTAGGCAGAACGGGAAACATACAAGACAAGTTGGGGATAAAGCTGTGGAGGAGCTTAAAGCAGGTTGGGTTATAATGGAGTTTTTCCTGGAGCTATGTTCAGGACATTCACAGAGTATTTGAAGCCACTGCTTTGGGATCTTGGCCATGTGCTTTGGGTTATTCTCCTGCTGAAAAACTGACAACATCATATAGGATTCTACCCCAAATCACTGATATTTGCAACTGCAGTACTAAATTTGTTTGCGGTTGAAATATAGGATAATGTGAACAAATTCAAGGGGTATGAATAGTTTTTAAAAGGCACTGTAGTTGTAAAAAGCTAGGGACAGTAATTCATGGTATGACCTTGGTTGTTTCCCAACACATGTCTTTATCCAGGTGTTGTGAGCAGCAGAATGTGCATTCTCCATGAACATGTCTGGGCATTGTGTGTCCCAGCTCACAAGAAAGACTGAAATGAATCTGGAAGGAAGAGACTGGGTGAACTAAACAGAAAAAAGATAGAAAAGTGTGAGGGTAGGAAGGAGGACTGTGGGGGGCAGGCAGACATGAGAGATTGATGTTATTTATGTTTTGAGCAGGTTCAATCTGAGTTCACCTAACCATGAGACGTCCCCAAGCTGTGACAACCACGTAGCCACTGATGTGCCTTTGAGCATGTGTGTGCCTGCAAGATCATGTTAGTTTATTTCCTTTTACATAAACATAAGTGCATGTGCGTCTGAAGTGAGGGTCAACCAGTGGGCAGTAAACTCTCAGAGAGGACCAGGTACACCTAGGATGCACAGCATGGTGCGCTGCGTATGTGTGTGTGTCAGGGGCCCATTAATGTGGCTCTGGGATATTAAATCAGCTGTGCCTTTGCAGTGTATGAAGCCAATGATACACAGATGTATCCACCTTCAGTCCCTGCTGCCCACCTTTATCCACAGTTAGATGAAGAGCCAACACATAGATGCACGTGGGTCTGTTGTGTGCAAGACTGTGCATGTGCCTGCCTCTAGGTATATCTAGAAGCAATTTTTATTATATGTCTTAGATTTTGTCTATGTTCACATAGACACAAATGTTTTAGGGTGTGTGCTTCTTAGGTAATAAACATACTTTCTTTGGTGAAAGTGTTTTTACCCAGGTCACTAAAATTTACACAGGCACTTGTAGCAACATCTGACACACAACAAATGAACTCAAATCCAGTCAGTGAACTCTGGTAAAATGCAACTCTTCCCTGTGATTCTGAGGACAAATTTAACTCCTTAGCTGTGGCATAATGCTAATTTCAAGAATGGTCACAAGTATGGGATTAACACTTCTCA